>NC_082598.1:30353852-30969686 GCF_030936135.1 Gavia stellata
CTGTTTGAAACTGGTTTAGACTCTGCTGGTGAACACATCAACAACTGCTACTCAAAAACTCAGCATAAATTTAATTATGGGTACCTGGTCAGCAATCTTTTAACGTAAACAGTTCTCATGGATGTATTAGAGCTGGCTCCATGTGAAAAAAAACATGTAGAAGCCCTATCCTCTGCAGCCCAGGGAAGAGCTTGTTACATCTATTTCTGCTGGAAAAAAAGGGTAAATTTACCTCTATACCTGTATTTTAAGTACTATTTTAAACCATTTACTTAAAAGCTCAAAATGGACAATGTATTTCTATACTTTATAAAGGCCTACCCAGATAAGAATGTCTGCATTTAATTTTTTTCCCCAATATCTTCTGACAAAGATATTTGCCATCACCCAGAAATTTCCATGCTGCATTCCTCCTTTTTTATTTTTTTGCTAGCCTGCTGGGAAAATATAGTCAAGTTCAGTGTTTCCCATATTCTTGTTCTGAACAGTTCCTCCTTTTTGAATCACATCAATCATATTATATTTTGGTCTTTACTTCTTCCAGCTCTCCTCTGTCCAATTAAAGGTTTTATTTCTGTGCAGTCCTGCCATTCTGTAAGCATGGATCTATGGTGTGCAGCCACCAAACTGAGACTCCTCTCCTAGAGCGGCTCGCCCTTTGAACCATATTCAGAACCAAGTTTGGTCCCGTGAGGTTACCTGATAAAACCTTGTCTGCACACCCACAAAGGAGCACAGAGATGATGGCAGAAAGACAAGACCAAATAATACCCTACCCAGCTACTCCTAGGCCCATCACTGGAGCCATCAGCTCATCAAAGGCCCATCTGCATAAGCCCAGAGGAGCACAGGGACACAATGGCAGGTGGGGAACCCAAACTGAGGACTCAGAGGAAGGCATTTATATATACATATGCTGTGTGTGCATGTAGCTGCTGGGAATACACCTTCAGCCTTGCTACTGGTTGGACCTGGGGACATGGAGCTGCAGCAGCCTCGGCTCTCTTGGGCTGTCAGATCCAACACAACATACCTTCCCCTACAGGTATGGCAAAATCTTTTCCTTTTTCTACTGATACATGCAATTTCAGAACAGAAAACAAATCAGAAAGTACTTTAAAATGCTTGCAGAGATGGCAGAAGAGATATTATAGCTCTTCTAAACCCCTGGATACTTTGTGTTTAGCTTTCCATTTATTAGCCATATTAGAATTTAGGAACAAAAAGGACTGGAAAAGTCTTTCTTGACAATTGTCAGTCCCTTGTTATTAGTTTCTTGTTTTTGTAGGCCACCATATTATGCAGTCCTACTTATTTAGTGAGCTCTGGAGAGCAGGCTGCAAGAGGGGGATTTCTGCTCCCTCTGACCTTCATACAATTGTGCTACTCCACAGTTAGATACTTATTATTGGTTTCCTACATTATTAATGATCAGGTTTATGCTATTTGTTTTTACACCAGTCTTATTCTCTGGTAGATGCAGTCAACACTGCTGTTCACCTGGGTTTTGCCTCACAAGCGTATTTACAGAGAGCAACCACCTCCTCTCTTTGCCTTTGTTTTGCTATGCTATGTAATTCAAGCTAGCTAGTGCCCCCACCTAAGATACTTCTGCTTCGCTCCCTATTCTTATTAAGCATTCTTCTCCATCCTGTAAAATGCATATGCCTCTTTAGCATCCAACAACTCCATCCTTAGCATGCAACAAGCTCTCTTCTTAACTTGTTTCAGCTACAGTCAACTCTTCATGCACGTGGGCAAACAGAACCAGAGGGAATCTCCTAGCTCCAATTCAGCAGCATCAATGCCACGGCTGCCTGGCTGTAATTTGCTGCCCTTACATGCACCAGCAACAGGCTGTAGTTCAGAATCACCTGTCTGTGATCCCTCGGTAATATACCACAGTGACTCTTTCCAGCCAAAAAAATCTCATTATTAGTTTCAATATATATTTTGACCTATTAAATCCTGCCCCATTTCTATTAGATTTTGACGTTGTCCAATTTCTTTCTGCATGACAGCCCACCTTCCCCTGCACTGACAGCTCTGGGTCACCAGCAACCTACATGAGCAGCCCCCTAATATGCTAAAGCCATTTATGGGACCCTACAACTGTCCTGAGCACCGTCCTTGAAGAGCTTTTCTAGCAACCTCCCTGGATCCCGATCACTTCCCTTTCAGCATGACCCACTGTCACCTCCACATCTGTCAGTGCTTCATTCAAAAAACAAAGCCTTAAAAATAAGATCTGAAATGTGCATGAGTACACAGCTATTCAGAACACAGAGTTCTTGCAAATTACTTTCTAAATCATACCTGTTTTCTGAGACCTTTCTCATGCCTCTTTCTCAGGCACCAGGAACTGATGCTCCATTTCTTTGACTGCTTTGTTGTGGAACAGAAACTGCACATAAATAAGTCAGTTCTAAACAGACATTGCTTTGAAGAGACTCTTTTCAAAACTGATCTAGCTGGCAGACATTGAAAGAATTACTCCTTTGGCCATACTAAATACTAAATGCACCCTAAAAAACTAAACAGAAATATACACTTCTGGAAAGTGGTATAAACTACCAGATTGTTATCAGGGAGGAAGAAAGTTATCTGGCAGTGTCATTTATATTGACTTGAGAATAGTTATCGGGAATAAACAACGCAAGATCTGTTGCAGAACAAGTGTATCCTGTTCAGGAAAGCTATATAAGGAAGATTCTGTGCCCCAGCCACAGAGGCTAAATTATCAGCTCTTTACAGTGCACTTGAAATAGAGCCCTGTGCAGTTCTGATTTGAAAGCCTCTGGAAACCTTTTGAAATGGAGGACAGGGAGAACTGAAGAGGCATCTTAATTAAACAGATTTAAAAAAATATCCTTCTTCCTTCAAGTCATTCATGGACAAAGCAACCAGGCATTCCTACTTCGCCAAGAGTAAAATACTCGGAGTTTTATTTCAGCTATAACCCTAGGAACTTGGTCTTTCACCTTGGTGCTGTAGAAATATTTTGAATATGCTCTCCTTTCTTGTGAAAACAAAACAGGAAGAAAAGCATGAAAAAAGAGTCTTCAAATGCCTGCCAGTGTGCCTAACACCCAGCCTTCATAGAGCAGCTTTCCTACTGCAAGGGTTTGCAAGAAACTGCACAGGGGCTTGCAGTAGTCAGCTTATGCCGTCCTTTTCTTGGAGCAGTAAGACAGAGTAAAAAGTAAACGTACTCTGTGGAAATAGTAGAAGATAGGAATCACCTAGTTGAAGCAACTAGCAACTCCCTGATCAGTATAAAATTCCCAAACCCTCATGACTTGGAGGATTCGGAAAGGCCACTGACAACCACGGATGATGCCTGCCTGAGAGAGCAGAATGCATCGCTGCCCAAGCACCAATCTCCCAGAATGAATCTGGTGCCAAGAGTGAGACTTTACATCCAAGTCCAGCCTGCACTCAGAATGATAGCAGCTATTACTATTGTTGCATTTTACCCTTCAAGGCGGCAAAGCACTTTGGAGGAGAACATTAATATTTACATCCAGATGTAATTGGAACCCAGAGTTCACACCTATTTCTCAGTGACATGTGGGTCAATGGTTAAGCCAAGCCTTTTGACTCTTGCTTTGGTCCTCACCTTGTCGAGCACCTTCAAAGTAGTGCCCAGCTAACTATCAGACACTGTCTAACCTCATCGCACGGCTGTCAGGAGAAAGCATTTCCCTCTCTCCAGGCAAGTTTCACATTGGTTTTGAGGAGATATATTCATAAACATGAGTCTACATAAAAATTAACTCTGATGTAACATTCTCAGAGAAATATCAGTGCACTTGAACTTTTGATGTCGAAAAAAGTTGCGACACCTTAAATCCTGAACGAGTGCTCCAGCCAGGAGCCTTGTAAATACTGTTTAGGTCACCTGTGACATGAAGCAGATCAGAGGATTACTGGGAGAGGAGTATCCTTTGAAGTGTCCAACTGTGAGATACGGCACTTTTATTTCTATTTCTACCACATCATCACTACTAACAGAATATATTTCATCTATATCTCTGATAGAATTTAACTCTATTTTTTTATTTTGTTCTGGTATTTGAGATTTTTTTTCTGCTGAAAGGGTGCTATCTTTAAAAATGTGACACCTGACCAGCTGAAATAACAGCATGTGTTCCCTGCAACGTGACTGCTTGCGATATAATCCTGCAAAGTCTACTCAGGCAAGAGCACAAGAAAGGAATTTAGCTTTAGAGCTTGCCTTTGCAGAATCATCTTCCAGCCATGGGCAGAGTTTCCAGGGCACGTACCTTCATGGAGGTATGTGAAAGTGCGTATGTGCACCCATGGCATTGTGTGTGTTTGTCTCCTGGGTTCACATCAGAAAATGAACACAAAAGCTACAGCTGAAATGACATCTCCATTGATGCCTGGCATTTAAATTTCAGTATCACCATACTACAGGCAAACAAGAACTCTGCATAAAATTCTTCATACAAAACCTCATGGTTTAGACTTCTTTGGTTTTTCCCATGCTTCTTCCAAAATTTTCCAGCTACCCTGGTTCCTTATATGATCTTCCAGTTATTCACTTCCCATTGCTTCATTTCTCTGCCTTTGCTATTAATTTATCAAAAGAGCTGAGCATAATAAGGAGGAGGATTTCATTTGCAAATTTCAACCTCAATTTAGCCAAAATAACACCCTCAAAAAGATGCTAATATTAAACTCATTTATCTGACAACTGCTGTCCAGGCTTAAGACATGCAGCTCATCTCTTACCTGCAAAAAACCTAGCCAGACATCATTTTCCCTGGATACAGGACAAAGAGACAGTTACATGCCCTTTCCAACACTCGCCACCTTGCATTTGTCCACAGTGAAGTTCTGTAACCTGTTTTCTAACTGCATAAAATTTTTCTGGAAATTACCACGATCTTTGATTTTTCTGGAAATTATCACAATCTTTTTGCAGTTTCAAGCAGAATAAGGTGAAGAGGACTATGTATTGAATAGCTCCCCCCTCCTCCCCTCACGATGTAAGAACGCCCACCAGCCCATTGCTGATGATCCGGGTCTCTGATGGCTACCCTCCTTCCATCAGGAGGAGCAGGAATTTGTCTACAGTGCTGTTAAAAAACAGGGTGAGTTCCTGCATGGGTCAGTGCTGCCTCCTGTAATCCCCGGCCCTGGGCACTGCCCTCCCCTGCATCCCAGAGGTTTCCTGCCTGTGCTTACAGGGCTCAACAGCCATCTCCTCCTCCTGCTGCCTTTATACTTCTCTCTTCAGCGCTTCATTGTTAGTGCCGGTAGGAGAGTAAGGTTCATAATTATATCCACTTTCCTAAGTTAGGTATGCTGTCGGCCACATCTGTTTCTTTGCTGATGTAATTGTTTTCAGTGAGTTACATATGACTGTAACTCAGCTGCTCTCTCCTGAAATTCTTCCAGAAACCTTGGATGAACACCCTCCATCCCTAGTGACTTACTGAAATTATGCTTCCCTCCCCGGTTTATCTTTTTTTCTTTTAAACAAATACCTCTCTTTGCTGGCAGCTGACCTCCATCAGCTGCAGAAAGAGAGTTATATGGAAAGCCCGTGCTGATTTCAGGGACAAGAGTGTACATAAAAATGCCTCCACCCACAAACAGTTTTATTTAAGTTGGATTTTTTTGCTTGTTAAGATTCCAAATTGAGATTATATTACTTTTTTTTTAAAGGGCTATACTTACATAATAACCCCCATTACTGTGCATTTGGTGCTGAACTTTTAAAGAACATCAAAGTACGGAACTGGCAGAATTCACTGGCTAAATCCTAGGGATCCAAGTTTTTTGAAGTATTCATCTTTTGGCAGCTGCAGCTTCTTCTGCAGGTGCAGGGAGAACATTTTCTTTAAGTCAGTTTATTCATCTAGCTCCATTCAAAGGCTAGTTCACTCAAAGCTGAGAAAATCTTTGGTTGCTCGATACAGAGAACCAATTTCCAATTTACAGATAAAAACTAGATAGCAAAGGATGGGGTCTAGTCAAGTGAAGCTTTTATGACATTATGATCTGTCAGTTCTATTATTAACTTGAAAAACTTGCATTTAAATTTATCAAACTGACTTTGAAATCAGTTTTTTAAAAAATCTTCAGCACATTTAAGGAAGCTTTGTATAATTAATTAAAAATAAATACTGTTTGCACTTTTAAAATTCAATTTCACATTTCATCCAGACAGAGATTGGTAGATTTGTAGGCAAAACATAATCTATCAAAAAAATTGCAAATGGAGGCTAAGCTATGTAGTTGCTTAAATAAATATGGCTAGATATGACATAACTTTCTGATCAACAAAAGAAGTTTGACTATTGTGTTGAAGCAGTAGTCCCTTGTGGAGCAGCATAACCGACAACTACTTAAAAAGAATAAAGTATGAAAAAAAACCAGCAAGGACTTAAGCTAGCACACCAACAGTACTGTGGTATTGCTTTTAGCAACCCCATATCCTGGAAGCTGTGTTCCTGAGCTGGACATATAAAATATGCCATACTGATGCCATATAAAACTCCAAGACAGCTGGAATACCTGTCTTAAGGTACCATTGCTAACTGGTTCTCTTGCTGTATTCATTGGAGGTATGTGTTAAAAATGCAGAGCTTTATGTTGAAAGACAAAATACAATTTGTGTATAGACCATCTGCATTCCACAAAGTGTAAAACAGGGCCTTCAACAGCACAAGATATCTCCCCAAGACAACTCTCAGGGGACCGGGGGAGCTCCCCTCAGCATCACTTCCCGGCAGGAAGAGAGGAGAATGATGTAAGGGAGGTAGATTAGATTAAAATGAATAAAGGAGAGAGTATAAAGATACAACCAGTGCCCTTAGAGACAAATGCCGGTGAGTGCTGTGAGGATGGGGAAGGAAAGGGGAAGTGGGATTTAGCACCCATCCAACAACACAACTGATCGCTCACTAGGATGCATTTCTGCTATTACGAGGAGACAAAATCTGCAGGACCACGATGGCACCAGCTATGTGCTGAAGGGTGCTGGAGGAGGACTGACATGACTTCTATCCCCAGGAGGGTTGCCTGCTATTTTATTTCACCGACAGTTCAACAACCAGGGGAAAGACTGAACAGAAAAAGCAGGAAGATGCCCTGGTGAAAGCTATGGAATCTGTAAATTTGGCTGAAAAAGTGCTAATCATGTGCAATTAACGTTCATGAAACAAATGGTTGTCCAGGCTGCCCAGCAGCCAGGATGATGGCAGGAGTCCTCACCCCTTCCAGCACCCTCCCGCGCTGCAAACCAGCTCCCTCGGCCACGCTGGTATGAGCAGATAGACAAGATGCACTGTGAACCAGATCAGGGAATTAATCCAAGTTAAAAACAACAACAACCTGTAAAACAACGCTGTAAACCACTGTAAGTCTCTGCTGATCTATCGTGACTGGGAACTGTTACAGTTTTTCACTACTTGTCCTTAGACTAATGGACAGAAAGAACCTCTTTTCCGCTGAATTGTCCTACCTTTTCTGCAGGTATTCAAGAAAATGGAGCAAGCATGTTACATTATTACATTAATATTTATAATAATGAATAAAACATCATGGTTATTTCATGGTGACCTTTTGCTTTGTTTTTCTACGTTGACCTTCACACACAATGGCACTTGCTCATGGTGTAGCATTTCCCTGGGTAAACTGAGCAATTTTATCTGAACAAATCATCACTTGTGCACATAAGTGAGAACATACGCTATAAAGCTGCATGCACAATTTCAGGTATCAGTCAAAAAAACCTGCCTCTCACATTCCAAACCATGCAAAAGCTTGTATTCAAGACCGTCTTTAGAAGAAAATCTTCTGTTTCTTATGAAGTGTGGAAGATGCCAAAATCCTACAAGAAAATAAGCCATTTACTTCCGTTTCCCCTTGGTAGAGAAAAAACAGAAATGAGACACCATTTGTAAAGAATGCAGATTGATTGTGTGAAGGAAATTATGAAACGAGCTAGAGGATAAGGCTGTGTTTGGAGGAACATTTTCTTCTCTCCCTCTATTCCCATGCAGAAATCCAGATAACAATGACTTTCAGACCAGCAACACTCCCTTCTCACTTCTGTGCTAGTAAGTACCTTCCCCTTTGATAAACAGGGTTGAGAAACAAAGCCAGTATTCATGGTGTGCACCTCTCCACTTTGATCACCAAGCATTGGCCCTGCTCTCCACCCAACCCAGGCACGCAGGGGAAAGTGCAGACCCCATGGCTCAGCTTCTTCTCTTTGGTAAGCCTGAACTTTGGATGTCCTTGGCGATGCACGGTGCGCCCCTGAGGGCCTCGGCGCTTTACAAAAAGCGGCCAGAAACCCGAGCTGAGATCCCCTCTGAGTGCATCTGCAAAACATCAGAGAAGCGATTTCTACCAAAGCTGAGCCCGCAAGGGAGCACTTTGCCCATGGTGACCGAAAATCGTACCAAAGGGCCTTCAGTGGCCATCTTTTCAAAGTAGCTGGTGAATTGTGTTCAAAAGCTCTTCAACGAAACCACTCCATCATCTGGAACGTAAAGCCAATTAAAAAAATCATACAGACCTGATTCTCAGGGGTGAGGATTACCACCCTAACCAGTCCCCATCCCTGGGCTAGTAGTAACAAACACCTTTTGGGAATTTGCCACCATCAAAAATTAATCTCAGGCACCTAAGATGAACAACTAATCACTAATAATACCAAGGCACCTCTGCTACTGAACTGTATAAAGCGTAAGTGAAAAGCTTTGCCTAAACAGCCCTTTAGCAGCTGTTTCCTCAATCACTCCTATACCTTCTATACCATATTTGATATACATTGGAAAAAATGTACCCAACAGAGGCAGGAGTACTGTCCGCAGGCATAAGCCAGCATGATTATTTCCACCCTCAACAGTAGCTCTGTTTTTACTAACCCAGACACAAACACAGAGGCTGATTAATCATAAAATGTCTGAAGTACAAATACTTTCTATCCTGTTTGCCAAGGGAATAATCTAGTACGGGATAAAACTAGAAAGCAGACAATGATTCAGCATAATGGTATCAATTTCTTTCAGTTCCCTTTTGATAATTCAAAAAAAGCTTATATTTTAAAAATTAAACTAAACAAAATCAAATTTTAAGATGAATACCATTATCACATTTGAGTAGCTCATGCTTTTATTGTTGCAAAGCTAAAATTCAGCATCACACAGACAAAAAGGTTTACTATCATTAAGGTTTCCCATGAGCTTAATACTTCCGCCAAACAAAAGCAAGTAAAAAGTTTTGCACTTTCAGATGCACCAGAGAAGGAATTTCCATTTTACTATTTGTGTCATTCCTCAGTTCAGAACAAAATTTTCTATCTAACTATGTTTTTCACCTGTAGGAATAGTCGTCCTGTGATGTTCAGTAAGGGCCTGAACAAACCCACCAAAAATTAGCCTCATTTAACGCAGAAAATTCTGCTTTTCTAAACCTTTCCAGAGAGAAGGCTGAAGATGCTTGTCTTGAAATCAAGCTTCAAAATCAGGTACATATTTTTTTCTATTGCATGTTTTTTTATCCCAAATTCATTGGTTGCCTGGAATATTTTTAATATTAGGGTATTTCCCTTCCTTTTCTTTTACTTATAAAAATATTTTTTAAATTCTACTGGATTACTCAGTTATAATGTAATTATGTGAAAGGGTTAAATACAGTCTTTTTGTTTGGTTTTTTCCTTCCATTTTTTCCTCTGAACACTAATGGAGTAACGTTGCATAATATTTCTTTCTTTCTTCTTACTAGGAAACTTTCATACAGTACAATACCTGAATTCCTAATTTTTATACTACTGACCTTTCTATTCCAAGCGTATTTTCAGGGTTCCTTATATAGGCCTTCTTAATTGTTACTATCATCTTCACCACATCTTTCAAAACTTCTGCAGTATAAATATAATTGTTCTATCACGATTAAAAGACCTTCAAAACAAAGATCAAACCCCTTTTTTTACTTCACAGATGAGCCAGTGTTTGCTTAATGATAAACGCCCTCACTCCAAAATCTTACATGGCATTTTATCGCTCATCCCAACCTCTCATCACTAACATCGGTGTGTGGACAAGGTGGTCACGCCAAAACTGTGGTTTTACTGCAGTTAGGTTAGCTGAAAGGTAACTTTAATGCAACAAACAGTCCAGCTTCTTTTGTGGGATGTTTATCTTCCACTGGCTTGACTGGAGGTAGAATTAGTACTTCAGGCTATTGTTGAACCCATTTTGGTTTGTACTGCACCAGTTTTCCTTCTGTAATCTCTTCTGGTTTGGATAGCAAACACAACAGTTTATTAAGGGCATGACCCCGAGCATGCTGATGTAAGTGGAAGAATTCATACTGACTTCAATGATTTTTGGTCTGATGCCTAAGTAAACTGAAAGACATAACCGCTATTTAGTTAAAAATAGTAATGCTCTGGAGACCTTATAATGGTTTTAGGGGTGAGGACCATTCAAATCAAAAGATAAATTTTCAGCTCAGTGTTCAGAATCCTATGAACAGCTGCCATTGATAACTATACTGACCCTTCAGTAAGCTTGTAATTTGCATGACCTGCATACTTAGATACTTGACTGCATGACTTGTATGCAAACCAATGGGAACTCAGATTTGCTGTAGATTTAAACAACAGCAATAAGAGCTTGCACAATTCCACTTAAATGCTTACAAAGTGCTCTTTTGGCAGTGGTGTGCCTCGAAAAGAATGAATGAAGGCCATGTAATCTCTTTATATTGGAAAGTTCTTGCACACAAGAAAAAAAAAGTAATTAAAATTAAATTCCACTAAAATTAAGAGTAGCATAGATTTCATTAATCTGTGGTAAATTGAAAGGAGATAGAAAAAATTTTTGAGGGATGTTTTTGGAAAGTTCCAGGCTTAAAAAAAAATGCCAGAACTTTTTCATATTCGCTTTCCACTTATTTAAATGCTCTTCTACACAAAGAACTCATCTGTCACACCAGTGATGTCTGCATCTTACGTGAGACAAAAGCATAACTTCCCCACTCCCATAAATCTTTTAACATGAAATCTTTGCAAATTAAAGAAAAATCTATCAAAAAAATCAAGAAGAAACCTTACCTTCTGCAAGCTATTAAGTTAACTCACACAAGTTTTCTGGTGAATTAAATATAGAAATAGTTCCACACATATATCCCCAACAGTAGTAATTTATTTATTGGTACTATATGCCAAATTAAAATAAATTAATATTATTAGTTCATTTACATTTTATATTTGTTATTATTAGTTCATATTAATTACTCAAACTCTATGCCTAAATCCTCTTTCAAATGGAAAGGCAATTTTTTAACATTAGGGAGATACGGTAAAAATACTTGATGACATAATATTTTAGGAAAATAAAACAGATACTCTGCTGAAGCTGAGAATATTCTGCAGGTGTTTTTACTTTGGCTACATCCTTACCTAGTGCATCTGCGAGAGAGATTCACACAGCGTGTTTGAATGCAGCAGCTCCCAAAGCAGGCTTTGTCCATCTACAGGTGAGCCTGATTGCAGAAGCTGGTACCGAAACCGGACTCACCAGGGCACGAGCCTGGAAGCGGGCCGGCTAAATAAAAGCTGGAAGTTGGTAGTCCGGCAGGCAGGTATTCCTCAGAACGAGTTAAACAAAGCATATATCTTTTAAACCTAACAAAGCAGGAGGAATAGCATGAAAATCTAGATTAAGTAGGCACATGGCAAATCCTTGGTCCAATTTTGCATTGCTGTTTTTTCTAGCACCTTCTCGTAACAACTCTGAAGCCATTTGGGTTTTTTTCTTCTATATGTTGGATATTGGGATGAAATTCATCCTAGTGCAACAAGCTGTGTTTCAATTCAACCCTTAAGAAGCCTTTACAACATAAAGAGTGCTTATGTGATGGGGTGGTAGAGTCTGTGCTACTAATTCGTTGTTATAATTCAATACGGGACAAGGTAGCTTAGCAGGTGCAGGTAACTTTCAGCCCAAAGGTCTGCCCCTGAAATAAAGGCAAGCTAATAACAGAGAGACTTGCACGTTTCAAACAAGATCAGGCTTACCACTAAAGAAACAATTATTAATTTGAATTGACCGTTGCCAAAACATTCAAAGACCACGCAGAAACAAAAATCACCACCCCAGAATAAATCCTGCAGTGGCTAGGAAAAAAACAAAGAAATTTATTTTATGTCAGTAATTACCATCCATAAAGAAAACCCTACATTAGGAAAGAAAAAAAAAAAAAAAGCAAAAAAACCCAGCATGGAAATAATTGTTTAGTTACTACGAATAGAAGAAAATACATTTCTCTGAGATTAACTCTGTGACAAGTCTGGAGCCTTGAAAGACTGCCAGCTGTCCGGGCATACATATTTTACCACTGAAGTATGCTTTTGTTTCAGAACAGTTGAGACCCCCAAAATGATGTAATCCCCAGCAGAAGACTGACAAGCTTTGAGATATTCCAAAACACAGATGACACACAGAATAGCAAGTAATCAGTGTAACTATATTGTATATCATCCGGCAAGAATCCAACAACACAAACCTAATGCACCAGATAACAGCATTGCTTTGAGCAAACCAGGAGTAGAACGTCACAAAGATTTTTACAAAGAAGAAATCATTCGAGAAGGACAATTATCTACATGGGTGGAGGGAAGAAAGATGGAGGGGAACATATGCCTTTCATAATTAGGGGCCCCGATTATACTGTAGCCGAAAGGGATTTTTTACATTTTAAATATGATTACATTTCAGAATGAAGCACACTAATTGGTATTTCTTCAGCCTGTTTGAAGAGAACTTCATCTACTTAGGGAGAGGGAAAAAATAACAAAACCCAGTGACCTTCATACCATCTATGCCTAATATCTAGTACTTTTGCCTGAAGTATTAATGGTCCCTTTTCAATTGCTGAAGCTATCTCTGGGAATAAGTGGTCTATGACTCATCCCGGTTTATCTCCTCGAAACCAGGAAAGAGATACTAGCGAATATACTAGAATCAAATAGATATTAAATCCAACAATCACAGCTACTACAAGGAAAAACAAACCCAACCACTCCATCTACCACTACAATTAAGAGACTGGAAGAAGTTATTTGCACAGGCAACACACAAGACAGCACCTCCAACCCAGGGACATCGAGGGAGTTAGTTAAGAGAAGGACATGTGCATTGTAAAGTGCAGAAACCCCCACTTACTGCAGAACAAAAGGCACAATGCACTCCCAGTTCCTATCTATCTGCCAGAAACATTGCATTGCTGAAGAAGCAGGTGGTAAATAAGCGTGGAAAATAGAAGCAAAAATAAGAAAGATTGTCATTTCTTGTCTCAGAAAACTGGCTGTAAATGAGTATGTATTATCACTTATACATATTCTTGTTTCTCGGAATATATGCCAGATAAACGTGAATTTTCTGCATAGAGGAATGCTGTCTAAGAACTGAGAAGGAACCACCATGAACATAATTTAGGGGCCATGAACTCGAAGCAAAATACCCAGACCTTTAGACAAGGATATTGCTGGTGATAAGACTATTTCTGAAGAAAGAAAGGGTTTGCAGAATGTGAAGCAAATAGAAAGGCACAAATGAATAATTATGAACAAAAATAAAGCAACATTCAACCTTTGCAATCTGACCTTTGCTGATGAAGCCCCCAGGAGCAGCTTGTGCACTGACCACCACCATCCCGCTGTGGCTCCCTGCAGACACGTCACAAATCAGACAGGTATGCCTGCTCCGTAGGTGCATAACCAACTTGGTGAAGGATGGTTCCCACACCTCTCCGTTGGGAATGGAGGGACAAGTACTTCATAAGGCTGGTTCAAGGCACCGAACTAAACAAGATGAATCATGCCCTTGAAAAACCTCTTTCTGTTGGCCATAAAAATACAGACAGACAGACAGACAGACAAGGTTCCTATTTCAAAACTGGGTTAAAGTAGAGTGTGGGAACAAACCCAGCATACTCCACTTCCATCCCTGATTGGTACAAGTAATTGGGGGAGTAATGTAGGAACAGAGGAGTTTTAGGGAGCTATACAAAAACAAGTGTAATGCCTTTGTTTAATTTTATTTATATTTTTCCCTTTTTAAAAATGAATTTGGTAACGAGTTGTGGCTGGAACTGTCCTACAGTAGCTTGTTCTGAGGAAGAGAGGAGATCTATGAGTGGGAGAGTAAGAACATGGCATTTTCACCTGGGGATACAACAGCTGGTCACTGAAGTCTCCCCACCATAAATGCTTGACCTGAAATTAGGAATAACGAAAGGTAGGAAGATACTTCACATACATGAATACAGCAGAAGTGCGAGACAGCCTACAGGTGCGAGCCTGGGGAAGCCACAGGAAGACTTTAGGAGGAGATGGACAAAAAAAGGAAGTGTAGCAAGGAGCTAAGGGTGGACTGGATCCATGTAGGTGATGGAGAGGCAGAGGCAAGAACTCGGGCAGCGAGCTGGAAACAGGAGCAGAAGTAAAAACAGAGGGACAGGGAGGAATACGACATGGATGGTGGGGGAAATGAGCTGTGGCATGAAGAGACAAAAGATGCTAAAGGAATATAGTCAGAAAATCTCAAATTGAATCAATTATTCATAAGCCTCAGTACTCTGTTGCTGTCAAACACCTGCAAAGCCTACGTGGTATGTTTACCCACTGGTAAACATTTGATCCATCTGGAAGACAATGTGCTATTGCACTGACCACTTCACTAGTGGGAGCAGCAGTCAACTATGATGTGCAGCCAAATTATTTGAACTTGCTAGTAAAATAAGTATCATTCTCTACAGTCAAAATGTTGTTTCAGCTTTTAAGTGTTTTGTTTGCTTATTTGGGAAATTATGCTGAAAGCATCAAAGGAACAACCGTGAGTTTGTGAAGGCAAGCACTCAAAAGTTAACAAATCCCAGAATTATGGTTCCCCAGCATGAACAACATTAAGATACGGATGCAATCTATTAGTGCCTAGTATTTCTTCTGCCATTTCTTCCTCACTTAGTACACAGGATTTGCACGAATGTGAGCAGAGTATGGAGAACAAGGCAGAAAGGGGCAGAAGAGAAAAGATGATGAAGAAACTGAAGAACAGATTTTCTTTCTTTGACTCCTAATTCTCATCTGCTATTAGGCAATGCTAGTGGAAGCAAGGCTCTTTACAAATTTTTATTTTATTAGGTTTTTCTCATTTGCGGCCTCCCTTCTAATAAATCTCCTTTAAGCTAACACAAGCCTTTGCCATGTCTATATATTCTCCAATTGCTCAACATTTTAAGAGAGCATAAGGAAGAAAGGCAGAATTCCTGCTGGGATCCGGGGCGTATCCCCAGGGAGCTTCCTGGGCATATACGTGCTGATGTTCAGTAACAGCCTGGGAAAGAAGTTGTCATCTGGGTAGCTCTGCTTGGTGAACAGGCAGTAGCACTTCTCTGTGGCTATAAGCATTCCTCAAAGACTGTTTTAGAACTCTAAATCTACCTATCTGTCCCTCTATTTTTTTTAAAGCCTTGGGGCTACATCAATACACATGGTGTACACAGATTTGCAAAAAAAATATGCACAGACAAGCCTGAAGAAGGAGATTTGAATAAACCAGGAACATTCACATATTATATCCACACATTCCCCATATTAACACAAATCCATGCAAGTCAAATACATATTTGTATTGTTTTTCATTAAATAAATGTGTCTGATTGACTATGACTGGCTGTTGCCACCTCTCGTCAGGCAAGTATTTCCACAACAATGCTTATTTTAATGAATAAAGTGAGATATTAAAAGAAAATCAGACATCTGGTTCTAAACCTGCCTCAGTGATGCACAATGCTTTCTAAAATTGTGTAGGGCACAAACATCACTGTTACTTACGCAAAACCCTCAATTAACAGAATTCCTTCAATCCAATTTTACAAACATTACTTTCCTTGCCTGATGAAAGGATACCCAAGAAAGAGAGGGGAAAAAAAAATAATCCTTAGGCTATGATCTGTGAAGTTTCCTGTCTTGACAGACCACAGTCCCAATGTCTGCAAAAAAGAGCAGGAGGGTCACAGCAAAATGTAACTTGACCTGAACTTTAACCACCAGAGGTGACATTTACTCAACTATAAAATTTACAACTAAACAAGAACAAATAGTGAGAAAGGGACTATGAGAGCACCTTCTCCATGTTGATTTAAAATTCAAGACCATGAGAGATCTGCCTCTTAGGTTTATAGTAAGGGCTTGAGTACACAGGAAGAGATTTGTGAGAAAGTATTCATTTAAATAAGGTAGCGCTTTTGAACTTCTGTCGTACGTGACAATATTTAGATGTTATTAAAACCAAAACAGTGTAGCACTAACAACAATTCTAAGGAAGGTATTTAAATTGTTATATTAAGAAAAAGTTGTATTAGCAAGGGTGACAGATCAATGGAAATATTTAATCCTGCTTTATGCCCTTACATCAGAATTGATCCATGGACCAGATCATGATAGTGTTATCCGTCCCTAAAGCTTGATCTCAGGACTGTTGCAAGCAGAAGCAGCATTGTATGTTTTCACAATGATTTATACAGAAGCAGAACCTGACCCTTAAAATGTAATATATGTGAAAGCAAATTATCTTGACTATAATGAATGATTGAACAAGACGACCTCCAGAGGCAAAATCCATGAGTCTCCAAAGCTTGGGATGAAGAGGGGAAAATTAGGGCATGCTGACTAGTGAGCTGCATGGACAAGTGATGTATGTTTAAGCCATAAATCACTGAGCTATTTATGAAATTCTAGAAGTTCTTTTCAGCCTGATTTTTATATTTCTGGTTCTGCTGTTGGGATGTTAAAATGACCAACACAGCAAAGGTTTTGCAAAATAACAGGTGGGTTATAATCAATTATTCCAGAGATTTTTTTGGTTTAACACTGCGATAACACACAGCCTTATGACTCCATTTTACGGCGTGGTGCAACTGCTTCTTGAAATACTGGATTTCAACATACCGCATCATCATTAAAATACATGGAGATTGCTAGTCTGAAATAGGTTGACTGCCCAAAATTCAAAGGACAGAATTCACCCCTGATAAAACCTCATGGTAAGCACAAGAGAATTACCACCACCAGTGAGCTGAAGAAAACAACTAGAAATATCTAAAGCTGAGAGTTATTCCTCCTTGCCTCAGCAGAGGCAATGCTCTCCGTCCTTCTGCCATCAGATCCAGCACACAGTATGGTATTTAAAACAGATACCAAATTGACAAGAATTGTAACAGAATACTTAGAAACTTTTACAAGAAGGTGCTCAAGTGTTACAAAGAAAAATTATGCAATTGGCAGCAAGCACCTTAACATCTGTGGCTGTGTGCAAAAGAAAACAAAATCCCAAAATCTCAGTAGATTTCTGTCATATGGGTGGTGACTACTAACAAGTCCTTTTTTTTTTTTCTCTTAATTTAATTTAATACTTCACCATTTTTGGTTTGCCAGTCTGGGCGTGCTCTGCAAAACAGCAAGAATTTACTCATAATTTTACAATATGCCAAAACTTTAAGGTTTTGCAAGGAAGTGACTTGAATGGAAAGAAGAAAAAAAGGATTTAGCCTTGCCACGTACATATACAAGTACCTTTTAAGAAGCTGCCTAATTCTAGAGCAGCTTCTGTTTTCATTTTATGCTTAAAGCAAAGAGATATTTGATATTAGGAGCATCTTCTAAATGCTACTGAATTTGCATGCTGAAGAGGAATACAAATCATTAATGAAAATTGCACCATATCAGTTTCCTGTTGCAGTTGGCTGTCCTGCTAAGTTGGCAATGAGACAGTGGCCTGCAGAGCTGCAGGCATATGTCTCATGTTAAAAAAGAAAAAAAAAAAAAGACTTCATGTTATAAACAGTTCAATGAAAATTACTATCCAGTTTGGAGCCAAATGAGACCAGGTGCTGAAGACAAAATAAACAGACAACGCATGAAAGTTTAAAAAAAAATTTTAAAAAAATCCCAACATCACTGGGCTTCCACTGGGATTGTCTTCTACCATACATTTTCATGTAGATCATGAAATCCAAACAAAATACCCCTGCATATCTACAAAGTGGCCTGATTTTCTCACCTTTAGTACCACAGCTTAATACCCGTTTTTAAGATACGCTTGATTTTTTTAAGACGTGCAAAAAATATACACATGCAAATTTAGATATATATTAATCCAGAATGCTAGTACAAACAATTTGTCTCCCAAGCAGTTCACTAGAACCCTCTATGTTTCCTGGCTGACAAATAGCCCAGGAATCCACCCAGGGAGTAATGCAAAGCCTGAAGTCGGTGATCGCTGATGTGGCTCGCTCGTCTCCCATTTGCCAACCATGGATTTTGAACAGAAATGAGAAGAAGCCTTTAGAAAGGTAACGGTGAAGAGGTACTGAGGAGATCAAGGGTCCTAAGCAGAGCTGACAAAAATTAGGAGACATACTCTGTGACTGCAGAGTCAGTGGCAAAAGCACAGCACGCCATTGCTTCGGTGCATACCCATTTCTCCTCATTTTTGCAGAGGTCACAACAATCCTCTTGTGACTGTTGTGTAAATCAGATTAATATCTTGGGACGTGTGAAGTGATCTTTTTTCCCAATAGCTCTGTTACCTACCATGAACCAAAGGACTGAAGTGTTGCAGCAGTGGCAGCATCTCAGGGTTAATTAAACCGCAGGAGCTCCCTACGCAGCCCCTCTTGCCCAGCCAGGCAGCAGCTTTGCTCATGTCTTCCCGATGCTCCTGGCAGGGTGAATGTCAGATCCACCATCCTCTGGGACTGCTGGACCACAAATACTTTCCACTGGATCACGTCCAAAATGCGTCAAGAAAATAAGATGGATACCAGGAGGTCATCTTACACACACCCTCTGCCAGTCAGAGAGAGGGGTATTTTAGGTGTCCATAAAATCAGCTGGGGCAACAGGAAAAAACCCCATCTCCTGTGCATCAAACCCCCATTTCAGAACCGGAGAGAAAACGGTCTGGGTTTCATCTGGCTGCAGTAATGGCATCTGCACTGTGGCAGGATGAAGCTATTTAGCTCTATCAACAGAGACTACATTTTGTCATCCAATGCAAAAAGGAAAACTCATTCCAACTGCGCCTTATCTGCACGCCAGCCCGGGAGGGCTCTGCAGGGCAAGGACCATCTCCTCAGTCCTCAGGGATTCACAGGGAGCATGGGAGAAAGAGAAAGAAATTTTGCCATAATCTGAGATGGTTTTCTTTTTTATCATTTGAGTGAAGCCATCCTATGAGAAAGTTTTTCTTCCTGGTAATGCATCCACGGTGATGGCAGCAGCCCTGAAGTTTGCACAGCCACACCACACCAGCATTTACAGCTCCTCTCTAAATCACAGCAGATTTAGCTCTTCATTACATAACAACAGTTATGACTTGCAGGCTACAGGACAGAGCACATTCCCCAAACAGCACAGCCTCTAATCATGCTCATACAACAGCTTAACCTGGTGGGAAGAGGTCTTCTTCCCAATTCAAACCGGAGTGCAAAGCTGTCCTGCTAACATTAGGCATGAAAATGACCCTTTAGCATCAGGGACTAGAAGAAGCTAATCATTATTGCAGAGAGCAGCCTGTCTGGACATTCAAAATGTTTAGCTATTTGATGTGTTGAGGTATTCCTCCACCCCCTGTAATCCACTCTATGAACTTTTAACATAAACAGTTTAGTTTATAAACCTTCGCTCTGGTGGGGGAGCTGATCCCTATCTACTAAACCTATTGGCAGCCAGGCTCCCACACAGGCCTGGAATCAAGGAGCAATTCTTAAATCCGAGGCCTGTACCCAGACCTCCAGGACTGCCCCAGCAGGACCCAGCATTATTAACACATTGCTCTTCTTTTTTCTGCAGACAATGCAAATGCAGAGCTCCTGAAGCATGAACAGGCAAAATGGAAGCTCTTGAGGAGGCCTTGAAGACAGCACAGCTTGTTAAGACTTCTCTAAATATTCAAAATAAAGAACAAAACTTTGAATTCCTTGAATTATGTCATCTTTGAAAACTCAGAAGGGACCATATTTAATTTTGATTTTTCTATTATTTCCCTAACTGATAGCAAGAAACAATTTGGTTGCAGCTTTATTTTATTTTGGATAAATATAGCCAGTTATAGGTCTCGGCACAAATACCTACACTACACAGAAGTACCAGACTATCCCTTCTCTAATTTGTCCACATGTTGCCATTAGTAATGTGTTTCAATTTTAAGAACATGTGAAAAAAGTTTCTTTGTAGTAAGGATTAAACTCTCAATAAACAGCAAAACAGAATTTTAGAAGTGCAAATGTTTCCTTCAAGTCATCACTTCTTTTTTTTCATCAGTTCTGTTGTGAAACTCAGGGATTACTTGGAAATAAGCTATTATACAAGGGAGGGATAGGGCTAGCCTCCCACTGAACTAGTGGAAACTTTATTAACTTTATAGAAAATACTCTTGATAAAAGCATGGAAAATCTAAAATCACTCAGAATTTACTCTTGGATTTTATGGTTTTAAACAATGGAAGTTTCACAATATTTTCCTGATCTGCATGAATGTGGTGGGGCGGAAAGAAATCACTAGCAGATACCTGAGCTACACCTCCACTGTGAAGCTGGGGAAGCCCTCTCCTACACGAGGAGGGTGGTACATTCAATCAAATCTAAAGGGGCTACATTATAACCTCAGTCAAGGACCTAATTCCATACCTACCTACCCAGAATATAACCAGGTTTGGGAAATCATTGTTCCAAACCAGCAGTAAAGCCAAGACCACAGCCAAATAAAAGCGAGTGTATCCGTCCTCTGAGGGAACTGGCTGTCCCTGTCTAGGAATGTAAATGCTTATTGCAAAACTGGGATTGATTTTAAAATTCATGATACTTAGGTCACACTAGCAGTAAGGTAATGATACCTTCATTAACGTGTAACCTCATTAATGTGCAACAACTCCCACAAGAATCGTGTGCTGAGGACAATCAGAAGCAGAAGCAGCCAAGACACCGTGTGTCTAACCCAATACGGCAATGCCTACACTTCAACACACAGAATTCACAAAAAGCAAGGAAAAAGTCTAGAAATCCACTTTATGATTAAAAATTTCAGGTTTTAGAGGCTGATAAACAGCAGTTCCTGGCACAAGAGGGTTCCTGCTACACCTATGCTCGAGAGGGTGCAACTGATACCTACAGCCCTACCAGCTGAGAGTTACTGCACGTGGGAGGTGAGGCTGGCTGCCCGCAGCCCGGCCGGCCTCCAGAGCACACCACGAAAGGCAGATCTGCTCTACAAAGCTCCCACAGAGACTTGCAGATGAAAAAGAGAGAACGGCGCAGCTGAAAAAATAGATTTTTAATTGCTTTGCGGCTCTATTAGCATTACTTTTGCCTACGTTTGTAGCTGTACACAGCTCTACGTGGACGTTTACAAAACTAGATGAACAGATAAGATGATAAAATAAATACCATATTTTACAGCTTTCTTTTTTTTTTTAAACAGCTGCCAAAAAGACATCCCCCCCAAATGCCTCAAAACCCAGCATTCTGTTGAAAAGCATCATTTTCCATTATGTTTTGGTCTATTCTGTTTCCCCTCCAATCTGTAACATTCTGCTGGAAACAGTGATGAAGAACATATGTCTGCGGTAAATTACACCCAGGAGAAATCTTGGAACTGTTACATTCAGTTTTATTACCCAAGGCATTAAGATAGTCTACCACAACACGTATTATTTAACAGTTCCATCAAACACAACACCACTAATATACTTTTATATTATTATGCATGCAAAAAATTGTTATCGTATTTCTTAAATCTCATTGGGTGATTAACGTGTTGCATTTTAATTTTAATTAACAGTTCCAGAATATTTTCAGTGCTTCCGTGAAACAAGGTGTTACATAAATGCAGAATGTTATTGTACAAATATTTTGGAAAACATATGTTCAGGCAACAATAAGGTTGAGAAGTCTAACACTCAACAGCCAGGAAACTGTGAGTGCTTACGCTTCTTTCACAATATAAGCTTACACAAGTACTGCATCTTAACATATTCTGCAGAGGGCTGTAATCATCTAGGCTACCTCAGGGAAATCCAGTGTGGCCAACTGGACGGATAGACAAACATCTCCAAGAATGGCTTTCTTTTCCACTACCACAAATACTAATCCAGTTTCACTAGGTAACACCAAAAACCAGACACAGCATAAATACCCCCTGTGCACTGATGAGTGGCATTTTTGGGGGGACGTTTGCACTAGTTCTGCGAGATAGTCACATCACTGGAGATCTCCTATAGGCATAGACTCAGGCAAGCATATGTAAGTTTACATTTAACAAGTTTACTAGGAAGAAAAGATACCTTGTATAAACCCAGCTATTACTTCGACTGATGACTTGACCTCAAAAGTCAAGTTTTCTAAAGTTTTACAAGGGTTTTGCATTGTATTTCTCAAGTGACTCCATGGGAATAACAAATAAAACCAACAAAAATGTGTAACTGTCAAGACTGCACATCCTCCATGCTTTGCAGAGAAGAGGAAAGCAAAAGGCTTAGGCAGCAGTTCAGAGCCACAGCTGAGATATGGCTTTTAATTTCAGCTTAAATCAACCAAACAGCCTTAGTATGGTGCTGGGTCCAATCTAAAACCAAAACATCAGGCACCAGGTGTATCGGGAAGCAGAGCACAAAGTCCTCTCTGCTCAAAGAAACGTAACCACTAATACCTGAAAACGTAATGTTTTTCTTCTTCAAGTTCCAAAATAAGTCACACAAAGCTCAGCGTGCCATTTCACTTCATGAACTACAAACTGAGACCCAGAGAAAGTTACTTGCTGAATATCATACAGAGAGTCTCACTTACTTTATTAGTACTTATTCATCATGTATAAGAATAACTGAAGCTATATTTTTCTGATTTTCTGTGGTGTTCAGCCTGTACACTGAATGCAGCCATGGCTTATAGAAAATACACTATACAATCACGAAATTGAAGACTGTGCTACGTGCACACAGGATTCAAATGATGGTTGCATGGGAAACTGAGTTACTGGCATTTCTCAACTTTGAAGTGCTTGGCTTTGCAGCCTACATAATATTACTTCTGCATGCCTTTTTAAAGGCAACTATGAATTTTGCTACCTGTTGCTATAACCAAAACTGTCCAATCACGCATCGCTAGCGGAGTTTGAAACTTAAACCTGCAGCTCTGCAAGTTAAGCTCCTTAGTAAGAGCAGATTTACTGCACAATGGATATTGAATATTCAGGAACTTGGATCCCACATGGGAACCTGAAGGTGAGGAGTGAGCCAGCAGGCAGTGTGTTGAATCTACCCAGTAACTGGCTTACTTTTCTCTCCTGACATTTACCTTGATGGAAAACTCAAAATAAAAGACCATGAACATTTTGCTTTGTTCTGATCGGGAATGAGAGATTCCAAGAATTACTGAAATTGGTTTTAGTCTAATTAACTTTTGTGGCTGTTTAAAAGCAGAAAAGGTTTGCTCTTGTTTCTGACTTGGAGTAAAATGAGGGCAGAAGAGTGTAGGAGTGGACCACAACCTGTCCAGACCCGTGGCTATTGCTAACTTGGAGAGCTGGGCTGACCTCGTAAAAACAGGCCAACCCATACCTGCTAAAAGGAATAGCTGGTCTATAGTTCATAGCATGTTCCGCTGGAAGCAGAATATGTCTCAGCATTATATCCGCTATTGTACCAAAAGGGGAAACTGGCACTGCCATCTATTTCCCGACTTTGAGCCCTGCTACGAAGAAAGTCCTCCTGCTGCGCCTCTGAAAGAAAGGTGGGTGCTTGTACTGTTTTGACTAGCTTTGCCTCTCAAGCAGTGAGCAAGGTAGCCAAGATTCAGAGGGAAGAAGGATGTAGAACACAGGCCTGGCAAAATACAGGTCAAGGAAGAGTCAGTCTAAGGCTGCTCATGTTTTCTCAGTCTTCCCAATTCAACTGTACTGCAAATACAGCAAATTACAAATTCAGCGAATTCCACTAATGCTGAGAAAGCAATCTGTTGCATGAATAAAGGCTTGAAAACTACCTAAGGGGCATTCCTAGAAATTCCATTTTATACTTTCCTCCCAAGACAGTGCTTACTTTTGGTCATGACAATAAGTTTTAATTTTTTTTTTCCTCTTTCATGAATTAGTCAGAAGAACTGTCATTCTAAGTGAGATGTGAAAACAAAGAACGCTGATGAACTAAAAAAGTATGCAAGCAAGGGGAAATACTATCACACACTTGTGCAGAAAGCACAAATATGGTTGTGCTAAACACACAGATACAGAAATAGAAGGATGCAAGGGCTCTGGTTTTGTCTTATGCAACTAACTTCATAACATAATAATGATATGCTTGGTCTAAAACTACCTGTACTGGGTCTGGCTGGGATGGAGTTAACTTTCTTCAGAGCAACTTCTACGGTGCTGTGTTTTTGATTTGTGGCTAAACTTGTGTTGATAACAAATGCTTTGGCTGTTGCTGAACAGCGCTTGCACAGTGTCAAGGCTTTCTCTTTTTCATAGTCAGGTGCCCCACATAACAGAGTGAATACTTATGCCTAAGGAGATGAATGCCATACTTCAGATACCCACCATGCTTCTAATAGTCGGCCCACTATGTATAAAGACAGAAGTAAGTTTATTTCATAAACGGAAGAATCTTTGTACTGAAACATTCATTTCCCTGTTCATCTGCCCAGAAGTTGAGAGCAAACATGCAGATACTCACTTTTACTCAGGAAACATGCACACTGGAAATCAAGCATACAAGTCTATTTGTAAAAACTATGGAATTATTGATGAGTTATGGAACGTAAGACAAGTACAGTGTCTATTTTGATCTCCATCTGTGCTTGCAACTCCATAACCTGAGAGCATAGAGAGCAACAAGGGGAGCATCTACATACACAGGAATGCAGCTTCTCTTTGGCACTTGACTGAAGTTTTAGAGACTTCAAATCTTCCCATACATATGTTAGGCACAACAAAGGGGAACTCATAAAACTCTGATCCAAAACACTGTTGATCATAGGAGAAAAGGCAAAATATGAAAATTGATGTTTAGAAATGAATGCACTGTATCCAGTAGAAGACACCACTGAAGTCACGAGGGAAGCACCATATAGTCGACAAGATGTGCAGTACATACTGAAAAACAGGAGAGCAAAAGTCTACAAGAAGCCTGGAACACTGCGGGCACCATGCCCAGGAGTATTAAAATAAGCACAGTGCAAATATGACTAAACATGCCCATTTCTACAGTAAGAGTCTTTTAACCATTAAACTATTTTAGACTCAAAGCAACAGCAGACCAGTCAGTCCACACCAGTATTTTGAAGCAGAAGCATCCACAGAGAATAATACCAGAATAACCAACAGCAGAATTACTCCACTGCCCTTGAGACTCCCCACTTAGGCCCATTCTCGGCAAAGGCTTTCAATTGTAAGCTCCTCACAACATCTTGATCTATGTTCATATGCTCCCTACCTCAAAGGTGACCTGGTCAACGACCTGCTCTCTATTACTAAATATTGAGAAAAGTGACAGCAGGAAGCAAGATCCCACCTGCCATTCAGATATGCCATTCAGATACGCCATTCAGATACTCAAGCAATAGTTCATTCACTTTAATGAATGTTTTTTACCAATTATTTTTTTCTAAAATGTGACACTGGCAGCAAGAGGTTAGGGCTTTTCTACTCTATGAGTGCTCACCTAAAAAAAGGCTTAGCATGCTACTTTTAAAGGCTAATCACAGAATCACAGACCAACAACATGTTCATGTCGTTTCAGCAAAAAGCTCAATGTTGATTTTAGATACATTTCTTCTTTTATGCCAGACAGGCCAGCTCCTCGCATTCACAAAGCAACTGCGGTTCACTGAACATGTTTCCAGGATTAATTTTGACTTCCCAGGGTCAACTTTACACTGATCAATGAAAGAAATTGTGGAAAAGATTACCTTATGAAAACACACAAATTTAGCCAACCTTTAACAACAACTTGTAGAGCTTTCATCAGACTCAGCACTATTCAAGGACAGCCTGTCAGCATTTGGCATATACGAACATGGGAGATGGAACAAATCTACAGGAAATCCTTGTGCTTACTCACGTACCCTCAGCACCACAAAGGAGTCAAGCTGCTTTTATATGTTTCTCCCAGTTCCTGCATTCACAGCCATCCAATTTCTCACCACACAAGCAGAATCTTACCTGTTATTTTCTGCAACACAGGAGATGGCTCTGGCTCATCACAAATGGCCTTGACTAGGGCCTTTTTTACCTCTTCTTCAGCTGTGTCCAGCTCTTTTCCACTTTTGATTTCTCCAACCACAGAATACATGTATACGAGCAAAACAAGGAAGTCCTCGCAGGTATAATCATCTTTCATCCTCTCATTGTAAGACTTGATCATTGGCAATAACTGCTTCAAAACACTGGGCATTTCTGAGTCACCAATAGTCTGAAAAACAGAAGGAAGATCATGTCAGATTGACCCCATAATGCTTATCCAACATCACACGTACTCCTGCCTGCATCTGCAAGTTATTATTTCTCATAATAGCAGTACTTATTTAATGAAACATTGTTCAATATTTGTATTTTCATTTGTCAGCACATCATCCTGTGACTTATTTGCTGCTCAGCTAGCAAATTTATTAGCTTCCTACAGGTTTTTTCCTAGGCACTGGTGATTGCAGCCTCTTAGAACTTGAAAAGCCTGATGATTAGATCTTCTCCATGTACCAATACGGTGAGAGGATGGGAGCATCAGTCTTTGCAGTATGGTAAAAATGATACAAAACACAAGGTCAACTACTTCCTCTAAATTCTGGTCCTCCTCCTTGGGCCTGATTTTGTACTTGAACAGGGAGTTCAAAGCCCAGCTCCCATTGACTTCAATTGCTATTGCGAGCTCTCAGCACATCTGCAAACCTGACCCTATGCTTTCAGGTCAGAAACCCAGAAAATTAGAAACAGAGGGAACCACCTGTGAAGTGTGTGGTTTAAGTGACCGGCGTGGTTTCCTAGAGAAGCTGTATAACAGGAGCAAGGACAGGGCAGCAATCACCTGCCTGGCATGTGCCTGACCCTCTTTTCCCTCAGCCTCCTTCACAGCACACTCGCCAGCTTCTCAAGCCATGTAACAGGGGTCTTCCACACCGAAAAAGCCTTCTTTGCTAGGCAGGACAGGCTCATTCCCACAGCACATCCATGCTGCGAGGTGAGTAAGGCAAAGGCCACGTGGAAGGGGGAAAACTACATGACCGCAGGGCTGAAAAATGATCATAATGTGTATATGAGGCGAGGAAGGCTGGCAGAGAAAAGGAGGGGAAAACTGAGAGTATGCTGGGATGTCCTAGGTCCTCAGTAGTTGAAACCGCACTTGCGTCTTCTCACCTCTGTGGGAGAGGTGTCCACACGACCTTCGTGTGGCTGTAAAAAGGAGACTTCAGACATGAATCCCCTGAAGTGCCGTGCTGACATCCACATCACGTTAACACCGGGGCTGGGGTTTAGATTCACCATGCGTGTCTCTGCCACTCAGGACAGCAGAGTGACTAATCATAGCGGCAAACTGCCACCCTCGCTGCGCACACACGCCTGCACGTGGAATCTCCACACACCACTTTTCTGCTGTGGGTTAGTTTGCTGCTCAGCAGTGGGATCAGGTGAAAAGAAGGCCAGTGCAAGGCAAGGAGGAGGAGCACGCTGCTCCTGCACAGGGAGGGAGGTGTGGGAGGAAAGAAGCAAGGCCTTCCCCACTTGACAGTGGTGATCAGTCGGATCCAAGAGGTTTCCTGCAATGCCACCCTCAGTACCCTGCCCCTTGCCTTGTGATCACCAAACAGCTCCCTGTGAAAACCTGTGGGTCAGTTCATAGTGCACAGCAAAACACTGAATCTCCTATAAACCAATGAGTCAAGTCTGCAAACATTTATTCTTGGTTGTTACTACAGTAACTTAAAACAGACTAGTCATGGTAAATAGGCATCACAGTCAATAACTTTAAATAGATTCACAATAAGGAAATAAAATACAAAGCAAACAAACCAGAAGGAGACCCAGGTTTATACAATAACAAAATCATACAATTAGGTTTATCACTGCTTTTAACTGCATTAATTTAGTTCTGAGCTCTTCTGACAACCAAGCAGTTTTTTTCCCCTTTTTTTGAAGGGATTTCAAAGTCTAACTTTAGGAACATGGAAACTCAAGTTACATCTCCTGGTGTACTCCATACAACACTTCAGGGGGTCCTGGTTTCAGTTGTATTTTGTTTTACTTGTTCTTTGACAATCTCAGAAACACTAACAAGCATCTCATGAACTGTAATTTTTATACCTACACCTATCCATGACAGATCACAATCATAAAGCAAGCATGAATTAATCAAGCTCTCAAGAAACTTTTTTCCAGCCTGTGCTATAGGAAACAACACTTCTGCAGACTTTGGGGCCCACCCTGCTCCTGACATACCAGTTTTGCCATGGACTCATCTTTCAAGGGACTTTAATGTGGTCACATGTTATGTTGCTATTTGAATACATACCTTAGAGAAGTATTTTCTAACTACCCACATGCTAAACCTAACAGTAAGTGCACACTGTGGACTTGAAGCAGTAAATTACAAAGCTACAGTGGTCAAAAGCATTTGGGAACCAAAAAGGAACATTTAGAAATCTGGCTGGCACCCTGTGTGTGTTTGGGCAGGGAGCGTTAAATCACATGCACAGCAAGTCCGGGCACTGCTCCGCTTGGGAAGCAAGTCTATGGTGTTTGGCGCCAGTCTGGCATATGCTGGCAGCCGGGCCACCCTCAAAACAGGCAGTTGATTCCCAAATTTCAACAGAGCCCTGCCTCAGTTCAGTATTATCTGCTCTCTTCTTCAAAAGTGACACAAACAAATTCTCATCTGTATGCCAGTACAATAAATATCAGATCATCCAGATCCTAAAATGGAAAAAGAAAACTTCAAGGAATTCAGAGGTATGGAGCTACCAGGAAGAAGCCACCTGCAATGAGCAAAAGCCTAATCATTCCTAAAGAACTGAAGATTAACCTACATGTGGAGTTATTCTGGAACAGATGTCAAACTTCAGTCTATATTAATCTGAATTCACTTTTAAGGAGAGGAAAGCCCTATGCCACATACTACTGAACATCATCTATCATCTACTGGCACATCATCTATTCACCCCTCCCCTCCCAACACACAAACTCTCTACTTCAACCCATCTCTAAATATCTCATAGCATGCTCCTACAAAACCAAAGATGAGTTCTTGAAAAAGCTCTATTTTGCATGCACAAATTAACCAAATGCATGGAGCACTGAGGATGCACGTGGTCGTATAAAAGAATAGGGTCAACAGCTCCTGTTTGAGGATAGTAGCTCCTGAAAGTACATGTGTACAGCACCTCTGGCAAACTTTCAAACATACATGATAAAAAAAGGGTCAAAACTTTCAGGATGATTTACTGAAGGGCGGGCTAAAACTCAACAACTTAAAGCAACAATTGCCACCTCTTATCTTCAAAGTAAAAATGAAAGAGGAAAAAAAAAAATTAAAGACCTATAATAAACCGTTAGCTTCAGAACGCATGTAGGGTCTTTCTGGGGTATGAACTTCTCTGGAATGTTTTCCCCTTATCTCTTGGGAATGGCACTACAGAGGACTTCAAATGCAACTGCCAAGTTTCAGAGGCTACGTTGTCCAAACAGGCCAGTTGGACTGGAGCGTGCATGAAAAAAAAAAAGGGACTCGCAGCCTCACTGCAGAGCACAGCTCCGCAGGGAGCTGGGAAATTTGCCTCAGACAAAATCCACTGGCAGATTGTCATTATCTGGCCACTTCCGATGATTTAGGGCCTCCCTGTACCGCCTAACAATCAATCAATTACCCTGATTGAACAACCCTAAAACACAAGTTTTAGAAATGTAACTACCCATGACCCAAATTTCCTGCTGGTTATGTTGGCCTCAGGTTAGCCCCATTTGTCTATCATCAAGGGAGCCAATAAAAATAATAGAAACAGGTCAATTCTGAGCTTTCTGAAGGCTGTATAAAAACATTAACGCTACTTAATGCCGAGCCAGCTAGGGCCCAAGCTCTAACACCTTCTGCTCAGTTGCGTTGTTTGGACATTTTAATGCTATAATCATATATTCTTCAGAATCCAGGGAGAGTTTGTGATAGACTTTTGTTGTTTTCCATCTCTTTCCTCCACCCTCCTTAGTTATTTATTTTTGTAACTTAAGCTGTGTAATAATTTACTGCCCCCAAGGGTAAATGAACTGACGTCAATTTGCTGATTTTTGCAAAAGGCCTGAGTTTTGGCAGATGGGAGGATAGTGAAGAAAGTACAAAAATCATTTTTTCAGTTTTTAAACACTGAACATGATATTGTGCTTCAAAAGTGACATTTAAAATGTGATTTAAGGGATCTACAGGAATTAAAAGGAAGTGTAATAAACCCAAGAAAAAATGTTTTGCATTTCTGTGAAAGGCATTATTTTCAGTATTAAATAAACCTGTAAGAATCTAAAGCCGTATGTATCATTAGACATCTTTTACACAATAGAAAACAGTGTGCTGGAGAGGAAGAGAAGAGGAGGGTCAGAGTTTACTTGAATTAACACGTGTCCCTGACAAAATTGAGGAGAGAACCGAGTACTCTAATCCCTGCGCTTCCAGCCCACTGTCCTCAACACATCATTAAAAATATTAAAGCAAAAATCAACTTCAAGCAAGTGGAATTTATTTTCTTTTAAAATCCAGGAGGAAGGAGGAGATAAATCTTAAGTGACTACTTCACTATGTAAATATTCTAGAGGCTTTCCATTTAGGAAGCAAAACACGTTTAATTCCTTCAGAGGTCGCATAAGTTAACAGAACTTTTTGGAATGGGAACCACACAGCTTTACAACAGTGAGGAATTTTATTGGGGAAAAACAGAACTAAAAAACAACCCCAAAACCCAGCTGCAGGTAAAACCAGCAGAAGGATCAGTGGAAACTCACAAGCCCTTGGGTCATTTGCTGCCCTGTGCTCCTGGACCATCCTATTTAATAGAAGCTCCTTTTATTGATAACCTAGGTGGGAAAAGAAGGTTCTTGAGTTGTGGGATAAGCAGCTTTCCAATGTTGCTCTATCTGATTTGTCTTGTTTTACCCGAGTTTGACATTTCGTGTTTCATGATTTTGCCACAAGCTTCCCCGCTATCCAGATGAAGGCAGAATATCCAAGCTGCTAAAAGTGACAATGGCACCAAGGGAGGACCTCATGGGTATGCAAAACCAGCTCAGATCCTTCGACAGCAACAGATCTCTGCTACAGTAATCATCTTACCAAAAATGAGAGACGCTGCCAAGCTAAGGAGGAGTCTTAGCTACCTGCAGTGCTCAGCTGCCCATAAATCAAATGCTGCAGTTCTGTTACTCGCTGTTTTACACTGTTTGGTGATCTGAGATTTGGGGTTGATTGCACGTAATCTCCATATGGGGGAGAAGATGTCTGCACTCCCTACTCCCAGCAAAACAATCATTTCATGTATTTTGTTTTTGTAAAACGGCCTATGGGTGACTAGTGATCTGACACAATAAATAAGTATGATCTTACCATGTAAAATATGTTTTTCCATATGAAGCTCTAGAAATAATTATAATTCCTGACTTAGGTAGGTTTTGATAAAAATGTATCTTCTCTTTGTCTCCTCTTTAAATATTTGTGGGGTATGACTGAAGAACAACCAACCCAAAACAGAATACAAAAAATGGTACTACACTCTCACCATTAGGAAACCCCTCGATCTGTCAGCATCAAAATATATAGCATCCAATTATTCAGGCAGACTATTTAAGAAGAGGATGAAATCATTTTGATAACTGAAGTCCATCGTCTGTACACTTCCTTTTGCAGGAAGTGAGTTTGGATGCCAGAAAACTTTTAGTCTCAAACTTAAGTTTCCAGCTGGGGAGGGTTGACAAACCCCTCCTCGCCTTGCCGGGGGAGAAGCCTTAGGAGAAAGCATCCAGCGAACTCACCCAGCTTGAGAGTGGAGGTGTGAGATGCTGGCAGTAAATGGCCGCTTACAGTAAAAAAAGCGTGTCGTTAAAGATAAGGAAAAAGATCACATTCTTGTTTGTTGGGGACCAAATCAGGTTTATGACTTGCCCTTGTCAATACCAAAAGACTTGCATCTTCCTCTCTTTAATGGCAGCATCTGTCTGTTCACTCGATAGATGATACAGAAATACACCAAGAATACGCGTATAAAGAAAACAGCAGAGAAAGATGAGAACTAAACTGGTAGTGAGAGACACAGGAAACGGTAAAAGCATCTAGGACCTCTCTCCTCTGTCATTACTCTTAATGACTCCTCTGTCTTTAATGAAATATCCCCTTTTCTGCATTTATCACCCACTCTGACCATTGCCCCAGGAACTGTATTCTCAAAACTGCAGAGACAATTTCCAGGCAGCCCTTGTAGATAGTCTTAAAATTCTACTGTAAACAAATAAAAAGCAAATAAAAGAACATGAGTAAGCTTTTTAAAACCTATTTTTAACCTGGTTCATGCTGTCAGAGACACAGATTCATATTTGTCCTATGTGCATGCTCTCCCAATTGGCCTTCATTCTTGCCTTCTGCCGACCACAGCAGCCTCTTCTGCGCCTGCTGAAGTGTTTCTGTGACTGTGTGTTAAAAAAAATCATTTTACCCAGACTGGTTCCCTGCTCGGGTTTACTGCTTGGCCACAGAAACACTTACATTAGCCATGAAGGCCAAGGATTGGACTGCTTCCTTATGCAACAGCACTGGCTTGAAGCCTACATGAACTAGAGTTTAAGGTTGCCAAAAGATATAAAAGAAAATTACATAAACAATCACCTGCTCTTTGGATGACTTCTTCAATACACTGTCATATGGCCAGATTCTTAATTGGTGTCTATCACTCAACACTACAAACATCAACAGTCCTTTGCCAATTTATACCTGCTGAATATCTATCCACGATGTTAGCACTTACTGCAAAACACAAGTCCAAGGCAAGAAAAATTAACTTACAACATAAAGCTTCTAGAAAGCATGACATTTGTAAGCTTTTCTGGTCAGAGATTACTTTTTTTTAACATGTGTCTTGCATAATTCCAAAAACAAACCATCGACACTTAACGGCTATTATGTGATAACAACAAAAAATATTTAAAACAAGCTGTTCAAGCCCTATCATTTGAAAAAACAAAACAAAAGCAAAGCCCAGGACAGTTCTTTCAGCCAATAACTCCCTAGCCCATGATCATGACCTAAGCAATTGGATTCCACCTACATCCCATAGCCGAAGAAGTATATTCCAGTATTTTTCTTTAACCTAACTTCCTTAGGACATAAAAAGAAATTATATTTTGAACAGCATAATTAAGATTTCCTCTTACCATCTTCCTCCTGTCTTTACTGAGCACCACAGTTATTTGACAGCAATTTCCCCATTTTCAATCATCTTGCAAACTCTTATTTTTGTTTCTTGTGTTAACAAAAGGCAGATTCAGTTACTATTTTAGAACTGCAAGACTTATACATACATTCTGAGAAAATTTAAATGCCATCACAAAAGCTTCTAATAAACTCACTGATACCTACTCTTCCACAGTAAAGAAATCACCTCATCCGAGTGAGTTATGCTGTCTGGCTACATATCATTGCATCATGCAGCCCAGTTTTTCCCTCTCTCTTTGGAAACCATCTAAGTGTACAGCTGTGTTAAGATATTTTAATGGGTTCATGGGGGCTCAGCAGCAACAGGATACTGAAAAAAGGATATTTAATAAGTCTGGATTTTATTAGACAAAGCTCTGCAAGGATAAGGACAATTTTACTTAAATCACCACATGTCTGACATAAGAGACTCACTCATCAGCAAGTTAAAAAGGGAGTACTTCCAACCTACTCAGTCAAAAGCTTTTAGCTGTGATGGATTCTACAGACATGCTCAGTAAAAACATGAATCAGCACAGCAAAAACAGTGTCAGAAGAATGAAAAAGCAGTATGGGCACAGTCAAGATAAAACATGTTTCAGAGAAAGATCTTGTGTGTGGTTTTTTGAGGTTGGTTGTTCGTTTTTATAAGCCTTGGAATATTGGGAAAACTGCCAGAAGGTGGTGGGGGTTCAATACTGAGAAAAGAGCACGGGGATAACATAGTATCTGAGGAGGTTAAAACTCACATTGGTTTTGAGGAGAACAATGGGAAAGCATTCAGTCACTACAAAGCAAAGTATAAGAATCCACAGGGACAGAAAACAAATAAAAGGGGTATAAATCAAGCAAAATATAGTACAACCAAATCATTCATTCAATAGTGCAGACCATGACTGCAGAAGGAGGGGATTCTATCCCAGGAGATGGTTGCTGGAAAAAGATTTGAGACATGCTCTGGACAAAGAAAAGGACCCGAATCCCTCCTTAGATCACTAGCTATAACCCTTCAGGTTTGAAAAACAGATGCCCAACAGGGGAAAAAAGGTCTACAAAATCATGAGTGGACTAGAGAAGGCAGGTAGGGATGGACTGATTGCTCAATCTCTGTCCCAACGCAAGAAGTAAGGGGCAATAAACAAAGCTGGTAAGAGCCAGTTTAAAAAGCAAATTAAGTGCAGGTAGTTCTTCATGCAATTTGCTCAGACGTGGAACTCCTTGCCAAAGGCTGTTGTGCTGCTAAATTCTTAGTTGGGTTCACAAAGATGATGGGAAAACTCACGGCGGGAAAAATTTCTGTCAAATTTCTGTAAATACACAGAAACCACATCTGTTCCAGAACTCAAAATGGTCAGAGCTGGGAGAGTATCACATAACCTTGTCCTCTTCTCTTAATCTTCTGTAGGCAGCTGCTTTTAAATATGGTTAGAAAAAGCAATCTAGCTCAGCTACATCCAGAATGGACATATTTACCTCAAAGCCACAGCAAAAGGACCAATATAACTACAAAATACAGTAGGGGGGAAAAAAGTAGGGGAGCAGGTTTATTACAGTATGTGGCACTGTCAGGATTAATTCCAATATATTGTGCCCTGTTCCAGTCTCCACATTTCTATGAAGCTGTGGAAAACTAGAAATAATGTTGGAGAGAGTTACAAAACAACTAAAAGAGTAAATTTCTTCACAATGAGAGACAGTCGGCTTCCCAAAAGGAAGAATAACAGTTTATGTACGTCTCTTCAGGCAGAAGAAAATTTCGGAGTATGAGACAGCTCTTGAATCTAGTCAAGAAAGGCACAGGACAAACAAGGGAAGTTGAAACTATGAGTTTTCAAGTTAGTGGAGATCCTCTCAGTGGCGTGCATATTTCAGAAAAGACTTTGGAGGGTGAAAGGACAGAAGACAAGCAAAAAGCACAAACTCAGTGGTCTCACACAATAAAACACTATGCATAAATTGCACCTGGTGAATAAACCCTTTGGCACAGCGCTTAACTGCAGTGAAAAGAATTGTGAACTGCGAGGGAAAAATAATTTAGAAATAGCAGAAAGGATAAAGGTAATACATACTGAAATACTGGACATGCTGTGAGGGCTGGCATATAGCAGCAAGTTATAAAAGGAGACTGTTTGACAGTCAAAATAACCCCATCTTGTGCCTTTTCCTCCACATCCTTGCCTTCTGAGGCACCTCTTCTCTCTCAGCCCTTTGTATCATCCCTCACTCCTACGCCAGTCTAACGTCAGATGTCCCAGAAACTCCTCAGAGTTGCAGGGAAACCTCCAGACTTTTGGTGATGGGTCAGTCCATGGTGGCCACTGGTATCAGAAATTAAGAAATTAGATGGCCTGGGACAAGAGCAAAATGGGAAAACAAGTCTATTCCTAATGAGTGAAAAACAAAAGGATTTTGGAGCCTACATGACTGTTTGGGTCCATTTGAAAGAAATCTGTTTTCTTATTGCGGTTGGCTTTTTTGTGTGTAAGTGTGTCACCTCACCATCAAACTTTTTTAAACAAATCCAGTCAACTTCTGCCCCTAGAAGTCTGATAATAACAGACAATCAGGATATCTGTCATACGTTGCCACAAGCATCAATGCCAGTATGCGCTGAAGCATCATACAAATCGTGTTTCCAACCAAGTTATGACTAAACATACACCTGAAAACTTTTAGCGATGCTTAGAGATTATACTATTACATAACATACGCTAAATAAGGGTACTATTTGGCTAAAACATACCCCCTTTCACAGTATCCCTGGGATCCAACTTTTTGTTGACAGTTTCAATGGAAATGGATGTATATCTGAGCAAAGCAGCATGCTCTCTCCCCATCCCTTTTCTTCTGTCCCTTTTCTTAAAAAAAAACCTAGGAAACTTGGTGAAAACCTATCACTAAGATAAACATACCTGACAAAAACTGTTGGAATTTACCAAAATACTAGGAATTGAAATTCCTATGAATCAAGAAACTTGAAAGCCATTTAAAATGTCACCTTGCATGAGATGGCCATATGAGACTAGATGCTGGATCACGTTACTGCATTTTACAGATACAAATTTAAACAGTAGCTAACTTTGAAATATTTAACATTGTCTTTAAAATATTTTATACCTCTGTATGCAGACAGACAAAGACATAATATATGACATAAACCACAAAGCAAGAATATATGGTCATGGGAGGTTTGCACAGGAGAAGATCCCACTGCTCTGCCCACAGTCCCGGCTGGAACCACAGGAAGGAGACAGAACGGCAACACAAAGACATGCAAAGGCAGACTATCAGTCCTCTGCAGAGCACCACGGCTCTTAAATAAGTACAGTAAATGTTATCACAATAGAGTACTGACATTTCTAGCCCTTGTACAAGGCTCGCCATGCTTTAAACAGGATTCAGGCTTTCATGGTGATTAAAGGCAGATGTCACATGCATGAATACGTTTGTAACTTATGAGCCCCTCATCCATTTTTGTGTGTGGAAGGAATCTTTCATTGACAGGACACCTTTGCTGGAGGGTGCTCACTGTGGCATGATTCGCACAAGGAAGAACATTTTCCTTCCCTTTTTCAGGTTGGGAAGAATAAAACAAGCTTAAGTGTACAACTGTACCTCACTTCATCCTATGAAATATATCAGGTTAAAACCTTAATTTTCCTGTCCAGTTTTCCACTGCCATTAAAAACTAACCAGGTTATCATCTTTTGGAGAGCAGTGGATGGCAGAAACAACAGTGACACTTCAAAGTGAAGGATGTATGTTTTTTCCCTATAAATGTGCAAGAACTGCAGCCACAGTAACTACTGATCACACATCAAATATAAAATATCAAGTGAAATACAGGCATAAGCAAAAGAGCAATTACTGTTCCACTGTGATAATGCTACGGAGAAAAACTTCTGAAATCCCATTCTTCTTTTAATCTTCTCATCCCATCCTGGAAATCTTTTCCTGCTCTAGAAGCTAACAGTTGTCTCTTCAAGCAAAGTTTAATTCGACTGCTGACAAGCTGTTCCTTCAGCTACTTAACCGAGCAGGAATCCTCAACGCTGGTATTCACAGACAGTGGCGAACAGACTGCACATCCCAAGTTGGGCATGTCTGTGCACGGGTATATGACCTTTTAGGACACCAGTTATTAAAAAGTATACCCAACACCTGCTTGTCAGTCATGATGCTCCATGCCCCTTGAACCACATGCCCTTCCCACGACGAGCACGCAGCAAGTCCTCTCCTCTTTCGGATCCTTTCAGCACTCCCATTGTCCACCATGGGACCGGGCTGTGTTGGGTGGCACTGGCAGTGGTTTCGCAGCTGGTTCCTTGCTGTGGATGGAGATGTCGGGCTGCTCTCCCACCATGAGCTGCAGGGGCCATGTGAGGGCATCCTGGCTGCCAGAGATTGCTTCTGCCACACCTCCTCCCCATCCGTTTGTGCAGCACAAGCTACAACTAGAAAAACAATCCCGGTTTTCTGTCCCCCTGGGATTTCCCTCCCACTCAGCCAAATAGCTGAGTCAGCATAACTACCCCTCATGATATCACATTTGTGGAAAGGGAGCTGAGTGGAGCACAGGACATCTGGTCCCAATATCTAAAAACACTTAAATCATGCACGTCATTCCAAACATTTAAGGACTTCAGAAGTTTTCAGTTACTTTCATATATATTTCCTAGTTGCTTCATGCAGAAAGGATTTCTTATGTTCAAGTTTCACTCTGAAGATCTGGGGAAATATATATTTCATGCCATTTTAAGTAGGAAAAAACCCCCCAGCCTTAAAGATAAGCCCAGACGTGTCCTAAGCTACTTTTATATTAACTATTCTTTTAAAATTATTCTAGGAGAATACCAAAATGTGCTGAGTTACAATGCCTGCAATTCAGACTTCAGTAACAGACAAAAAAAAGTTGCTTGTGCAATGTTAAAAAACAAACAAACCCTAACTTCAGTTGTAGCTACTAGACACTGAGGTATCAACGTATTTTTCTAGTTCCCCATCGTGCTTTTTGGTAGGAGAGAAAGGAGGCATGGCCCAGTGCTCAGGCACCAGACTGAGACTCCGGAGACCGACACTCACCTCCATATCCAACTGTGAGCCTCCTGCTTGTTCTCCGCCTGTAAGCAGCAGTAGCTTCCTCACACTACCAAGCGTTCATTCAGGTGCTTTGACAGTCTGATGCCGAGTCCCAGGTACGAGTAATAATGTTCAGTGCGGCAAATACTTCCCTTTGCAGCCCCCACATACACGGCAAGTCATGGTACGCTGACACCAATACAGCAGAGGCACACTCTGAGCCCGCTGTAGCCTATTTAGTTTGAGTATCAATAGCCACCAAGCTGTCACGGGATGGAGTTCAGTATTAACTGGTTTCTTTTTCAAACGCCAGTATGGGTATGTCTATCTACCTTGCAGTCTCTCTTGCACAAATCTCTTGCAAGAGAGAAAATACAGCACTTCGATATAATTTCTATTCTTCTTATCTGGCTCCCCACACCTCAGGGTTGGAGTGCTTCCAATCTCTACCGTACATGGCTTCTACTGCACTGTACACATACCACTATAACAGCAGAAAAATGCTCATTTCTTTTTTGGCAACTACTAGAAAATTCTTCACGCCCTCCACAGCACAGAAAGCTCCTGCTTTTCTAACAAGCCGTCTGTCAGTCCGCTTTCAGGACATGAGAATCAGACGTTTCGGGCATAAGTGATATTCCGTATGGAGACGCCACAACAAAAAAGACGACGTATGAGCAACCATAGTTTGAATGAGAGAATCCAGAGGATCTTGGTTATATGTTATGACTCACAAAATACTTTAAGTCATTTATCTGAGACTTGGATCCCATTTTGGAAGGCAGACTAGTATCACAAAGCTCTTTTAGACATTGTTTATTAGCATCAAAATGAAACATGAAAAGCATTTTCTGTTAAATCCAGGATCTGGACAACTCTTACAACATGTACCCTAAATAAACAAAGAAAAATGGTATTGCAACAGCTAGAAATAAAATTGTGTGTTAATACTAAAAGTAAAAATAGATTTTTTTACTGTACTAATGTATGTTTAATCCTTCTAAAAATAAATTTTCAAAATAACATCATCACAATTAAGTCGCCCCCAAATGTTACAATGCAAGTAGCTACTCCAGCCGTCAGCTGGGACCCTCACGTCCCAGTCTAGTTTCTTAAGTTTTCCTGGAGCAAACATTCCAACCTTCCCAGCAGACAGTTCTGCAGGCCCTAGCAAAGATCACAAAACCCACAAAATTTCTGTGCTACTGTTTAAGAATGGCAACATCCACCAGGGAAGGGGGGTGGGTGGAGATAAATCTAGACACAGTTGTTTTCTCTTTAAAATTTCACTTTTTTTTTAATAACCACTACAGAAAACCTAAACCAGCCTCAGGACAATCTTTTCTCCTGCCTCTAAATAATTTCCGTCCGCCACCTCAGCCATCGACACTTTTGTCAGATCCCAGCAAATTACCGGTTGGTGGTCTTGCTGTTCTACCCTGAGCCGTATTTTAATTAGTCAGAGCACTGAGAAAAGATTATTGTACAAATATTGGCGAATCTTCAAACAAGAGTACACGCTGTCCATTTCATTCACAACGAAAAAGCTCTTAAAGAGATTTCGATAAAGATTTGCCTCCTGCTTGCAGCCCACATTTGTAATGTTTATATAAGTGGGGGATATAAATCTTTTTCAAATGAACCCCACAGTTTTTAAACCAGCCTTGTTATAAACTGCCTGTTTCCGTTTTGCCTGCCTAAGCAAGCAATGCAGAGCCTGCTTGGGATAGACTGGAACTAATTTAATGTGCTCCAGGTTTAATCCCTATCCTCCTGGCTTTTACTGGCAGATTTTACACAGAGGACTACTGCTGACTTTAACAATGATTCATGTGATAAGTGGGTTTTGATTTGTTTTTCCACATCAGAAAACATGCAACAGAAATGCCACCAAAATTATTTTAATAAAACACAACCGAGTCAGAGCCAGATTAGAAAAAAAAAAAGTAATAAAGAAATTAAACTTTGACACAGAAGATGTTTCTCCGCATTTAAAGGCACTTTGAATTTATTAAGGTGACTTACTAGCTTGCTTTATGCAGAAGAAAAAAAGAAAAGCCTGTAGACCTCTCCATTTAGTTTGGAAGGAAGCCAACGCACACTGCTGTACACCCATATACTGGATCACAGGACGTGCACCCATTATCAGAAACGCCAAAGCGCGGGACAGAAACAAAACCGCCGGTTATCGCCCAGCCCGACGCGGCACCACGCGTTACGTTCCCGCAGGATTTGGAACGAGCTCAGCCCCGAGGCTGCCCCTGCCGCCCGCTCGGGCCGGGGAGGGGCGGGCCGGGGGCGCGGGGGCCGGCGGCGGTGCCCGGGCGGGGGCCGGGGCGGCGGCGGGGCCCTGCAGGTGGCAGTGTTGGAGCGCCGGAGGGAGGAGAGCCGCCGGCGGGAAAGCGGATCGCGGCTGAACTTCAGCCTTCGGCAGGAATTCCCCGAACACCACGAAAGTTCAGCTGCATTACCGGGCGGAACACGCTTCTTTCTCTTTTTTTCTTAATTTTTTTTTAATTCGCTGGAGGAAAATATGTTCTGAACGCTGACAAAGGGACAGCATTTATAGAAGTAATAAATGTTTATTTTTACAAAATGTAGCTGAATTACTTATGCAGAGGCCATATAGGTACTATTTTGCAATCATCTTCTTGTGTACCGAATTCCTTGCTCATTTACATAAACCAGATGTTTCTCTGACAAACCAAATTCCTCAAAGAAAAAACAGAAGTCGCTATGCACTTCATGTCTGAAATGAAAGATGATGCGAATATACCGCACCAATGTTCCATTAGCTACTAAAGGCACATGTATACGCTAAGTGCAACAGTTTTCTTCTATTTAGCAGAACTTTTGTGAGGGCTTAGGTGATCCTTGGCAGAAGCGTTAGAAAAGGAAAATGAAGCTATTTCGATTATATTCCCTGCCTTCAATGGCTTTCGCTCCCCTTGGGGAAGCCAGCTAAATCTCTTTGCCAGATCTTGACACTCAAACCCGTCCACTGAGTGGACAAATACTCCAAAAAACTCCAAAAATAGTGATCCCTATTCCTCATTCCTGCAGGATAACTGGCTCCTGGAATCTTTCTTCCCAGTACCCGATTCCTGGCGGATTATGAGAGGAACAAAAATGATTATTTAACTATTTTAGTCATTTAAAGCTCACAACCTTTCAGTACACATGGATAAACTGAAGGATGTGGGTAATACATATTTGCTGTTACCAAAAGAAGAAACGATAATCAGAAAAATTTTCTGAAATCTCTCAGTTACCCCTAATTCTTCTTCTGCTTTTACCGAAAAACAGTTTACTAAATTTTCTGATTACTGTAGCAACAGCAATATCTTACACTTAATCTGAATGGCTGAATTCATGGAAGATGCCTGAAGGTTACACTCATTACTCACCTAATCTTCCAGAACGTACCCTTTTATCTGCCAAATACTTCCACATACACTAACTTTTGGTGTGGAGCTATCAAAATCCTGGTAAGAAGGACAAATCCTCATCTTAAATTGCACAGCGCAATGCTGAATTCACAGTAAGAGAAAAACATTCAGCCTGAGAATAACTAGTAGGTAACTGAACAACAACCAACCAACCACAATAATAACCCAAACATCAGGAAAAGAGTGAAGGCGAGAGTACAGGGATGGCCATGAAATTTAGAACAGGCTTTGAAGCTGCAGCTACGAGTATGGAAACCGCGCAGCAAAGGCAACTTTGATGATGGCAATGGCAAAACAATAAGAAAAGTCATGTTTTCATTCAAGAATTTTTTGGGACTACTGGGATGTCCAAACTTGCCCTGTATCCTGAGATCTAGGTATCAATGGGATTTGCAAGAGATGACCTACCTGACTTTGAGCAGGAAGCAGCTTTCCTTGGTAACAGCACAGCCATTTTCTTTTCTTAGCCCTTTTTTGCAGCACAGACTAGCAAATACTGAGGCAAACATAAAATAACCCAAAACTGATCCTAAAGGATCACTTTGCTAGTTCTCATCCTTAAATCAGGTCACACGTTTCACTGGCTACCCATCTCAGCTAAAAATACCATGAACTTAGAAGACAAGGTTTTTAAATCTCAATGTCCAACCACTTGAGAAATTTATGTGGCAACTTTAGGAAAATTGAATTGAAAAAACATACCCCGGAATGACACATTACACTTATCCTTTACTATCTGTCCTTTCAGGGGACACTGTGGCCCTAAAAGAGCTGTACGGTCCTAGTGCCTGGCAGCTGTGTTTCCCTCTCCTGACAACAGCAGGGCACTGCCACAGAGCCCACAGTTCTCACATCCAGACACCGGTGGGTGCACTGACTGCTGGGAAGGGTCTCACAAACTACTGTCAAAACCCCCACATCCACAAAATCTGCACTGGGTGTCTCAAAATCCTCTGTACTCAAGTACCCACTTTCTGGCAAGAATGATTACATGAACATGATCACGTATAAAGGGATAAACATCTACCCGCACACCAAGCCTCCTGCCAACACAGCCAGAAAAACTGACATGTATAACGGGGGAAAAAAAGAAGTTAAAATACTATTTTGGCTGCATCCCTCTGGTACTGTAAGCTGCAAGCAGCAGTGAGCCTTTGAAAGACATTCCTCCAAAATCACAAGTTCTCAACTTACAAAGTTCTCTCCACATAAAATAACATGGCATTGTCATATGCTGTCTGAAATTTAACTCAGTCTGCAATAGCTTTCTCCAAAAACCTTATCATGTATATAAATAAACAAACAGAATCAGCATGACCAGTCCACCATTTCAATGCTACATAACAAAAGCAAGTCTAAGTCAGCATTTATACCTCTTTTTTTCTCTAATTAAGGGGGGGAAAAATAAACCTCTCACAGTATCTATTGAAAAAAATCACTCATGTAGTTTGTTCCCAACACTCACCAGTAATACATGCTAATTTACAGCAGAGGTTCACTTTACACATCTGATATCACAGGGGATGGCTGAACCCAGGCCCACAGCTATATAATTAAATTAAGTGTTTTCATGTTAAAGCAAAGGCCAGATTAATAGCACAGTGAAGCAAAACCCCTTACCTACACAACTGATAAAGTAAGTATGCAAAAGCTCAAGAGGTTAGGGGGTAGCCCAAGCTCCCTTCCTAATCAATCTCTGCCAATTTGGCATCAATTAGACCACTAAGAACCAGACCGATATTCTCAACTAACTTCGTGTGTGCCATGAACAGCTAGGATGTAACAGTGCCTTTAAACCAATGATGTAAACTACAAAATTTCCTTGCTTATTGCTTATCCAAAAAAAAAGTCTCAAACTGATCCTTCCATCCATGTGTCTGATGTTTCCCAAATAATTGGTAATGATCATTGCCTGACTGCAATATTCGTGACACACTGCTTTACCTTTTAAATAAAGATGTAGTTTGCCAGCTCCAAAACTGACTTCACAACCTCAGGACTTCATACTGTTGGTGGAATTTTAGTATTTCTACCAGGTGCCCAACTTTCCAGAACTTAACTTTTATATTTAAAGCTATCAGCTTATGAAGAACAAACCTCTCTCTCAAGGGATATTATATGTTTGTAAAAAAATCACGGTGCAAAATACAAACAGCTGTAAAAATTAAAATATCAAGTCAATTTTCCTGACAGTACATAACTGTTCCCTAGAGTGTGTATTTTGTCCATAGTAAGCTGTAGATGTGTGAAGAACTGAAAAAGAAACTCCATGTCTTTTTCTCAGGAAGATTTTTCACCAACAGATTTTTGTCAGAATGGCTCTCCTGGTATAGGAGACGTATAACATCCTTTGCTTCTCAGTCTTCCATGCCTGCTATGTTATTCAGCTGGTAGACTGGTGACTTACGAGGTTATGAATAACATGATGTTCAGTATTTGTATGAAGACTACACTTAAAATGTTTTTTTGGAAGAAATGCAAAAGCAGTTTGCTTCTCAACAAAAAACTAAAAGCACATGCTGAAACAGACGTGGAAGGACAAGGACGAGCACTTGGAAGTTCTGCAATGGGTGTGGAGAAGTTGGGAAGGGCGGCAATTAGAAATGTTTTGGAAGACGAAAACATTTTTTTGGGTGAAAGTTAATTTTTACTGTGCCAATCACAATTTAAGTTGAATTCAAGTTTATTTTTCCTCATTAGGTTTATGATCTCATCTAGTCATCAAGGATGATTGATGATGTTTCAGGATTTGGGCCTTTGCCAGCTGCAAGTAAAAGGGAATTATTTATTTTTCTTTAGCGCTATACTGCTGCCATTAACTGTATCCCACCCCTTTTTGTTTACAGCCTGTCACTGAAGCCACAGCTTTATTTTAGTGTGGTGTAAGCTCTTGTCTGGGGTTGACAGTGTAAGTGACCTAGCAGAAGTCTTGCGCAATGAGCATCACTTTGCACAGAAAGCACGCAACCTTTACTTCTGAAACGATCCCTGCCACTGCTCCAGACAGGATTGTCTACTCCCATTTAAACGTGGTCTTAAAAGCCATACTTGAGCAATGGGCACTATCATTTTCCTTGTGGTAAAACTACATTTATTTAATCCCTTTAAAAACAAACAAACAAGAAAATTACTGTGACCTTTGCCTTGGTGCAAGGATTCCGATTTGAAATGTGTATTACATTTCTAATGCACTGTAACTGTGTCCAGCTGAACTGGGTCAGATTTATGTGCAATTAGGAAGAAAGGAAACCAAAGCAATTTAGTTTTCATGTTTGTTAATATCAAAACATCTTGTAGCAGCATTAAGTTTTAAACTGAAACACACAGAATAATAAAAAAAAAGAAGATAACTGGAGAAGGAGTGGCCTGCTAAAAAACTGCATTAAACAAATAATATGGACTTTCTCACTTGGATTTTTTTCTGGTTTAAACTATTCAAAAATGTGTGTTTGAATGTCCCCACTTTGGCTGTTCATAAGCCACAGGGAGGTTTTTTTGTGTGAACTCTTCAACCTGAGAGTTTTAGCAGAAAAGCTTCTTTACAAGGCTTAATTAAAAGCAGGTTTAAGTCGGGGCCCTCACTCACTCTGGTTCTTATTTTGGCCTTCTTTCTGTGTCAGAAGTCAAGTCCCAAAAGAGAAATGAAGTTCATTATTGAGTCAGGAGAGTATTTTCTCCTTCATTCTAAGCCCAACTAAACATGTTTCAGGTTTGAGTTTGGCTAGGTACCTCTAAATGAGATTTTATATTATATACACCTAAGGGTGAAATGTAAGAAGATGCTAATCATGATTTTTAACTTTGTCCTACATAATAAATAACGTGTGAAAAGCACACTGCAATCTCCTTTGCATGCAACTGATTTAGTATGGGGAACCGTATATTCTAAACAGATGGTGTTCAGAATGAGTATACTTCACACCATGAGAGGTTCACGATAAATGCAACGTCATGTCATAAAGCATGGTAAATAGTCATGCAGTCACACTATAAAATGCATTGAGCAATGTACCAAACCCAAACAGTAATGACAGATCTGTAGGAAAACATTCAACTTTTTTTTTAAGTAGTAGTTTATTGTTGACTTTTGACATTGAATACTATGCTAGCATTTTTTAAGGCATGCTCTCCGCAAAAGCAAGATTATATTTTAGCATAAATAACTATAAAAAAAGAGGGTTCCTATTCATTCCTAAAAATGCAATCGTTTTCTTCCTGCTGTCCCTTTTTCCCACATCGCCTAGTCTAATGAAAGTGGCCGTAAGAGATACATGTCCAGTACAGTCCATTGTGATTTCACCAGAACAAGGATGCATGGTCATTCTGGTGCAAGGAGCAAGCACCAATAACCCAGCAGCTAATCACTTTAGTTAACAGGAAATGTAATGTTATCTTTGGTGGGTTTGTAACTGGACAGTAGGCAAAGCGTCGTGCATCCTGTTTGCAACCAACAGCAGAAGCAGATGCAAGAGCGTGATATTTGTCATAAGCATTTCTAAGAACAAAAACGTGGTGATGTTTTTCAAAAGGCCCTTGAATGGTCACCAGATGTGGAGCACATGTGGCCCTTGAATTTAAGAGAATAATGCGACAATAAAGTTGAATCAATACAACATGTGCCAGTAATCACACCAAGATGACATGCAAATGTTTTAAAAACAAAAATATGTAAATTATTTCTAGTTCTTCAGGACAGAAAAACAGGTCACCTGGTCATCCACGAGGTGCTGTTTCCATCGTTGTTTGAGAGCCCATCTGCATGAAATATGTTGCTCCCTCTGTGAGACAGCAGTCTAGCTTTTATATTTTTAAATACAAAACTCAGTTCCTATGCCACTACTTACTGAAAACATTTAAGAGTTAAAAGATTGACAGGTATCCTCTGCCTCTACATGTTTTATGAAAATAAAACTCCTATGAACAACACATGCAGAAAAAGGACAAGATAACTAGTGTTCAGCAAGAGTGCTTTACTGATGTCTTAGAACTGCGTATCCTCTTTGACTTACAGAAAGGAAGCAGGATGAGAAAGGGCACACTACTCCATGCTTACCTTTACTTCCTTCAGTCCACCCATCAGATATTAAAGAAATTGTTCCTTTTCCAGTGGTGATCACTTCTAATAGAGATCTTACTCAGGCTATGGATAAAACACAAATGCACACAGTGATAGGCTAGGAAACAATTAATTTCACAGAGGCAACCAAACCATTTGCAGATGCTGACATTTGGAGTTCAAACTGATAGCCTTGCACAGGTTGAACTCATACAGAAAAAGTTTCATTCCATGTAGCTGCAAAAACTGGGTGAAATCAGAACCCAAAGCAAAACATTGAAGTTTTGCATCCTGCTAATAGACTTCTCAGCTATGATGTCCCCTGAAACGCATGGTGGCATCCCAATCTACACATTTGTTGCCAATGCATGCAGTCAGACCCCTACCAATTAAATGTTGGCACATGTGCCTTCAGTACATTCAACCTCTTCTCTGCAGCAAACAAGCAGATGAAACTAAAACAGTACATAGACAATACAAAACTTTGCCTATGTCAGTGATTGACACTCCCTTGAAGTAGCAGCAGTTTACGTCTTTGTGTATCTCCTGCCATCTCTGTAGATGCAATGAAAAGATGCAGTGAACCACTTCCCCCTTACAGTAGGTATATTCTCAAACAGCCTTTTTTCCAGGGGACACAGGAGAAGAAACATAAATTTTCCAATAATTCTGGCAAAAGCCAACATCTCACCAAGACAAGCTTGGAGAAACAGTAGGTAAGAGGACACAGAAGATGTCACCTGAGTTGTTCTAAAGCTCTCCAGAACTACTGTGGAATACAGGGTGCTTGAGTGTTGTGTATTGACTCCTTGAGTACTGAGTATTTTTTGAGTAATTCCAGAAATGAAATAACCTGGACAGAAAATCCATCTACAGTCTGGGGAAAAACATACACAGAGGGGAGACAGGATAATTCAATATAGGCAAGTGAGAAGGTTAAGAGAGCTTTTCACTTGGCTTTTGGTACAAGAACATGTATTTTGAAATGTATTCCGATGTATCATATAGTCACAATCAGAAGACTTATGCCCAGCTAAGGCTACTGTCCATTACAGATAATGAACTTCAGGTAGTGGTACATGATACTAAGGATTTCAGATTTTTTAATTTTTTTTTTTTTTTTATTCTGCAAGTAGAGAGAGACTTTCAGAGTTTTCTCATAATTGTATCTGTTAAAACAGATATAAGAATGAATGCTTTTTGAAAATGTACTTTCAAAACCAAACAGAACCAAAACAAATCAAGCCAGTGAGAGCCTGGTCACCAGGGACACCATAGCCATTTTAAAATGTTAATAAAAAGGCAGTTGAGGACCCATGCCAGTCTCTCTTGGGGAACCTTTATTTTAACCACACTCTGATCCTATTGATGACTGAAAAAGAATATTCTGAGCAGATACATTTAATAGCTACAGTATTTGATAACCTCACTTAATACAGTGCCTACATCTTCCCAAATTTAACTGTGTTATCTTTGTTCCTGTGTTGCAAAAGAATACTGGGTTAAGAAATTCAGAGAAAACCAAAGACATTTTAAAAAACTTAAAGAAAACGTTCCTTATTTTTACTTGAGAAGAACCCTTCTGCTCCATTCAGGAAAGGCAGCACTACTATGCGAGGGTAAGTCACATGAAACTATGCAGTGTGTCTGAATCCTTTGCTGCCTACAGCTTAGCAGCTATTTCACTTTCCCTAGACTTGGGGATGGGTAGGGAAGAAATACTAGAAGAGAAACGGATGGGTAGAATTAAGTCATATTTGGAGAGTTTCTCATCTCTGGCACATTATCTTTTCCTCTTCTCTTACTAATGCCCTCATTAAAAATAATTTGAAACTCTTACCTTCCCCAGGCAGAGACCCAGACTATCATTTATTACTTACCTGTTACCTACATTTTACTCTCCTGAAGGATAAACCTACATCAACCCGACAGTTGTGCTGAATGGCAGTGATTTATGGACTAAGCCATTTATTTATCTAACTACAACCATATGTTTCAACCTGCTACGAAATTATGAAATACTTCCCATCAATAGTCCAAGTTAGATTTCTATACTGAATTGCCTAATGTGAACGTACAGCGTTTCTGTACTCTAAACAAACAGAGTGTGAGGAGGTAAATAGCAGTTAACTGTATTCATGCCTTATTAGACACAGCTGCACAAACGGGCTGTCGTATTTCATTAGAAAATACTGTACAAGTTTTACATGTGCGTGGTGCCCTTCATTTCTGCAGGCAACATGACTACTTTGAATTATAGAACACTCACAGAACCATATGCTGTTTGTTTTAAAGGCACACAAAGACAAACACCCTGGGATGGGGTGGTGCAGGGGGGACATCCAAAGAGAAGTTTCATTTTTCCTCCTGCGTCTACTACATTTTTAATTAACAAAGCATTCTTATAGAACACATGAAAGAGTAAACATAGAAAAAACAATGCTACAGAAGCCTCAGACTAGGTAAATGCAGGTCATTTGCAGGTATGGAGCATGTATTTCCTTTTGCTTTTGGGGGGAGGTGGGCGGCAAATGAGAAGAAAGTGGTCTTGCTACACCAGTGTGTCTTGTATCAGCCCTCATGCCGCTCCGCGCCGAGCTGGGAACACCACAGCCAGCGGGCAGCTTCCAGCATAAATCCACTTTCGTCAGGCCTACAATATGCTAACTTTAATATTCTTGTACCCAAATATGGTGCCATGGGGTGCCAAAGAGGTATCTTCTTAGATTGAGAAAGTCCCTAGAGAAACTTCATGGCAGTAAAAAACCAAAAAATTTTCCAAGAAACCTCAGGAACATGTAGGAAACACCTACTAGTATTGAGTAATTTGTCTATTACATATGCCTGTGGGATAGCAGAGGTCGTAGTACCATTTTGATTAAATCCTAATATTTTACACCTCTCCAAAAGGCATGAGTTAGGGTTAAAACTTTGTTTAAGCAGAGGTAACTGGTCATCTCCAAAAGGATGCAAGACAATGAATACTACACAGGCAGACTTCTGACAAGCTAGATTTTATTTTAAAAATTATTCTTCATGACCTACTGCAGAGGTAAAATTCCACTAAGATTTTGTTGGCTGAGTCAGCACATTGCCTTCAAACAGGACCTGCTTTTCTAACCTAGAGAGGGAGAGCTGAGCCTGCCTTCTTTACTGGAAGTAAGCAAATGATATATCAAGCTTGTCTATACAATAATGGTATCATAATTTATAACAACTGAAAATCTACCATGGCTCCATAGCTGGACTGAGTGCCAATCAACTTGTTGTATAGCACTGTCTCTTTGTGTAGCTTTCTTTAGGGTGGAGAACGGGACACAACATGACCCTCTTTCATTGAAAAGATGGCCAAGGACAAGGCAGAGTGTTGAGAGTTCAATTTCAGGGGACCTGCAGGGACTGCAGGTTCAATTTCACCAGGTAAAAGATAAAATCTTCAGCTAGGAAAAGTATTTAAGTCCTAGACCACCCTGATCTTGGCTGACCTGACAACTCAGAAAACTAATACCACCTTGTTTTCCATCAAGTAAGCAAAATCAAATTAAGACTATACTTACTTTCCTACTGAAAATAATGGTTTTGGGAAAAATATTAACCTCAGAGTCTGAGCACAGTTGTGCCTTCAAAGAACTTCATGACGAAGAACAGATGATGCAGACAGAAGTAAGAGCTGTGATTTGAAGGCAGCAACCATAAAGACATGTTTGCACAAGCACATCAAGACTCACCAAAGTTGACTTTTTTGCTGGGGCAAAAATCCCTTAGCATATTCTGTGGGACACAAGACAAATGGAGAGGCTAGGCTTACAGCTAGGGATGGGTACTGAGCCAATAGGACTATCTGCTTTCCAGGTTGGGGCTGACTAACTCACAGACAGCCCAGACTGTGGGAAAAAGCAGTTCAGTGTGCACCTGTATGTCTGCGCATATACCCTGTGCCCAGAAATGTCTGTGATCCAAGGAAGTGTGTGGGCCGGTGGAAAGGGAAATATGCAACTCATTAAGGTGGGGAGACAGAGGGAATGCAATGTGGCAGCCCCACTGTTAATTTTGGATATCGCCCACAGTAAAGTTTTCATTAATTTTCAGTTGTGCTGTTTCTCCGCTTTCTCCTTGCCAGTCTGTAGGAAATATTCAAGTATATTCTCAAAAAAATGAGGAAAACTAAGCTGACACACTAATATAATCACACTCAAAAGCAGAGATACAGTGCTGGCACTATCAAACTGCTTTGCAGATAAGAGATTTGATAGGTAATTTACTGTCTTTGAGCTAACAACCACAATGATAAGCAGTGCCTAAGAGTAAAGCTCTCACTGGATGCTGTGCTCTGTGGTATTGATTTCATTATTATTACAGCAGTACCTGGAATCTTACCTAGGGACAACACATGAATTGTAAAAATAAGGCAATGCTCATTGGATTGTAAAAATAAAGCAATGCTCATTTCCTTAAATACTGTAATATAATTAGTGAAAGCAGACAAAACCCAAAGGTAAATGCTGTTCTGCTCCAAACCTGTAGCAGAGGCAAAATCCAGTTAGGATTATTAGCTCAGAAACCCTATGTATCGTTTGAAAAAAACCCTGTTTTTCTAACCTAGATTATAACAAGCTGAGTGAACCATCTTGACTGAAAGCATCCCAAAAAAAAATACACCAAAGCAGTCTTTTTACCAAAAAACATGGGTATCATAATGAACAAAATGGATAGAAAATAAAATGCTAGAGCACAGATGAATCCGCCTACCTCCCCACCTCCATTCATATATCACTTTGCCTGTCCAGTAACACACAATATCACCAAATTAATGAGCTTATTAGCAGAGACTAAACACCACAATAACACACTTGATTCAGTACTCAGCAAAACCTTGCCAATTAACTTGTCCATCAGAAGGCTGATGAACGAGCACTGCTAATGGGATTTCTGTGAAGAGGGAAAGAGATGGGCTATAGGAATTCTGCACTCTTGCACTGCTTACTTGTTACCACAGAAGCCACACCTAAAAGGCACTGCTTACAAATCAAGGCACCTGCCTCCCAAATTATATTATAAGATGCTGCTGCCAAGAGTGCTTGAATCCTCCACTTTGTTAGATCCGACATAGTGCATGCCATTTTTCTGCAGGTTAATAAGCCATGAGATTTGCCCAGTCCATTGGAAACATTTCTCATGTTTTTGGACGAGTGGGTTTTTTTAAATGTTTCACGTATGACTCAGCCTGTCCTCTGCAAGTAATAGGAGAAAGTAGTAAGATAAATTTTTTGGTGAGGGTGGCAACAATCTCCTTAAGAAGTAGAGACTGCAAAGCAGATCCTGCCACTAACGTAAATCAGGTAGTACACACTCTCTATCAGTGGAGCAACGCATACAGCAAAGCAAGGACTTGCTGGGAGTACACATGACAGAAGCTTTGCCTCTTGGAGCACAATTATCTGTGTGAGAGTAAATAGTGACTCATTCACAATAACAATATTGTTAGCATTGTGCCTCTCCATAGCCACTCCACATATACTGACAGGGAGTGAGAGCATCTGCCTTTCGTCCCCATTAATGTTATCTTTTACAGCAAGCAAGCAGTTAACATCACATTTTAAGGAGAAAAGTCACAGAGGAGAAAGAATGGCAAGTGACAGGCAGAGCCGTAGCTCTGCACAGGGATTCCCCGGGGCTGGTGAACAACTCTGGCTATCGCTGGTGACAAGCGTTCATACAAAACTGAGAATCATGCTGTCCTTCTGCAACATAGGCTAACGAGGTATCAACTGCCATGTAGTCTCAACATGCATCTCAAAAGAAAACCGGCAAGAAAAAGCTATTAATTGTTTAAACTTCTAACAAAATAATGTGCGTGTGTGTAGAGGGGGTGGCAGTGGTTTTTTGCTTGCCCCCACAAAAAGCTGGCTCCCATTACGATCATTTATACATTGAGAATTTTATTTTACAGCAAGTACTTTGGTTTTGTACCTAGAACATTAATTTAACGGTTCCCATTGACTTAATATGTTTAGCCTCTTCTTCCCATAAGGCTTTAAGTTTTATTGATGTGGACATTTCTTCACTTAAGAAAGCCATTTCTTTATTCAATGCTCATTTTAGAGGCTGTACGTGACCCTTATCTGGATACAAAATACTGGCTCTTTCAGAAGATGAGGGAGGGAGGTCTTTGCTTTTTAAATGAGAGCCACAATGGCAATACTTTGCAATTTTTCAGACCAAACGCAAACACATTTCTTTGACAAGAATACAGAAAGATACTCTTAACTCCCATGTGATATGGTAACCCCACTTAAGATACTTTAACCCCTTGTCAGACGGAGTTAGAAAAACTTAAAACAGTTTTCTTTCAACAGATTAATAAATTGTCAGTAGAAATAGCTTCTGTTCACTCTCAAAGGATTTAATTTTAAAACAATGTTAAAACAATCCCTACCTGTATTTTATTTTGCTTTCAAAGTAGTCTGACAAGAGCATTCTACTCACAGAAGATTAGTCTGACTAGAAGAAATATATATCTATAGAGTAGAAGAATTTTCATACATATATATACATACACATATCTTTCTGAGCAAAACTAGTTGGAATGTCTTCATTCTGGCATGTCAAACCTGGGAAATGGTCCATAACTGAGCTCCCTGAGAACATGGAATATGAATTGGAACCAACAAGCTCTTCCTCTGTGGAGTATCACAGGCAGTGCACAAAACCAAACACACTCAAAACAGCTCACCACTTCCACAAGTTTAGTCCACCATTTCACCTGTATTGCTATAGCATTGAGGTGTCCCCAGCAGTTTAGGGCTCTGTTTTATAGAAAAGTATAGAAACACATAAACACAACTGAATTCTTGTTAAAAACAAGGTATCATGAACGTAAGAGGCACTGAGCAAGCAAAAGAAGTTAACTGTGACCATGCAAGGCAGGTGACAAGAAGCAACACTGTTTCTGGGCTTGTATACACCGGGTTTTAAGCGTAAATTTTTGTATACACCAGTTTTTAATATAAATTTTACATAGAATAAATACTTGCAAAGTTAAAAATATCACATCTATAAAGGCAGAATCCAAATGGGTTTACAAGTTCGGGAAACGACTCCCAGTTTAAATGGAGTCTAACAAACAGATGGTTAAATAAGAACTTACTGTAAATAATTTGGCAGCTTAAGCAAGTGATTGCCGTAGGACTATTTTCTCTTCCGAAGTCATCAACAATTTACATTTGATTCTCTAGCTGTGTAAGACAGAACGTGTATCAGTGTCCAAACTGCAATCTCATCCAAAAGGTACCAAATTCCAGAAGATGACCGTTGCAATCATCATGGTATCATGCCAGACTCCCACCAAGACAATTAATTCCCTATGTAACTTTATGTTGAAAAGTGACTGATCTAATTTCAAGGGTTTTTTTAATATAACATCTCTAATTACAGGCAGCTAACATCATGGATCATCTTGCCAAATATTGTTGCAATACCTCTTCTAAAAAGATTTATCGATCAACATCATAGGCCACCAAAAAGACAATTTGTTGCACTGAGCTGAGCTACGTAATTATAAATTACATGTAGACCAAAGTAATATAAATAAGGAATGCCACTGATCTTTATCTATTCTATGTAGAAATAAAGGTCTCGCTACAGCTGAACGATGAATTATTCTTGCAGAGCAAGAAGAATTACTCCAAAAGCTTTTCTATTTCCTCACTGCTTTGTATCAAACTGCTTGCTTTAGCAGCCCTGAAGCCCTTGCTTAAGCTTTTGGTTTATACCAGTTTAGAGTCAATAAATGTCACCTAGTAACTACTGTACCATGTAGAAAAGTTGAGAGGTCTGAAAACTACAGTGAGTTCTAGGCAGGGAAAGTCTGCAAGCTGGTACCTTACATTTTCCAAATTTATTGGCACAGGGTCCTGTGCAGGCATGCATATGTGAACAACGCCTACCATATTCTGCAATGGCCAAAAGTGCAAATAAATAATGTCATCCTTGATTAAGTAATGAGTCATGTGTACCCTGCATTTGTAAAAATGGTAAAGAATCACGGCACAGGATGGAATGGTTACTAACACCCTAGCTATTGGATATTGCTACTGAAACATTAACTACAACGTAAAATACTCAGCTGTGTTACAGTTTTTCCACTTCTTTTTTTGTGAGTTTGCACTCTAATATTCACAGGAGAAAGAATGATGTCATTTTATTAACCTCATAACCACTTTCCGCCAACAGAAAATAAAAACATTGGAATGACCATCTGGCATGAAGTTTCTGTTTCTCTTAAAAACATGTCTGTATTTTCTGTTCCTCAAGACAACAAGGACAAAAAAAAAAATCTGTCTTCTGACAAATTTTACAGCACCAAAATGAGAAAATAGAAATAAAATAAGATATAACTAATTAGTATTTGGAAATTTAAACATTGAAATACTATACTGTCAGGAGCTCTCCATATAAGTATGTGTACATAGCTTCCACCACCAGAGTATTTGACCTACTTATATTATTATCAGGAACCACTAAAAAAATCCAGATACTTTTGCTAAAATATTACAGTGTTCTCTTTCCTGTGATAGCAACGCTTTGAAAAGAAGAATGGAAAATAACCTGTAAAATAACCAAGTCATCCTTTGAAAACAAGTAAGTTAACTTTAGAAGGTGACAACTTTGATAAATACATCACATATGCTATGTTGAATTCACACATAATGACAACTTTGATATATAGACAGATGGCAGCCCATCTTGTGAGGTCTATCTTTGCTTGCTAATTGCCATTACAGCACTGTATTTGTTTTTCTAAGCAGTCAAGGTGCACAGTGCCCACCTGTACATTCTCAGCAGAGACTAGAAGTATAGAAGTAACACACTATTGAGCTAGGTAGGCTGATCATGAGCTTAAATCCAAAAGCAATAGGACAATGCGTGTGAGGTGGTGGTACACATTGTCACATCAATTGAATAGCTGTCCTCAGTATCTGCTAGAAACATGCTATTTCCAAACTCACTGATGACGCTTCTGATGCCATAGCTGGGAGACGCTGTATGTGGGAGCACTGGCCCAATCAGCAAGGCACTTGCCTCATAGACAGTGCAGGACATAAAAGGAGTCAAAGCTCAGAGGGGACTTGGTGGCAATTCAAGGGGCTTTAAGTCTAAGAAGTCAAACAATTCAAATAGGTGAAAGCTGAAAGGATTTTTAGCTGGATATGCATCATAAAGCTAACTATAGCTAACCAGGACAATATAGTCCCCAGTTTACACTCTATGAATGAAACTGTGAATGTGCTGGGGATTTTGGTTTTGGTTTGTTTTTGTGGGTTTGTTGGGGTTTTTTTTAGTATGACCTTTAATTCCAATTACTCTTGAGATTATGTGACATTACTCAGCATCACAAAACAAAACTTTGATAGTATTGAGAGCCAATGGTAGTATCATGACTTCTAGGTCAATGATGAAATTTCTCAGTAAACTGTGAAATGCTGGTCAGCAGGTGCAAAAACTTTGTGCCACAAAAAGGCACCAAGAAGCAACAATCCCCTCCCACACACTATAATAATAATGAATTTAGTAATCTTTCAGATTTCCTTACTTTGGGCAATGAAGTTATTTTAAGACAACAGTGCTGGCACATTTGCAGTTTTAAAATGAAGGTTAACCCAGACATCTCAAAAAAGAAGAGAATGTCCTCATCCTACAGTAGAAACACACCCCTCCCCTTTTTGCGGGAGGTCAAAATAGCTGTTTGCTTTCAACAGTCCTGGTGCAAAAACTGCCTGATAAAGTGTGAGTTGTTTGTAAGGGATAAAGCAAGAAATACCAATAATATTGTGGAAGATTTTTCTTCTCATTTGAGTTATTACTAGTCATTGTTATGGAACAGCATCTACACTGGGAACTTTCTACCATGGGATCCAAACACAACACACACAGGACCTGGCATTTTAAATCCACTCAGTTTAGCGGAATGGTTTGCATTTAAAAATGTGCAGCAGACAATTAGCTGAGGACAAGATGCGACGAACCTTTAGCTGCCATGCAGTGCCAACTGATACAACTGTTGCCAGAATTTGCTGCTACACAGAAATGACAGTAGTAAGAGTAAACATTTTAACATGACAATGTCTTTGCTCATGGCAACCTACAAGAACTTGGAAACAACTTAAATCCTCCCCCTCTTCTTCTGTCTCGCTCCAAAGTACAGCAGCAGAATTTTAAATTGCTTGAAGAATGTCTGTTGTCTTTGAGGGGAAATGCATTTCAAGTACTCCCTATGCTATTTTAGAAACTCGGTCTGATAAACTTTCTTGCACTGAATAAACCCCAACCTAGGGATTTAAGTGGATGGGGCTGGTCATAAAATAGACTACTACTGAGTATGAGAAGTACTTTCCTCTTAAACCTTGAGAGCAAGATTATGCCAGAATGAAGCAGCCAATTCTAAGAGGCAGCATCCAACCTGGGGAATTTCAGAGCAGTACCTTTCACAGAGCAACTGCGCTTTCCCTTGGGGCACGTTATGCCCCCATTCACACTGTCTACTGCTGTCGGGTACTTTTAAACTGACTTTGGAGGCAAAAAACCCTGCTCAGTGAATACATAAGTAGTATACGTTAAAACCAACAAAAATATTTTTTTGTGTCACATTTTGTTTAAACTCCGGAGAGAGCTCCTCTTCTTGTGCTTTTGTATTTCACGGGCCTCCACTGCTTAGTAAACCTCCATGAAAGTCATAAATTTGAGGAGAAAGGGGAGACAGCTAAACAGAGCTGAAAAGTATAGAGTGATAACACTCTTTCTTACTTTCTGTTACCTCCCTAAATTTTAAATCCTCACTTGAAGAAAAACAAGGCAGTCTCATGAGAAATATTGGGGAGTTGCAGGCAGCATGGTGCAGCATTTGGCTTGTGTTCCCCCTCCCACCTATCAGTTTTATGGGTGGTCAGAATTAGAAAAATAGAAAGAGGACCTCAAGAGAAGGAAAATACGATGGGGTGGGATATCTCGTTGGTAAATAGGATATACTGTTTCAATTCACAAAGCATTTAAAACTTCTGGGTAGTAAAAGCTCCATCATGTGCAGAGGTAGAGCAGCAGAACACAGAAAACTTGTGATCGACAAGATGAATCATTCTGATGCATTACTCTTAACCCAGCACACGATCCTTTTTCCTTTGAGGTCAAGGCCACGATCCCATCAAAATCCAGTTTTGCTCTCAGACCATTCATCCATCCCAGCTAAGAAGAGGACAACTCTGTAATAAGTATGCAGCTGCACTGACTTTCAGTGGACTTCTAGTCAAAACCAAACTTCCTTGCTGGAGATGTAAAAAACTTATTGCGACAACATAGGTCTGAAAAATGTAGTTACAGATCTTTAATTATGATAAAATAGTGGAATAGGGCTGCTTTCTACCTCTACCAGGCCATTTTTAGAACCGAGTACCTGCAACATCAACTGAAAGGAGTGAATCAAGGAGTAAAGAGAAGAAAAACGGAAGAGGTTATTCAATGTAAGAGTTGGACTAAAGGTTTCATATCAACAATGGGGTTTTTCTGAAAAGCACAAAGTAGACTAAGCAGAGAATCATGAGACCCATCAGAGAGATCCAGTAATGAGAGAAATTCTAAAACTGTGCAGATTTATTTTTTTGGGAAATCTGAGAATTCTAACGCCAGCTGTTTATACTGGGTTATCTCCTTTGGCATCAGCTGGAGTCTGATATACATCCGTCAGAGAAAAATCTAGAATTCCTACATTGTCCGAGTCTAATAATGTTACTCGCAGTAGATCTTTCACAAGCAGTTGTCTTCTATGTGATTCCAATATAGGATAGTAACAATACTACTTTCATGTTGAAACAATTACTTTTTTTTGAGGATTTCTAGAGATTTATTATTTTAAAATATCTGAAACATAACAATTATGCTAAAGAATTTCTCAGCAGTACTGCTGAAATAAACTACCATGGCATCAAATTTAGTGCAGAGTACCAACCATTCACAATGTAATGTCCTAGCTGATTTTTTAAAATAAAAATACCTATGACGTCTTCTGGGTCTCTCAGTATTTTGCTCTTCCTACAAATCCCTGTCAACAGATCAGACACAGGCCATGTGCTCAGAGGCAGATAATGCATGTCAGACTCTGTCTTCAAAATAGAGTCAGTAAAAGGATACATGCTGTACAGATTGTGTAATTCAAAATAATTGTTGTTTGAACTACTGAAAATGAGTATGTGCTTAAGGAACAGTTACAAATGTTAGCCTAGAAAGTTTGCTTTGGCTAACACATTTCACCTTAATATGATGGCTGGAAGGCAGTGGGTATAATCCAAAGCCACCTACGATTATGAGAGTGCTTGTTATACATTTCTTTTTCATGAAATATATAGTTTGGTTGTTTCTTACCTCTGTTTTTCCGCTCCCTGATGATTTACAGCATGGCTTTTGCATAGGCAGCTGTCTGTTGTTGTGACAACAATGCTGAGCTTGCAGTTTTATTTTGATTCTAAAGCTGAACTGGTTTTAAGATGGAACTTAGCCAGCTTCTGAGAAGAGCTATGTGACATAAGTCACTGCAGGAGAGAGAAGGGGACTATGGCCTGTCAGTCCCATGCTCTACAGTCCAGACAAACCAAAGAATGGCTGCAATGAGTTCTTTCACCTGAGATGTTTGTCTCTTAACTAGAGAAAGAAGGCTGCCTATGTTATTCAAAAATATTCCAGCCTTACCACGAGAGAATAGTTTTTTAAATGAATGTAGACAAAAACTTGCTACTATTTAAGTTTTGCATATTTTGCCTCCCAAATGTCGCAGAAATTAATTGACTACAAAGCTATGAAGTATGGGCTTAGTCTTCTCAAAGGACCAGGGATTATATCCTACTGCCAGAGGTCGTGGGGAGAGTCAGGTTATTGGTTTGTTTTCGACATCTAGACAAAGACAGCTGATTTTCACACAAGTATCTGGCTTTAGTTGAGGTCCACACTATATACTTCACTCATTTAAGGCTGACTCTAACTTCCTTAGAAGCTAGCTCATGAAGACTTGCCTCTTGCTAGGATTTCAGAAGATGGTTCCTCTAAAAACAACACAATGGCAGAAGAGACAGAACAGGGAGGAAGGTTTTGAGCTTTCCCTGAATTTCAGCAGAAATTAACTCCATTATGTTTTTAGAAAAACTCCTCCTTTGTTTGATACATCTCCAAAGGTTAGTAAGATAGAGTTCAATATACCACTAACTCTTAATTTCCTGAGAGAAATCCAAGTGTGATACAAAATGGTTTGTAAATAATACTGTGGTCACCAACAGGATGCCGTAAAAAACATGGTGGTGGGAAAAGCTGAGGGTAGATGACAGCTGTGAGCAAAAGAAACCTCACTCTCTTGGTGCATGGAATTTCCTATTATGCTTTCATCTGCTCAGTACATTACACAAGTTTTACACTCACATAGTGACAAAGTCCTCTCTGCATTTGATTCAGCACATTACCTCAAGAAGCACCTTCAGACTGGCAGCAATAATAATAACCCTATCCAATGCTAGAAGTTATATCATCTTGAAATTTCATATAGATGTAAAACTGTCACCCAATTCAGATTATTTAGGTACTTCACCTTTAATGTCTACCCTTTTGTTTATAAAATTATTCTTAGACAAAACTATAAAAAATTAACTGTGTAGGTTCCCACTCCTTTTACCAGTTTGGTAACAAGGAACGGTTTTTTAGCAAGACATCCAACATGCTTCTTCATAAAAATACAAGCTACAAATTTCAATGGGAATTCAAAAAATTAAATAAAACATTTTTACTTAGGTCTAATAAATTCACATAACATGTACCTGCAGAAGTAATCTCTCAAAGGCAAGGAAGTTGTCCCATTTGGAAGTCTGGGGGTGTTTCAAAGTCTGGACCGTGGCCAGCACAAGCTGTAGAAGACCACAATGGTTCTCCAAAGCTTTGAGATTATTTCTGAAAAGCTGTATGTATGAGCTGAGCTGTTCTGGGGTGACTCTGCCTGTGGAAAGGAAAATAGGACACAGCATTCAGTGGTGGCAAATACAAACCTAGATTTTTTTAAATTATAGTGAATGGGTTATAGAGACCTTTAGAGGCTTGCTCCACTATGGGCCTGATCCTACCTTCTCTGCAATCACTGGAAGCTTCAAGCTGCAGCAACAGGTCAGGACAGAGACTTACTTCATCCATGAATTGAGGCTTAAGGTATATGGTACGGCAGGTATTTAACAATACACAACAGATGCTGACATAAAGGGTAATACCATTTTTTGTTTCCAGACATAGGGGGACATTCATTTAAGCTAGGGAAATAATACTTGACTACTACTTCTAAACAATGGTTGATCTTTCTCTTTCTATCAAAAGTCCAATGGGAATTTGTGAGCCTTTTACCTTACACCAAACCCACAGCCTCCAGCCGCCTCCTGAGGGTGCATTTTTGATCAGTGTTGACTCAAAAAATAGAGATAATGTTAGTGATTCAAGGAGCTGTTTTTCTGGAGCTGTTCTTGGAAGGCACACTTCCAAGCTGTGACTCTTCAGTTTCTGAGACAGTAAGCGTAGCATGATTTCACCAGTTACTTGAAAATAAACACCCCAGTGCCCATACATTGGCCTGTAAATCTCTCCTTAATAGAAGAGCATAAGGGGAGTCATTCAGGCCACACAAATGCCACAGAATTAGCAGTTATTCCATCCAACATTAAAGTGCCAGCTAAACTGCTCAATCAATTTATATTTTAGAAGTGATCTGTGCCAGGGAGAAAGGTCCATAGTACCTCATCTGCCCCAAGAAAATCATCACAGGCAATCACACATGCCACCAACATGCAAGGAAAAATGGTGTCAAAACACGATCCTAATTGCCAGTCTGGACTGAGATCCAGTCCAAGGCTGTTTCTCGGTTCCTGGCAGCCTCTGCCAGTAACAAGTCATCTTCCTCTAGCAAACCAGACCTAAAGAGCAGGGACATGTGAGATGAAGTGAGGAGGATCCTTTAACTTAAACAGGACAAGCTTTGGTGCCAGGAAGGCACTAGGTGGTTCATGGCTTACACCACTGATGATCTTATTCAGTATTTTTCCATAACGGAAAGATCTTGTAATACTGCCGCTGTGTTTGGTTATATCATCACTTTACAAGCCTCTCCATCTGCCTCCATCCTTTCAGTATCATATAAATGGTGAATAAATGATTCCAACAGTGAATAAATGTTGAAAGTGTTTTCTCTTAGTTTCAATGATACCAAGGGCAGGCGGCTTTTGGAAGAGCATTTAGATTAGGAAAAGCTGCTAAATAAAGCAAAATCACACAGGCTTTTTATGTGAATTTTAACAGAAAGCATCAAACTGAAAAGTCAGCAAATCAACACACAAATCAAGCTGACACCACTCAGTAGGCCAGAGAGCTGACAAAAGGCTTCCACAGTTAGCCCACATAGGCTAAAACAGCAACCACAGCCATGGGTGTTTTTAGACTAAACACTGGTGCTTTCAGTCTTGTTTTATTTCTTTTAAAGCTGTGTCAGGCAGATTTACACAGTGATTTGAAAATGTCAGTCCATGATGCCTTGCAGCATACCTTTGATAATGACTGCATTATTACCTATAGCAGTCCTGATATATTATAGTATATTCAAAATCTGATAACTTGCTTCAACTGAGAAAACGAAGTTGCCAGCCCTTCCCTCATATGAAACAGTAAAATGGGAGGGCTTTCAAGGCTTCTGATTTCAAGTTTTAAAAAAATAATTTTTCAGGAGTTTTGTTCCATATTGTCCCTTGTGAAAGTGAATCCAGATGCAGCACTGGATCAGTCTGAGATCCATTCAGCACCATTTTAGATAAACAATCAAATTCTTTCCCACCCTCAGAGTACCACCAAAAGAAAGTCCAACACATATGTAAACATAAGTGAAATCCTGACCTTAGCAAGTCATTAACAAAACTTACATTGGCATTAGAGAGTCCAGCATCTCATCTGTGATATTTACAATATCCATGGAAGCACTCGGATCCAGGGTTCAAGAGTTCCAGCCAATTTCTACACAGAAATCTCCCTGGACAGCTGGCTGATAAATACAACTGTTCCAGTAGATGAGGAAAGGAATTTGGGAAAGTGATTGGTGGTAATCAGCAATTAAACGACTTTTCCTGAGGCCTAAATGCTCACCACCTTCCCCGCTGCTTGCTCACAGAAGGAGATTTCAGCACAACAGACTAAATTTAATCTAATCCCAACCCTACCAGCCTTTTATTTTAAAGTCCCTCTGCTGTTTCAAGTCCTTTTGTGTTGCAATGTGGCAGACAGGTCCTGTGAAATCAAGAGGAGATAGATGCCAACCACATCATCATGTTTCAACTGTCATTTTGTTCTAAAGCAAATCCAGAGATTCACAGATGGCAACTACTGGCAGAAAGGACTGTAGTGTAAGCGTCTTTTCCTGCTCCATCACAGTCATACTCTGCTCCAAACTCTACACCTATGCATAGCCAGATGTCTGTGTGGGCACCGAAGTCTGACTTGCGAGGACTACATTATGCTGACAAAGCACTTGATCATTTTTTAATTCCCAGGTGTGGGAAGAAGAAGAACTATGACCTCAACCACCATTAAGCCATTTAAAAGTACTGATAACCTTTCTTGCACAAACACCATATTGTCTGGGAAGTAACCTTTGCCATTAATAGTTATCAAGTGTAGCATGCATGAAACAGGTACATTTATCCCAAACTCCGTCAACAACATTAAATCATGATACAGGACTTGATGAAACAACATCTACTGAAAGCAACATTAAAAATAAAAATGTTTCAAAGCTTCATGCCTCTTCCCAAGTACAGCAGAGAGGATAAAATGAGTAGGTGGTGACTGGGAAGTTTCACAGTGAAAGTCAAAAGTTAATAGAATACAGGAGGATGGGGAGCAGGGAAGGAAAACAGTAATGCTGATAGACTGATGATGCAGGTAGTGCAGGAATTAATTCAGCTAAGAAATTCTGAATGCTTAGTTAGGAACAATCAAAGTATTTGTGCACTAATGCAAGAATCTTGGGCAACAGAACGAAAAAATAATGTAGGGAAGTAATAGAAACATTATGGACGAGGTACCAGTCTCTCTACTGTAGCGCCAGTTCCGTCCAGGAAACACAGTCAGTGTGATGAAGCAGCTCTGTATTTTAGTAATCTGATAAACTGAGGATAAAAAGGAAGAGATAACAAGGACTAGGCTAGACTAGGAAAAAAGAAAACTAACATTTATGTCTAAGAAATGGTGAAAATTAGCTACCTTATTAGTCTGATGTCAGGAATATGAAAAGCTTCAGGACAAATATCCAAGGGAAAAAATACCTTACATCGCAGAGAAAAGTGGGATAAAATGCAAAGTACGTTTATCAAAGAATATCATGTCAAACTGATATGTAACCAATTAATGAATTAATTATAATGCACATGGATTTAGCATAGCATTAACTACACCATAACCATATTTAAGGGGGAAAATACTAGGATTAGAAGAATTGTAAGATATCTAAGAAAATTCCAAAAGTAGGTGGCAGGTAGTATGCAATAGGGGAGTACTAGCATTTAAAAAGAGAAGGTAAAATAAGAGTATGCTTGTGTGCACAGGTACATATTTATAGTACAAATTTTGGTACTAAACAGTGCCAAAACGGGTTCTGTCACAAGGCTGTGAAACATCATTAATATGGAGAAAGAGCAGAAGGCACAGCTGGATTGCTTTGAGCATTGGACTAATGTAAGTGGGATGACATTTAACAGTATAAAGTGCAAAATTATGCATTTCGAGGCTAGGGTAAGAGCATCTGCTGTAAATTGGGAGCTAAAACCTGGAAATGACGGAAGAAGGAAATAATGTCTAGGCCTCCTCATTGTAAAAAAAGCAGGTACAATCCATACCAGGTGATATAGTTACAGTGAAAACAGGGCCATAAAAATGCCTCAGTACAAAGCTTCTCCTCCTGGAGCATGCCGTGAAACTCCAATCACGCCCATTCCTGGAAGTTTAACTCAAAATTGTGCTGCATGAGCACAGAGAGGCTACTATAATGATGAGGGGGACAGAGAACTTAAGTTAGGAAAGCAAAATAGAAATGCCTGGCTTATATGGGCTCCCTGTCCCACCTGGAAAAAAAATAAAGCGCTCTATAGATACACAAAAAATGTTTACATTAAGGGTCAATATTTGTACCAAAATCAATGGGTATAAATAAAGCATTAATATAGTTACACAAGACATTAAGAAATATATCGCTGTATCAATCAATCTTCCAATAGTGGAGACAAGAGTGGAGGCAAACGAATTTAACTTGTTCTAAGGCAGGGTTTGATCAGTGTCTAATCAGCAGTTGCATAAATGCTCACAAGACTTAATTAAATACAAAGGGCCCCCTTCAATCCTTCACTCCTTCAATCCTTCACTAATTTGCAAACACATTGGGACATACAGATGTTGACTTCCACCTCCAGCTTTCAAGAATTCAGGGCAGATCCCAAAAGAACTACAGTCACTTTTGCCAACTTTTAAATTACAGAAGCCGTAGCTCGTCTTTAAAAAAATTAATTGAAATAAATGATTTTTTGTTAAATAGCAGCACTGAATACCAACATCTGCAACACTATACCATATAGAAAATGCACAGTTAATACTACATGCACAAATGATGATGTGTACAGTTAGACTGAAGGGAAGAAATAATTCTACTACTAGTAAAGCAGATGACTCAAGTTAGACATACCGGGGCAGAAATTACCAGCAACTGATATCAGCAACTGTCAAAAATCTGGTTTTGAGTAGTGAGAGTAGCCTAAGTGGAACAGAAAGACTTTCACCTCAGCAGTTAAACAAAAAGTTAACTAGACAAACCACATTTGTAGACATCAAGACACGACTCCACAGTATGACTTTTTTCCATTTTAAATTAATGCTGCAGTCTACGTAGTGTAATGCAGGCATCGCTTCAAGAAAATAATTATTTTTCAAGATATATTTACTGGTAGAAGTAAATTTTTAACCTTCAGAATCCTAAAGTGCATTTTTTTTTTTTTTTTACAGAAAGATTTATGGATGAACGAGGTGTCTAAAGAGCAAAGGTCAGAATTATCAATGTGCTGTTCCAAACATACAGTCCTTATTTTTTCATCTAACACTTAGTTAATTATCTCCATAGGGACAAGAAAACATGTTAAGAGGAAAGTACATTTTGTGACCAATTGAATAAATAAGTGGATGCTTTTCCAAGACTACAGGAACCGCCAAATACACATAGCTTTAAACTTAGTTCAATTTTATGCGAGAACACAGTTTGAGCTTCACTGGCTAGACCACTTTTGCTGAGGTCCATTTTTCACTTGACAGAACCACGAATAAGAAATGACCTTGGCACACTTGTGTTAACAGGCGAGATTTTTCAAGGCGGTAGAGGGCTGAAAAATTCCAAATAAATTGTTTTCCTCATCCACAGTCTTAGGTCTTAGAAATATAGACCTATCTCTCTCAGTAGCTTGCCTCTGATCACGTCCAATGCCGGATACTTGCAAGGAATGTAGAAAGCTTTCATACTCCACGAAGCCAACTGGGCAACAGTACCGCTAAGGGAGTCGGATATTTTGCAAACTAAGTGAGAGCAATTAAGTGGGACGGATGACACCCCTTATGTCTCCTTGTTAGTGTAATTTCCAGATGTTATTATTAACTCAAAATACTTTTATACTTCTTAGGAAGTTTCAGTAACACTCTTTAACAGCAAGTGCCACAAAAATAATTTGATCTCAGCTTTTCTTTAGTTAATTAACTTCAAAAGTCATCCACTCCTTAAACTGTTAATAAAGAAGAGAAGAACGCCAACTACTCCCTAGTTCTTTGGAGAGATGAAAAGTAGGCCAGTATGAGATGCTGTTTGGCTGGCTTCTCCAGAATATGGATCTGGACCTGAAGAGCACTAAACCTTACAGCAGACTGAAAGCAGATGTCACAGGCTTATTTCTAAGAGTGTATGCTCATCTCCCACAAACACAAACCCATCTGCTCTGGGGTTGATGGTCATTTGTAAGTCTTTCTCCCTCTTCTGTTGCAGGAGCACTAGTATCCAGATAACCCCATGGTCACACGTATGAGCACAGAGGGCAATTCCCCACTACAGCAATCCCAGGGTAAGTCCATCTTGGGGGTCTGAGCAGCCCCTAAAGTACACCCCAAACCACATGGCAGCGGCAGCCTCCTTCTGCCTGAGCCCAGCAGCACTGTGCCACCAAGGAAAAGCTGTGACCAGCCTTCCTTCCTCACAGGCCCTTACTGACCCCTGTTCCTCCTGCCACCTTAGCAATAGCTGCAGTATACAGGCATTGGAGGTCAGCCACTCTTCCCTGCCTGTCCTGGGCTTTCCAGTGCAGCTCGAGTCACTCCAGAGTGATGGACCTTCAGGGAGGCAGAGCCTCTCACCTGTCACATGTCTGAAGGTGTGTATAGCAGTGGCTTTCAAGGGCGTAGAGGCCATTGATGATGGTGACAACTATGCTGAGGTTTAGCAAATTGTGGAATAGAAGTATACACCCAGAACAAATAAAGCTGGACTCTATTTACTACTCAACTAACACTTGCCATGTGAGTCTGAACATCTAACGTGACTTGGCTTCAGTCTCATCAGCTGTAGCATTGAGTTAGTTATCTTAAAAGCAGTTTATTGTTCATCATTAGATGTGTATGGTATCATTAAATCCTTGTTGTAACAGTGTTCCTATATAGATCGTTTATATTCACACAAATACCATATGCTATTTTAGCCTTCTCTCCTACTTAGCCTCAGTCTTTTATTACAAAATGGAAACCATGCGTAAATATCAGTTCTGTTACTATTCTTTCAAAATTCTTTTATGTGCCTTAAAACAAATAAAACCTAATCAATTAGGTGGAACAAATGAAACTAAAGCACTCTAATATAATCATCAAGATTTTCAGTTCTAAGCACCTAAATGCAGATGCCTAAATATGACCCCATTTACGATTTACAATTCCTAGATTATCTACGGTTTCAAGTTTCCCAGTACATTCAGTGGGCTTTGACAAACATAACTGGTAGCTTAGGTGTCTCAACATGGATTGGTAATTTTTTCTTTTTCATCCTTCAGAGCTTTGTTTTTAAATGCATGGCCACTTCAACCCATTATTTCCTTCTTTGTGCACTCTACCATTCCATTTTCCCTTTTCATTGTTAACTCAGTATGAACAAAAAAGTAACAACAATCTCTAACCAGCATCAACAATATTCTCCAGTTGCCCTCCCAAATATTAAAGCAAATTTCAGAACTGTTTGAATAAAGAGGTGAAATCTTATCTTCCAGAATTAAACTTGTTAGGGGTCGCCATCTATATTAAACTTCCAATTTAATGCTGCCATACCAGAGTTTCCCAAATCCCCTTCTTAATCTTGACTAAGTTTGTATCATGGTCATATTTTATTACCTTGCTTTTCACCTCTTCCACCGGGTTAATAAATGCTGAGTACTAGGCCAAGTCCCAACCAGAGGGTCTCCAGCCCTAAAGAAACACTAATCCTTTAAAACAGTAATTCACTGTGACTGTAAAGGGACTTGAAATCTGCAAATTTGGTTGAATCATCTCCCAGATGCTTTAAACTTCTCACAGAAATGAATCAACTTGTTTGTCTTAAAATAACACGTCCAAAGGATTTCAGGTGGCTTGTGCATGTCCTCATTTAGCACTAAGACATATGTTTTCAGACACTGAGTACTTCATTGCGTTCTTGGCACGCTGTCCCAGAGAGAGGGAGGTCATTGTTGTTCTTTGGTACATTATTCACAGGACTGATTATTTCTCTGATGATTTCTGGAAGACCTCTGCAGCTGAGAATACCCTAACAATCATTTTGGGTGGTAAGCAAATAAATAGGGATGGAAAACATGATGATGTATGAGTACGTACATATGTAATTCACCACGTCTCTTGTGTAACGAGTCATCCTTTGCGAGGCTGAATGATGAGGCTTACACAATTATGCCTGGACAAAAAGCACTGGGCAAGCCACCCAGTTTTACTGTATTGCCATGTTCCACTTCAAGTCTTATACTTAGAGACTTCGCAAGCACACCAGCACGTACTCTCTTTGGTTTAAATCCTTCGACACGGCTGTTCTCAGTGACACTTTGCTCCTTTACTTCTGCATCACTTTCAGCTACTTTCTTCAAGTTTGCTCCCCCCCTTTTTAACTAGATGGCTCCTTTCTTAACCTAAAGAAATTCTGAAGCCTTTTCTGTCATCTCCTAAGACACACAAAGCGCGATACTTAGTGCTGATGTCCACAACTGTCCCAGTGTTGAGCAAAGTGCAGGTGCCGCTTGTTTCCACCGCATGCCAAGCAGACACCAGGATCGACATCTCCCAACACATATTCATGAACTCTCCTGCTGATGTCAAACACAGTCATTATGGGTGGCACACCCTATGAAATTAAGATATCACAGCACACATGTACAGGAAGTTGTATTTTATTTCCAACCAGGCTGCTTCCCTACAGACATAAGTAACAGCAATTGCAGTAAATTTCCTTTTCTTGGACTTAAAGAATAAGTGTTTTATTTTTCACCCAGATTCAAAGAGTCTTAAGGGACCCGCTCCTGTGTTTTTAAGCATGTCTTGATCATCACAAACAGACAGTCTACGAGCACAATGCCTTTAAAAAAAACCCAAACAAACAAACTTCAAATTCAAAACTTCAAAATATGTCTTTTCAAGACTGAGAAGATATAATAGAAGTCAACATCAGCAAAAAAAAAAGTAAGCTTAGTGAATGAAAGAAATCTCTGGTGTTTACCTGAAAAAAATACTAACTAAATTTTAACAGAGAACAGGATTACTGATTTAGCTTTATACCTACTACTGACTAATAGGTAATCAAAAGCTGGAAGAAGCATTTAAACCTTTCCTGGGCAATTTGGTTTGTTTGTTTAGACATGTTAGTAACACTGTGACTCACTACAGATTCCAGCCAATAAAGAAGTACTGTTACTTACGACATCTCTCAAAACAATACTAATTAGTAGTTTCCACAAAAAAAACCAGATAGCAGTTACACCTATTCAAAAGCCAATTAATCCAATACAGTGAATTAACTATACATTAACACCTGTTTGCAATTCAGATCCATAATTCAGTTTATGCAAACAAAATTGTTATTTCCACAACATATTCTATTTCTATTATGCTATATTTTAAAACTCTAAATATTAATTAGATCTACTTACAAATCTGCATTGTTCTCAAAGGAAATTATTTGACCTGAGTCTAATATCTCAAAATGAATATAAAACATGATCTTAAGAGATTGTGTGATGAACCATGCTCAGAATACTCTTAAAAAAGACAGTCATTTAAAAATCTTTGATAAGCTTTATAAAGCAGGGTTGTAAGTATTAGGAGTGCAGCTTCACATTTGTGATAATCCTTTAAGCATGCCCTAAAATAAACTAAACACATTTGCAAGTAAATGCTGTTTAAATTTTTAAGCTTTTAACGCACAAGTAATTTCCTCTGAAAAATACATGGTGTAAAAATTAATAACTATGTACATTTACATTAAATCTTTGTTTCAAAACTTCACAAATGTTCATCTGTACACTGATGTTTACTCCCAACTATTGTGAACATTATGTAAATTGTCTAGAGAAAGATCACATTAATATAGGCTTTTCACAGTACTTTTATTAAGACAAAAAGACTTCATACTGAAGTGAATATAAGCTTTGCAGTATTACATTAGCAAAGAATATAAACAATGAAACAATATATTTGCAGAACTCCTGCAAGAGCAACACACTTCTGTTTTCTTTTAAATTTTTAAGAATTATCTTCAACTCTAATCACAACCAGACATGGAAGGAGACCTGGCCACAAGTTCATATTTAAGTGTTTGGGTTTACTGTCTACAACAAAAATTGAAATTTAAAGGAAAAAAAAAGAAAGAAAGAAGAAAAAAAAAAAAAAAGGGCTTTATCCAAAAATTCCAGACACATAGAAAGACTATTGTCACCACAATCCCTTCTTGTAAGGAACAGTAAGGTTAGCCAAATAGTCCTGCATCCATGTTCCAACTACAATTTAATAAGAGATAACATACTACCAGCATATTTCTCTGTTTCACATCACTGCACAGGGTTCTGTGTTTCGCTTCCATCTGCTAACTGTTTTATAGCAGTCAAGCGCTAAGTAAATGAGGTATGAGACACAAATATGACATACTTTACAATTTTATTGGGGCTTGAACCATTACCCATCTTACACCACAAGAGACTACTTAGCATGCAGTAGGTTATTCACTGAACAATGAATGACAAGGCTACAGTAAGAGACAAAAATACCTCTACTGAAACTTTGTAAATAAACTTAACCTAGGAACTGTTATTTCTACAGGATTAAGTCACAGAATAAAAAAACCTTAAAAATATAACAAGAGCTTAGGGTAAAACATGGTATTTGCTACTTCAGAGCCAACTGAAGTCTTTAATTTAACTTTAATAAGTGTGAGTAGTGCCAATATTACACTTCATGGTTTTTTAAGGTAAATTGACATGATGCATAATGCAGTAGTCTAGTCATTAAAAACAAGCAAAATAAAAACACTCCACCAAAAAAACCAAACAAACAACAACAAAAAACCAAAACAACCCACAACACTCAGAACAAACCTGAGCAACACCTGATTCCTTAAACAAGAACAGCAAAAAGCCATTTCCACTCACCTGCAAGGAATACCTTCCTAAAATATTGAGGGAGAAATTTTGCCTCCAAATATACATATTGCAATAGAGGAAATACATGACACTTTACACGACTTCTATTTTTTTCTAATACTATTCTGATTAATTTCAGTTTTTGATTAAAACATCTCTGCTAACCTGTTTTGTTTAAAATTTATTTCATTTCATCATGACTGCACTTCACACTACCTGTCATAGTCTATTTCTCTGAATTAGGCATGTTTCCTTTAACCAGAAGGCAGGACTTGTCCCAGGACCACTTCCAAACCCCTTCCCAAAAGCTGTAGCTGTTGTTGCAGTAGGAGAACCCAGTGGGATTGCGCGTTCCACACCATTCTTTTCATCTCAACAATTCAGATGAAGATTCGATATTTCAAGGTATCTTTTCCAGATAGGATGTGTAAATGACACAGATGTTCTGTCAACATTTTTCCTTTCTTCTCTCCTCAATGAAATAGATTTTAGTGTGGACATTTCCCAGAAAAACCTGCACTTTAGGGGTCCAATTGATACTCTGACATTAAAAGATAGACAAACCAGTGCAGAAATAACAGGTAGATGTGGTGTTTTCCCCCAGTCAAAAAGGAGTATAACCTAGTGAAAGACCATTTAAGGGAAGGGAGGAGGGAAAGGTGAGAGACGGAAGGAAAGAAACTGGTAAGCTGTTTAAAAGAAAAAGAATTGACTCAATTGGCTGAGCAGCTACGAGAGTGACAGAGCTGGGTATGAACCTTCAGCTACCTACAGCCGCCTTTATCGCTTTAGACTTTTCTTCTTCCTCATGAAATATACTGTACTGCTCCACCAGTTGAGAGTTCCTTCACTTTTAAACTCACTGGTATTAAAGAGTCACAGTCTGTGTCTGGACCTGGCACAGTACCTCTTTTTCAGCCCTCAAACTCTTGCCCAAATAAAACAAATACAGTTAACAAAAGTAAGTTTAAGTAACTGTGCATAAGAAATCCTCTCATTTTTATATATTTCCAGTGTTGGAGCAAAAGTCCAACAAGGAGGATTAAAATTTATTATTTGCTAGCGTAATATTTCGACATTTGGGACACAGCAGCTTCCAGTTCGCTTTTCAACTGCAGGAACAATAGCACTCACTAACACATTTCATAGATGCCTGTAGACACTAACAAGCCTTTTACCACATTCAACATGCCATTTTGAAGTAACCATAAAGTCCTTTATTTTTTTTTCCCCCAGCCTTTATTTCAACTTCTCCTATGTTTCTTTCATTTGCAATAGTCTAATAGTGGATCTGTGACCTAAATCCCTCTAAAGTTCAGGATGAAATGTGTCTGTTAAGTTGAACATGAATCAGCTGTACAACCTTGCACCAATGGAAGCAAACCACGTACTAGGTGGCATCAGCACAAACGCAGCTGGCAGACAGAGGGAAGTGGTTATAACCCTCTATTTAGTACTCGTGAGACAGCATCTGGAGTATTGTATGGAGTTTTGGGCTCCACAGTACAAGCCACACTAGAGTGGGTCCAGCAAAGGACACTAAAATGGTTTAGGGGGCTAGAGAAAATGATGCACAAGGAATGGCTGAAGGAGATGGGCTTGTTTAGTCTCAAGAAATGAAAGCAGGGAGGAGATCTACTTACTGTCTTCAAGGACATAATAAGTGATTCCAGAGAAGACTAAATCAGACTTCTTGGAGTTGCATAGTGAAAGGACAAGAAGCAATGGCCACACACTGCAACAAGTGGAAAAAAATCAAACTGTACATAAAGGAGAATATTTTCTTCAAAGGAGAGGTTAAGACTGGTGCAGGGTACCCAGACAGGCTGTGGAATTGCCATTCTTGGACATACTCAACATTCAGTTGAACAAGGTCCAACACATCTAGTCTACCTCTTAAGCTGTCCTTGGTTTGAGCAGGGGGTTGGACTAGATGACCTCCAGAGATCCCTTCCAACCCAAAATTATTCTACAGTTCATCCGTATTTGTTGATGCTGCTCACTCTGTGCTGAGCTGCAGACAGTCACCAAAAAGGGCAAATTTCCTGCCAACCCTTTTCAGTTAACTTTATATTACAGAATTCTTTCTCTGGGATGCGCTTGATAAGAAAGGATGCATATCGGTGCTCTCAAAATGAGCCTTCTGCCCCTGTCTTATCTTCTTTACCACCAAGCCTCTGCCACACCGTTGCTTCCACACTAACAGCAATTTCCAAGCCCAGTAAGCACTCCATTCACTGCTCAACCTGCACAGGATGCAAACCAAAAGCATAAGTATTTGCCTGTACTTCATAAAGCACACATTTCTTTCAACTATAGGAACCTACGTGTGCTAGACTGAAGAAGAAGGGATGGAGGGTAAACTGCAAAATACAGACATGGACATCACACCTCACATAGTTCCAGTTATTTTAAAGTATGTTTGTTTTCTCTTTTGAGCAACTGAGTTGTGCTCTCAGGGATACTACCATATGTATTGGCAGGTGAGTCTGAAAAAGGAACTGACACACCACTTTGCTGAATTCAGCATCCAACTTTGAAAGACACAATGATTAGTGCAAAGATGGTTCCACAGCTGGTGATGCCTCTAAGCAGCACTACACACAAATGCACTGTCACTGATGAAAAACAAACGGTTCTGCTCCTGAACATCTCTCCATCTCTGCTATTTTGTCACATCTCCCTAAAAACAGAGAACTTCGTTGGCAGGAATATTAGTATCCTTCATCCTTTCTGTTACATCTAACGATTTACAGAGATGACCTGAAAAGTTTAGTTGCTTAAGAAAAACAACAGAAGGCTACATACTCTTTGCACATCTGGAGCTTGGAGCAACATCTCTGTCCTAGACTGGCAAAACCACATGACTATCAGAAGATGGGATCTAATTAGTTAGGTGAACACTCTGATCATACTCAACAAGGTTGAAACCCTGAACTTCATCCTGGTGTAATGCTACAGGGTGAAACAGCCATAATATCAATTTCTTTCTACAGTTCTCAATGTAGTAGTGACTATTCAGAAAGACCATCTTCATCAAGAGTTACCAGGGAAAGCCTAACCCCACTACACTCAAAGGGTGTTCCCCGGGAATGCAAAGGCCTGTACAGAAGCCCTTCAAACAGGAATGGATCCAAAACTCTCAGAAACACTCCAAACTCTTCAAAAACTTTTAGCACTCTGAGAAGCAAAAAGCCTTCCTGCCTCAGGGGTGAATGATGCAACAAAACATCTGCTATATTGACCATCACTGAGACTGGGAACATTTGCTTCAGGTCAAGACTACGTTTTTAGTTGCACTACAGGGAGAAATCAGGAACTCAATATTGCAACAGGCTGGAAAAAACAAATCTGCTTGGCTGGACGGTCCCGCACTGCAAGACTTCTGTTACTTTTGATGAGGCAAAGAGTAGACTAATTTAACTCGGGAACCGCCTGCTCAGGATCCAGGCTGCGCAATGAAAGGAGTTCAGGTCTGAGACGAGCAGTGTCCCCTCGCCTTGGAAAAACGGTGAGAACACCAGCGAGCCCTTGGAGCAGCACTGTGAGACCCACCGTCAGGAATTTGGGACTCATCAGGCTAAGCCAGGCCTGTCTCAGTCAAGTTGGTATGGGAAGCCTCCCGCTTGCTGAGGATGCCTGGAGGGAGACTTTGGCTGCTGCCTCACTGATCCTGCAGCTTGCTCTCCCGGCGGTTTGGAGACCAGGTAAAGAGGCAACAGAGAAACGTACATAAACATCCCCAGACCCAGTCTACAATTTGATCTCCATTCTGTATAATGGAGGGCCACAGTGTCTCCTAAGCCCAACTGTTATGCAGGTACCCATCACTTGCCCAGAGACGTGCTGCAGAAGGGATTCAAACACTCCACTGACCGCTTTGAGACCCACAATGCTGATCTGCCTTCTCCTCCTTCATAAGGACCTCAGACCCAGACAGACTGTCTCATGACTTGTCTCTATGACAGAATTGTCCTAATGGCTGGCTAGAGTGGATTTTAGATAGCTGAGGTCAGACTTGATTTATCTGGAAAGATGTGTGTGTGCTTACTTACTTTGTTAAAGCTCTTTTCCTTAGTGGGTAGCTTTTATCCCTGAAGTTTATTCCAGGAATTGATGGTATTGAATCTTTAATATTTTTACATTGATCTTGTCAAGAATAAATAGCATGTTAAACACTGTTACAGTCCAATGCAACTTTTAATTTAAAAAAAAATGCACATTTTATATTCTTTATGTTTTTATATAAGGTATTCACCTGTGTTTTCCTGTCCATTTTAAGGTACTTTCCTAACTCAGAATGTTATTTCATATCTCCAGCCTAAAATTTCAGGATCTTCCCATTTCTACCCAAACAAATTTTAGAGTTCAATTCAACCCATACAAACCAGCCCATCTGAAAAAGCTACAGTACTCCTCTTTACTTCACAAAGCTTGAAGCTCTGCTAATTTTGTAGTGAGCTTGATTTTTAGAACTGTATTTGTACAGTTCAAATGGAAAGAAACCAAAAGGCTTTTCTTCTGCTAACAAGGGCTCATGTAACAGCACACTGCACTTTGTTTCTCTTACTATACCAGTGTTTCGACTTTCATCAGTCTCCATGCCAGTAAAAAGACACAATAAAGGAATTCAGACTCGATCAAGGTTTACTGTGCTCTTTTCAAAGAGAAGAGCAAGGGTGTTTCTAAAGCCACAAAAGAACATTTGTAGCAAAGTTTTTACCACTGCCAAATACTATGCTAATAGCAAAGCTTTCAACAACAGATCCATGGGCTGCCACATTCAGAAGATGATTAAGATATGCATCAGACCTATGAAGAAGGGAACAGGAAGTAGAGGAATGGAAAAAACAGCAACCTTTCTGCTGCACTGTAAGACAGGCTGCTGCCTCAGAGCAGAACTCCTTAAAGTCACTTCCGTTAAGAGCTGAGCAGAAGTAATCCCTTTTCAGTATTTACAATCTCACTTGAATTTAGCACAATGCTATAAATCTCACCAGAAAGCTATTCTGACGATCTTCTAAACTGTCTTCCAAAGAGCTTTTCAAAGGAGACTTAATTCTTTAAATAAAATAAATTTCTTTAAATGCCAGGATTTTTATTACGCCAAAATAATTTACACCTACATATTTACACCTACACAATGGGATATCTGACCAGAACTTGGCAAATATTTACCTCCCCCAGATATTTATCAGCATTCACTTGGGTATCCAAAACAAAAATGCAATTGCCTCAGAGGCAAAATGGAGTTGATGTAGTTCTTGAAAAGTGCTGTTTGTTTTTTGTTGGGTTTTTTTTTAAGTGTGTGTTTCTCTGTGTGTGTGTATATATATATGGAATATTTTAATGCCTCTATGCAAAATGGACTTCTAGCAAAAGACAGATCCACCTGTTTACATGCAAACACATACTGTTTTGGGAAATGCATCTAGCTGAAAGGGTTAAGGCAAAACTTCGATGTAACTACTATGTTAGGAACATAGTTTCAGTGCATTTATAGCATCCTGTAAAGAGGGGGCTCAATGTCAGCATGCCCACAGTAAGCAATACCAAACAAATACTCCCCAAAAGTCAACACTGGCAGTATTACTAAACTCCACAGGAAATTACATCTTCAAAAACCATATACCCATGTTATGTATTTATCGATAGAACAGAGTAAACAGTAAGTAAACTGGATGTAGCACATGTAAAGCCTTTATGCTGGCCGGAATTCTGCACAGTGCTTTGCCAGCCTTCTCCAGGGCTGACCTTAGAAAATCATATACGCTGCATAGCTATACAGCCCAGGTTTTGTTTCATAAGGAAAGGGCAAAGTAGGTCCATAGTTTTGTGTTTTAGTAGGTTTTATGGACCATCACTTGGCACTTTGTCTCCCTCTGTGATACGATTTCCCAAGACTTGCAATTCATCTTTAAAAAAGAAACAGGATTTTAAAATGCTTGCAATGAACAGTTCTGAACAGCTTACTAGCCCGTGACACTCACTGAAGTTTGTAACGACAGCGTAGTTCTTTCACTCACAAAGTGAAATGACAGATAAAATATGAACTTTCCTCAGACATAAATGGAAGAAAAAAAGAAAAAATTCAAATCTTCCTTGAAAATGGTCTAAGACCACTTAATGGCCCACCTGAAAACCTGACTATGAGACGGCTACAACAAAAGGAGAGAATCCTGCTCTGTTTACAAATGTCATGGGCATGGTCTTAAATTTGAAACTGGGCTTGCTCCAATAATCCATCCACCAAAGCTTTCAACGAAACATTGCCAGCCCTGCTCATCCTGTCTTCAGCCACCTTCTTTCTACACTGATCCCTTCTGAAACAGTCAATAGGACTTCCAGACATCCCCACTACCACTTTCCTTGATACAACTAGTAAAATGAATATGCAAGTCAAGAGCACCTGCAAACAGCGCTCCAATCTACTCAGCTCAAAAAATGTGGCCAAAATTGTTGATTTCCTTTACTTCTCCTTCCTCAGAACTCCTCTCCTCTCTTCACTCCTGCTGATTTCAATGGGAGAAGATGGAGTTCCCAGTAGCCTGCAGATATTTGGGGGTGTTGGGGAGAAGACATGTGTCCTCTTCTACAGTTCTCCTACTCTCCATCCCTCTCAGGAGGAGGAGGATACATTCAGAAGATATCAGAAAGTGAAAGCTTGAGCTGTGCGTCCTCCCACAACTGTCAGAGCTCCTGCCACATGCAGCCAGGCAGAGAAAGAGGAAAGCCGGGCGTCAGGCACATTGCTCGCAGAGGAAATGTGGGCAAGCACATGCACACCTCAGAGCAATAAGCAGCCTTTCAAAGCCCAGAACACAACAGAATTTATTTTCCTTGCACTGAAAATATAGAAACAGGATGGGATCGAGTTTCTCATCGCTGCACAGGGCTCCCGTGCTGCCAGTGTCACAGGCAGGCCACTGCAGGAGGGCTCGGCTACACCAAGTGGAATTCAAAGCTTTGCTTTCAAATGTAATTCACTCCTTATTTCCAGGGGGAAGATAGTAAAAAAATACTAATAAGGAGAATACTCTTACCATCTGACACAGCTGGTCTTAGTAAAGAGAGTAAGAGGCAACTTTCATGCTAGAAAAACTCTGACATTTAATATTACGGTCATAAAAAAAAACTCAGAAACCAGTGTGTAATCCACCAAGATCTTCCAATACAGGCAGAACCTGAGGTAAAATAATACTCACTTATAAGCACAAAGAATGAAAGCATTACCCCTCTTTCCAGCCAGTGTTGCCTCATATCACAGCCACAGTGGAAGCAAGGAGCCTTTTGACTAAACACAGCAATTGGGATATGAACAGGCCACTAGAATTTTTCCTTCTCAGCAAAAGCAGCAATTGATAAACACCACAATTTCCATCTTCCCAACAGGGTGTTAAGTTGTTTTGTAGCACAATGGATGAGCAATGAACTGTAAATGAATGAGCAATGAATTGTAAAGATGCAGATCTATTCCAAAATATCATAAACAAATATGTGTCATTGGACACTGTGACATCTGGGCATGAGTTTCAGGTTTTCTGCATTTATGCTCAATGAGAAGTTTTGATTTTCGTGACTGTAGTGCCCTCCTTTCCTTGTTTCTCATTTTATCTCTGTTCATCATTTATAAGACTGCCTTGAATTTTATTTCTCACTTTGAAGTTCAACTACAAAGTTAACTATAAAGTTAAAAACTGATTATGATTCTAGTGTAAGATAAATACACAATTCAGAAATTAAATAACAAACTCCTATAAAGATTCACTTCAACCTATATTGCATCCTCCAAACAAAAACAAGTCTCAAGAACGACAGTGCCAGAAATTTGTTTCACCATCAACTCAAATGTTTCTACACAGCACAAATTGGGTCCACATATGTCAGACGTTTAGGCTGCCATCAATAAGTGTCAGCTAATATGATTAAAAACCAGGTTATTGCAGCCTTCACTGGATACCATGGGAAGGGGACACAGAGGAAAAGATGGCTGATCTAATCATTCACACAAAGCAGCAAAGGTAGTAGATGGATCCCTAGCTCTCAAAGACAGGAATTAATTACTTTTAAAACAAAGTTGAATTTCAACATTAATAATTTCTTTTTTTTTTTTTAAGGCACATGAAACAGGAAGACATTGGGGCTTCTTAATAGTTATTATGGTTAATACTCAGACACACATTATCAGCAAAAGCTTAAACAAGATTCTATCATTTACTGTGCCTTACCTTCTTCAGACAAATTTGTAATAAATAGCCCTCTCACAGCTGCTCCTTTTCCATTTCTTTAAAACAGCTTACAGCATTACTGTATTTCTGATTAATAATCTACTGATTAATAATCTACTAAATGCATGCTCTAGGTATTTGTAAAGACTGTACAATATATGAAATGTTATAGCTGTTAAGAGTTCATGAGTTGGCTGTATATCTAATTCTTCTACAATATCTTAGCAGTTTTCTCTGGAGTCCCAGATAAAAGCCTTTTACTCTTACTCCATGAGGACCTTTCTCTCTTGATGAGAAGTTCAGCATCAAATAGTCTTACAGTACATAAAATGCAAAAAAATTATTGTGGTATAGAGCAATACCAGTTTTTGTAAGCCTAACATTATGTCAATTCCTGCACTTCACTGCATATGGTATACAGTGAGACTGAGGTTCTAAAGAAACTATTGAAAATCATTATGTTATAATCTGTATCTCTAATATTTTGAAGAATGCAGGTTTAAAGAGTGCCCAGACATGGTTTTCAGCTTAAACTCTCTTGAGCCAGGCAGACTTACTTCACATAAACCTCACTACCTATGTAATGTAATCACTACCTGTATAATGTAATCATATGCAAGATCTGCACAACTTCCATTAGATCAGCTGCTGTTTACAATGCCTACTTTCAGGACACAAATCCTGCTGACTTTTTAAGAATACCCAAATTCTCATGCTTTGCAGAATAAAGACAAGCAGCACTGATAACCATTTGCATGCCTTTAAAACCCTCCTTCACAGAACTCCGTTGCTTCACCACCGCTCTCAATCTTTTTAAGGTTGTTGTAGTTAAACGGAAATGCTTGCATCTCACACCCGAAATCTGTTGACGAGGATGGGGATGAACCAAGAATGGGGATGAGTTTTCCCTGAGAGGGTTAAGTGGAAGAAGAGGAGCTGATATCATCTTTGACATTACCACTGTGTAGGGAAGGGTATGTCACACTACTCACCCATGCTCATCTTAATAGGTAAATTTTCTCTGCTCGCAGCTTCCACAAGGTGTCTCCTAGCCTCCATCACAGCTTCCTTTTGTTTGAGGTTCATGAAGGACTCCCAGAGAGCTTTGGCAGCTGGATCACTATAAGAAAATGACAGGGTTACACTAAACATTGCTTGAATAATGGAGTAAGCTTAAGACAACATTTATATTTTAAGATGAGTGCTTCTACTTAGTAACTCCTCTGAGGTGGGCAGGATACAAGCAGAAATAAAGCGATATAAAAGCTTGTTTTTTCTTAGCAGAACAGTTGCTACAGTTTTACAGAAGAAAATCTAGAGTTTTTTGCTATCAATTATGAAGCGTTAGAATTCACATACAGTAAATAGGCATATAAGCCTCAAAGTAACCACTACTGTTCGACCATGGGAATATCAGAAACAGCCCAGACTTCTTCAGTTACCAAACAGCTATGGGAAGGATGGGCTCTAACTTCCCCATGGGAGTTTAAATCCCAAAGCTGAAGGCTGTTGGTATGATTTGATGAACTACTGTCACTTTGGATTTCATGAATTCTCCTTACATGAAAAGAATAATCCAAAGCAGAATGTAACTGTCCTTCCGGTTTCTGTATTTACAGATTTCCTTTTTATTGTTGCTGTTGCTAAGCTTAAATTAGGAATTTGTGGGGCTCATCTGCACTCAGTTCCCTGTCAGTCTTCTCTCTCCTCCAGGACACTGCATTTGTTGTTGTCATGAATGAATTCAATGTTTTCTCAGTAGGAGGAGGAGGAGAAGGGAGGAAAACCCCTCACCTGGGGCTAAAGCCACACACTGGGATTAACTGTGTTGGATTATTTTTTATTTTATTTTAAAGAAAAAGCTTCCCTCTGATTTTTCCTCAGGAGACATTTAACTCGTAAATGACATCAGAGCGTATTTGAAACATGCTTATAAACATGCCAAAACAAGCTTTATTTCATGGAAAATAAAAAACCCCAACAATTCATTCGACACCCATTACACAGCAGCTGTGCTTATGCTCTGCTGCAACAGGAGGGCTGCATTTAGCAAATCTGTGCTATCTCCCAAACCAGGTAAGAGGATCGCCAAGCCCCACTCCTGTCATCCCAGGAACCCACATCCTCTCTGTCAAAGCCTAAGTGGGTGAAAGGACCATGAGAAGAAGGTTGAGTTACCCTTCTTCTGAACAAACCACAAATGGATAGGAAGAGCAAATTGCATCCTGTTGCCATGCTTTAAGAAAGGAAAAATCAGATGACCTGGCACAGTCTTTCCATTTCTCTTTCACATAGTGCAACTCAACATTCCTCTAGTGACAGAGGCAGCGCAGCCCAAAGCAGCCAAGGCATCTGCAGCGGCTCCCTCTACTCCATCACCAAGTGTGATCTGAGCACTGATGCTGCGCACCGTTCATGGGCAGCGGCTCCAAAGGGATTCCTCATAAGAAAAAGCACTCCAATTTATAACGTATGATAGTGCAAGAAATAAAAAAGAGATTCCCAAAGCAACTAGATGCTTCAACACAATTTCCCTTAAGTAATGGATCCTTGGGTGTGCTATTTTTACGGATTATCTACTCAATTATTATGATTCAGTCCTACCCACCCAGCATCACATTTAAATGAAGCCTGTTGATCCTGTTCACATCACATTCACAGGGTATGTCTCACTGTCATTTACAAGCGTGCCTGAAGTTTGAACTGCAAGAGGCCACTGCTTTGCCTGTTAACTAATCCCTTCCTGAACGTGCAGTTCCACATACAAATCTAGAGGGATCAAGAATCAGGCCTAAACCAGCAGGAAGCTAGTTTTACAAAGATGACTCTTCCTATTTGGAAGAAAAGTCAGGCTTCTGTTTTCTAAGATTTTTAACCTGTTCTCACTTTCCCAATTCTCTTCATCACCATAAATATGAGCAGAGAGTCTCACATAAACACAGACACCAGGAGCTAAGATTTTAAAACAAAGGAAAACAAACAACCTAAGGAAGCTAAAATAAAAGTCTCCCAAATTTTGCACAGGTTTTTGTAGTCTCACCTTTCTCACTCCTATATTTCATAAAGGTATTTAGCAAATAGTAAAGTGTGGAAAATTCATCCCCAAAGCATCTATAGACCTTAGTAAAACTCAGAATGTATGCGATAAGGTTGCACCATTTTTCTACCTGTTGTCCTTGCTGGCTGCTCTCCCTTTCCACACGACATGTTGATCAGTCCCGTCAATTTAGACTGCAAGGTCTTTGAAAGCAACATTACTACACTTGTATAATCACTACTACAAGTCCCTGCTTCAGCTGGTACTTCTACTTGCTCCAAGTTTAAACAAAAAAACCCCTCCAAAATAACAGACTAAGTATTTTAAACAAAAAAAAAAAGTAAGAATGAGTCATACTCATGCACTGAAACAAAATGGCGGCAGGGGGAAGGTTTGCTTTTTGCTTTGTAAAACTCTTTCTTCCTCCTTTAGCCACTGTAGGTTTTCTTTAATCCCAAGGAGCTAAGTTTGCACGATCCCTGAGGGTTGTTTTAGCACACCAAAAATAGCAAAAAGCAAAACAACTGCGGTACAGTCTAAAAGCAGACGGGGGTCAACCACACTCCTGTATGCTTGGATCTCTGTGTAATCCACTGAGTTTCTGTAGACAGTTTTCTTCCCACTGCTTTGCAGAATACCTAGTGGTTTAGGTATCATATATAGAACAATACATAAACAGGATGAGATCAATATATATTAATAGCTCAGATACATAGCCAATTGACTAGGTCAATCCACAGAAAGCAACAGTTCCCGTGTTCAGCCATTTTTTGGAAATGTAACAGGGAAAAAGAACAACAAAAACACTTGTATGTTTTCTACTGAAAACACTTTTCCCACTCCCCTCTATTACACCTTCAGAGAAGGGCTTTTGCTTTGAACAACTGCCCATTCTTTAACTTCGTCGATGACAAGACAGGAATGGCTGCTGGGAATGAGTCAGTACAGGGCTCTGGTGTTGCCTCTTGCCTGATCTGAGAAGTTACCACAACATTTGCTCTTTAGAGATTTCTAACAATATTATCTTATCTTCCCCTTTTGGTGAGACATTTATCTGAGACTGCCTTCCAGCTCTTGTCGTGGTGCCCTTCCCCGCCTCTTTTTCCCATCTGCAGTTCCTCTGCTCTGGTCCAAATACCCTAATCTGATGACACTGGTGCTGTAATCAGTGATTTGTATGCACCCCAATTCAAATTTCTCCTTCCTCTTGCATTCCTTGACTTCCCAAGGATTATTTATTGATTTTACACATTATCTAGTGAACCGCTGCACTCTGAAAGTAGTTTTCTGAAACTAAGTAGATTTTTAAAAAAGAAATATTTTATGCATTAGAAAACTTTTAAAGATATTGTCTGAATCATGTTGTTTTGCTTAAGAAAAAATAAATTCTTTACAGTTACACTACAATACAGATCAGGAACTCTAAACCACCCTTCAAAATAAATGTCACAACAATAGGTAAATATTACAGTGCACACTTTTGTGCATCCCTATTACAAAATGTTTTGCAGGGCACAGCAAGCCTGAGAAAGAGAAGAGAGCACTAAAATTCAGGGGCTTCTGCCATTAACCAGTTTCACCAACAAGCTTAGAGTTTTGCTCGCAGGTTTTGATACCCTTTCCCCTCCTTTTATCATTATGGTCATAGTACCTAATCAACCAGCCAACTCAGAAAACAGAATACAATAAAAACAAGCATAGCAGTTATCTGGTAGACAAATTAGAAGTTTAATAACAAAAACATTACATTATGTCCAGAGATCAGGCTGAAGTCTTTGAAAAGCCCTGATAGGCACAGCTATACAATTCGATATACATAAAGCAAGGTTTTTGACAGACATCTGACAATTGCAAATTTCTCCCTTCCCCTCATACATAAATGTTACATTTTTTTTTAATGAGCCAGTCTCTGTTCCAAAACTAATTAAAATTTAACTGCATATAATTTGGACTTTAAAACAACAACAAAAAAGGTTATAAAGGAAGAGGGAGAAATCTAAACACCTACAAGATGCAGCTTACCTGCTTCTGGTATTTGCATGCCATTTTTCAAAGCTGAACCATGAAGACAAAGAGGGAAAAAGGACCAAATCATCAGACCTATAATCTATACGAAACCTAAAATGAGACATCAGCTGGCAATAGTGCCAGGAAACAGGTGCTGATGAGAAGCAGGTCAGGGAGACTGGGATGTTCTATGCTGACCAAAGATAGCTGCAGGCAGTTCAAAGCAGCTCTGATTTGCAGCCTCCAGAGGCATTCTTTCTTTAACTAAAGATAGGAAAGACAGAAAAATAAAAATAAAAATCAAGAATAGAACAAGTTAGCGATGAAGTGGCTAACTAGCTGGCTTCCCAAATTTACAATATCCAAAGAAAAGACCGCTCAATGAAATCTGCTGTTCAAGGGTAACAAGATGCCAGGGTGAAAAAGCCAAAGCCTTGAGCAGAAGTAAGGGTGCAGTTTGGTAAGCAATTCTTTTGGTCATGGCATGCTAGCTTCAGCAACACTCACTGTGGGGGAATTTGTTCTCATTTCCATGGCACCCCTTTCAGCTGTGGCTGACAATCAAATGCCTAATCTTGCTTCTGTTAAAATAATTCTAACTCATTCTCTTGATCTGGTCTGGCCCAGTCCTGCAAGGACAATACTGCCAAGGTTATCTGACAGACAGAAGGTGCCCCTATCTGTGATCACCTATAGGCTTACTCTCAAAGCTACTCAATTTTGAATGCATTTGGGGAGAACAGGGGAGGTTGGTGGCACTGGGATGTGCTGTTACCAAGTAGTAGTCTGGAAATAGGTGAAATCAAGCGCTAGTCAATGAAGAACAAACTCTCAGAGTAGATGCAAACCTAAAGGCAAAGACAGAAACCTGGGGACACTTATTACCCTGGGGGGTCCAATGCACAACACCACAATTTTAGACTTGGCTGAAATGATATGCCTCTTGCTCCACACCACCAGTGCAGAAAGATATTTACTTCCCTTACTGCTCCAGGTCTTGTCTGTTACTGATAAATTATTAAAATATGGACTTCCACATTAGTAATGTAAGAGCAAAAGGTCAAGAAGCAATAAGCCCATACTAGAAAATATGTCCACTCAATGACTAAGTGTTCCCCCTTTATGATTGTTTTCAGATCTACCAATAGGCCATTCTTAACCCCCTTAGCATTTATAACATTAGTTTGGCAATGTATTTCTTCAAACAGCGTGTATAATTAACCAAATGAAAACAAGTCAAACACTCTTGTCCAAGCAGCAAACCATAGTCACCAAAATTATCAGCCACATCTGTAGTCTCTGGCAAGCTATTGCAAATTATTTTAATATGATCTAACTTCCAGTCAAGGAGGATAAAATTGACATGTACATTATCTGTTACTGGATTTTTGCCTGGATTGCTTTGCCTAACAGGACAAATTCAGGTCATCCTGTTTTCTCCTTATAAAACATTGGCATAACAAACTTTTTCTCTCAGTTACACGCAACCCTTGCTATGTCCTCAAGCTTACTGAAAAACAGGTCAACAGTCTGCCCCATAAGCTTCTCAAAGGCCAAACTGAGAAGTCAGTATTTATATTGTTTCCTTCCCAGATCTCCTGTAGCTCAAATCAAGAAAGAAAAAGATGGCTTTGTACAGTTTTGTTTCGGTTTTAAACTGCTTGGGGTCAGGTGAAAGCACAGCCTACTTCAGAAACAGCAAGTAACCAGGTGGAGGACATCACACAAGCAAGATGTTAAGGAAGGAAGAATAAGCAAATGTGATTATTTCTACACCTGGCAAAGGACACAGGATTTCAAAGAGCAACTTGCTGACACAGGCTCTGAATAAGTGACAGAAAACAACAGTGAGTGGGCTTCAAAAATTAACCAGCTGAAATGACAGCATTTTAGCATACCAAAGTAGTCGTGTTTGTACTTTTACAGATAAAAAAAATCAGAAGGAAAATTGTGATAGTCTCAACAAGAGACAGATTCTGTGGTTATTCTATCAGCAAAACTGTCACCTTATGTCTATATAGCTTTACAGCTCAGCTGCGCCTGTGTATTTTCACAGGAGGAAGGGAGTAGGGAAAAATTCAGTAAAGATTATATTAGAGCTTCATTAATACCAGAAAGCTGCCCAAAACTGAGTGACTGCTAAAAAAAAAAAGTAAGTGTGCTGCCTACGTATGTATCCTTTACAACAACTCACATTCATTTAAAGAAGACACAACATCCACGGCTAAGTGCACAGCACTTCAGAAAACAACACAAGGGTGGTTAGAAGACGGTTACAACAAAGGACAAATCCATTGCTGGCAATATGTCATTCGTATACTGATAAACCGAAGAGAAGCATAAGCCTGTGATAATATGCAACGATTTGGACATGAGCCTGGAGTGAGGGGCCACATATCAAGAGACATCCTTCCTCCTCCAATTCCCCTGCTGTTTCAGAGCGAGCGGAGGCTGCGCCAAGGCTACGCCGGATATACCGTGCATTCCTGGAGACACCCGCCAACCCGACAACTGGGGGGGGCAGCCAAGTCCCCAACTGCACCCCACTCCATGAACAGCAGCCCCCACTGGAAAGAACCAACAGCAATATGTGGAACAGCCTCCCCTGAACAGCCTCTGCTGTGCGCTGCAGGGATGCTGTGAGGATGCTGCGGGGAATGCTGTGGGGATGGGAAGAGCTGGCTTCCACACCACCCGGACACAGCTGGGCTCGGGGAAAGAAACTGCTCTCATTTCACCCTTCTGAAAGTGACCAAATGGCTCTAATATAATTTATCAAAAATTTTCTATATAGAAAGAGTTATCAGTATTTCCAGGACTTCAGTCTCTAGCATTGCTGTGTATTTGTGCACATCCTGAGCGCATGCACTCGATGGGCTAGCCAATGTGTGTTCAACTGAAGATACAGCAATAGTTTCTTCAAAGAAAACACAAAAAACCCCAATATGTTTATTTTCAAATAAATGTAAATTGCACATCCCCAGAAGGGACTAACACTTTTTATTTCTAAGAGAGGAAAATGACAACTTTTTGAAGTTTTAAAACAGCTCTTAGCAGCAGACTAATTCTGCTGTTGGACATTTTGTGTGGTTGGCAAATCTGCTCAGCCTAATTAAATGCACCTCATACAGTAGGAACTTGAACTACTTTCCAATCCATCCTAACCTTAGAAAAAAAGGTAAACAGAAAGCTAATGTCATCTTGATATTGTGCTTGCAGAAAACTCTAGAAGGAGCCTTGGATATTACCACCCTCAACATAGATTAGTAAAAATACTGCAACATGGGAAAACACACAAAACTTTTTTAAAACCAAGCTCTTCGCAGCCATTCAGCTTAGAACATTATTCTTACATCCTCACTTAGATGTGTGTTAAAATGCCCTCCCTGTATTGGTTTTTATGATTAGAACATGCAAATGGTACTTAGAAAAAAAAGCCTGACAGCCAACATTAAAGAACATAAATGTGTTCCTGAATAATTTAACAGTTATTTCCCAGTTTCACTCCAAGCCCTCAAGCCACTCAGGGGTGTAATCTGCTCTAGACTCAACTGTGGCTGTGTACTTTGGCACCAAGTCAAAACAGAGAGGTTATTGTTTGATTTATATGCCAAGAGCCTCTTAGATAAAGGGCTAATGGCAGGCTGATAGCTTCAGCCTTTGCATGTGGTGTTTATACCAGACCCTTCTTTCCTCTCCCTCCTTTCTGTGTATATTCCAGGAAGGCTGTGTCACATCAAGATCAAGTTAATTAATTAACTCATACTAGCATAATTTGATTGATAAAACAATTGATTCACTAAAGGTCATGGGGAGTGCTGTTAAAACACCAACTTTTCTGCCTCAGCAACGCGTAAGGTTTTGATATTTGCATTTTTCTACACTGCAAAGAGCAATTTTAAAGCAATAATCACACCACAAAAATCGATGGAAGAAGCTATGAGAAATTAATCTGTCAATTAAAGTGCACTGCAAAGTTCAGAAGGTATTTCAGTACATCATGAAATATTTGAGCAAAAAATAAATTAAGTCCTACAACAGGAAGGGTCACATAAGAGAATTTTTTATATTGTTAGTTCTGTAAACTATCGAACTTCCCCAAAAGAAAACTAGAGGCCTTGCCTATGTGTTATACTTTGCTATTTGCCACATCTAAACTAGGAGTATTTCCTAGTGTATAAATGTTTCTGTATTGCTAGAATACTCCTATAGGGAACATAGTCCTATATGATCAAATTATTATTTACTAGATGTTAGCAAACTTCATTATCAAATTATACAATTAGATTACTTTTCTGCAAGACACAAGCAGCATAAATTTTTAATTAAAAAAAAATCATCTCATTCTAAAGATACAGAAAAAAATCATTCAAAATAGACTAGATTCTTAACAGCCTTTTGCCACCAATTTATTTTAAAACACTTACTTCGAACAGCAGACAGATAAAACAGAAGCTGCCAGGCATTTAAAAAGCAGTTCTGAGATAATATTCAAGGTGTTGCAAATCAGCTTGCAGCCAGCACAGCTAAAATGTGTGAGCAAAACCAGGAGCTCATGATCAGCCACAAAGTTTTACAACAGATTCTCCTCTGGACTACCTGAAATATTTATAAGTAATAAGTGTTAGAAGTAACACATTTTTATCAGGAGTTTATTGGTCAGTTCACTGTATGTTGTTCAATACACAGGTATACATACCAAGAAAGTACAGTATTAATTGGACTAATACAGTAGACCTGTTCATATAAAGATATGATTTACCACTAGAAGTCAAAAATTCTGTGGTATTTTGCCTCCTCTCCCCTGTTTTTAATACTGACCCAGCATGCAAAGGCCAGTCAAACTGGGAAGCAGAGTACTTGCTTTGCCTAGTCCTCACCAGCCGGGAAGGACTTCCAGGCAGCTCCACAGGATACAGCCCAAGTCTTCCTTCGTTACTGGTTTCACATGCAGCTGACTCAAGGTGGCCGTAAAACAAATAGGCAGAGCACAGGAGTTATTCTTTGAAGGCTCTGGCTCACAAACGAAGGGTACGCTGTCTAGTGCACCAGGGGAAAGTTGGTTAAAACATAGCAATAAGAGAGGAAAGAGTTATAATACGCAAGTTATTATATTCAAGCTATTATATTTAGCTTCATAAAGGCATACCTACAGATACCAACACTTCTGGGCAATGCTGTACACCCAGTCAAGTTAACTTAAATTTTGCAATTGTTTTCAGATGCAAGATGATAAAACACACTGTTAATTACCATCAGGAGAAGAGAAAATAAGATCCACCAGACACGACCAATGACTAAGACCAATAGGAATAGGACAGTATTCTTTCAATGTGCTACTGAGCATCATGAGAGAGTAAGTTTTGGTTCATCTTACAACGAAGCATATGAAGTATGGGACAGGATTTTCACGGACATAGTAGCAAAAATCTAAAAAATGCTGAGAATACAAAAAGTCACAAGCTCATTTCAGACAGACAAGAATTGTGAAAGAATTATCTCAAACCAGCTTTTTAAAACAACATCATAATTTTAAGTTGCAAAACCGCTATATTTCATACAAACTATTGTGTTCCAATAAAACCATGACCACTCTACTCTAAACCAGGAAGAAATATGCTCCCTTTATCAGTGGAGCATGGGAGAACATAAAAACAAATGATTCAGGAGGTTCTTATAAACACAACGAACACGGCAACCCTAAACTGCCCCACAACTGCTCTGTTTACCTACAGCTCTTTGCTTGGGGCTGAATTCCTTTCTCCTTCTTCACAGATAATGGACAGTAAATCAGACTTTTAAAATTTGACTTATTTTTGGTCCCACAGGTGAACTGAATTCCAGCAAAATTTAAGAACTAATTATTAAAAGGTTAGCAAGGATTTAGTTCACATCAGGAATTGATTAAAAAGTGGGAAAAAATCCTCACAACAAAAGTGAATGGTAACACACCATTCCACGTTTTGCCTCCCCTTTTTTTTTAAATAAAAAAACTAAAAGAGAAACTTAACTTTTCTGGCTCATTCATGTATCTACTTTACAGATGGCCATACTTATAAAACAGAATGCGTACACAAGTTTGATGACTGTGGTCAACCACCATCTGAAGCAAGTTCATCACTTGCCAAACCCACCATCTTAAGTTTTATCAAACATTTCCTCAATCCAAGCAGCATGTAAACTTGTAAGGACGAGCATCTTAACCACAGTCCTGTTTCATGTTGATCTAAATATAGACGTATTTATATATATGTGCTGTAATACACATACAAGAAGTTTTTTGGCTTCAGAAAGCCAAAAAGTTTAACATATACTTCAGCATCCATGACACAGAACTTTACTTGCTAATAACCACGTACATGAGACAATGCAGCTGCGCACAGAATGATATTATTGAAAAGTAATGCAACACCACTCATTGTCACTTCCAGTATCAATGAGTAATAGCGTAAACCAATGACACCAGTATGCATTAAACGAAAATAGAAAAATAATTCAAGATAGCAGAAAAATAATCTGTGGGCTGTACTTCACCATAACAAATGCATGCATGCACACACAGTATCTGAAAAGAAAATTGATTTATAAATCCTCTTATTCTATTCCTTTTACATAGACCAGTAATACAGGATTTCTGTATCAGCTTCGTATTAGAACAGTTGCCTAGTGAAAGATTTCTTAGAAAACATTCAGAGCTTTTTCTGCAATAGAATTTACTATATATATTTGAACTAATATGGTCATAGTCAATAGTCCTTGAGACAGACAGCATTTCTACAATGTTTCATCTGATTACAGGCAGCCAATACAGCATTTTCATGTATTAAAAACAAAACTACACAGTCCAATGAATAGTTTGGGGAGCTATGGGTTCTCATCACCTTTGTGTTCTGTTTATTTTAGCTATTCCCAAGATCATTAATAGTCACTTGAACCTGTAAACTTCAAGGTCAACCAAAAGTGAAACATAAGGAAGCAATATAATATGGAGTATTCAACTGGATTATATGCTGTGAAACATTAAGGCAGTTTCCTTAAACTACACTTTCTTTTCTTCTTAGTAATAGAAGAGATAAGAAGATAAACTCCATATTGAGCCAAAATTCTTAATTTGGAGGATTTACAGAATGACTAGCAATTCCTTTTATAGAATAAATTTTAAATATACTAACTGGCTTTCTAGAAAATGCTATGTAGTTGGAACAAAATTAGTAGAAAAATATTCATCAGATATTCCATAGATGGTATAAAAATACACCCAAAAAAGTTGTAATATTGTATAAATATCTTACCACTGCCACACACTGTATAAACCCCCTAACCTAAGGCCACATTGATTGTTGTTGTTAACCTACAGCAGTGATGTGTTATATTACATGCATAAGCTTGTGACCAGCAGCACTGAGAACACGTGAAGCCTTACAAATACAACAGATCTCAAGATCAAGAGGGGGCTGCTTGTGGACCAAACATCAAGCAAAATCTCTGCAACTCCTAGACTAACTTACCTCTCACATAGTTATCCTTCTGCAGATGATCCATGCTAGCACTAACAAAGCTATATGTGCAGATAAACCAGATCGTCTCTATTTGTGACATCAGAGGGAAAATACATAAATTGTCATCCCCTACATGTGCTGTGGCATTCAAGTGCAGTACATCAAAATCTGTAAAATAAACTGAGCAAGCAGAAGAGGCTGACCTTGCAGGGAGAAGGTCAGAAGATCAGGACTCATCCACTCCAAACCACCTTGTGAAAAGAACTAGTGCTTAATTCCATAACACCTTGTTGTCTGCATATTACAAAATTATTAGAACTCTGAATTGCGTTGCTGACCAGTACACCAAAGCTCCCATCCACTTTGGAAAATTTTAGTTCAAATATAACACTGTAATGCACACATACTGGGAGTCATGTAAGCAAACGGACTTAGCTTTGCAATCTCATATGGCAGCAGATACTGCTACAAGATTATTTCTTCAGCAGCTATCAAATGTTGTGTCAGGAAGAGAGTTCCTCTAAACAAGTAAGGCTGCTCCTGCTGAACTACTGGAAGAAGCAACAGCAAGAGCGTGAAATGGCTGGCAAAGGACCAGGCTCTCCCTAAACACATTTCTGAAGCCAGCTCTATTCACATTCTACAAAACAGACTGCCAGTGATGTTTCACACCATTATATGACTACTGTGCAAACTGCAGTATGTTTTTTGTTGTAACGCTAATGCTGGAAGATGTTGCCCCCTGAGGTAAGTCTCGAGAAAACAAAGGCACGTTTGGGAGGGTAAGGGGTGTAGGAAAAGGAATCCATGCAGAGCTGTTCCTGCTCACCAGGCTGAAGCATGAGTGAAAGGAAAGCATTAGTCATGCAAACAGCCCTGAAACAGAAGCCATGCCTGGCAATTGCACCAACAAGAAACAGATCATCATCTTTGCCTGAAGTCCTTTTATGACAGTTACTTATCAACTTCAAGAACCTCTGAAGTCTAATCTTGCATGATTATTATCCTGGAACCAAATGCCCCTGGTTGTCTTAAAATGTATGAATTTCAGTGTGTCTCTTTCAAAACTTGGATTAGCTCAAAAACTTTACTGAAAGTCAAGTGTACCAATAAAACAGGGATTTCATTAATCTTTTTCAAAGATTCTTCTTTTTGATCTACAGCAAGCATACTTAACAAACACAAGGTTTGATCATTTTGACCCTTTCTGCTGACACCCTCAGCAGAGGGAGCTGGCAGATTACTGAGAGAGACAGAGAGGAAAGCAGGCAAGATGCATCTCAGGAAGGTAGGGCTGGTTTTGACAGAGGCTGACTGATGTTAAGGTCTTACTAATGCTTGAAGTATTAAATCCCACTAAGCTCCATCTTGCACACAGACATGATTTTGAACATGTTCTGTGCAAAGAGAAAAGCAGATTAACCGTCAGCTGGGCAAAGAGTCCTAGCTCTAAGATGTGGTCAGCACGCCTCAAAACATTTTAACTCTATCCTTCCTCTAACCCCTATCTATTCCTTTTTTTATTTATGTTATTTAACAATACATACTGTTATCATTTTCATCCATTAACCAGCTGGTAGGGTTCCCTTCCTTCTGCAATAGCTTCACACATGCCATTTCTGCAGAAGAGCCTTTATTACAGGCCACAGAACATTTAACTACCCTAACATTTTCCCATTATTCAAACAGTAGTACTAAAGGAGCTCTTAAACAATTACGGTGGCACTGGGGCACTCCGTGGATAGCTATGCATCATACTTGGACTTGCAAAAACAAGTTTCAGTTCCAAATACAAGGTAGTGTTGTCTCTTCTTGCCAGGTATTCAGGACTAAGCTCCTCTGCATTGACTCAGCATGGGACCAGGTTTAGGAGTGCTCCTTCCTCTTCTTCTCCTGCCTCTGCCCTTGTCGTCCCCCATCGTCCCGTCGTGTCGTCCCCCCCCCCCCCCCCCCCAGTAATACATTCTTTGGAAGTCTTCAAAGATTTCTCAAAGGGGTCCTGCAGAAGGGTACGACGCATACCATGTTACAGCATGGGAAGTCATTGTCAAGTAGAGTTTAAAAAAAAAAGAAAGAAAAAAAGGGTTATTCCAGCTGTCTACCACCATTCAAAAGCAGAAGCAGCACCTGATCTTTAGACCTCAGAGCAACAGTTAAAGGCAGGCTGATCCAAATAAACAACCAAGCACACCATAGCAATTGGAAAACTGCCAGAAACAAAACAACTGACCATCCGGATGAACACTGAAGCCAGTTTGCTTCCTTCAAGGCAAACAAAGGAAAAAATCACCAAAAAGTAAAATTCATTCTGTTGGAAGTAGAATTGCCTATTGCAAGCTGACCCACCCTGTTTTCCAATTAGCAGATGTGGATATACAGTACTTTACAAGGTAAAGGGAAGGCTTCCTCAATACATCACAGCCCTCTTGGTCACTGTGATAAAACAGACCTTAGTGATTCCAGCATTACCCCAAAATTGACTCTTGCTCCTCTGAAAGTGGCCAAACTCTGCAGGGTCAAAGGAAAAAAGTGCATGCAAATAATTTCTTAAAACTTTCTAATATTCATAACCATCATTTAGTCCTGTCTGAGTTTCAGCTGGCTGCCTTTTAGTCCAACGAAATGATTCTGTAAAATGTTTCATTCCTACAAGCTGCAGGACAGCTTACACAGAATGCCAGACCAAGTTACTGTATGAATCAAGTTAATTGAAAGCTTCTGAGTAGGATTTTGTACACTAGAAGGTATATCAAAATTCTTGCCAAGCAGCTCTTTAAAATGTGTATATTAAAGAGTTACTTGTCAGGGATTTTAATTTAGTTTTTGGACAAAGCAAATGAATTATACTAAAAATAAAGTCTGATCCTTACAACATATGTATTACTTGGGAATACTACACGTAACATAATAGGTTACTTTAGAGCATTCTGTTCTGTGTTTTAAAGCTATTGCATAAGGTTATTTTAATAAAAATGATTCCAGTGAAAGAACAGTTAGTAATGAGGTGCTGACAACTGAATCTACATTCAGGGATTGCATTGGAGTGCCAAGTCCACTTTTACAGATGCACTGGTTAGTTATCCAATAGATGTCCTCGAGGCATGTAAAACCAATATATTTTGGGTCACATTTGGCAGCAGAGATAGATGAGACAAGTGAAAACATTTACCAAGAACACATCTGAAGTGTGTTTTTCTTATTAGAGAAATGTAGGAAAATAAACCCAGATACCATGGAATGCTAGGAATTCCCTCTCCTCAATGTTTTTGATTTACAAGGCCACTTTTTGGTAGTCTCCTTTGACCTCCCTCCCTCATTTGCTGGCCTAAAGCCTTGAGTTACTGATGCAACCTCTTGACTAGGCCATTTTGAGGGCTTAATGTACAGGACTATGTCTTCATCACAGAAGCAAAGACAATCCTTTCCATAAGTGACTCAGTTACCACAAAAATCATTGCTTATGAAGTCTTATGGTATAGACTAGTTAAAACAGTCAAAGATACACTCTTTATGAGTTGAGAACAAGAATTCAAGTAGAGACTTGGAGATCCAAAATAAATAGTAAAAAAATAATCTGAAGCAGACCTTACATCCTAAAGATATGTTCTTTGAACATGCAGGGTGAGGTTCTCTGCTAGCATGTTGGTGAAAGCAAACTTAGATCAACTTGAGGGCTTGGCCCTGCCTATTTTCCTTATTCCCCCATCGTACTTCAAAGTAGCATATCTGTCATAGTTTCAATGCAAACCTAGAGCCCTAGCTGCTTCTGATCTCATGCAAACCTAATATGGCCAGTTCTAGCCTTCAAAACCAAACTGACGGCTATTCAGAAAGAATAAAGCTCCAGCCCCAGGCTTTCATTTTTATAACCATTTCCATACTCTGGTTGATCTGTCATAGAGAATGAGATAAGGACTTCTGTCTACATTGCATATATTTACCCTTTGCTCTGGATATCTTCTCACAACCCCTCCCCTCATACACTTCTGCCTACCACAGAATGAGTAAGGAGAGCAGAATTTTGTCCTAATCCAAAATCTCTGGATTTTCGGTGGCTCTTTGTAGTCATTCAATATTAACACTGCGTTCTCCTCCTAAAAAGGGCTTGTATAAGAACTGTGTTGGGTGCTGCCTAATTCCCCTTCTCCTCCACATTCCCTCCTGTATCATTGATGGTATTTTCTGAGCTGTGCAAAGAATGTTTGAAGCCATGACATATTCCCCTGTCATTAATAAAAACTGCAGCTTCTTCTGTTGAAGTTAATTTCCTTTTTCTAAGGGATAACTGGAGCTCGAGCATCCACGTGCAGCATACACATTCAGTGCATGTTCTCCTGCTATTTCCAGAAATTGAAAATGGCTCAATATGCATTTCTTTCTCTGATTGCTTATTTAAATAAGCAGTATAGCTGTGGAGAGATTTAGGTAAGGTCATAGAACTTCTCTCCCACAGTGAATGGGATCTTTCCCAGTTGAAGATAATTTTAGAAAATACATTCACAATCTACGGAATTTCAGTGGTACTTGGTGTAGCACAGTTGTCCAGAGCCTGCAGAAGGACTGCTTCTGGGCCACAGTTCATCAGGGCATAAAAACTGGCTTGGTTTGGTCAATTTTCACAATCACTTATAAAACTGTAAGCAGCTATAAAGCAGCAAAACTCATTTCAGCAACTCTTTGCTACACTTCAGGAAAACAAGATGCACAAAGAGAGGTGAGCACTGGAGCTAGGCATTACGAATTAGAATCCAAAGATCTGCCATCTAAATAACAGAAGCCATGCTCAATATTATTTAAACATGCTAAATAACAGAAGAGGAGGCTGGATTTTTGGATCAATTATAAAAATTAAAATCAATAGTTGTGCAAGTATTTATCCATACAAAAACAAAGAAGTATTTCTCCATGCACAGATTCTGTCTGCTTTCCAGAGTAAAAGCATCTTTAAGCTCTGCCAGGTAAATAGCTCACTTCACATGAATTTAGGCTGTGTAAGCTTTGATTCCTGTTTCATATTAAGTTTGGAATCATGAAAGAATCCCAATCATATAGTCAAAACTTGCAACCAAATCTGTTGCCAACAGATAATACTGTTTCCTTCCCAAACATTGGTTTGTCATCTGAATGAGCAGCTGTCATTTGTTCTTCTCATCAGTCTATTATGGCACATTTTTCTCCATTGTAAGGCACAGCAGGTTTACATTAGAGTATGAGAATGATAAGCTAAAACACCCTTCCAGGTCACTCAGTCACTCTCTGTTCTGGCACTATGGTTGAACAGCAAATGAGTAATTCCGCAGTATGTAATAAGGCCAATGCATATCACTGCATTTTAAAACCTCATTGTTGAGGTCATTCAAGAGGCAAACTTGAAGGCAGTTGGCCAAGCAGAGTAAGAGCTAGCCTTAGGAAAAAATCTCACAATGTCAGCCAAAGCAACAGTTACTGGGAGATCGTCCTGTAACATAAGAAAGATCAGAGCTCACTTCGGAGATTCATAAAGTCTACTTAAACAGACACAGTCTTTATGTTGCTATTGAACTCTGGATACATCTGCAGGAAAATGCACAGGAAAATGCAGGAAAAGGCCATACCAAGAGAAAAGCAGTTTGCAAACTTACACAGGGCAAAAAAGAAACTCAAAATTCACAAACAAAAGCACTAAGGTAACAAGAAAGGGATGTCAGTTTTAAAAGAAATGTTGCAGACAGCCAAAAAACCACCACCCTTAAGAAACATAAAGATCTTCCCTTTCTGTCCTGACTGCAAACATCAGTAGTTATTCTTTCTGATAGTTAACCAGAAAGATTTGTCCTTCTTTACATCTTGCAAGGAATGTACCTGTAGAACAGAGAGCAATACTAACAAGGAAACAGTCAGAAGATAAACCAGCTGAGGGATTGTAATCACTCAATTTCCTTACAGACATTGTTACCTTGCTGTGCTAACCAGCTGAAGATACAAGTACTCGAGACCTGTTGATGGTTGGACAACATCTGGGTAACACTCAAATTTATTGTGCCTTCCATGGGCAAAGGAAAAAGTCAGAAACTTGGGACTTAATGACAGTACTCAAATAGAGATTATATTGAGAATAATATAAAATACAGGCAGTCCTTCTCCAGAAGAGCTAAAATTATGTCTTCAAAAAATTAAGCATGAATGGTTCTAGATTTTGCCATTTTCAAATAGCAGATTCTACAGGCGATGGCATCTCAAACCTCTCGATCATTACAGTCTGAGGACAGCTATGTGAGTGTCAGAAGACCCAGGAAAAAAACCTAAATTCTGGCTGAAAACTTTCATTAGTAATACTGGGTAGCCCAGACAAACAGTGAAGTTAGAGGTCCTCAAAGCACAAGGAACAAAGTCTTGAGCAGTCCCATTTCTCACAACCCCCAGAAGCTTGTCAACCCAATTCTTTCTTTATCTCAGGGAAAATAAGCTTCAAGCTTCCTCTTAGCTAGAAGACAACTTCTAAGGCTTCTGAGCCTGTTATAACAGGCCATTGAAAAAAACGTGGCACCCTATTAGGCAGGAACCTGGTCGGATGAAGAATCCTCATGCGGTTCCTCCACTGGTTACTTCAACAAACCCACTACTGCAGCAAACCAGGGTTTTGAAGAGCAGCAGCAAGGTCTTCTAGCAGTGCTGTACGTTACACAGCGCAGGCGAGCCGGAGGTCTTGACCTCTTCCCAGAATTTTCCACACTCGGCACACCCCTCTCAACCCTTCCTTTTTTCCATTTCAAGGAGGTCCCCTGTTGAAAGGATCCAGGCAAATATATACATTTATTGTAAGATACCATAAATCTTATCAGCTTGTTCATCTTATCCTGTGGCAACAGTCAATTACGTTCATTTGATTCAGGCTGGTTTGAAACTGAGCAGAAAGCGTCTCCTGGAAAGCTTGTCTTGACTGACAAACCCCAGAAGCTGATGCAGCCAGGGCTGTTATTCCCAACAAGAAGATGCCTTGAGAAATTTCAAACAATAAGGAAACTCTGAATAAGCTTCAATTCAGGACTGTGCTCTGAGCCCATATGAGTAAAATAAAGTGGTGAGCAGGAAGACTGCCAGTCCAGGAATGTGGTGGCAGTGGGGGATGCTGTGTTTGGTGCATTCCTACTGCCTGATCCACTGCTTCGAGAAGCATCTCCTGGCTGGATTGCTGAAAAGATATCAACAGAAAAGACCCATAAAGCCCAATTCATCTCCCTGAAAATGTACCTCAGTGGCACAGCATGAGTCTTAGAAGCACAGGGCAGGGCTATAATTTCTCCTGTCATGGGTGAAGGAAAATTTCAGGTTTTTAATGCAACGTGATGTCTGCTTTTCATAAATCCTGCAGTTAAGACTTCCTTTTCTCTGCAAAAGCGCTGCTCACCTTGTTCAGAAAGACAGATAGGAAAAGGCTGTACATGGGTGGTAGCTTTTTTTTTTGGTTGGTTGGGCTTTTTTTTTTGTCTTGGGGAGGTTAAGTTTCAGTTTAAAGCAATCCTCAAGAACAGAGCTCAACAGGGCACTACAGCAGAGGCAGGAGGCCGAGTCCCGGGAGAGCAGGAGTGTGCAGCTCCCAGCAGGGGGAAGTGTCCAGCAGTGGAAAAGCTGGAGGAGCATCCCAGAAGCAGGGACAGGCAGGGAGCCCCGGCAGCACCCCGCTGCTGCTGAACCACCAACAACATACTGGAGCAGATCCAAAAGCAGTTTACAGCATGCAGCTCTCCCTCTCCCCGTCTGAAAGAGCCTTGCCATCCATTGTTTTCGTTTACCCTTCCTCATCCGCAAGACTCTCAATGGATATGAAGCAATATAGTCGTGTCATCTGGATTTTCTTACTGTAGTATTAATGTTTCCTCTTTAATATTAACATTCCAGAAAGGAAAATTACTCTAATTTATGCCATAAGTTCCCAGCTCATTCAAGAATAATACTGTCCCAAATTACCTTCTTATTACAAGCTTTTATAAATGTTTGCGTGCAAAAAAGTTGTGTTTTTTAATTAGTATCTACAGCTGGCATAAAGGAAATATTGAAAAAATAAAATTGAAAATACCACAAAGATCCAAGAACCATCCCCCCAAAGCTTAGTTTGTAATTAATTCAGTGTTAAGAAAAATATCACTCTGATATACTTCAGATGCTTGCTCCCCAGTTAAAAAAAAAAAAAAAAAAATCAAGAGAATACCATCAACCATTCAAAAAAAAGTCAGCTTAAAAGGAGATTTTAACCTCCTTTCCAGTTTTAATTCTTGCTACTCTTTTCTTTGCCATACAAGCACAGATAATATTTCATTTTAAATTCACATCATCCATGTGATCATTCAAAGAATACTGCAGTGGTGTGTTTTACAGAGATCATTGGAACTGCTGTTCCATCAGCTCACAGGAAAGGGGGCCGGGGAGATACAACTCAGAACAGTCCCCTCTCCCCAGTGAAACAAAGCACTGCACGTAGGAGTGGGAAGGACACAGTACTGAAAAAAGGACAAACGGAGATCCTGCCTTTGCTTGTCCTGACACCTTAACTCCCCATGTAATCATTTGCAACATTATTTGTACCCTCCCAAAGACCAGAACCCCTAGGGTTTTCTGCTATGTGGTCTGCAAACTTGTATCCTGAGAAATTCCCTGTTTTACTGGTTTAAAGACCACGTTCCTTGGACAAGGACTAGGAGAGAAAACAGAAGTAGAAAGAAATTATGTGACCTGACCAAGCTCACGCTGCAAGCCGACAGCAGAGCCAGGACTGGAATACAAGTCCCCTCACTTCATAGCCTCCCTCTATGCTCAAGTCCCACCAGTATCAGGGAGGCACTGCATCATCACATTACACACAAGAGCAAAGGTGCAGCTGGAGTGGGGCTTTCTTCTCCATCCAAACTGTAACAGTTTTAGCACTTGCAAACAAAACCACTCATCAGTCCGAAACAGGAATTAACAACCTCAGAACTAAGGAGAAATACACATTTTCAACTGTCATTAACATGAGACATTGAAATTTTACTATTACATCTCCAGGAATGTTCTAATTTTTAAGCAACTCCCTTTCTCCGCACCCCAGCAGCACACCCCTCCTTCCACCTCTCATACAAAGACCTAAGGAAAGATTTTGCGAGTGCCATGTTTCAAACATCTGGCCTGCATATCGATGTTTTCTGCATCACACCCATCAACAAGATCACCTCATTCTGAACTTGTTATTTTCTGCCCCCAATGCAAATTCAGATGGTTTAGTGGCTCCATCTGCTTGGTCAAAAGTGCCCAGACACCTCAGCTATATTGCTTACTGAACTGCTTTAGGCGTAGCAGCCCAAACGTGAAGCGTGTTACGTTATAGTTTTGCATCTTTATGGAAAAATGCTTGCTGTAAGAACCGAATGGTTCTTTGTATATTGTATTAAATACTTATATATTTTAAATAAAAATTTGGTCCTTTTCTGAGATTTTAACACCACAATGAATTCCAAGAAGTTTGCAAACTCTAAAGACTGGGGAAAAGGAAGCAAGAGTGGAAAAACAGGCAAGAAATCTCTATTCAGCGAGTTCTTGAAATGTGCATAAACAAATTAAGTATTCAGTTTATTCAGCAAAATACAAGAGCACATCGAAAGTGTTTTTAGGGAATAAAAGAGCAGATTAAAAAATGAGCAAACATACATATTTCTGCAGCTGCTCACAGTTCAGTATCACATAACTCTTTACTTCTTGTTCTCACACGCCACAGACCTGTGGCCAGGACTCAGGCATCTGAACCCTGACTTGGGGCTTCAGGGAGCCACGGGGCCTCCACACACCTCGGCTTCTGGCTTGCAAGAGGTAGAAAACAGCACAAGATAAACCTCCATCAAGATAAACCCATTACAGACAGCAGAATGCTTCCACATGATAGAATACCATTCTTAAAAACACAAAATACGTGCTTCGAGAAACAAAGTGGCCAAAATGTTATCAAATGGACATGATGCATAGCTCTCAAACACAGAGAGCTTGATGTTCACCCAAGCAGACAACTCCTAGAAGCCACTGCATGTACGCTTAAAATCAAAAGCTGAAATTGTTAGAAATTCCTCCAAAAACACTTATGTGGGTTATCAAAACACAAAGACCAGCAAGAGAGCTGCAATCAATGTAATTTAAAATTACCTCTGCCATTGAGCTTTCACTACAATTCCCACTTCCATTATGCATCATTTGTTTGGAAGGACAGGGTGGCTATCGTATTTTTTAATTAGAAACTAACAGTTCTGATCCAGAGTGGCTGTCCTTAGTTTTATGTATATAAAGTGTTTCATTCTTTTTATATATAGCCATCTGTATATAAAAATGAATAAAATATTTTGACACAATTCTGAAAGAGCATAACTCAACTAACACTGACACTGGAGCAGCAATATGTCAGTGACTACAGTAGGGCAAACAATTACTCTGAAGGATTTTTGAGGCTACTAATACTAATAAAATTAAGAACTCTAGAATAGATTTTTGTTTTAAAGAAATTCCCTTCCTCACAAAGAGAGCACCTTCAAAGTACAGTAACTGAAGCAGCATATGGCATTTGCATTTTCATCTAAATCTTTAAAGAAGCCCATTATTTCCTTAGATTTGAGAAAAGAACCCTGCTTTATTTCACCACACCAGCCATAAATTATTCATTAATTCTGTTTGCTAACTCTGTAACTGAGCCCAGATGTTTCTGCTGGAGAGGCATTCCATAAGAAAAGTTAAATATAGCAAGCTGTGTGGAGGGAGCAGACCTCTCTCTCTCTCCCCACCACAGCATGCTCAAATATTATTTGAGAGAAAATAATGAAAACATTTGAAAAATATTCTGAATATGTACGTCTGTGAAACGCCACAGTCTGATCACAAAATTTCACATAAAAGAGCCCCCACACATTCCACTTGCGTGTAACTGAAGTTACTGGTCCTGTCTCTGGGAAAGGTGCTGGCACTTTCACTCGCCAGAGTACATGGAAAATTTACAAGCAGAGGAACACTCCTTGCCATGCATCATTTACAAATATAAATCACAACTTAAGTTTTCAATTACAAGAAACACTTCCGAGCTGGCTACCAATGGCAACAACCATGTTAATGAAGAACTGAGAGTATCGTATGGAATTTCTTACAGAATTGACATGAAAACTTACTGGTGGGAACTTGAAATCCATTTTAGTGCTTCAGAAGACCTAGCAAAGATGATTAATGCTGACATTTATAATCCAACACTAAGAACACAGTCCTGTTGAGCAGAATGGAAGCTACCACCTTCAGCCACCCATTCAGACACTGTTATGGTTTCTAGTACTCTTCAGCAATTGTCTTAAGCTTGTTTGGAAATGCCTATTTTAAGCTAGAAACTATTGCTAATCATTACATAGTTGGAGAAAAAGTGAAAGACTCAGGGTTGAACATCGCAGAGCTGCATTCTTTGAAGTTTGGAGACTATTCTCAGGCATGCAACACTTCTTCAGTAGTGAACAATGATCACAGGAGAGATTTTGAGAGGTCATCTAGTCCCTTGCCTTGCTCCAAGGCAAGATAAATCCTATTAAACCACTATTTCCTAATCTGTTCTTAAAAATTTCCAGTGTAACAGATTCTATAAGATGACTTTGCAGAGGGAGGGTATTATGGGGATGCTGTTACAGAATGGTGTGATAATGATGCCACTACCCTGGTACCAGGTATCAGCTGCTGTCATCCAACTTTACTGCACTTGCAGAGTAGCAGCTGAGCACCTTGTAGCCAAATCCTGTTGTTCTTTAACCATCTGTATCCATAAGAGACTTTGCAAAATATCTTAAGTCTAACTGTACTGTTAACAGAGGCACCTTCCCACTAGCTAGCAAACAGGCAAACAAACCTTGGTATATATACTACTAGCCACCTTAGAACGCAATAAAACTCTGCAGGCTATTCCTAAAAATGTGACTATAGAAAAGACTGCAGTCATAATGTTAGCATGGGAAGGCATACTAGCACTAGCTTCAGTCTCCTCGATGTCAGTAAGGTTAGGAATAATGGAGTAGTAGCACAGGTCAACAATCTTAGGGCAATAAATATCTATTTTTTTTCCTAGTCCACGCTGCCAGAAATTTTCTTTATTTCTGGTAGCTACTCGAAGTTAGCACAAACAACAGCTACCATAGCATGTCTACCATGGGCAATGACCTCTTCATTTTGTTGTGTAGCCAGATCTTAAGGACATCTCGCTTCTACTTCAGCGATCAGCTGGAAAGCAGCCCATGAGAAGAAAACCAGAACAAATTTTATTTAAGTTAGTCACCCCAGCAGCAACTTACAATTGATTCCACCTAGATGAGGAAACGTTTCCTCTCTAGTTCCTAAGGAAGAAGAGAATTATGCAACGTGAAACCTAGAAACTGGACCCAGTTACAGCACATGTGGGAGATGGAAGATGACAAAGGATCTGGAGGCTCTCAGAAAATAAAGACCATATGTTGGAACAGTGGACAGTCTTCTGTGAAATCTTTGCGGGGGGGAGAAGAGGGAGTAGAGCACAGGTGTGAAGTTCCAAAAGGAGTCAAAACAGAGCAACAGACTCTATGATAGCACATCTTGAAAAACCCTTTTCTAATATATGGAGGGAACATTACAGCAAAAGAGAAAGACCTTTTAATCTCCTTCGCACTGCATGAATTTCTAGAGCAATGCTGAGCAAAATTTTTTTTGTGGAGTGAAACCAGCACCTGGTGTATTTCCTGTTTTATGCACAGTAACAGAAGCTGCAGGAAAGTTTCAGTTTGGACAACTAAATTGCGAAAGTGAAACATCAAATCTGATGCACTTTACAAGCAACGTCTTAGCTGCAAATTATACATAGCTAAGTACAATTGTTCAAAGTTTAGGTTGGCCTTGTTTAAGCAAAAGCCAGGCCCACATGAGGCTGTCTGTATACCTAAATTTGTGCCTAATTATCTTTCTCCACAGGTATTGTGTTTGAAAACAGGGATAAAACCTTAAGTTAACAGCTACTCTTAACAAGAATTCAGCATGCAGCTCACTTTCTTTATAAAGAGGCTTATGGGAAAAGAAAGCCACACTTAAGACCTACCTGCTTGTATGACCTGTTACTTAGGCAGAAAAAGAAAGAATTTTTGGTCTTTATACTGATTTCTATTACAGTAATCTACAGCAATTTAAACAACCCAAATCTAAAAAGGTCCTGAGAATCTCCCACTTTTGGGAGTCTTATCTGGCCTGCTCACTTAATGCACACATACAAACTGTTTATATTTCAGCAGAATTAGGACCAGATGGGTTTTTGCTGCAAGCTTGATTATTTTCTTTTTAAAGAATAGACTTGTTCTCTGTTCCTTTTTTTTTTTTTTCCACAAAAAGATAACAAACACATTCAATATCTCAAAAAAAGAAAGAAAAAAAGAATGTTTACTTTGGTTGTGCTAAGCAGCCAGGTGCTATAATATTGCAAGTTTCATCTGTAGTCTTCAGTGCCGTAAGTTCCACCATGTTAACCATCACATCGGTCTTGTGGCCAGGAAGCTTGGGAAGTACAGAAAGTATCTTCTCTGCAAGACTGTCGCCATGATGACCAACTGCTCCTAGGGAAAAAGAGACCCCAAAGCTGTCAGGTACATAACTAGAAGAAAAAAAAAGAAAACAAACCACAAGGAACTGAAAGCAAAATAACCACCACATGTTTTGGGAAGAAGGAACACCGGTAGTCACAACATCAAGACCACAACTAGCTTTTCACAGATATTTTGTTAAAAAAGTAAAATTAATTTCTGGAATGTCTGAAGTTAAAAGTATAGATAATATTTCAGAAAGATTCATTCAAAAGGCATAAATTAGACTTAGCTTTACAGCTAGTAGATATTCACTGATTTTGCACTTAAATATGCAAAATATTTCTCTTTGCATAAGCAAGTTGTCAGTTAAACAAGATTTGCAATGGTTTTTAAAAAAAGCAGGCAAACATTTATATATACATGCACACATGCAAATTATACATTTCTAAACTAATAGGACTGTGCTTAAAAGGGCTGTATGCAAGTTGCATACGTAGCTACCCAGATAGGCTGGCATAATATTAAAATAAACAATTACCAACCACACTTCGCCATCAAGGTCATCGCTCCTACACAGACTGAGGGCAGCACAGGTGAAACCAACATGAAATGACTAAAACAACCCACATGACATAGTATAAAATGTCAATTTGACCATGTTCCAAGAGAAACTCCGAATTCCAGTTGGCATGTTTTCTTCAGTTCTCCTGATTTCAAACACACATGTTCTTCTTTCCATTCACCAGCTCTCAACACAGGCACTACAACCCATTTACAAAATATTAAGACTGTGAGACAAGCCCAAGCAGAAAAACATGACACATATTACAGATGAAAAAGTTGGAGAAGGGGACCAGAAACCTTACGGCCTTTAAGTCAGGAACAAGTCAAAGGTATTTGTATTCTACCACTTTAGCTATGGTTCAGCTATCGCCACAGGGCTGGACACCAGTGCTGAGCTTAGTAGTGTTCTCTTGTCTTTACTCACAGAAGAAAGGGGACTTCTGAAGCCACCTTTGAGAGGCAGGAAAAAGATCTTTTAGGCTACAGTCCCACTCCATCAAAGTCTGTCCATGTGGCTGTTCTCACTTCTGAACATTTCCAAAGACAGAGGTCTGTTTCAACAGGTGAAATCAGCTTCACATGCTCCATAAATCCAAACAAGGCATTTACATCAAGAATATTAATGGGGTCAGATTATTAACTGCTCTTGGATAAGCAGAAGGTTGTCTCCAGCAAGTCTACAGCAACCATGTATACATGTTGTAAAACCACCTCATGGTTTATCAACTATTCCAAATTGTAGTGGAAGTCAAAAAGAAAAGCAAGGATGAAAAAGGAGGAGAAAAGTAAAGTCAAACTCCATGCTGGCAATGCTCTATCCACAGAAGGCAAGGAAGGCACATATGTCCAGCATGTGGTGGTATTGCAGTGTAGACATCTGGCCACTCAGCTGAATTGAGATTACCAATTTGTTTCACCAGAGATTGTAATAGTCACAGAATGACAGCAACTTTCCTTTCTACCATCCCCAGACAGATTTAGATCACTGAAGTACAGATGAAACGAGCTGGGTTGTCTTTGTGACTCCGTAAGCCATCTGCTCTCCAAAATCCCTACATTCTTCTTACTAGGTCAGTCACTTGTCAGCCACACTGCAGTTCTCAACACTCACAAAGTTACAGACATGGAGAACAGATGGTAATCTTCTGAACCTCCACCCCCACGCACTGGAAGCAATGTCTATCTCTCCACACTTGCTGCATGTGAGCAACATTTAGCTAGACAAGACATTTAGCTAAACTGGAAACACCTCGAATGCAAATAAACCCACGTTAGTTATTAACAGCCCTCCTTTCTCCTTGGCAGAGGGGGAAAGTCTCAATGTATTTAAGCTGCTTCCACAATTAGCAAGTGCCATCTCAGTCTCCTTCCCACAGCTACTACTTCTTGGAGGCTCCCACTGGTCCATAGGCACTAATAGCTTTTGCTCTGCCTCATCGAATCAATCAGAAAACATCTGCTGGAGCTTTTTAAAATCCCTATCGCCCCTAACCAACTACACAAACCAACTAAGGCTGGAAAGACAATTAAACCTCATGAGACTAGGACAGGAAATCACAGGGAGTCGCTTTTCAATCACACTAACTTCAGCAGGATGCATGGGACTGGTTTCTGTCCTCTCTCCTCACCACTGCTGAGGACAGTCAACAGGCCGCTCAGTAGCTTCTCATGACCAGAGGTGTTCAAGGCAGCTGGTAGCTTTAATGCTGCCAACATGCACACAGATCGGGTGTTAAAGCGACAAGGAAGAGTTACCTGACCAATGTAAATCAGGAGTCTTCACACCAGGCTAATATCCAGCCTTGAGGATACAGGAAATCTTACGTATCACACTGTTCTAATTTTACTTTGTCTTCTCCTTAAGAGTTACAAACTGAAATACGTGACATTTGACACAGGTTGTAGCTGGCAAAACTGGCAAAGCTGACCAACCAATTCTTTAACATCAGCCAGGAAATCATTAACTACACCCCTCCTTCCCCCAAAAAGGCATCAATGACATGCATACAAGAAAATATTTTCCTAAGCCCTATATCACACCATTTGTACTCCAATTCTTACATTCTCCTACTGGTTCTGCTGTCTGGTTCAAAAACAAAACAAAAAAAAGCAGATTTAAGGGGCAAGTGCACATCACAGAAGCAACGTGAGAGCTTGGGCAATGGGAAGACTTCAAAGTTGGTTGCTAAACATGAGGAGCTGGAATTAGAAAGCAGATCTCCTACAAAGGCATTGCTTACTAGCCAACAACTAATGCAGCTAATTTCTACCAGGGGCTTTTCCTTCAGTCGAAGTTTAAATATAAGGCAGTGTGTGCCAAAACAGTATGCAAGGCATATCTTGCCCCCATCAAGCTTTCTTAACATCTGCTGGTTTAACTACTTTATAGATTAGTTAAGGACTGGTGATTTTGGAAAGATACATGGACAAACCCATCCCAGTTTTCATGATGTTTCAACACTGCACAGTCACCCACTGTTTTTTCTGAATAAGATCACCACTAGGAAGACTTTACACTAAAGGACTCTAGTGGGACAATTCCTATAATGCAACTTTCTTAGGCAATGCATCACCTCAGTGAGACCAGGTATTAAAATATCAGAAGGCAGAAATTTTTACACCTATTCCCTTGAAAGAAGCTGGATATTTGGAGCTCAAGTTCCAAAGCTTATCAATGTTTTGCCATATTCTTTCATCCAGCGTTAGCTTAAGCTGACCTTATTAAACAGTGCTGGAAAGCAGCCTGTATGTTCCCAGGAACCATTGTGCAGCATTCAAGGCAAACTAGAGCATCCTTCTACCTTGCCAAAAGACAGATCTACATTCTCCTTTGTGCAGACGAAGGAACATCAAAGTAGTCAGTTATCTGTCCCACTATGCTGGCTATTGAATCTAAAAACAAAATGAAAACCACACACACACACAAAAAAAAACGCACAAACACCTCAACCACCCCTCCTCCAATAAAACCCAGCAGTAGGAGCAAGGAAGCCCACAGCCAAGCACAGCAGCAGCAGAGTGCTGTCACAGAAATGTAAGATTCCTCATCCCTCACAGCCAGCTATTGCAACATATATGAAGAGTAGTAAATTTGGAGATAAGAAACACTTAAGCATCTGCTCAAGGGTCATGTAATTTCCAAGTCCCCTGCACTGACCTAGCCACCTGCAGTTTTCTTTAAATAGGCAAAACTCATTCCATTTATTTGCTTATCTCTGTAAAGCCTCTATAACAAATTTAACATCTGAAGCATTTAAAAACCTATTATAAAAAAAAAAAAAATTGTGTGCCTATTCCACAACAGCAGAATCTTTACAAACCATGCCACAGCAGAGGCTGCACCCTGACCTGCAGTACTGAGTTGACAACACTTGAATATTTTCAGCTGTCATCACTCCTCACAGCTGCAGTCTACAACCTCAAGTAACCAGAATAATTTAAGCATCAGTTACCTCCTGTGTCAAAGCCGCAGCCTGGTTCATAAAAAGGGGACTACAGTACTCTACAGGCCTCAGTATTTATGTTTTCAAAGCCTCAGCTTATATGGTAAGGAAGAAAAAAACTTGGTTTTGTTTCCTTTAAAAAGGCATTAGTGTCAATCCACCAATGTGTCAACTTGGAAGATGCTGCAATCAAAAAGAGCATGAGTAAAGTGCTCCAAATTAGAAACATGACAGCTATAATGAAAGAAATAGAAAATTACAAACAAACAATTTAAAACAAAAATAATCAAAAGAGATATTAGTCAGAACCAGACTTTACCAGAAAGGCATAGGTCTACATTAATCTTCACTCTCTCTCTCACGCCCTCCTCTATGAATGGGATTATGCGGTAGGAGGATTAAGGCACACCGCAACTTTCTCGTCGCTGTGGCTGCTCCCAAGAACTGAAAGGGAATGGTATCTACACTTCATTGATGAGGACCTGAACTGTACTTTTTGTATCTGTTAAAAGGCTGAAAACCTTACAACCAGCGCAAGGGTGTGATGCAAAGATGATGCCTGGCTGACAGTGAGGGAGATGATACAGAGAGTTAAACCTGAGTTTGCAGCCTTGGCTGTGGGGAAACATTCCTGTGATTTTGACCGATGCATGCAAAAGTGCTGCTGCTGATGGCACTGAATTATCCAACAACACCCATACAAAGGTTATTATTCAAAGCTATACAGGAACTGCACAGGCACCCCCCTGCTATTCATTCTTCTCTGTCCTTTGCTCACTGTATTGCATTTCAAAATCACCTGCACATACCCGTGGGTGAGACCTCACTATTCCCTGCGCTTAGAACAGCCCACATCCCCAATGCTGCAAAGCACCAAGAGACTGGGAAGAGAAACGCATCAAGCTGTTCTGCACACCAATATCTGAAAGGTATCAATGAGCTTATGAATGAAAAAGGAAGTCGGGAAACCGGAAAAACTGCTTCACAAAAAGTGTGAATGCTGGCAAGGTGGTACCTAAGAAACACATGGACGGAGCATGGGGTTACAATATGGTTATCACAATGCAAATATTTAGGGGTGCAAATATTAGAAGAGAAAAATAAAGATCAATTAACAGAATCACAGAATCATTAAGGTTAGAAAAGACCTTTAAGATCCTCAAGTCCAACCATCAACCCAACACCACCAGGCCCACTAAACCATGCCCCGAAGTGCAACGTCTACGTGTTTTTTGAACGCCTCCAGTGATGGTGACTCCACCGCCTCCCTGGGCAGCTTGTTCCAATGTTTGACCACTCTCTCAGTAAAGAAATTTTTCCTAATATTCAATCTAAACCTCCCCTGGCGCAACTTGAAGCCATTTCCTCTCATTCTATTGCTAGTTACATGGCAGAAGAGACCAACACCCAGCTCTCTGCAACCCCCTTTCAGGTAATTGTAGAGAGCGGTAAGGTCTCCCCTCAGCTTCCTCTTCTCCAAACTAAACAGAATCACAGAGAATCACAGAATGATAGGGGTTGGAAAGGACCTCTGGAGATCATCTAGTCCAACCCCCCTGCCAGAGCAGGTTCACCTAGAGCAGACTGCACAGGAATGCATCCAGGCGAGTTTTGAATAACTCCAGAGAAGGAGACTCCAAAACTTATCTGGGCAGCTTGTTCCAGTGCTCTGCCACCCTCAAAGTAAAGAAGTTCCTCCTCATGTTTAGATGGAACTTCCTATGACCAAGTTTGTGCCCATTACCTCTTGTCCTGTCAACAGGCACCACTGAAAAAAGATTGGCCCCAACTGGCCCCATCCTCCTGGCGCCCATCCCTTAAGTATTTATAAGCATTAATAAGAACCCCCCCTCAGTCTTCTCTTCTCCAGACTAAAAAGACCCAAGTCTGAAGGAACCCTAGTTCCCTCAGCCGCTCCTCATAAAGCTTGTGCTCCAGACCCCTCACCAGCTTCATCGCCCTTCTCTGGACACGCTCCAGCACCTCAATGTCCTTCTTGTAGTGAGGGGCCCAAAACTGAACACAGGATTCGAAGTGCGGCCTCACCAGTGCCAGATATATAGATGTATACCTGTTTGCACAGGTATAATGCTAAGGGTGACAATTAGATACACTGGGAAATGCTTTGCAGTAATCCACAAGGCAGTCTGAAATGTGCAGACCATTTCCTTCACACCTTAGGACACCACACAGGCAAAGCTAAGGTCTCTAGTTTGCAGCAAAGTGGAAGTGCCAGAAACAAACCCTTGTGTTCCCAGCAGAGCCTTCTGCTTCACTCTCGGTTTCCATGACCCACTGGGGAGCAAGGATGCGTGAGCAGCCACCACGGCCATGGTGTTACACATGCTCACAGGCCACGAGGACTCCTGCAACTATCTGAAACCCTCCCGACGGGGTGGATGTGGGCCCACAGGGATGACAGCCCCCACCAGCGGTGGATTTCTTACCAGCGAGGTCCAGCGTCCTGTCCACAAAGACGACGGAGGCCTTGGTGGTGGCCATCCTCCTCCTGTTCCTGGCCGGGGCGTAGCTTGCCAGCTCAGTGGCGACGACCCTGCTGAGGGCCCCCACGGCGAAGCTCTCCTCCCGCAGGCCCAAGGCGGTGAAGAGAGCGTCGAGGTCGCCCACCAGGGCCCGCACCGCCGCCCGCAGCTCGGCAGGCAGGGCGCCCAGCCCGACCTCCGTGGGGCCGGGCCCGCCGGGGCCGGGCAGAGGCGGGAGGAGCTCCGCCAGGGCGGGCAGCAGGCAGAGCTCCGCCGAGACGGGGGCCAGGAGCGGCGGGCCCCGCAGCACCGCCTCAGCGCGGCCGCCCTCGCCCATCCACCGCCGCAACGTCTCCTCCAGCTCGGCCGGGCCGCCGCCCTCCGCCTCGCCGCCAGACACCAGCACGCAGTGCCGCACGGCGCCCTGGCCCAGCACGCCGCGCACGGCGGCGGCCGTGCCGCCCCGCAGCGCCCCGCTCACCACGAAGACGACGCGGGCGGCGCCCGCCGCCTCCCCCGCCTCAGCGGGCAGCGCCCTGACGGCCAGGGCCCCCGCCGCCAGCAGCTCCCCCGCCCCGCCGCCGCCCCAGTGCAGCGCCTCGGCGGACGCCGCGTCCAGGAAGACGACGGCCCGGCGCGCCCTGGCGAGCACGGGCTCCCAGGCCTGCCGGCACACCCGCCGCAGCTCCGACACGGGCACCGCCATGGCGGCGGCGGCAGCGGGCAGCGCTGACAGCCACAACACACCGCACGTGCCCGACGCGCCGCCGGCGCCGCGGGATGACGCCGCGGGCGCGGGTTGGCTGCCCGCCGGCGGGGAGGGGCGGGGCACACCGGGCAGGGTCGTCCCCCCGCCGTGACAGAGGCGGGGGCCGCGGCGGGGTCGCTTGGGGTTGTCGGCTGTCGGCCGCGGGGTCTCTGTGGGGAGGGAGCGGCCCGAGGGAGGCTGTGGAGGCCCAGGTGTCTCTGGCGGGTTAACGGCGCCGGTGAGGCCTTTCCTCCGGCCGCGGGGGCTGTGCAGTGGCGTCCCCCCGAGGGGCTGCCCGTCCGTCCCGCTGTAGCCTGGGCGTCTGCTGAAGGGCTGCCGGCGCAGCGCTCCTGCTGCCCGGTCGGGGCTCGGTGTCCCCAGGGGATAGCCTCGGCCCGTTCTCCCGCCCAGGTCTGTCACACCGCGAGAGCAGCCGCAGGGATACGCCCCTGGGAGAGGAGAGAGTAGGGGGCTCTTCTTTCTGCTGGCAGTGCCAAATTCTGACAAACTTTAAAATGTTTCTCTCGCCCACAGTCTATATTCGAAACTCCGCTGCAGTCTGTAGCCCTGGCCAGCACCAGGAGGTACATCTGGGCACTGACAGTTCATTTTGCCTGACATTTTCCTCTTCATCTCAAAATCAGTTTCAAAGCCAACTGTAAGACATGCCATAATACGCATCTACAGTTTCCTCTTCCCAGAGAATGGATGGCTCGCTTCCAAATCTATATTCTACACAGTATTTCACTTGGGCAACCTCCTTAGTAGAGAATGATGAGGATACTTTCTCTGACATAGTGGGATTATGAGCAGTAACAAAAAGAGAAATCATTTATTTAGTTCATCCACTGTCTTAACTGGTCTTCTTAGGTCTCTTGCAGGTTCAGCTGATTTCAGAACACTGAAAAACACCAATAACGTGGAATCACCAGATTTCCAGTAATGAAATTAAATCCTCCCCTTCCAGTCTGCTCCATGCACATTCCTACCCTGATGCATTCTTCCCTCTTCCAAACTCAGAGTTAGGTCTTTGTGCTGTTCCAATCCCAACCTGTTATTTTAACCTTAGGGCATATAACTTTATGATGCTAGAAAAATATGTAAGTTAATAGCCTTTTCGACTATTTTGATTTGAAAAATGAATGCCAAGAAATGATCGGGGATGGTTAACTACTGGGCCCCTGCGCTTATACACAAGTAGAATTATCCTGCTCCCAGAGTGAATCACCTTGGCAATTAGGTATCTGAGCTTTTGCTTTATGCTTGAGTGCCATGGACAAAAGCTAGCTATATTATGGCTTGTCCAACTGTTTAGTTACCATTTTAAAAGGTTAGGGTTTTTTTCAAACATATTGTCAAAACAGCAGATTGTTTTAAGAAAACAAATAGCTTTTTTATTTTATAAATACTGTATAGATTGCAACTAGTTCTGCATATGCCAATGTTGAAAAAAAGAATCACTAGCCAGAAGACAAAATGAGGTTAATCAGTTTAAAGCATGGTGGTTAAATTACAAACAAAATTATCTATGTAGTTTTTACAGCTTATTTTATCTCATGTGCAAATTTACTACTGTGTTAGAAAAAGCACTGTATTAAAGGGTTCCCGTAAACTTGACATCGTCTTGTGGGTTTCTGGAGTGTGAACACGAGTCAGATATTTATGCAGCTCACAAAGAGGCCTCCTTCTGTCCTCAGCCTTTTAGCTACTCAGGGCCTTGGGAGAAGCCTTTTTTCGGGCCCCAGCTGCTGCTCTTCCTCTGCGTAGCAGTAAGAAGAAACTGCAAGGTCCCTTCCAGAGGTTGGGGCTGGTAGGAGTTTTCATCTTTGAGGGCAGAAGTTAAAATGCCTTCTAGGCCAGCACTCTGTCCTTGGAAGCAAAGCAGGAAACAGGTTCAGAGCACCCTCTCTATCTAACCAGAGGCAGAGGTGGGTGAAGATCTTCCTGGGAGCGGTGGAAGGCTGGCAGCTGTTTTCAGGACTTAGCCTCCTTGTGCCAGCTTCCAATGTTCAAACTGCTCAAGCTGTTCAGGATGAATTTTTATGTGACCACCAGCCCAATGTGATGTCTATTTAAAGGTTTCTACAAGGAAAACTGCTTTGAGGATCCACATTGATGTATTTTAAGAGATTTTATGTTCTATACCTATTCCTGATTTCTCTTTGTGGTGTTTTCCACAAATGTATTTTCTTTCTTTTTCCTTGTGTTTGCAGTCAAAGGAAGCTATTAGAGTTCTACCACGTGCTTTAATGTTGGCCAGAAGTGTATTAAATGACCAAGTAAACAAAACAGGAACGAAAATTAAGAAAGATACTGATGCCGAGTAAGAGGTACTACAACACAAATTTGTTTGATGAGAAACAAGTGTCTAGAAATGTTTTGGGTGAAAAACACCTTTGGTATAAAAAAATGGAATTGCACGATGAAAACCTACCGAATTAAACCACATAATTCATGATCTGTATATGACACCCAAACATTTAATTTCAGGGGAAAAAAAATGCCTTTTGAGAAGGTAGTTTGTTCATGTGAACTCCAGTGAAATGTCATGCCATGTACGAAACTTTAAAACAAAGTTCTCCCTGCAGGCGATTCAAAGAATAAGCTTCCCCCACTCAGTTGTGATGTGTTTATAATACAATCAAGCCTTCTGGTCTGATTTTTCACAAGCTGTCCTGCTGTGAAAAAGGGGTCCCTGTTTTAGTTTTCACAAACATCGTAAGACGCTGAAGACTCCATTTGTACCCACAACTGGTAAAAACTTGTTTTGACAGTTGTTGGTACGTAAATTTTCTAATGAATCTTGCAGTTGTTAATGCAGCATTCACAGATGTAAAGTGAGACAATCATCAGTAAAAACGGCTTGCTACTCCCCACCACTTTTAAAATAGAGCAATTCATGAAATGCATAGTTACACTCTGGAACATTCACAGCACACTATGAATGTTACTAGAGCTAAAAATAAAATCAGGCAATTTGTGGAGGGAAAAAAAAAATCTATGAAGAGTTGTTAAACGTAAAATATTACCTCCAGCTGGGAGAGTCCCTGAGCTGAGAGCTAGGACAGTACTAGTAAAAGTAGTAGCGTGTTTATCCTGTGGTTACGCTCCCCCCGGCAGCTGCCATCAGCCGCCAGTAGAAGCACGGCACTGGACTGTATGTGTGTTTGGCCAAGTCCCGTTCTGGAGATGGGCGAGGATGTCCTAGAAGAGATCGCCACGCTGCCGGTGATCCCTGCTGAGGAGACGGACGGGCGTTTGGGGATGCAGAAGAGCGCAAGGTCCGCCGAGAGCAGCGGAGACAAAAGGCAGTGGGAGGAAGGAAAGGCGGCTCTCGCAGGCACGCCGCGCCTCGGGAGGCTGGGGAAGGCACAGCCGAGGTGAGTCCCGGCGACTGGCAGCGCACGGAGCGGGGACCGGCCGTGCGAGCTCGGCCTGGCCAGTGGGGCCGGCTCCGCGGGGAAGGCAGCCCCCGGGCTAGGCCCGGCCCGGCCCGGCCCGGCCGCACGGCCGCTCTCCCCCTTCCCCTCCGTCCCGGCCCATTCCTCCCGCGGGCAGCCAGGAGGCCCCTCCGCTTCTCCCCGCTCATGGCTCCCGGCCCGGCAGGGCCCCTCGGGAAGCGGAGGGCGCCGGGCCGTGCCCGGCCACCTCCCTTCGCCGCCCGCCCTCCCTCGCTCTGCGGCCGGGCGCCGCCGGGCCGCCCCCCGCATGCCCGTGCCCAGGGCGCCGCGGGGCCGGGCCGGGCCCGCTTCCTGTGCGTGTCACTCATTCGGCGGGGGAGGGGAAGCGCCGAGCAGGCGGCGGCGGTTCCTCCGCGAGCGGTGGCGTTGGGCCGGGCGGGTGCTCGCAACCCCCCGGCCAGCGGCCGGTCGCGGCCTGAGGCGCCGGCGGAGGCCCGGGGCGGCGCGGCGGTGCTGGCCAGCGGCGGGAGGCCCCGGCGCCGCCGGGCCTGGGCCCTCGCGTCCCGCGGGAGGCGGCCATGTCTACCGGCGAGGTTGAGCGGCTGTCGGCGGACCTCGGCGGGGCCGCCGGGGACGAGGAGGAGGAGTGGCTCTATGGCGGTACGGACCTTCCCAGACCCCCGTCCCCAGGTCACCTCTCCTACACGCCGGCCCGGCACTTTGCCCCGCCGAGGCGGCGGAGCCGGGGGGGGGGGGGGGGGGCGGTGGAGGGGTGGAAGGGGGTAGGCCGCGGCGTGCGCCGGCTCACCAGGCCGGCCTGTGGCTGAGCACGGCCCGCACCTGCCCGCCGAGCCGGGCTGGCCGGCGGCCGTTTAAAAGGGTCCCCCGTCCCGCCACCCCCGCGGCTGCTCAGTCCCCTCCTCCTGGCCAGCCCTCCGGTGGTGCCGTCCGGGGCCTGTGCGTGGCCCCCTCCCCGCCGCCGCGGCGGTGGCTCCCTACCCCCTCCCCCGCGGGCGTGCTGCTACCGGTCTCTCCGGGCCGCGCAGGCCGAGGCGTGCTGGGCCTCCGCGGCGGGAGGCCCGCATGGCGCTCCTGCCCCACACGCACCCCACACGACCGAGCCTCTTCCCAGTACCCCCCTGCCCGGGCTCTCAGCGTTGAAGCACTGAAGCAGCCTTAACCTTTTATGCATAAACTTTCTTTGCGACTTTAGGGACTTTCTTTACGTTGAAATCATAATGAACCCTGTAAACTAAACCCTGCCCCTGTGGTGGACCTGTCAGTACCGAGCACTGTGAGGGCTCAGGGGTCTGCTCAACTGATTTCACAATTGAAACGTTATGAAAATGTCTCAGTAATAAACTGGAGAGTTGCCTAATAATCTGCATGGCAAGATATCTGTCACAGTTGGTATTCAGGGGATTTTATTCTTAACTACTGTGTTTCTTTTCTCTTGTGGTAGATGAAAATGAAGCAGAGAGACCAGAGGAAGAAAAATCTAGGTGAGTATCTTGACAACTGGAAGTCTTGTAGCGTTGCTGCACAAAAGTTATATTCATTACTTTCTTCCCAGCTGCGTGGAAGTCCATAGTGCTTGAACACACTCTGGTGTCTTTGAAAATCCCCTTGAGATAGTATGTTTGGTCTGCTAGAATGACTTAGTTTTTCTATGAAATGGTTTTACCTGTGAAATTGGGACACTTGAGTATGAAAGTTATTTTAAGTTTTAACTGTATGGGCAGCAGTGGCTCCTCCAAAATGCCAACAGGTCTTTTATTTCTGTAATCATTGTGCTTTGCAGCCTTAGTAATGGATCAGGACTTCATTTGTTCTAGATAATTTAGAAATTAAAAGACAGTCTGTCTCCCAAAGAGTTTGCAATGTGGTTACAAAAAGAGGAATACAAGGAAGCAGTGGAAGATTGCCAGCTAGTTTGATGTGCGGTTGGCATAACACATCTACTTAGGGTTTTGGGGTTGTTTTTTTTTATTAGTAAGAGAGTATTTGAAAGAAATCTAGAAAAAAAACTTTGGAAGTATTTGGGGGAGCCTGCTTGAGTTACAAGGAGCTGTATGAGAGAAAGCACAAAGATGCTCCTTTGGAAATTTAGCTAAGTTGATGGAGGTTTGTAGCAAGGACTGACTGGGAATGGGAATCAGGCTCTCATACTGAATGAAAGAAGCCTCACAATCGATGAACTATGGAAATTATTGATTGTCAAGATAAATAAAGAGGAAGCCAATGCAGGAAAACATGTATTGTTGTTTTCTACAAGTGCTTCCAGTCAAGAGATTTTTTTCAATGAGAACTGTTGAATTTAGTTACCTGTGGAGTACTTCTTGTCCATAAGCTTTCTCAGTTGCTTTTTTGAACTGACGTCAGCTTTTGACAGGCACAGTGTGATATAGCAGTAAAGACCTCCACCACTTGGCTACGTATGATATCGTTTTGAAGCAGCTACTAGAGGCAATTATTTGATTCCCGTTAGTTCTTACAGTATAAGAAGAAAGAGTTCTTTCCTGTCACCTTTTCCATGTCACTTAGAAGTTTTCTAGACCTCTGTTGCATTCGTCTTGAATCATCTCCTTTCCAGGTCAAAGAATTCTAATTATTTATTTGTTCTTTATTTGGAAGCTATTCCATATCAATTGGTTCCTTGTGTTGAGTTACCTTTTTTTGACCTGGCACTTTTTGTCAGTATTACTGTTGTTTAAGAAAATTATTTGCATGGCAACCAAAATGATCTTTATAAACAGTGGTGTTCTACTCCAGTTTCTGGTCAATAGTGTCTAGCCTGGCATTTGGCTGCCTCAGTACATTGTTATGGACTAAAAAACTTATGCATCTTATGAGTTGTGTTTGGCAGTCTGGAAGTGTGGTGGCAGTTTACCTATTAAAAGTTTTGGTCTCTGGCCTCTCAGTTTTGTCATTCTTCATGTATATAAAAACCATGAGGTTTTATTCAGGTTCTGTAGCTAGTCTGTCATTTTACTGGGTGATGAAGTGAAATGGTCAAGCTTGAATCCTGGGGCCATACCTGGGCTGTGTTGGGGTTTGGTGCAATGCTCATGAGTGGGTATTTTGCCAACGGAAGATGGGATCAAAATAATTCTATTCGATAAAAATTGGCAGTTACTCCCTCCATTTCAGAAATATCTTTTCAGTGAAAGAATATTGTTTCTAAATGGCTTCCTGCTTACTCTGCTATTTGTGGTGCAACATCCTAACAAGTTAATGGAACTGTGGAAATTAAGATATTGCTGTGTGAGAAACAGCAGTAGGTAAGCCCAATGAGACAGCTCGTTTGCATGGATTTGACAGTGTTGGTCATTTTAGATGGACCATTAGTTTTAGAATTTTCACAGTTTTCAGTCTACAGTTAAAATACAATTGAATCCATCATTGAATTATAGCTATTCCATATGGTGGAAGAAAATTTCACAATGCAGATGTGGGATTTTGCAACATTACCTATGGGTTCCTAAATGGTTTTTCCTTTATGTCTTTGAAAAGTGTCAATCTGCAGGGGGGGAAAAAAAAGCTGTTATTCTCCCTTCGTATATTATGAAAGATTTCACTTTGATTTCAAAAGAGGATCCAGGTGTAGTGCCTTATTACTTCCAACTATTCTACAAACATCCAGTTAGTATGATTTATGATAGATATTATCCTGCTAATATAAAGTTATATTCATCTAGAAATTTTTTTAATAATTTTTTTTCATTAATGCAGAAGATAGCTGGAGCTTTGGCTCTTCTCTGGAATGATGTAGCAAGGCTTTTTTCATCATTAGCTGATATGTGTGAAATAATATGTGCATAAATACCTAGTTTCATCTTTTTCCTGTCTGTTTTTGTTTAAGTGCTCCACCCCCACCTGGAAATGAAGAGGAAGCTGCAGAAAATGGCGTTGTGAAAACGGTAGTTTTAAATGTGTTTTTGAAATACTGCTTTAATTTGTTTTGATTTATGGGGTATTCGTAATTTGGCTAGGAATTATAATTAAATGAATTAATGCGTAAGTGTACGCCTTTGATTTTTTTTTTTTTCTGAAAGGTGTTTGACACTATCTGCAGAAACTCTGTAGAAATTACTAAATTACAAAATCCAATTTCCAGCTGCAGTCCAGTTTTTAAGTGTAACTTACAGAAAATAAATGAGTGGTACTTCCAGTTTTTTGTCGGGGAAAGACTGTGCTTCCAGACAGCTGTCTTTTCTCAAAGACATAATTTTCAAAATGAGATACTGTCTCTGTTTTTCCTCACTGATAGGAAAATAAAATCCTCTGATAATTTTTCTTTTTTGAACATGATAAACAACCAGCATTTGCAGACCTATGTGAAAATACGGGTCAAGAGATGAATTACACGTGCCTTTCAGAGGCAACATAACAGACTTGTTTGGTAGTAGTCTTCAATGTTCAGTATGTCTTTTAACTTCAGTGTTAGTATGATGAAGGAGAGGACCAGGAAATGAAATTTACAGTTGCAATGTTGATAAAAGGCCTGAGTTTACTGTGAATGGGAACAGTTTAAATCCGTTCTGTGAAAAAAATTGTAATTTTACCTCACTGGGATCTTTTAGCTGGTATCTTGCAAGAATTCTCTTAATTGATGCAGAAACCATTATCTTGATATTTGTGCAAGTTTTAAGGACTGACCTCTCTCAAAAGTTTATTCTTTTTTAATAAGTTTAATATTTTATTTATGAAAGATATTACAACTTATGTAAAGTTGGGGAAAAAAACTTACAAAAACTTAATTCATTTGTTTAAACTGAAAAGCTCTTCGTTTTCAGTGCACCAGAGGCTTTTTGTGCTGATGCTAACAATGTAAGTGGGCAGTAGATTTAATATGTTAGGTACAAGGAGACAATAGTATACTTTTTCGGACTTGCTGATCTTAAAATATTTCTGAAAATCCTCATTGGTGCAGTTTCCTTGTACTTGCATATCTTGTGTTTTTCACGTATATAAAGCCTAGCATTGTTAGGATATAGTTAGAACATCTCCATAAAATTGAGAACTTCATGGTAAAAGGTGAACATGAAGGGTCAGCAGCAACCTAGAAAAATGGATGGTGTTCAAGTTGGTTGACTAAGAAAAGGTGACTATTTCTGTGAGGAGGGAACTAAGAAATCATTGTTTATAAGTTAAATTGGTTTTGGTTGAAAAAGTACGTGCTCCAGACAAAATTTTATTTTCTGTTCGATGCATTTGTAATGGCTCTCTGCTGTGTGGGTTGCCTGGTGTGTGAGAGAATGGTGAACCTGTACTTTTCAGCAGTGGGGCACTGAAGGACTGTCTCTGTCTTCAGGTGTCGTTCACAGAATATCTATACTGATCTAGACTTCCCCCGCCCTTGCTTAGACTCTTAATTGTTACGTAAATTATATTGATGTTGTATAGCAAGGATGGACTGCATTCCAACATCTTACCTTCTGTGCAGCTGCTTATTTTTGTCTAATTTATGTACCAGGCAAGTTAATAGATGATACAATATGTAAGGGCTAGAGCTCAGCTGTGCTTGGATAACTGCAGGTTATCTGGGCAGAATCAACTCGGCTTTGGTATGTTCAGCCTCTTGCTGAAGGATTCGACCAGTATGTGAATAAGGGTGATCAGGTTGATGAAGTTCACTTGGATTCCACCACGTTTTTGAAGAAGTTCCTCACTGAAGGATTTTTAGAAAACTAAGCAGCTGTAGGATGAGTCCCACATGGATAATTGATGTGTGAAAGATAGAAAACAGAGGGTAGAAGTAAAGGTTCAGTTTTCACAGTGAAGGAAGGTCACCTCTAGTGGGGATTCTCTGGAAAGTTGTGCATAACCTGTGCTGTTTAATGTGTTTATAAATTACTTGGAAAAGGGATAAGTTGTGGGATTACAAGTTTTCTGATGTAACAAAGTTATTCAAGATAGTAAGAGCAAGGACTGTCTGTGAACAGACTGGTTAATAAATGGTTATTGAAATTCTGTATAGAAAAAGAAAAGTGATGTTTATGGGAGGAAAAACGGGTGTACAGATAAAATGGTGGTCTCTGAGCTGATCATTACCATTTAGGCGGGACGCGCTAAAATACGTAGAAAGATCCATGAAATTGACAGTTAACTGCTTGTCTGGAGTGTAAAAAGCAGTTAAACCTTGGGATGTAGCAGAAAATGAATAGAGAACAAAATGGAAGATACCATGATACCAGGAATTCATGGTTCAGTTGCACCGTGAATTCTGTGTGCTGTTCTGTTCCCCTCATGTCATGAAGGCTTTACTTCAACTGAAGAAAGTTGAGAGAAGAGCAGCAGCAAGAGCAGCTGTTCCGTACAAGGAACAGCTAGATAGACAAGGACATCTCAGCCTGGAAGACAGGCATACGTAGGATGTGATGGAGGTTAACAAAATCATGTATGGAGAATATAAATAAGGACTGACTCCTCACAGTCCCTTCCAGATGAGAACTGGGACTGTTAAATGAAAGTCGTAGGAGCCAGGATGAAAACAAGTAAGAGGTTGGATCTTCATGCAGTAGACGGTGCTATGGAACTCCTTGCCAAAGAGAGTGTCGCTGCTGAAAGCTTATATGAGTCCAAGGGAAGTCTGGGCAAGTACTAGAGAAAGATCCATTGGGGGTTACTAAATAGACAAACCATAACTGGCTTAGGAAATGCCCTGAGCTGATAACAATCAGCAGCTGAAGGAGTGTTAGGGAGGAGCATCATACATGTTTGCCCTGTTTTTTCTCTCCCCTGTGGTCTCTGGGAGGGGAAAACCAGAACAAAACACCAAAGAAACCCAAAACACTGGACTAGATGAACTCTTGGTATGAGCTGGCATGACTGTTTTATTTACCAGGAAGCTTGAATGTGATGGGATGGAACAGCATGCAGTGTGCTCTTGTATCAGTTTTTTCAGCCTGTTTGCTGAAAAATCTCAAGCATTTTATATAGTTTACTGATGTTTGGAACTGAATAGATTTCTCTCAAGGGCAGTGTTCATCTGCAACTGGAAAAATGTTTATTTGAGTTACTCTGGATAAGTAATTGAGGATGGCAAGAAGCTAGTCTGGCATGTCTTTAAGTTCTTTCCTGAGTGACAAGGTAAGAACAGAACCGGTGTGTATGAGCTAGATAGAGGGAAGAAGGATATTACATAGTGGAAACCATTCTGTGCTTATTTAGGAAATGTCATGTTTCAGAAACAGAAGCTTAGTATTAAAAATACTTCCCTATTTTGATCCAGATGTTTCAGATACTTGTAGCATGACCCTCCTAAATTTACTGTTAATGCTACTCAGCTCTGAGGAGAATTTTCTTCTTCCAAAGATTTCTAGAACGGATAGTTTTGTCTGGGTTATTTTTCCGCTGTAAAGGTAGGTGACTGCTTTTTGTCTAAGCAATGACTTTTTCTTTTGTAGAAGGTGGCAGAGGCTGAGGATGACAGTGATAGTGATAGTGATGATGATGAAGATGATGTTCAAGTCACCATAGGGGATATTAAAACAGGAGCTTCACAGTATGGGTAAGTTATTTGCAAACATTAACTGGGAGAAACTTTCTAGATTACGTTTAATTACTAATTCAGTCTCTTTAATACTTTAATGTCAAATTGTATGCATAGTTAGTCTCAACTTGGGGTTTTTTTAGCTTTTTGATAATATTTTTAATGATACAGTGATGAAAACAAAGAAAAGTGAAATGAAATCAATGAAATGTCTTCAAGGAGGAGCTGTTGTACAAATTAAATTCTGTTTTCAGATTTTGAGAAATAATTGGATTAAGTTTGTAAAGTAGAGAGTTGGCTTTTATTATGGAATGGGCTATGTTACGTAGGATTTTTAGGGTTGTTACTGTGACAGTGACATTTTTGTTGCAAATGGTAGAGTGGTAAGCACAGAGACCATCACAAACATTTGTCCTTGGTCCTGTTTGTAATGGATACAGTTCTAATTAGACCTCTGTAGTTTCAATTTTCTTTTGATGTTCTCAAATAAGATTTTAATGTACCTCAGGATGGAGCTGCCAGTCTCTGGAGATAATCTCTCAAGATCATGGTTTAGTCATTTGTACCATACAAGAAATTTTTTGCTACTGTTGTTGCTCCATATTCCTTCTTCTCTTGATAAAGGGTTTGTTTTTCACTGAACACCTTTGAACAGCGTTAATTTTTCATTACGTGGAAGTTTTCTGAGGGAAGTGGTTTGCTTGTTTGTCTTGGCAATCCTAATGTTTTTATGCTTATTAAAACCAGTGTTACTAGGGCATCATTTCTTAATAGAACTATGACAGGTCTGCAGGTAGGTCTGACTTATGTATATTATTGTGTTCTTAACTTCAAAATGCAGGTGATTTATTAGTTTTTGAAACATAATATTTTTAAACTTTCAGTATTTCATATCCTAAACTAACTGTGCCAATCAATGTAGTATAAAAAATAGCAATTCTTTCAGTTCTTTGTCTGCTTTCAATAACTTGCAGTATGCTTGTGGTGTAGGCAGTGACCTTAAATTTTGTGGGACTAAAGCAAAGCTAGATTTATATTCTCAGTGATTTGCTGGTGCTCTTTCCATGAATACAGAAAACAGTGAGCGGATGATCCTAAATCTAATTAGAGTTGAAAGTTTTATGAAGAAATGGTTGTTTTCTGAAAAACCTTTTTTCTGGGCAAATTGGACAGAAAGTTCATGGAAGGGCAGTAATCTAAAACAATCTCAACATTGCTGTTCATTTTACCTTCAGTATAACAAGTTCCTTTTATAGGATTAAATGATTTTTCACATAGTAGTCAACTGCTGTTTTAAAAAAAACATAAGATTTGTTTGAAAGTCATGCACAAATACAGCATGGCAGATCAGAAGGTTAAATGTTTTGTGTCAGTTTTGTACTCTTGTAGTACTTGAACGAAAACTAAAACTGCACAGAAGCGGTACTGTAACCTATACACTGCCTTCTAATTATATGCTAATTTTACTATATTAGTGGGTTGATACCACCTGTGAGGATAAGCTACATTGCACACAAATGGTAGTGAAAGCTGGCTCTTAATGTTCCGAATGAACAATACTGTAATTCCTAAGGTAGGTAAATCAGTTCAGTATCTTGATTTCTAAGTGCATTTTTATGAAGAAGTCTCAAGTATTTTAGAAAGTGGAATGTTACATACTTTTCTGTTGGTCACAAGGATAGGTGATTGCTAGAAAAGTACATTGAAACAGACAGCCTTTCAATCATTGTAGAGAAATGCTTGTATTTTCCACTTCTGTACAGATTAAATGAAATAATTATGAAAAGAGAAAAGGATCTGTCTAAACCCTTTCCATTTTTTTCTTCATTTTGTTTTTACTCTAATCCCCAGAGTGTCGTCTGTATCCCTAAATGAATTGCATTTTTCCTTTCTCTCTTCTTCTGGTTCTGTCCATTCTTGTTTCTATCAAGGTCTTTATCCTTTCAACTCAGGAAGAGTGACTGGGACTTGCTTCACAACTGTTTATTAGTTGGAGAAGTTGCTACTGAGCATAGAAAGGTACACTCTCTTCCTCCTAGGCTGATCTCTTTACTTTTACAGTGTTACCAGCTTGGAAAGCTAGAGATTCAGGATGGTGGTTGAGCCTGGGTCCAGTGTATTTCTGGATCTAGCTAACTCTTGTTTTGTGTTTTCTTCTGTTTTAAGAGTTTTCTCTGTCTAATTCAGTTTTGTTAATTTTTTTTTAAGTTATGGAGCGGCACCTGTGAATCTCAATATTAAGACAGGAGGACGAACTCATGGATCTTCTGGTAAGAAAATTTACACAGTAATGTTAGTAAAAATGCAAAAAAAAAATGTTTGATTGCTTTGGATGAAGGAAATAATTTTCACTTCCAAAACTTGATAAATTTAAATCTGGCTTTCTATTTTAAGTGTGTTACAACTGTTAAAACTCTGTTGGGTAGAGACAGAAGGCTCTAACTTTCTAACTTTTCTTCATAGGTGCAAAAGTTAAAGGGGTGGATCTAGATGCACCAGGGAGTATTAATGGTGTGCCACTTCTGGAAGTAGATCTAGATTCTTTTGAAGATAAACCTTGGAGAAAGCCAGGTAATGCTCTGGTTTACCTTAACTGATATGTAGGTATTCAGTAGGTTATGTTAATAGTAATTCCTGTTTAGTGCATGTAGCTGTTATCTACCCTATTGCTAGAAGATACTGTACAATATAACTTGGAAAAAGCACCTAAGTTACGTGTTGCCTTTGTGCTGTGCCACAGAGTGTGTGAGTGTGCTGTGTTTCTTGATATGCATCCTGCACATATGTCAGCAAAAAGAGACTGTTGGACATGCCCTTTATGTTTTTTTAAAATACATGTATATCCTCAACTCTCCTTGGAAATCTGTATTTCTGTGGAGATCACTGCCATTGGTTTGTGCCATAGGACAGAAGATAAAGCAGAACGGAAAATAGTTCTAGCAGGTTTGAGCATGGAGAATGGTGAAACATAGCTGCTTGTGCTTCTTCGTGTTCATGCATAGACGCCCATAAGGTTTGAAAAAGCAGCTGGTACCACATGGGCTTTCCATAAGTCTCCTGTGTGTATTGTCTGGTTGGCTCAAGTGATTTGGCCAGACTTGTTGGTTGTTTTTCTTTTTTAGTGGAAGTACATCAGTGTTTGTATATTGCTTTGGCAATGCAAATAGTGTCTACAAAATGGAAAAAAGAAGCCTTTCATAATATTCTGGTGTTTGAACTGTTAGCTATTTGGAATACATTATGTGCATTTGAGTTATGTCTGGTCTCTCTCTTACAATAAAAATATGTCATGGCATCAAATGAAACTAGGAGTCAAAACAAAATGAGGAGTCAAATACAGAACAAGCAAAAGGGAGTGGTTCTTCACTGAACATACAACAAACCTGTAGATCTTACATTTATCCTATTGTAAAGATACAGGGATTATAATATTCTATGATATTCTGTAGGTATCTACTCTTGATCCCTGAGACAAGGTGATAGGCAAGATAACTCTTTCTGACTGAATTTTAATGTCTTAGCAATGAATACTTTTATGTTTACTGATGTAAGACTGTACTGTACATTTCAGTAGTGTTTTTAGATCAATACCTAATCCATTTTGATGTTCTAAATAGAGGTGTATGTATGTTCAGTAAAGAAAAGATTAACTTTGTGATGTCCTAAAAACTTACGCTTTTCTATTTAAAGGGGCTGATCTCTCTGATTATTTCAACTATGGGTTCAATGAAGACACCTGGAAAGCTTACTGTGAAAAACAAAAGAGAATACGAATGGGTCTTGAAATTTTACCAGTTACCTCAACCACAAATAAAATTACGGTAATTAGTACAACTTTTGTGGTATTCTACGTGCTTTTTTCCCTGTAAAGCTGCTTGTGTGTCATAAGCTTTGTTCTGCCCAGTTCAGTGCATTTGTTAAAGAGTTTGCACCTGACTCCCTGCCCCAAGTCCAGAGTGTTCCTGTGTTGCTTTACTGGCAATTTGTGTGGATAGTGTGACAGACGAGCTACAGCTAGATTGCATCTGTACCATTATTCAGATTGTGGCCCATCACTTAAGAGTTGTATGGTATCTTAATGGGCAATGTGTTATTTAACTTAGGCTGAAGACAATGCTATGGAAGTAAGACCAAGTGCAGAGATTCTCGATGGCAGATACCATCTTTTTAAGGTGAATTTTAGTAAACTTTTGTTGGTTGCTCTCATTTTTGTTGAGTATTGCTTCCCATGCCACCACAGACTGATAGAAGAACAACTGAAATGGACATAGCCATTATTTCAAACTCTCATCTTACATCAGTGACTTTCTGCATATGTCACAAAATGCTGATTAAAAAGCGTTGCTTTGTTCGTCACCCTTCTACAAGCACGTGAGTTAGTGGCCTGGTGAACTAACAAATTTCCCAGTGAAACTAATTTTTCTTTATGTGATGGTTTATTTTTAGTTGTAGTGCATTTGTTTGTGCAGATAAAAGAATTTGTGCAGATGTGCTGGGGAAGCTTTTGTAGATTATGGCATGTTTATTTTTCCTGTGGCCTTGTAGCTCTTACTGTGTTTTGTAACACTTATCCTTGGCAACTCTGAGATGTGAAAATCAATCTTCCATATTTTTCGGTTGTCCTTTTGGGATTAGATGGCAATAAATCAAGTTATATATAATATTTTTCTGTTTGGAAATGCTAATTTTCAGAGAGCAGAAAAATCTGTATGACAGGATTTATCTTAAGGACTGAACGTTATTTTTTTTAACTTTTTCTCATTTACTCTTTCGTTTGATACTAAGGTTGAAATTAAAATACAAAGGTTATTTATTTTGCTTATTTTCAATATGCAGTCATTTTTTGTTTTGAACTATCATTAAACTGACTTGGAACTGTTTGTTGCTTTCTTCTGTATGCTTCTGTGACAGAAGTGTCAATTGCAGACAGGTATTTTTGTTTACCCTCATATGCTACTTGAGGGTATCCAGTCAGTTTTACTTTATCTTAGCAAGAACAGATCAGAAGCTCCCCAGGGCTTTTTGCCTTCCTCAGTTGTCATTATAATCATGTTATGGAATGGTGGAAATGGTGGGCAATGGGAGTTAAGATTTGCAGCTGACAACTACACTCTGAAACTTCTCTGAACTGTTGTCCTGAGGGAAGAAGGATAAGTATTCCAAACCAAAGCTTCCCCTATTTCTAGCTCAATATTGACTGGGGGTCCAGTGATCAAACAGTACAGATAATAATTGTGTTGTAAGAGTTTGTCATGTGTTTTACAAGGAGTTTACGTATAATTATTAAATGATTTAATTAACTTTTTTCCCACTCTTCTGAAATTCTAAATCTCATGTAGTTTACATGGTATGTTTGGATTAATCTTCGGTAACTGGCAAGGCTTTGTCTCCTACATTTTCCAGTTACTCATTAATTAATAGAAGTCTTTCAGATTTTTCAGATAAATACTTAAACCAAACCTCTAAAGTATTTTTTTTTTTTTCATATTTCTGGATACTAAGGTTAAGATTTTTTTAAGTTAAAAATTGAATTAAACTATTTATGTGCATTTTTGTGGGTTTGGGAAAGAGGTGCCTGTGTTTAGAAGTGAGATTCTACAAAAGCTTAGTAGTTCACTTGCTTACAAGAAGCTGTGAGATCACAGCCTGTATGATGTTATACCATGAGTGAACTAGCTGTGTAGAGTGATGTAGCTATGTGGTTGGTACAGTGTGACTGTCTTTAAAAACTGAATCGGTACAGGTTTGTCTTTAATACTAACCCATGTAGGTTTTTTTCTTTCATGTATAATGTGCTGTTGAAGTCAGATACTTGCACCAAAGGTCTTGTATAGCTTTAATAACGTGTCTCTGGAATTTTGCAGTACTTCAGAAACAGTAATATGTTTTTGAAGTATTCAATCTGAACTAATGAAAAATCTTCTAAAGTTTGCATAACCCAGAGTATGAGGTGACTTCCCGGTATGGCTCGGAAATTAAGTAGTTACTAGATCTCATGGTCAGTATGGCAGACAGAGAAGCCACTCGGTTTCTTGTCTCATGGTTTGTTGTTGGGTAGCAAACTTTTTAGATATCTCTGTCGTTAAGATTATGATGATTTTTTTTTTAATAAGTTTGCTTCTTTTAAAAATTAAGATGTTATTTTGTTTATATAGGAAATTCTACAAGAAAATCAGTTTGGTCTGTTCATGTCCAAATCAAATGCTTGGAAAATAAGTATTAAAACTGTAATCTTCTGTAATAATTTGTTCTCTGGCATACTGCTTCTTATATATATTAAATACAATACTTAAGTAATATATCCTTATAAAATATGGAATTTTACTAGCTGTGCAAAGGTGACAGTTTTTAAAAAAATATGATTAAAGTTGGACTGACTTTGTGTTGGCTATGTTTTATGTTGAATGTTTGGGTTACTACACTTCTGCGGTTAAACTAACGATAAAACGTTATTTTGAAGGTACAGCAGGGCAGAACTGGAAATTTGGAGAAAGAGTTGGCAGTGCAGTCGACCAAAGCTGATTTCACATCTCCTCCTGCCTTATTCAAATCAGGAATTCCAACAAACAGGTCAGTTAGACAGCTGTAAATCAAGACCAAAAAACTTCTTATACTGTTACTTCTATGTATTTGAAGTTCATGATTTTTGTAGGAAAAAAGGAAAATATGTTTCTGTAGCAGGTAGAAATGAGAGGAAGAGTGATCCTAATCACTTTTAGCCTTCAGTCACGACTACACATGAATGCTATGCTACCTTCTTGGCTGTTCAGGAAAGTAGGAGGAAAGGGGAGAAAAAAACGCAGGACCAAATAACAAGGCAGCTATAAAAATCCTGGTGTTGATGTATGACACCATGTTTTTTGTGTAGAATTAGATAGGCTAACAAAGTGTTTCTAGCTAGTGTCTTTACGGGTATTAGCTAACACACCTTTTCAGTTAAACAAGACAGAATTGGACAGCTATGACGTCAATAACTAAAAGGATTCCTGGAACCCAGCCTCTTTCCTGCAAGGTAGCTTTAGCTTCTCCATATTTGAATATTTTGCTATACTTTCTTTGAAATGAGAGAGATTATTTCCTTACTAGGGTTTCTTCCCCTCCTTTTCCCAGCCCTAGGCTTTAATAAGTTCTGTCATTTATTTCTAAGCTACTACTGTTTGATACCTGGCACTTGGTTTAGTATGAATCCATGCTTCTGCTTTACTTAGTTACCAAGTGATCCTGTTTAGGAGTTTTGGTTCTGTGCAGATTAAAAGCCATTGTATTATAAACGATGTTAAGAGAGGTAGAGCAGGTTGTATGCTTTTGTTATCAACACTTAAAAGATTAGCATCTATGACTTGTCTTTAGTGCTGCCTCCATAAGTACCTTGACTAATTCAGAGGCACTTGTGTTAAATTATTCTATCCTTTACAAGTCAGTTCAACACCCAAATGTATTTCTCTTGGGTGGGGAAAAAAAGTCTTTCTTGATACTCTTGCCTGCATTTTTCTTTCACTCCTAAAATATTCCTCCTGGTAGCCTGACTTCTCTGAGCTGTCAGGTTATACTGCTCTGGTTTAGTAGATTTTAGTTTTTTGGGGTTTTTTTTTTCCCATTTTTCTTTGTCTAAGAAGTAGTAGAAGTCTTCCAAACTTTGTACCAACCCTGTAATTATATTTTTTACTTTTCTTTTCTGAATTGCTTCTGATGTGCGATGTTCTTGTAATGGAGTTCTCAAAATTGAATGTACTATTCACAGGGTAGGGTTTCCAAATCTATATCTAGCACAGGTTTTGTTACAGGATTTCAGTTCTTTAAGCATCTCATTGGTGGACAGACAATCTCTAAAATACTTTAGAAAGTAGTTAATGACCAGGATATTAAAAGGTAGTTAAGCTTAAGGTTGTAGAAAAAATGCATTGCGTAAATTCTGTGATTCTATGAAATTTGCATTTGTTGTAACAAAGCTTAATACAATAAGGTCATACATGTGCATGGCGTAGGCTTCGTAAGTAAAATCTTTGTCGTATGCTCTAGCTAGGATAAATCTGTCTTACTATAGATGTCTTTATACCATATTTTTATGGGATACTTTTTTTTTTTCTGCCTGAAGTTTGCAATCCCAAATTTAAGTGACCATCTTTCGAATGATTTTTAAAGGTTTAAAGTTAGTATATTGGTTGTTAATCATAGCTTTCCTGAGAAATTTAAGACATGTCTGTTTTCTCCAGGAACGTAAGTTTATCTTAGCAGAGGTTGGGAAACCTGTATATCTTTAAGAATGAGAAGCCAGTAAGTGAAGTTGGTCTGTTGTGTAGGTAAAGAGGAAACAAAATGGTACATTTCCAGTTGTATAACTTGTGCATTCCAGTGGTTAGAATAGTTTTTTTCATACACATTTAGTGTGAATACTGTAATTGTAAGTTGTTACAATGGCAAAACTCACTTCTTTCCATACTTAGTATCTGCTCCTTTGGATACATTTGCTTAAAATAAATTCTGTGTAAAGAAAAAGGTATTTCTACTAAGTGGTCAGAAGAGATTTTGAAAGAAAACTGTATGCTCAAAAGTTTGAGAGTAGCTCTGTGAATGACTACGTCTTAACTGTTTAGATTATATATAGCTCTACTTGAATGACTTCTCCAGAATGCAGCTACTATTTTTTGTATATAAAAACCTGTATTGCTAATTTCTTTATAACCAGGCAGTATTTTATAGGATTGGGCTTTATTTTTCTTTAATTAAAAAGCTGATTTTAGGTAGGCAGAAATTTGTCTGCAGTCCAGCTCTTTGATGATTTAAAATAACTGCCTTGATGCCGGGAGGCATTTGCAATAGCTTTGTTGTGAAATTGCTGGAAGCATTTCTCATGTAGCAGTAGAACTTCTGTCAGCTTCTGGCCGTAGCTGATGTATTTGGTGAAAGGGAGGGAAAACTGATGCAACTGGGTATCGCAGCATTGGTATGGGGATTGGTAAGGAGCTGGGCATGAGGAGAAGAGGTACTCAAAGGGCAGAAAAGATAGAGACAGAAGAAAAGAAAGACCTAGGCAATTTTTCTCACCAGAAGCAGCACCTCTTCTCAGTCACAGACAAGCACTGCCTTCAGAAAAGCCAGTTCAGGCATCAGAAAGTGACAGGAACAATATAGGAGGGACAAATCACCTGAATTAAGGTGAGGGGCGGGGGGCGGAAATCGGGGCATGAGTCTAATTTAACGTTTTAATTCCCCATTTATAGTCAGGGCTACAACATCTCTTCGCAGATGATTTTACACATACCTATTGCAGCATGTATTTCTCTTTAATGGGAAGTCTGAGGACAGATAGTGGTTTTTGCTTTTTTTCATCTGTTTGTAAACAAACATTGAAATAATTTTGTGCCTACTGCTTTTATCTTTCTAGTTTGAGTACAGTAGGTATTTGCATATGATTGCAATTGAAATTCTCCAAGAAAAAAACATCTCTGAGGTCTAGCAAGAATATTACTGATTACCGATATGGAGGCTGTAGTTTACAAAACAGAAACAGAATTATTGCTCAACAGCAAATAAAAGTTACTAGTTAACTAGAATTGCATCCTAAATGTTTAATTAAAAGAAAAATTCAGTGCTTGTTCATACAACATGTCTGTGTGAGAAATTTTGCTTGAAGTTGTAAACAATGACTGTCTTAATCATAGCTGAGCCTTAGTTGTTTAGAAATGACACCTGAACCTCTTGTCTTGATTCTGTGACATTTAGGGTTGTCGAATAGCATAAAGTGTTGTGTAACCCTGAAGGAGGAGTTAAAAAATAATGGAAAGGGTTTAGTATATGCACATCATATACAAACAGTATGGTATAAAATAGAATATTTGTTCTCTAGAGGTAGTTAATTAAAGATTCATATTGTGTATGGTCACAATTAAGGTAAAAACCTGAAGGAATCTCTTTTGAGTATAGTGCTTTTTAGAACATGAAGAGGATTTGACATATTTCAAACCTGTCCTAACCAGCCAGGTCATAGACATATCTTACTGGTTTCTGGACCAGTCCTTTTCCTTCTGTCATTTTTCAAGGACTGTGAAATAGTATTTCTTCAGTAGCAGAGAAATAAGCAGAAGTTTCATTTAGAAGCTGGATGCAAAACCTGGTATTTTCTCATTCCAGTAATATCTAGAATAGCTCTCCATCACAAAATTTTGGTCTGTCAGAAGCTCTTAGTTTTTTAACCTCCATTTATGGGTTTTGGGTTATTACTAAAGAGTACCTTACATTTAAATTAATTTTGCTTTCAGGGAAATTAGCCTGTCAATGTGATGGGCTATTTATCAGCTTTCTCTGTGCTTGGGCCTTTATGTAAACATGATTTTTATAGAATATGGATTTGTGATATGTCATTACTATGAAAAAAATACAGGTTTCTCTTGCTTAATGAACTAGCCTTGCGAGACTAAATGATGAAAACTCAGATGCTATTTTGAAAACATGTCTATTTCGTATATCAATGATTTCTGTTTTAAATTTGTTTCCTTCTTAATTATATCAGTCAGTGGTAAGTGAGTTCAGCAAAGTTGAGGCTGTCCTCAAGAGGAGGAAAATAAAGCTTAAAACACATGAGCAAGACAAGGAGGAGCACAAGAACATGTTAAATACAGTTTTTAAAGTATGCTATAATTCTTAGACTAGACTATAAGTCTAGTGAATAAATGTGGCATCCAGTAGTTAGACTGTTTCTGCATTCTGAAAAGTGTGTGTGTGTGTGTGGGGGGGGGTCGTCCAAAAAGCAGTTCATTATTTATATTACTTGTGGTGGTGATAAGTGATTTCTGAAGCCATGAATTTGGAAAATAATTGGTTTTGTCTCCGGCCCCGGCCCTCCCCCCCCCCCCCCCCCCTTTCTCTTTTCTCTGTAGAACCTAAATAAACTCATCTTGCCAAATGAGATTGAGATATCTTTCTGAATTAAATCTCCATGGAGGGTGGTATTCATAGTGCAAATAGCTCGTAAATAACCATTCTCTAATTAGAGTGAAATCACTCACTGAGTTGCTGGAATGTTCCTTTCAAGCTACACTTTGTATGAACTCTGCTGTGGGTTCATGTGCATCCCACACGTGTGGATTGCCTTTTTATGTTTGGGTGTATCTATTGGGAATGCATCTGTATCCCAGGTGCCCTGATCGTGTAAGGGACAAACCAAACCCTTTCTTTTCCTTGTATACAGCACTGAGACAGAATCCTAGTAATGCCTGCTTAACATCTTATCACTAAGCTAGATAATGGCTGGGGAGTCTTTGAAATTTCCCCATGTGCCAACTTGCTATGACTTAATCAAGATCTGAGGCTTCAGATTTGCTCCTTTGACAAAACTGGCAAACTGTTAAATTCTGGACACTTCAGATGCCTCTCTTGCCTTTGTGAAGATTACGTTTTTGACAATGGTGTCATCTGCTGCTCTATTTGCAGCTGAACACATGCTTTCTCTTGTTCAATTTCAAGCTCTTTTAGTGGAGTGCTTAATGAAATCGTCATTGCAGTTTTGGAAATGGAGAATTTGTCAAGTTCAAGGTATGATGGCAAATTCCTGAACACATCCATCATTACAAAAATTAAATCTTGTGGCAGCTGTTGGGAAGAACAATGGACATACCACTATAAAACTTTTAAAAAATAATTATAAAGCACCAGCTCAGTGAGAACGAGCGAGCATAGGTGTACTCTTCAGACTCTAGCAAAATTAAGTGAAAGCCCTGTTCATTTCAGTAAAGTTGATGTCTAGGAACCAACTGGTAGTCTAGATTTTCTTCCTTTGATAATGCAGTATTGTATTTGCGCTGCTTCCCAAGCCACAGTTGGTATTATTGTAGTATGGTCGATGCACGTATTACTTTAAAGCCGAGTACTCTTGCATTGGTGTCCATTGCCTATGTTTTCAATGCTGATTCCAAGAGTTGCTGGCAGTGTGCAAACAGTGCAGGAGAAGAAGAGTCTTAATTTGAAGTACATCACTCCCAAGTGGAAGCCCTGTAAAACAGTGGAGCGAGCCAAGCAGGGGGTCACCTGAGAAGGGACTTCTTGCTGTAGGAGAGAGTCACCTGTCATGCACAAGGACTAAAGCTAGGTAAAATGAGTTTTCGAGGGAACGGTTTTAGATAATTAAGAGATGATACCAGTGATGGAGGAGAACCAGTATCTTAGAACTCTGAAACCAAATGAGCTGTCATAGGGAAGACTGAGACAAAGTTTTGTTGGTTTACAAATACTCACTTATCCTTTTGTTTGTTTATTTAGTAATTGTTTTGTAATACCTGTGTTTCCAATTTAGTTACCGAAAGCAAAATAATAAAAATCCAAAGTGCGGCAGTGCTGGAATACTGTGCCAGGCCACTGGGGACAATTAGGAAAACAGGCGTTGATTGTTTCAGGATTTAGACGGAAACAATCTGACTTTTAGGATGGGATGTTAGAAGATCAGAAAATTTCTTAAACTTGTGTTATCCTTGGAGAGGCTGCTGTACAGTATATACTGTTTTAGTTTGCAGATGTGTTCTCAGACTCTTGTACCATTGGACCTTTTTTTCCTTCCAAACTGTTGTGCTTTATGAGCTTGCTTTAAAATCCAGGAGGAAGCTCTAAACCCAGATATTGAAAAGCTCAGAGGACAGGCATTTGGATCATCCTCAGTATGCAGTCTGCCAAGGAACTTTAGATTATCTCTGGGAGATCTAATTGATCCTTCGTGCTCTAGTGTCTGCTGTGTCTTTTTCAGCTGCATTGGAATCTAGGTATTTGAGCAATTAGGGTCAGAGCTATCAGTCTGGCAGAACTTGGAGCCTGTAATCACAACTTCCAGCTGTTCTCCCTGCTATTTGTTTTAATGTGGTTAGTAGTCCACTAGATACAAAAAAATATAAGAACTTGTCTTCTAAGACTAGGAGGATTTTTTTCTTTCTATGGATTTCTTTTCTGAAATTTTCTGAAAGTTTTTTCCCAGTCTTTCTTCTACTTTGTTATGTATCATGCTATTGGTAAATATTGTTAGTTTTCTCTACTGTGGTTTCCCTTATAGGTGTGACACAGATGTATTTTTGTTTCTCTCATCTCTTAGCAATGTAATTTTGTACCTCATTTTCTAATGGAGTTGACCTAAGTGAATCCTGCTTTTTAACCCCTTTTAGAAATTAATTAATTTAAATTTAGAAATAAATTAATTAATAGTGGGCTGCAAAGCAGTTAGCTTTTGTTCTATCTGCATAAGAATAATAGACTTACAAATTCTCTATAAAGCTAGGTTTCTGGGTTTTGTTTGTTTTGGGGCTGCAAACAGGAAAATTCACTATACTTTAGATTCTTCCTCTTTCCAAAATAGTGGTTCCCCATTGTCACAGGTACCAGGTTTTAGTTTTAGTAGACGACATTCAGATGCTTTTCTGGTCTGGCACCTGGAGTCCTTCTTTACTGTCAGTATATTCCCATGTGGTTGATTTATTGAAGATTTTGAGAGATTGATTATGTTTTAAATTTTAGTGTTTGCATCCAATGGAATGCCATCGTGTCTTTACAATGTAAAGTGTAGCATTTTAAATTTGCTTTGAAAAGTTAAAAATAAAAAGTTGCAGTTGACAGCTATGCGGCCACAATATCAGATGGTTTGGAGGGCTTAAAGATACCTCTCTTAACAGACTATGAATATGTACATGGGAGTTAAGAATTTTATAGTAGGAACAACTTAAGTCTAACAGGCATAAGCCTAATAGATTGACTGGTTTGGAAACTGAAGTGAGATATGATTGCATTTAATAATCATACATTGACTCCAGTGTGGATTGGAATAACTTGCTCATAGTGAACTGACATTACTGAAAATCACTGAAAAGTTAAATCCTAGATTGCATTTTTCTAAATAAAATGCACTTCTTCAAATTAATCATTAATAATTAATAATCATACCTGTTGAGAAAGAGATCTTAGAATTATTGGTGCTGCTTCCCAAAATGTTAGTTCATTTTCCAGTGTTAGCCAAAATAAGGAAATGGAATTGTAGTCATCATTAGCAGTGGGAACAAACTGGGAAAAGTCATTATGGTAGTACATAAAGCCATCATGCGTTGAGAGATGAATATTATCTGTGGTTCTGTTTATGTCAGACAAGAAAAGATATAGTAGAGGTAGGAAGGGTCTACAAAAAGATGAAATAAATAATGAAAGTTTTAAAGTCACTTCTATGTGACGAGAGATGTGGACTAGTTCAGCTTGGGAAAGAGACAACTGAGAAGAGCTAAAACAGGTACCATGAATACTACGCTGCCAGAGAACAGGGATGGTTTTTTATTTTTTTTAATTAGCTTTTTTAACACAAGGACTATAGGGCACCAAATACAATTGTCAGGCAAAAAAAAAAAGCTGAAACCGATCTCGTCACTGGAGATCAAAAGTAAAAGCGTGTTCAAAAGAGATGGTGCAAATGCAAGTTAATCAGGGGCTAATAAACACATTTGCATGGGAAGTCCCTAAATTTTGGATTGGCAGAAACTGGGAGGGAAAGAATGTGTATATGCATGTCACTTGTCATCTTTCTCTGAAAATCCATTACTAACTACTTCTAAGGTAGGTGTTCTTAATTTACATTATGTTCCGTTGCCTGATTGGGTAGTACGGTAGACTGAGGTGGGTCTTGCGCTGCTCTGTTGCCATTTTCTTTAAAGAAGGTGAACATAGTGCTTAGCTATGCAAGTTATCTTGTAAGGGATGGAAGGAGAATGTGGAGAGTCAGCCTTCATCCTACAGGAGTCTTTATTGCTGCATTGTTTAATTCTACACACTTGCATAGTTCAGCAAATTTATCATGTTTAATGATCTTCAGAAATGGTCTTTTATGTTTTATGCAGGAGAAAGAAGAAAGTCTTACAGACTTCTCTCATTCTAAATGCCAAAAGTTCTCTCTCTTTTATTTTTCTTTTTTTTTTTTTTTCCTTTTCTAATTCAGCTTGTTGATTCTGGTTTGTCCTGTGTTGCAGGCGATTATCTGGCACAATAGATGTGATTGGACAGACTATCACTATCAGCAGGGTGGAAGGACGACGGCGTGCTAATGAAAACAGCAATATACAGGTTTTATACTGCAGATTTGTACAGTATCTTTGACTAAAAGACATTTTTGCTTTCCTATAGCTTCTGATTAAAACATTCCAGTGTGTATGAATGGGTAATACAGAAGAAGCTTTAAGTTCAGGAAGAAAGTTGTGGCAGTTAATTGAAATATATTAAGATGAAATATTTGATATATTTCAAAAGATAAATGTTTTGGTATACTTATTACTGAAAGGAAATGAGCAATATTGCAGACTTACAATCCAGGAGACAGCATTGGCTCTGCTAGATCTGCATGGGATAGCGTTTTGTCTACTAAGTCACAAAGATAAATAAACTGACTGTCTATTTCTTCCCTGTTCCTGCTAGACACTAATGCTGAAAGTGGAACCTTCTTCGTATGCAGTTTGAGAAATGCAGTCTTTTAAAAATAAGTTGTGATGGAATAAATAGTTGATAGTACTTTTTTTTTTTAAATTATATTGTATTATTTTACCATAAATTGTAAGATGAGTCTTTATGATTTTAGTCTTTATAGGCTTGGATTGTCTTAAGTAAACAACTAAATGCATTAAGATTGAATACACTTTTTCTCTCCTGACTTACCTGTAGAGAAGAATCAAGGTTGCTTGGTGCCCTAGCTGCATTTCCATGCCAACTTAGGTTAAGGGTAAACAATGAAAATAATAATGGATTGTAGTGCTTATATTGAAATCGCTGCCATGTGTTTTTCAGCTGATCTTCACAGTGTTTAAGTAGTTTAAAGTCTTGGGTTTTTTCATGCTTTTCATACTGATTTTTAAAATATTTTCCTTTATATATAAATTTAGGATGGTGTTTTGGGCCATAATCAGATGGCTTATATTCCCTTTCAGATCTTACGTTTGTAGTTCCCTATTGGCTGCTCTTAGACCCTCAGAGGTACTTGGCAAGTATGGGACACTGAACGTAGGGATGCAGATAGAACTTAAACCATCTGAATATGGCTCTTTAGGTGCTTGAGTAATACTTTCCTGTTGTAGTAACTGGAAAAAGAGGAAACCTATCTTCTACCCTTTTGACATAGCAATTGTAACTATAGTTTGATATTTTACAGGTTCTTTCAGAACGATCTAATCCTGAAGTAGACAATTTTACCAAGCCACCTCCATTTTTCCCTCCAGGAGCTCCACCTACCCACCTTCCACCACCTCCTTTCCTCCCACCCCCTCCAACTGTCAGTACTGCTCCACCTCTGATTCCCCCACCAGGTAAATATCCTGCACTACATAGGACGTGAAAAATGAGATGCGTTACTATCAAATGCTTGATGATAATGAATTAAAGACCGTGCATTCCATGCACGTTTGGCTATATGTGCAGAATTTCAGAATTTTGTGTTCTACTCTTTTCTTAGATATATCTGCCAGGCAGAAACAGAAACTTTTGTCTTCACTTTCTCAGTAAGCGTAATCCCAAGTAGTAAATGGTTACCTAAAGACTAAATGTTGGATGTTATGTTCTTGAAAATGTTTGAAGTGAGAAACTGTTTTCTGTAATTCAACTACTGTTAATGCTATTGAGAGGTACATGTTAACAAATCGTTCTACAAACCTTTGAACTAAAAGTATGGCATACCATGAATTTGTGTCAAAAGTTGGATTCTCTGATGTCTGAGGTCAAGGCAGCAACAGAAGCTTTAATTCCCCTTTCCCCTCACAGTACGTATGAATTCCCATAAGTCTGATAAGAATTGCATTTGTGCCGTATCCTTTCAGTCAGAGGTCTTATTAGCACCTGATGTTTTTATGCAGCATCTTGTGTCTGTGAATCTTAGAGGAACCAAAGCTCTTTGAGAACTCTTCTCATTGTTAAATCTGGTTTGAAATTTACTGATACTTACTAAATATTTACTGAAATTTGATATTGATGGCAATTTACTGGGGGGAGTGTCATGGGCTTTTTGCACAAATAGTGCAGTTACCTGAGTGTTGTCATTTTAAGGAATTAAGTTCAAAAGGACTTAGAAAGGAACTAAGAAGAATGGTCAGTGAGAAATGCAAATAGATGGAGAAACTTTGGGGAGTGTTTGAGTACGGAAGGGAAGGATTTGTTTATAGAAGAGACTGATTTAACATGGAGCCCCTTTCCTTATTTTCTCCTTTTGTTCCTTGTATTCTTTTGCTTGACTTTTTCTGAAATCATGCTGAGCAGTTTCTTTGCTATTCTGTTTGCATAGGGCATCTTTTAAAAGTTCCGCCGTTAATACTCTTGCGTATAAGCAAGGAAGTAACATTATTTCTGTGCAACAACTTTGTGTGGGGCTTTATAGGGTTTAAATCCTCATAGAAGAAGTTGGTTTCTTCAGTTGCTGATGATAATTTTAAAACTATTAACTCCTTCTGCCTGGCAAGCTCTGGCTTTCATCAGTGATTGTCATAAACAAAATGGTGCAACCTAGAAAACAGAAGAGAAGAGATTTAAAGATTAAATAATTCTGTGCCCTTTTCCGAGTTTTTGTGCATAAATATAAAAAATAGGGTGTCTGAAGAGAGAATATGTTACTGCTCTGTCAATTTTGTGATGTTTCCTTACTGCGGGGAGGACAGAAAGGAGACGAATATGATGCTAATGCTAACTGCGTTTTTAAGCTGCATTAGAACCTTTCTGATAAAATAATATAGGTAATGCATTGCAACTTTTTAGAAAGTAATTATTTTAATTGTGGTACAGAAAAGGTGATCTAAGTTGTATATTATTAAAAGCGTGAGAGGAACCCTAACAGACATCCCAAACAGACTGGATGCAGGGATGTCATATAGGTGTACTGGACTGTTCTTATGAGACCCCTCACCTGTTGAGCTTTTAAAGGTGAAAGAAATCCACATGTGTTACAGATTTAGCAAGCAGGTTTGGCTTTAGTCTTGTGGTTTACAGACAGGTTTATGACATACACTTGTTCAGAAGGTCTCCTTCAACATCCTTCCGTGCTTCAAGTAGATTCGAAAAGAACGATTAAGAGCTGTGGATTTGGTTTCTTCAGGCCTGTGGTTTAATTGTGCTGTTGCCAGCTTTTTATCTTCAAAGCTGTTCCTGAAATAGAATCTGCCATCCCTCCTAGGTTCAATGGAGGAGGAGGAAAAAACCTACTCTTACCCAATATTAAACCAGGACTACTTGCCAGAAAATTTAAGTATTCCAAATATAAAACATCCTCCAAAAGCCCCTTTGAAAAAGGATCTTGCTTTGAAGTGAGCTCTCTTGTTCTGAATTCGTTCACTCTTGCAATTCAAATCTTTTTTGAGGAATGAGTCCTGGAACGATTCAAAGGGCCAAATGCAGAAAATTCTTAAACACTCCTAGGAGATCACTGGCTGTGGCAAAAAATGTGGTGTTTTTTGTTTGCTTGGTTTACTGCTATGTTGGAGTAACTTAAATGTAAAGAAGAACGTCGATGCTTCTGTTCAACAGGCTTTAAAAGTTGTTTTATGTGTTCTGGTTTAAGAGTGTAGTTAAAATGTGACGTGTATTTGTGATATTAAAAAAAATAAATAATTACTATGAAGTATTGAACTTCTGTTGCATAACTTTGACTGCCTAGACTTATACCAGGGCTTAGCAAGTAACTGTACATCTGCTCAGCCCCAGCAATCTAAGTGTGTGCTTTTTATCTTGTGATAAAGGGGAGAGAATTTGACTTAGTTTAGCCTGTGGCAAACAAGTTTTTGCACCAAGTTGAGTTATATTACATTGCTGTGGGCTGTTACACAGTTCTGCTAATTTGTAGTATGTTGTTAAGCTGTGGCAGTGTTATCACGTTTGATTCCTTACTCTGCAAGCTCAGCACATGTGGCATTGTTTTCCTTTAGTAAAATCTACTTGGTTTTCTGTAAATATTTACCAGCCTTGAGTTAGAAGGATGGTATACAATATCCTGAAAGCAATTTTGAGCATATTAGGTAAAATGCTGCACTAATGCCATTTGGATTGCTTTTGACACAAGAGTCTGAATATTTAGGTTTAGGCCAGGTGTATCTTTGTGGCAGTACGACGTGTTGTAGGGATGTGACATGATCTATGCTAAGTCACCTTCTTGCACTGGTACTCAAGTTTAGTCCCTACATTGCAAGAAATGACTCAATATTTCGGAGTCTTTTTTCTTTCTCATTCAAAGTAATTGACTGATGACACCTCAAGTGTATTTGCATACCCTGCATTAGTAGAAGGCAAAGGAGTGAAGAGTTAAGAGATTCTTAATTTTCCATTAACTGAAGTTTATTATTTTTTTTTGTTTCTTGTTTTGTGTCACATTCATGTGTTAGTGAAGAAGGTTAGAAAAAAAAAACTTTGTTTAGATCTTTTTAGTGATACTTGCTAACTTGCGATGTAGGAGAATGCTTCTTCCGTTATGATACCATCAAGTAAATTAGCTTCTGTCTTAAAATGATATAATCATTAATCATGACTTTTTAGATGTTCTTAGAGGTTTTTGAGGAAAAAAATGCCTATGTGGTTTTTTTAGTATAATACCCTGCATTAACCAATTTATTAAAATTATTTGGACGTTTGGTCTCTGGATATTAGTTGTATTCAGTCTGTCTTAATTTTGTTTGAATGGCTCTCAAGTGAAATTTGTCATTTGGCTTTTAATCTTGTGATGAGATTTTTATTTGTATTTCTGCACAAGATAAAATTCTGAGGAATATATTAATTGTTTAATCAGAACTTTCTTTTTGTAAAGAGTATTTGCTGACGGCTTTCCAGGCAATTCTGTACATAGTGCTGAGAGCCATGTTCAGTGCTAACAATATACTGTTTTTAGTACAGCAATTGAAATTTTTTTAAGCATAAGTTAGAGCTAATAAATTAATCTTCTGATATTTTCCTAGCCTACATTCTTAACATTGTTGTTAAGAGGTAATTTTTTATATTTTTTAATATATATATATATATTTTCTATGTTGTAGGCTCATGAAGAATCTATTAAGATGGACAATTAAACAAAAAAGATGAATAGAAAATACTTCAGCTGAGTTTCCAGTCTTCCTTTTCTTTCAGAAATTTTCGTTAGGAGTGTTTGGACTTTTAAATGTTACACTGTCAAGGTTTTTATGGTGTGATTTCCAGTGTTCTTAACAATGATAGTGCACATTGGAAAGCTTGTGTGCTGGTGAAGAGAAAATGGCTCATGCAGTTTAGAAATACAGCTTTTGGGGTTCCCTGTCTTCTGATGTACATTTTGGCTGAGAGATTAGATTTTAAATCTTCAGGATTGGACAGCAACCTCAGTTTTGTTTCACAATTTGTTTAATCCTGTAGGTTTAATGCTGGTAAGAATTCATGTCAGTGAAATCACCAGCAATTAGTGAACATTGATATTGATTACTCTTCCTCAGCTTGCACACTCCCTCATTCTGTCCTGCCAAGGCAATTTGGGAGCAGTTAGCATTTCTAGACGTTATAATATGTAGATGTAGTTAAATGTTGCTGCCATGTTGTCTTTTAGTTGTAATGTTGAACTAATGATATGTACATAAAATTAATCATGCAGTGACCAGTACATCTAGGATTTTCTCTGAATGATGAAGTCTGGAACTTGAATGAGATAGGTTTTAATTTAAATGGATCTGGCTGCTGTTCTGTTTGGATGTTTAAGCAATTATGGCAAAACTGATGAAAGCACTTGGCAAAGTTTTCTGTTCTCTCCTCTCCAAAGTCTTGTAGTGAGGTGTCAGATTGAAAATACTTACTTTTTAATGGAAGCAGAGTTGCTCGTAAGTGAAAGAGCTTTATGCCTGGTAGTCTATTTTCTGACAATACTGTTTTAGCCCAGTTTATTATTTTCATGTACCAGAGTTTTGTGTGTTCAACTGAGGTAAAGCTAGTTCTTTGCAGAGTATGAGAAGATAATGTCCTTTAAAGTGTACGAATTATTTTTACCTTGTTAATCATTCCTTTCATAATCAAATAAGATAGGTTTATATGTTGAGCCAGTATAGTTTGTTAGGTCAGCTAATTTCTCAGCTTTTAGTTAGATTCGTAACAGCTAGGTCTGAAAACCAGAAAAGGTAGAACAGTTTTTGAAAGTGTTTGTATTAAAGGATGCTCCTTTCTCAGATATTTGCAAGAAAACAGAGTACCGAACTATTCTTTTTCCCTCCAGGTAGGAACTGAATGATTAATTGCAGTGTGGCATAGCACTGACTGAAAAGTTTGTAATGCTCACTGTTAGACTATTTTGTCCATGTGGACCTACAATTTCCTATACTAAGCTATTAAAGGTTAGAGGCCAATTGCATTTCCTTTCATCTAGTCATGGTATATAAAATAAAACAAATATATTCTATGGGATGTTACTTTTGTTGTGGATACTAAACATTTTAGAGTTACGGATTTAATTCTAATCTTGAGACCCAGAGTAGTTCTTCATTATTTTTGTCTCTAATTAAATAAGATCCTGAAGAACAGGAATTTAAACAAAAACACAGATTTCAGAAGGCTTGCATAAAATCTTAACAGTTGGTATTAATGTGAGATCTTGATCTGAGGACATAGAAAATAAATTGTCATTCTTCTTGATCATGTATGTGGTGATAGGTCAATCTGATTTTAGATCTACAGATAATAAACATAAACTGTTACTATAACTGATACATTATTTGTTGTCTTTTTAGGTATACCAATAACAGTGCCACCACCAGGTAAACTTGCTTAGAATTTTTTTCCGCGTTTGGTTAAGAAATGAAAACTTAACTGATGTGTAACTTATCAGCTTCCTTTTAGTTACATAGCTAAAAGTTCATAAATGCGAAACTATATGTATAGATTTAGGCTCAGTTATTTTGATGCCAGGCAGAAAAGAAAATATACGAAAATGCTGTTGACTAGCAGACCTAATCAGCCAGTTTCTTAGATATGTGCTTCCTTCTTTTCTTTCCATTCTTTTTTTTCAGCTATGCAGAAAACAGTTGTGATTGTTGTTTATTAAGTATTGTTAGACACTCAGGAATTTTCCTATGCTTCTAAATTATTGTATTTTCAAGAATGATAAGGTATTTGATTTGAAGCACCTATATGTTTAATACTCTGCCTTTGTTAAGATGGAAAGTAGCTCTCAGTCATACAAAATAAAACCCATTTACACAGTGAGAAACAATTTTTGCATTGTACTCTCTGGACTTTGTTTGCCATTGTTCTTTTATGTGTTTATGGTTGGGGTTTCTTCCCCTTTTTTCCCCCTCACCTAATTTATTATTACAGGCTTTCCACCACCACCTGGCGGTCCTCCACCTTCCCTGATACCCACAATAGAAAGGTGATTATCTGTTTGAAATCTTATAAAGCAATATATCAGTATTCTGTAACTGAAATAAATTAGTAAGGGCTCTTATACTACCCAGTGTTTTATGGATTTTATCTGGGAGTGGGGAGACAGTTTCAGATTTTTACACTATTTTTACAGAAATGTTACTAGTCTCACCTGTCTGCTACGTAATATTCTTTTGAGTAGGTTACTTGATCACTTACTAGTTTTGTTGAGTTATGACACTGTATCAATGCCAAGATTTAACAAAGTCAAGGTAATGATGGTTAAAATATTCTTTAGTAGTCTGAAGGCTTATTTAAGTGAACCGTATACTTGTCAGCTACTGTATCCTTTTCTGTAAATGCAAATAAACAATTTGGCCACAGATTCAAGCCCTCATAAGCTATAGGAAATGCCAGAGTTCCACGGAATCCGAATTTGTCTTTCCTTTGGATTTCACTGAAGGAAGGTGCATGCATCTGTTCCTTTGAAACTGAAAATTCTGTTAACATACATGCTACAGGATGATGACGGTAAATCTCTTGAGAAAATCCTCATCTGATGTAATTCAGAAAAGACCCTAACTGGATACATTTGATGTGCATGAAAGTAAATGTATTATTTCATACTGACAGTTGCTGTCAGTGACTGCTGCTTCTGACTGTTAAGCAGCGGTTATTGCATTTACTTGTAGTGAATATTTATATAGTTTCTGAAATATGATGTGAAAAAAAATCAAGTTTATTGTGGAACCTAGGAATTAAATCTCATACTTTTAAATGTTAAGATGTTCCATTGGCCTTTCATTATCATGGGTTTTGTTTTGTTTTTAAACTAAGCTAACCCAAACCTTACTGCTTAATGTTAAAGTGCCTTCAAGAACTGAAGTAACACTTAAGGTTAAATACTGCAAAGATAATTCATTCAAGTTATGTAGGAAGTGCTAAAAGTCATGGAAGAACTATACATGTATGAATTGTGTCCTATGCACATACCATCCTTTTTAACCTTTCTGGTTTTTACCTACTTGAGTTGGCTACTGCTGAAAGAAGTCAGCCTAGAAAATGTGTAGCTAATTTAATAGTTTATTTATAGAAATGCACATTTGAAGTCCACCTATTCTTAAATATGCTCACATATCTACTTTTTAACAGAATGAGAAAGGCTTCATGAATGAATGCACTTTCATGCACTTTCAAGCAATTGGAGTTTAAGTTCAGTATCTGTGCAGAAACATCTTATGATAACAAGAAACATTTGAAATAGAAAATTCATTAAAAAGACAAAAGAACAGCTTTGATGATACGGATTTTTTTTTTATTTTAAGAAGAGAGAATGCTATTTTCACCTTCTGTAGTGAAACATGAAATATGCATATTTGTGTTGATAGACAGCGTCCTTAATTAGTAATGCTCAAAATGGAGGACTTAAATCCATTTATAATAAACACTTTGCTTTAGTCTGTATGGTGGCAAGAATTCAGGGGAATAACGTTAAAAGTTTATTTTTATTGATGGAGGTAGCTTTAATGGTAAAACTGGATTTTTACATGTATTTTCTTTTCAACAGTGGACATTCTTCTGGCTATGATGGTCGTTCTGTTCGTGCATTTTCATATGGCAGTGGTGAGTAAGCTTGCTGGCTTTGAAAATTTTGACTAGTGCTGTATCATATTGTTTGATATACTTATCAGGATTCTTGCTAAGAGACTGAACAGGTCCTTTCAGTAATTAATTATGAAAGCTTATTGCCTACCACTGTAAACAGATACATGCTGTTGCAAATTTAACAGCTGTGGTAAATACTATTGTTTTGCTTACTTATTTGTATGCTGGATATCTTTCAATGCTGCTTTTGCAGAACTGTGATTTTGAAAAATAATACACCATAATATGGACCACAAGTCAGGGAGAATTTTCCAAGAACTGGTAGGATTTAGAAGCAGGAGAACAAGTACTGTTAAGATATGATCAGTATTTTAACCCGCAAGACCAATAATTGAGAAATCCTGAGTGAGGTAACTCTCCTTTGGAAAAACTGTTTGTCTAAGATACTATGATCTACAGCTATCCTGTTGCAAAGTCAGTCTTTCTTTTTATTGGTTAATGTTATGGAAAAAATCTGAAGCTGAAAAACATTGCTTTCTGGTTTTAAAGTAAGCATGAACCAAAATGGAAGTTTGATTATGTGCAATCAAATGGACATCCACAGAACCTACAGTGAGTTTAGTACTGTTACCTAGCACAGTTCTGCTTCTTGAGCCAAATGAGTGATAATAAGTAGTAATAAGATGTCAGCTTCCTCTTGACCTAGCCCAAATTGGGAAGATAAAATAAACATAGAATCACAGAATGGTTTGGGTTGGAAGGGACTGTCAAAGATCATTTAGTTACAGCTCCCCACTGCCATGGGCAGGGACATCTTTCACTAGATCAGGTTGCTCAAAGTCCTGTTCAACCTGAACTTGAACACTTCAGTGATGGGGCATCCATAACTTTTCTGGGCTACCTGTTCCAGTGTCCTACCACCCTCATCATAAATAATTTCTTCCTTATGTCCAAGCTAAACCTACCCTTTTTCAGTTTAAAACCATCGCCCCTTGTCCTGTCAGTACAGGTCCTGGTAAAAAGTCTCTCTCCATCTTTCTTATAAGCCCCCTTTAAGTATTGAAAGGCTGCCGTAAGGTCTCCCCAGAGCCTTCTCCAGGCTGAACAACCTAGGAGAGATGTTCCAGCTCTCTGATGATTTTTCATGGCCCTCCTCTGGACCTGCTTTAGCACATCTTTCTTGTACTGGGGACCCGAGAGCTGAATGCAGTACTCCAAGTGGGGTCTCACAGGAGCACACAGAGGGAAATCACCTCCCTCAGCCTGCTGGCCAAGATTTTTTTTGTGCAGCCCAGGATACGATTGGCTTTCTGGGCTGCAAACTCACATTGCTGGCTCATATTTAATTTCTCATCCACCGGTATCCCCAAGTCCTTCTCTGCAGGGCCGCTCTCAATCAGTTCATCACCCAGTCTGTACTGATATTGAGGATTACTCTGACCCAGGTGTAGGACCTTGCATGTTGCCAGTCACTACCTGTGCCTTCGGTGCATCTGCCCCATGCCTAGTGCCTTTTCTTCCAGCTGACTTGTTCTGTCTCCTTGCTCTTTGTTCCTTTGGACCCTAGCTTCTGGGAGGATAAGTTGTAGGGAAAGTTCTGTCCAGTTCTGGGGATACGTAATGTTCAGCACAGATCAAATGTTCGGATAATGTATCTCCCAAATGTTCATAACTCTCTAATTAGAGAGTATATGCAAAATGACATTTTTGAATCACTTGTAATTTCTGAAGTTGGAGCAGTTTATGGAGTAACAAGTGGTACTTCGTTGACATTGAGAGGATCCTCATCAGTTATCAAGTGTTTGCTTCCATGCATGGAAGTTTTCAAGAATTCTTGTGGGCAAACAGCTGCTTTACGATAACTACTTTTTTAGCAGTAATTGAACTGTCTTTGCTGAAGTTTTAGCAAAAAGGTAAAGCTGAGGCAGTCAACTAAGATACACAAGTTTATCTGGGTATTTTGCTGAAGCTTCAACATCTAAAGCCATGCAGAGTATCATAAGGAAAGTAGTCTTACAGTCATTAGTATGTACATTGCATGTAATGTATAGTCTCCAATTTAGAATGTTTTCCACTTTGGAATCTCTTTTGTTAGAATTTGCTATTCTGTCAAATATTGTCAGGAACACAAGAATATTTCCAAGTTTTATGTTGACCTTCAGAGGTGATGGCATGCTTATGTTGTTGCAGTACCAATATTGGAAAGACTACTGTCGTTATGATCATGCCAACATTGAATTTGAACTTCTTCAGCAGGATTAAAAAATTGTGTATGCCTTTGTGTGGTTATGGAGACCAAGGAGCACAGTCTGCTCCCGTTTTCCCAGTCTGCTCCCGTCTTCCCAGTGTATCTGGCTTCCCTATTGTGGCAAAAGCTTTCATGTTCACTGCATAAAGCAAATTGCCTGTCTCTAAGCTGTGCCTGTCATAAGGATTTTTGGATCTGTAGAGGCTCAGTGGCATTTTATTGCTGTTGTTCATCTCTCAGTGAAAGATGTTTTCCTGGCCAGCATCTTACTCTCACAGTCCCTGTCTCACAACGTGATCGCTGGCCAGTATTTACCGGTGCTCTTTATGCATCAGAACTTAGGTAAATTGAGGGCTCAGCAGCGCAGTAGGGTACAGAGGATCATTTTAATTAAGAATTGCTAAGTGTATTTATAAGTTGCTTTGGATGATAGCACTGAATCTCCAATCCATTGTCTTTGCCAGTCTGTATGTTTCATGGCTTTGTCAAAATTGCAGGGGAAAATGAGCATATGGAATGCATTGCAGAAAATACCAATCTTGATTAAGGTTCTAGTCTTTCTTCTGCCTATTCAGACTAATCTCGTGCCTTGGTGTCTTTTCCCTAGTGGTCAGCCATGTTTCCCACTGAAAGCCCATTGGGAAGGTTGAACAGTAAAATAATATTCTTAACTTGTAGCTTCAAGAACACCTATTTTGTCTTTGGGCTCTTCCACTTCATCAGTGCAGTTTCTTCAGTTTGATCTTAAATCCTTTGACAATTCAGTGCTACCTTTGCCATCAGATCTTTGAATTTTATTGAGCTGTCAATATATGGCACTGCCTTTGGTCTGCCGGTGAAGTGGCTTGTATTGTATGCTTGTTCGTTTTTTCCTCAAGCATTGTTCTGTTCTGTGCTCTAGATGTTCTTTATATCTTATGAACTTGCAAGAAATCTAGCATTGCAGAAACAGTGGGAGAGTCAGTATTTTTTGAGGTACAAAGAAGATACATTAATAGTTTGCCTTATACTGTGACACCATGCAGCTTTAAATTCTTAAACCATCTCCAAAACAGGACTTAAGTCTCCAGAACTGTTGATTGTTCAAAGCTCCCTATCCTCCTGTTTTAAAAATAAAATCAGAGTTAAACTTTGGAAGTGTCTTTCTTTTTGTAGAAATTGTTAGAATAATCCTTGTAGAAATACTAGAAGTGACAAATTACTTCATTCTAAGTAGTAAGCGCAGAACACCAATTCATATTAGAAAGTAAACTGCTTCTGGGTTGTGAATAATTACTGGTGAAAATCTAAATATAAAAATCTGCAGAATATCAAATAACTGGTTTATCTCAGGTTATCGGCGTGGAAATTACATACTTCTGCCTGATGAGAATTACTGCAGATGTGAGGGAGTAAGCAAAATTTATCGTAAAAGTTTATACTACCATTAATAATTGTTTTGTAGTATACATTTAAAGTTAAACTTAAGTTTACACTTTAGATCAGAATATTCTGGCAGCCAGTGTCTCATAGACCATACATATGTTGTTGACATAGTGGCAAGTGAAGGAAATTAGCAGTCTTTAAAGTCCAGCTGTTTTTTTGCTATTTCTGGCTGCTTTCCTTAGAAGAATTTCAGGTTTTGGCAGTATAATGAACAACAAACTATTGTATTAGGGTATTTTTTTCTGTTAACTCCTCATTTTGTCTGTAGCCCTGAAGTGAAACAGTGTCAAGCATTTTGTTAGAGGCAAAACCTCATATAAATGCTTTTTTAAAGAATTACAATGCTTTTCATTGCAAATGTATTTTGACAATGAAGTGGTTTTTCCTGCTCCACAGCCTGCTCAAAAGGTCTTTTGTATTCCTCCTTTGGATGCTTGGCAAACTGCTGTCTTAAGCTTCTGCCAAAGCTTTCTGGGGCAGGCATACCCCAGATATTGTAGACAAGGCAGTCTGAACATAGCTGTCAGGAGAAGCCACTGGTTTTATAACTTGACAGTATTAAATACAGCATCAGTAACACACTTTACATTGTTCAATGGATATTTATGTTAATTATACTATTAATGTCTCTTTGTGACACCATGAAGTCAAGTGAATATTGTTCTCATATTATAGATAATGAAGTGGAACTCAAAACAAACGATTTATTGAAGGCTATGTTATCATTGGCTAGCAAAGCAGATAAGCAGAAAGTGGGAAGTCCTCTGTACTGTAAGTCCACTAGAGAGTGCTGTTTCCAGTTAAATACTACAGCCCTTATTTTTCACTAACAGGACACATTCCTGGGGCTTCTGGAGAGGGAGGGCAGGACAGAACAATTGGGGCATTAAGAATAGTAGTTATTTATTACATCAGAGTTGGCAGAAAGCAATGGAGAAGCATGTACTTTCTCTCTTCCCATTGCTGGTTACCTAAAAAGCTTGTGAGACGGTGTTGTGACTTCCTTCTTAACTTCTTAAGTGTATTGTCTTTTAGATTAAGATAATATACCTTATTTACTGAAATTATTGTATTTTAGTAGTAATAGTGGTTGTATTTGAGTATTCATTAGAAATGGTATCTTATAAAGTGTAAGTGGGAGCATTATTTCTTTTCCCCAGAATGAATTTATGGAAGGTATTTCTAAAGTTGCTGTTACATTCTGTAATCAGGAAAGTGTGGCAAAGCACAGTATAGAATATAAATTAGTGAATGAGAATATTGTAATTACATTATATTTTAAATACAATGATTTTAAAGGACAAACCATAAAAATTGTAGCATCTAAATATAAAGTTGGAAGCATCCTTTTTCCTCTTTTTTTTCTGAACTGTAGTTTCAGAGCCACTGAGTTTCAAAGGTAGTTTTGTTTTCTGGTTGTTTTTGTTTCGTTGTTCCCCTAAAACAAAGCCATTTGACCACATAAAATCAGATTCTTTCAGTGAATCTTTGCACAGTACTATTATTTTTTTTTTTTTTCACAAGAATTTAGACAGTCTTTGTACATCCTCGTTCTGTACATCTTCATAATGAGTATTTAAATAAGTGGCAGAGGCCTTTAGTAGTGTCATGGAAAAAATGCAGAGTTTGCTCAGGATTAACTTTTATGTGAAAGGGGAAGATTGGAAAATGTCATTGGAGGAGGCTGACAAACATCTGTGTTTTCATGCATAAGTAGTATTACAGTTTTCATATGGTATCTGACTTTGTTCTTTCTAATACCCGCGTCTTTTTCTTTAGTCACCTTTCCGCACCTTGCAGGTTCTGCTCCTTCATGGTCTAGTCTTATGGACACCAGCAAACAGTGGGATTACTATGCACGAAGAGAGAAGGATAGGGAACGTGAGAGAGAGCGATCCCGAGATCGGGATCGCGACCGGGACCGAGACAGAGATCGGGAACGTACCAGAGACAGAGAAAGAGACCGAGATCACAGCCCAACTCCAAGTGTGTTCAACAGGTTAGTGAATGTCTTAACCATGCTGTAACTGCTCAAAACCCTGTGTCTGTGTTAAGTAGTGTACTTCAACATTAAAGTTTAGTGTTCAGCTGTATATTCCAAAGAGCTAGAGTTGTGTGGCTTTCTCCCCTTCCTGCTTTTCTCTTGGGAACTATAATTAAATTTCTAAATGTAAAACCGAAGTGTAAAAACGACAGTGTATGTCCAGACTGGTCATAGTGCTTTACAGGTTAAAGGTGTGACTTAAGCCCTGTGTATGAGTGAGATATCCTGCTCTCATTGACATCAGTAATTCTAGAAAAATCTATAGAAGTACTAAATGAATCTTAGTTGCCAATTCAGTGCTAAGAGCAATGTGGTGCAACATTTGACCTTAATGGTGTTACTAGCTGCTAAAATGGTTAGTTTGGTCATTAGCACTGGCTGGATACTAATCTGTCCTATCTTTTTTAAAACTGTTATTTCAAGGTCAAGAACTTTTTTTCATTTTCAGGCAGACGATGACAATAATGGCAGATACCTTTATTCAGCTTTCAACTCCAATTGCTTTAAAAAAAAAGAAGAAAGCTCAACTGTTCTGTGTTCATGTGCACAAGTACAAAGCATTTAATGTTGAGCTTGGTATGACTCCACAGAGCAGAGGTCTATTGGCTTGCCAGATCTATCTAAATTTACTTTGCTCATTATTTGCTGAGTATTTTGGGGCAAACATCTTGACGCTTTTCTCAGTGTTTTTTGCTAAATTTCAATTTTTGCAGAATATATACGTTAGCTGTTAAGTGGATTGTTTTTACCAGTGGTTTCATGCTGTGGGGAATGAGAGCACCCGGAGTCAACATCACTTCAGTTGAGAAATGACATTTTTTGCATGATGATTGTTTGCTGAAGACCCAAACTGTGTGCAAGATAGGGGATTTTCCATGTTTGCAGATGTGGTGATGTCCTTTCTCATGTGCGTGTGCTATATTCCAGGGTCAGTTTCTGAGAACTCAAGACCAATCTAAACATCTGTTTCTCAGACAGATTGATTGAAGGCCAGAAAGAAGCCTGGTCATTCAAGGGTGCTTGAAATGAACCTTAATAGCTTCCAGGCCTAGAGAAATCTCTGTGCTGCTGCCAGAGTTATCTGTAAAGGAGGGGGAAGAGCAGGCCTCAACTTTTTTATGTGACTAAATTATCCACCATCTGTAGCAAAGCTGTTGCCACATGGCTGTGTAAGAAAATGGGAGGCCCTTAACTAGTATAAGTTGGTTTGGGAGTCACAGAGAAGGTGGGAGAGACTTAAGACGGAACATGCAGACGTAACGGATTTTTTTTTTTAAGGTTTATTTTCAATTCCATGCATTTAAGAAAATCAAATTAAATGAGCTATGAGGAAGAGAATGTGAACTATTTTAGCGACTGCACAGATGCATTACTTCTATTTAAATTCCCTCTGTTTAAACTTAAGCGACACTGTGGTGAGATTTGGAGTAGGCATAATAGGCATAATTCTGAGCTTTTTACTGCTCAGAAATGACTGCTTTCTGTGTTTTTAGTGGTTCTTTTCCAGATAAAAAGGCTGCATTTGTGCTATAGTATTTCTTAAAATCGTAAGAAAATGGGAATTATTTTTATTCTATTACTATAACCAAAATGTGGTTTAAAAAATGAACCTCCAGCTGCCTTTGTATTATATTCCACCTTTACCCTGCTACCCTCAGATGAAATTGTGCATTTTTACAATGTATCTCACTCTGTCCCCTTGAGAAGATGCTGTTCTTTTTGGACTGTTGTCCCTTTTGCAAAGACTATATTTTCTTTTCTGTTTTGATAGTTTCAAGTCTATTAGTTACCACTAAAAATGTAAACTTTGGAATTTGATCGATACCTTACCATTTTGTGTTTCTTCCTTAGCAATTTGGAAGGGGCGGGGGGGGGAAAGCAAAACCCAACAATTATTTCGAGGGTCTTGAAACCCAATAATGCCATGCAGCAGAGCAGGTGAGAGTCTGGCTGGCTGGAAAGCAGCTACAGGAAAAGACTTGGCATCCTGGTGGACAACAAGTTGAACGGGACTTGGCACTCCAATGTGTGATAAAGGTCAGAATGCATTGAGATGCATTAGAGTATAGCCTGCAGGTGGATAAGGCTGTTATTCCCCTCTTATTTGGCACTTGATACCATGTGCAAAGTACTGTGCCCTCGTTTGGGAACCTTGGTATGAAAAAGAAGACATTGACAGACTGGAGAGTCCAGTGGAGTGCTGACAAGGTGGTTAGCAGGGCTAAGGGGACAGAGTTCATTTATCTTGAAAGGAGAAGGATAAGGAGGGTTCTTTAAGGCAGTTTTCAACTACCTAATGGGTGGTTATAGAGAAGATTAGGCCAGGCTCTTTTTTCAAGGTGCACAGAGAAAGGATAGGAGGTAATAGTTAAAAGTCACAGCAAGGGACATCCCAATTAGATGGGGGCAGGGGGGGAGAAACACAGAAAGAGTGATCAGGTAGTAAGAGGGGTTTGTCCGGAGAGGTCGTGGAATCTCCAGCCTTGGAGATACTCAACACTTGACTAAACAAGGTCCTAAGCAACCTGACCAGACTTCTGAGTTAGACCATTTTTGTGGAGGGCATTAGCCCAAGTGACCTCCAAGAAGTCCCTTCCAGCCTAAATCCTTCTGTGGTTTTTTGTTACAGGGTTTTTGAATACATAGTAAAGTTTTTGAATACAGATATCAGAAGTTAGACATCTCTACCAAAGTGAGCTCTCCTGATTTGTGAAGTTAATAGCTTGTAGTCTGTTTTGAAAAAGTAACCAAAGGTGCAGAGAACAAAGATTTCATGGGTTGGACTGTTTTGAGGCTTTTTTGCCAGGAGGGCACAGGTAACTATGGGTCCTCTTCCACAGGTCAAATGTTACAGTGCTCTCAAGGCTGTCCCTGGAAGGCTTTGATAACTGTAACATAAGCCGAGATACAAAATGGGGAGATCACAGGTGTAACATTGGGTACGTGGCATTTATTCCTGTTCCTGAAAGCTCCCAACACACTGGACTTGGCAAACTGATTTTTTGGTTTACTTACAGAAAGGTTGTTTATTTTCAGACATACTTACAAGCTGTCATAGTTCCTTAGTAGTTTGCCAAAATAAGGTTTAAAAAGGAGTATCAATAATATTTTTGACCTTTGCTAGAGTGTTTTAAAATGGTTGTGTAACAGAGCAAATGCAGACTGTGGGTTATTGGTAAAGGTTTTGAATCTCAGCTTTGAAAGCAAGCCGTGAGTCTACGAGTAGGCATCTAATTTCTTATGGCAAGCTCATCAGAAGGAAGTTAGACATACAAATTTTAACTTTTAATTAGATACTGATCATCAAAATGTTAGTTCTGGGAAGTAATATCAGATATTGGCAGTAAACTATATGTTAATTGGTTCTACCTTTTTCTATCGCTGCAAGCCTGCAGAAACGTAAGGGCTCCTAAAATTGTGATGACTAGTGGCACTTTAAAGGTGTGTTAGTACAGGAATCCCATGTCTAACAAAGTTTTTCAGTTGTTCAAATCAGACTTTAACTTTGGTTATAACTTTTGGTAGAATTCAGAACTTAATTTCATTTTTAACATTATACATTTATTTTTTTTATATTCTAAAATGGAGCTTTATAACTAGACTTCACTAGGAACATGCTGTCTTTATGGTGCTGCTTTATTACACACCAAGTTAAGACACACTTCAAATGTAGGTTGAATGAAGACTGTCATTCTGAACTGCAAAACTTAACTGCCATGTAAGCTAGGCTAGTCGTCTTTTCAGTATGACATGTCCTAGAAACTAGCAGTTGATACCAACCTTGATCTTTCTGTGACATTTGATAAGAAAACTCTTCTAATTGTTGCTTTTATTCCTTTCCCTGAAGCCTTGAGTTAGTTACTCGTGAGAAGAAATGCTCAGTAGAAAGGGACTTGGGTTGTAAATGTCTCCCCTACACTTCCCTCCTTCCCCTGATAGTAGAGTAGAAACTTGAAGGTAAAACAATGGTAAATAGTCAATACAGGTAGAAACAGGTTAAAGGCATAGGAGGACTTCAGGTTTCAGCATTGTAAGATTTAGGGTTTATTTTCTCCCTTCCCCCCACCCCCAACTGCTCTAGTTTACCTGTCTGGGTTTTGGACATCTCAGTGGAGCAAGTGAATTTTTTTTCACACCCTGGACTATAACCTAGAGTACCTTAAGCTGGTTGTGGAGTAGTATGATCAGAATTCATGTTCTGTGGCCACACTGCCTTCATTTTTTATAAGCTGATGTATCTCTGTTGTAGGGTTTTCTTGTGGGAGACACATGTTAGATTTAACACAGTCTTTAAAAAAAGTGTTCAACGCAGTTGAATTTTGGTTTTGTCTTAAGAGGGGGGCAGGATTTTCTGCGATGTGTTTAATGCTTCTCTACAGTGTCTTAAATTGCTGATTTTTAAAATTTGCTTCATGATACAACCGTACAGAGTTTCAGAGAAAGACTAGTGCTGTTGCTTCAGGCATTCCCCCTTCTCACTCTGAGTTTTCATGCATAGCTGTAATAATCACTAATGTAATGTCTTCACTTGGGAAATGGCCACAGAATCCAAGTTATGGCAGATAAAATTGTTTAGATCTGAGTTCTCACTGCTCCAGGACATGAGAAATCTCTTTAGGCTTGAGCTGTTCTCCTTGCCTGATCTGTCTGATCTGTGCTGCTGTTGTCAGGGACCTCAGGAAAAGACTTTCTTTTATGGTAAATGTTGGCACAGATGGAAAGCATGAAACACTTGGCTTTTGTTGGCTTCGTAGTACCTAAATTGTTACCTGTTTTAATTGCTGCTTCAGAAAGCCTGGTCACATGGTGCCTTTCTTTAGGACTTGGTAGGAATCTTCCGAACTATGGTTACGAAGACTTCATGTGATATATAAATAGTTACAGTAAGTTCATTTGTATTGAAGTCTTGTCATTAGAGGCTACTGGACACTATATCTGGGTAGGATTTTCTTGGTAGAGAAATGATAAAATGAGCATGCCTTTTTAAGCTATGCTAATGTAGCATTTGAGCGGTGTTGGCTAACTATAGATACTGCTTTTTTTTTTTTTTTTTAAATTTCACTAAACTCTTAGAACTGCCCTTTTCATCAAATCAGAATATGAAAATACGCTCTTAAGTAAAGCCTTTAAATTCTTGTATAGCCTGTAATATTTAGGTGTTTTTACCAGCATTGTGGCAGGGCAGCACTTGTGGTGATCCAAGAGAGGAGTGGAAGTAAAGACAGCATTGGCACTGGAGAGAAATTAATTTTAAAAGCAACCCAAAATATTGAGTATATTTTACTGTCAGTCTCTTAGCACCTAGCTTTTCCTTTCTTGAAGCTGATGTAAGGAAATAGTTCAACTGTATCAAAATTTAATTAATCTACCCATATGGTGAAATAGTCAAAAAGTGTGCTGGTAAGTGTTGAGCGTTACACACACTGATCTGAAAACATTACTAAAGTTTATGTAGGATTGTAGTTCATTCACAGTTAGATACAGGTTTGAGCTAACTGCTTGATAACTGCTGGATAAACTTCATGTGACACTGTTGTATTCTTTTTTCCTTCCATTTTTATTGAACAATACCCTTTCAAAATTGCATTAACCACAGAAGTCTAGTGTGTAAGGTGAAGAGCTTTAATGTCCTTCTAGCATACACTGTGGATCTCCTTTAGAAACCCAGAAGCAATATTAAGATTTTTCTGCTATTTATCTTGAGAGTGTCTAAGAATTTATTTTTTTAATGTATATACTGCTTGGTGTTACTGTCCTGAAAATATCTTCTTTTTTAATCAGTGATGAGGAACGATACAGATACAGAGACTATGCAGAAAGAGGCTATGACCGCCATAGAACAAGTAGAGAGAAAGAAGACCGACACAGAGACAGGAGACACAGAGAGAAAGAAGAGACCAGACACAAGTCATCTCGAAGGTTTGAATTTATTTTTTTTTTAATAGGATATGAAAGACTTGACCAGTTTAAAAAAATAAAGTAAACTTTTAAAAGAACCCCAAACAAACTGGAGTTTTGTGGAAAGACCGTAAACACTCATATGTACTACTTGTTCCAAGTCTGCCATATAAAACGTGGACAGACAAAAAGCAATGTTGGCCCTGGGTACCTTGATATTGAATGATGTATGTGCCAGTCTTAGCTAGCGAACAGAAAGTGTGAATTTGGGGAAAGAAGGGTAAAAAATGGTGGGTCAGAAAGAGGTGGAGTGAGGATGAGATTCATCAGCATTAATGTAAGAACTCAACAGTGATTCTCAGTAAGTAAACTAACCCTCATGATCAGTTGATAGAAATTGTACAATTTGATCCTTTTTAAGTTAGAAATAAAGGTTAAGTCCTGGGAACGCGGTCAATAAGAATGTTAAACCATTAAGGGATGCCAATAGGGACATGACATTATTAAATGTATTACTATTAGATTGTGGGTTACAAATGTGAAAAATCATTCCGATTTCCCAACAAAACGTACAGGATGGGTGGATGTATATACCATTCCATGAAAAATTCCGTTTGGCGCTGACATCCAAATACTACATGGGTTGCAACAGGAGCAGGTGCCAGTTTTCAAATACGAATGCAAAGGCTGTTTTTTGGTACTCTGTAATTAAATTGGGCTTGAAGTGTCATGCAATTGTTTGAGGTATTTTTTCTCTCTCTTTATTTAGTAACAGCAGACGCCGTCATGACAGTGAAGAAGGGGACAGCCACAGAAGGCACAAACACAAAAAGTCCAAAAGAAGCAAAGAAGGAAAAGAAGCCAGTGGTGAACCTGCTCCTGAACAGGAAAACACTGAAGCTGCCCCTGTGGAATAGGCTTGTGTGATTTTTGCCTACTTGCATATATATTAGTGCCAGAAATAGATTACTATAAATCTTGTTATTTTTCTGGGTATTAAAATAATTTGCTCTTAATCTTGTTCTATTAGTTTAAAATCAAAAGTTACTTTGTTTTTTTTGAGAATAAAAGAATGAATTTTTCATGTTAAGATTCCTGGACTGACTTTGTCTTACAAGAAAGAGTGAGAAAACATCTTACAGCTAGAGGCTTATGCTCTTAGAATATGGATAGGGCTTAAATTCTTTGTATTAAATTGTCTCCTTTTTTCATAAGCCAGTGGGAAGGTCATTCTTTTACTGACTTTAGAAACAGTGTGCATTCACTTTATTATATACCAACATCTGGAACAGTGTGGGTTTAGTGTAGCTTTTTGAGTTCATATTTGAAAAGGTCATCCTTTACTACAGCGACAAGCAGGAATTGCAGACTCTCGAAGAACCTTGTACTAAGGTGAAATGAAAAAAAATAGGGAAACTGGGGAAGCTGCTGATTGTTCTTAGTCTGGTGGAACACTGAGTGTGCTGATCATACACTTCGTAATTGTGTCTGGTTTGTGTGGGTGCATAAGGGTGAATTAAGCTGGATAATCATCCCTGCTGCTTTTCAGTGGCTTAAGAGAAAGTTCATTTTAGTCTTTGTTCTAGGGGAACAGCTGTCCTTAACATGATGAAGATTAACAAACATATCCTCTTTCCATTGCTAGCTCATAAAGGAAAAATAAGAGTTTGGAACATGAGTAATGGCAGAGAAAGGCAAAGAACTATTTTAAGAAAAATATAAGACCATCATCACTTTCATATTTAATCCATCCAGAACAGTATCAAGTGCAGTTGGCATGGCAGTTCTGCAAAGATTGTACTGCCCTGTCAAGGTGCTGTTTAGAAGACTTACTTGATGGTATTAGCAGGGTGCAGTGTACTTCCTTAAAAACAATAATTCTGTATAAAAATCCTAGATTTAATAGTATTAATTGAAACATACCCAGGAAACTAGGTCATTTGGTTTTGGATGAAAATAATGTCTGTACAAGTACACAGTTACAGTTATTTTTAATTATTTTAGAAATTTAATTCACAGTTTTACAGACTAACAAACAGTACTTGAAAGTCTTGAAAATACCAGCTTCATGCTGACCATGAAAAGGTACACATAATCAAAGTGCTATTAATGTGTTGGCTAAAAACCTTCACCTGATTTTTGCAACTAAAAAAATTGCAAGAAATTTTTCCGTAGGTTATTCAAGAATTCCTTTTTGTAAATGAAAATAAAGTGGGTGAGAGGAGCTGCTGCTCCTTAAATTTAATTATTATAATGCATTAAATATATATATATAAAAAAAACAACAAAAAAACCTTAAGAACACAGGGAAGGAAAGACTTAAGTCTGTAGCTTACATCACTCTGAAGTGATTTTCTGACAGGTGTCCCTGCTTTACCTAAACTTGACTTCTCTTGACATGCAGGTTGAAATTTCACAAAACTTTTCTTCATGAACACATACTTGACCCCCCCAAAACATAAAGATGGATGTTCCTCTTTTTCTCCATGTTAAATTACTTGTCACACTCTCCATGAAGACATGCTTTATAAAAAAGTGCCAGGCCAGGACACAATTGTGAGAGTAATTTTTCCTTTCAGTTCTTTGAGCATCCTTGCCAAGCAGGCATGCATCATTCCTGATGTGTTCCTGCCATTGACAGCAAGGAGAACGTCACCGCATCTGAAAAACCAAAGGCAAATATGAGAGAACAATTGAACAAGGTGGCTTCTTGTCTTAAACATTTGCAAATGCCAAAACATGTGCTTAAGCTGGGAGGAAGGGGTAAAAACGAGTTATTACTATTCCTTCTGTGGCTAATCACTGTTCATGAATAAGGGAATAAAGCAGGTGAAAATACTTGACTTGTTTTTTTTTTTCCTTACAACTTTATAATTAGTTAGACATATTTGAAAGAAAAGAGGATATAGTTTTTCAGATGGGAGTGATCCGTGTTCTGAACAAACTATGTTTTAAGACTTTAATTGATTTAAGTTTGCTCCATAATTCTGCATTTACTCTCTTAAATTGTATTGGTGTTTGCAGGGAAGGTGGGTGGTTGGTTGTGGTGTTTTTGAGCTGGGGGTGTGGGAAAGCTTCTCTGCTGGCATGCTTTGTACTACCCTAGAAATCAAACTGACTTCATACTTATTCATATACTAGTGATTGCTAGACATCTGAAAATATTCTACTATGGAGGCAAATCTATTAAAGTTCAGAACACTTATGTCCTGTTTCAGATGTCAGAATTAGTTCTGTATCAATGAGTCCTTTTTTCCCCTCCTACACTGTCTTCATGAAAACTTGTTTTTAAAAAAAACCCCACAAATTAACTAGATGAAAGACTTACTTACTTAAATACTACTTTTCATTAGATAGTTATCATTACCTAATTCTGCCATCATTATATGCTGGTGTTCCCGCAACAATGGATTTGATAAAGAATGGTTTGTTCCCAGTATGTTCTTCATAACCTCCTACGATGCTGAAGCCAAGACTTCCAGATGTATTTCTTCGTAATACGATTTCTTTGCAGCTGTACAAATACCTGAAACAAACCAGTCTAATTAAATGTCTTAGGTTAGCTTTAGATTCCGATGAATCCTTAATGATGAATCTGCCTTTTCATACATCTGTCGAGTGCTTTCAAGACATAAAATAGCACCAAAGTTCCACTGCAGTAGACACCTACACTTCCTTTCTGTTTGTTATATTCCTGCTTTCCACAACCAGTTATCCTAAAAGTAAAATTACTAGGTAATCTTGGGCTTAAAATACTAGATTTTTTCCACAGGGTAAGAATTAATGCAAATGATCTAGTTGCAGTTGAAAGTGATGGAGAAAAACGCTTCACTGAGTCTGGATTTAATATTTGTAAACCATTGTTCCGGAGGCTATTTGATCTACCTTGTACAGTCCAGTGACTTACTTTATTTTCTGGATAAGAGCCTGTGTGTGATCAACTGTATCAGTCAGGCGCTTATACTGTGCTGCATGTTGAAGCTAAAAAATTTCAAGGCCAATTAAATGAGCCAGAATGCCAAAAGTCACATAGATCACACAAAGAAGGCTACCAGTGGAAGAAGGGATACTCAGGTTTTCTTGTCAAGTCGCAGCATGGAAGATGAGAGAAGACTATCCATGTCAGTCAGTGCTTTGGAGTACTGAGACTGCTATCAAGGAGTTAGTTTGTCCTCACTATAACAATTAACACAGTATTTTATGGTAGGAGAGCTGAAATCTGCCTCTTCCTCTGTCTTTTAAATTTATTTTGTGGTACTGTAAGTTATGCTGAGTCTAAGCTTAGCTGAAACAAGGAATAGGGGAAAGTAGTAAGGTTATTACTTAAGGTTATTACAACTTACACATTGCCTATTGCTCTGAGCAAATGAACAATCTGAATACCTGCTTTGTTTCTTTTTTTTTAACCAAGCAGGAAAAAAACATTAATTTCATTAGTTACAGAGCAACTGCAATTTCTGTGCTTAGTACTTAACACACTCATCATTATCACAGCAAGCAACTGCTACAAGCTCTATTCAGAGACTCTCTAGGTTTCTAAGAAACAGCTGACACTTCTTCTGTAGAAAGATAAATATCTTAACAACCAATGCCTCTAGCTTTTTAAACTTTTACTTGTCAAATAATGCTTTTGCTGTGTTTCACACCAGGATTTTATAGTAATAGTAGATTAGTCCCTCAGGACCTACAAATATGCACCTGCTGCCAGGATGGTAGGTATATAATATTTGTACAAGAAGTCACTGGCTGCTAATGTAAGAAACAGGTGACATTTGGTTCTATCCTCAGCAGCCAGACATTATTAGTTTACCATCTGTGGACTTTCTTCAATGTGCAAAATCACTTAAACCTTCTATGTTTGATGGTACTTATCAAGGTCATGACCAAGCGATGCCAGGATTCAGCCTTTAGTGCTATCACCTAGTGTTGTTTTTGGGGGCAGGGGTCTCTGCTGCCCAGCACTATGCTCGCTGCCTTAACGAGGACATTGCCGAAATTGAAAGGTGATCCTAATGACTTAGAAAAGAAATCACCAAGCAGGTAAAAGATATGAGAAGAGAATGCAGTGAAGACAAACAAGGCTTACATGCAGTCTGTGCATACAGTCTGTGAGGTTATCAGTGACATGGTCTCCATCAGTCCAGAAAGCAGAAATACATACTTGCTGTCGAAGTGTATGCTAAAATAGACGCAGCATGCTAGCATTAGGATTGTTCTCTCTGCCAGAGCAGAGGAAACACATGGGAAGCAAGGAGCAGCAGAGAGAAACTACTCTGTCCTGACTCCAACCCCCTGCGCTACCTGTCACATCACCGAAGGGACGGGGTGTAGCCTGCTGCAACAACAAGGCGGTGGAGGAAAGGGGTTGTCCAAAGTGTTTTCATGTTTGTCATCTTTGGTTTCCAGTACCCAAATTCATAATTAAGTGTTTTTAAGTCAAATTCCCCAAGTGTAGTCTGGTTTGCCCACAAGAGTAATTGGTGAGTGATTTCGCTGTCTTTACTTTGACCCATGAGTTTTCTCGTTCTCCTCCCTTCTTCCTATTTGCTCTCGTCCTGCCGGGGGGTGTTGAGCTGTGCGGGTGCTTGGTGCAAGCTGGGTCCAACCCATGACACCGGCCATAGCTAGAGATTGACTCTTGATAGACTAGGAGTGGCTAGGTGGTGTTTATGCCTTTAAATTGATGTTTCCTTATCTCCATCCTATGGGATAGAGGGTATAAACATGGCAGTGCACCATCCATCCATCAGCTATGCATTAATGCTGTCAGAAATGGGAAAAGGATGCTGGGAGGCAGGCATGCGCAAAGCGGAGCCATGTAAAATGCTGTTACCGCTTGCTCTAAATAGTTTAGCACATAAGCGGAGATGCCTGCTCTGCCTGAGCAAAGAGCAACCCAAAGGGAGTTAGTTCATTTGGGTCTGTTTATGACTGTGTAGTAATAAAGACAAGCTAGAAAGCACCACAGAGAGAAAATGAAATAAGTACTTGCGTCATCCGAAGATGCTTAGTGTGTTTGAGTAGATTAATTCTCTGTAGTAATGAAAGCCCCAGTCTGTGTGTTTTGACCCAGTTAAACTGTCATAACCCACTAAACTGCAACCAGTCGAAGGAGAACTGTCTTCTGCCTTGGAAGAGAGCAGCTTGCAGTCTTCTGCCTCTCTCTATTAATACTCCAAAATCTGAGGACAAGGAGTAATTTATGTGTGAACTTGCCTCAGATTCAAGACTTGAGGATAAATGGTGTCTAGACACAGGGTCCTATCATAAGAAATACTACAACTGAGCATCAGTTACTGATGCAAGAGGAATTTAAAAATGCCTGTTTCCAAGCAGTTAAATGTACAATTCCCTGCTGCCTTTTGTGAAACGTGAGTAGCCTTATGCTCTGGGAATCAAAACCAGCCTGACTTCAGGAGGACTTCAGCAATAACAGGTACGAAAAGCATGACTCCCTCCCCCTGTCCTGTTCCAGTAGATGACTGGGAGTGGAGTACAGTAATATTTGAGAATTACTCCCATCTGAGCCCTACAGCCTGGATGGAGTTAATTTGGGGGAGTTTCTGTCCTAGTTCCATGTTTTATGTCCAGTTCTACCCCTGGTTTGCAGAATGACTTTGGCCACCTCCTGTCTTTCTCGTCTCACTTTTTGCAGATGAAGAAAAGCACTCCTGTGAAGTCCTAATGTTTGTAAATGTTATGACAGGATGATCTATAAAGTATTTTTAAGTGCTAGCTGGGGGAAAGAAATCTGAGGAGAGCTAAGAAAGGAGAGCAGGAAAACAAGCAAGAGTAGAAGAAAGATCACGTGGCTGCAGAAACTCTTTTCACCAGCTGCTCCACATTATTTTCTTTGTGCATGCTTCACAACATTTGCCTCCAACAATAAAGGAGACCTGTCTTCCTCAACAACAAACAATTAAATTAGCTACCCTGAAATAAGTCTTCGGGCCGGAACGCTTAAGGTCCTGCATCACTGCTTCCTCCCCATGCCCAGCCCACAGTCCCTCTGCTCGCATGTGGTCCAAGTTTTGACAGATGTCAACTGCACATGTGCGTCTATTTTATAACCGCCACATATTGGATTGTACTACAGAAAGAACAGAGGAGTTGTTTATGTACTATCAAGCCATATAAAAATGACCGAGGCCAATTTTAAGATCTCAGAAGAAAAGGGCCAAAATTTAAGCAAAATCCACAAATGTTAAATTATGCAAGACAGCTTTTCCAAGGCTTTGAGCTTTGGAGTGAGGAGTCAGATTCTACTGCTACTGCCTTGATCCAGAAAATTCATGCCTCTTGTCTGTCCCCATTGCTGTAACGTGTATGCAGCCCTTGGGAAAGGGGCAAGTTCTGTGCTTGTACCGAGAATTAGGCATTTACAGTAGACCAGCCTCAAAAATGAGGAAGGCACACATAATCATGTAGCTATTACTAACGTTTGCCTGTTTTCTACTTCATAAGTCATGGACAAAGGTCTATAGACATCCTCTAGCGTTTAGCTCAACTCAGCACATTTTATGGGACCATCCTTCACAGGATTTTCATCAAAACTCCCTGTTTTTTGAACATGGAAGGACAGACTCTCCTCTTTTGGTTTCCCGAGCCCAAATGTCCTGCTCTAAGCTGCAATGTCAGGCTGCCTCTGCACTCCCCACCTTGCTTGCTGTGAACAGATATTCACACTGCACTGCCATGGCTTGTCTAGAGCCACATCTTTCCCTTCTCAACAGAATTTAAAGAATCCACCATCCAGCCACCTCTTTTTTCAATTGTGCCTGTTCCTGGCCTACCAGCATTACCACCTTTTCTGTTTGCTCAGTTTTACTTATGCAGGTGTTTCTTGCCCTGCCCATCTTCCCAAATACCACGCATGATCCTGTATAGTCGTGATTTTGACATTTCTACTTTTCCATCAGCTGTACCAAATGTTTTTAGACTTACAAGCCTTGGAGCAGGCCCTCTGGTGAATAGTATGGCTTTACTAATGTCACCACAGTTTTAATTAAGGTAGGTGAATCTTCACCATCTTGCCCCATAGTTGTACATCAGGCACCTTTACCAAGATGGACCTGTCAGACGTGTATTTGGACAAAGAATAATTTTCTGTAACAGCCTAGAAAGCATCATGAGACTGCTGGCAATACCTTGAGATCTAGTGGGATGTGATCCTTGCCAAAAGCAAACTGAAAGCCAGATAGGGAAAGGTTAAATGCTCAGACTGGAGGGAAATAAGTTAATGTGATACACATCCTGGTGAGAGAACTTGTTGAAGGACTTCCAGATGTCTGGTGTGGGCCCTGGAGAATCAGTGCAAGAGTAAGAGGGTAAGCACACTCACGCCGGTGAAGACTGAAGGGTCTGATAATACCTAATGAGCAAACCCAGACCTGATCTCAGCGCCCCTACTCAACCAACCAGCTGCTAATAAGGATGCAGTGCACCTTTGTTACTGTCACATCTAATCAGTGTTGATCCCTGTCTTAGTCTGATGTTCAGAGCAGCGTACCAGCTCAGCATACCAATCCCCCTACTTTTCTTTGGCAGCAAAGGGCTGCGCTGTGGGCTGTGCACGGGGTCGCAGCTGGGGATAGACTTACAATGAACTTCTGTCTTCAGCATTGCTGATGCTGGGCCTGGTTTTCCTTCAGACCAAAGGGGTGGGAATGGCTTCACAGACGCAGCCTTTGGAGGGGGGTAAGAGAGCGAGCTTAAAGACTGCTTTTCAAATGGGAAAAACCACCTTTTCCTCCCAAACTCCAAAGCAGAACTGACTGATGTGAACCCTGGGTGCAAGTCTGCAGTACTGTGGAGCTCTGTCCTTCATCTCTGTCACCTTGCTGAGGACATGGGGACTTCAGGCAGCTGTGGGTAGAAGCTGATGACCAGGCAGCTCAGGTTTTCTATACAGCACAGCGAAGGTGGGGTTAGGCCAGGCATAGGCAGGGTGCAATCCTTTCAGCCAATCTAGCAATGGATGGTGGCTGAAGGCAAGACTCAGCATTGCAGATTGCAGCATCTATAATGCCTCTAGCCTGCTTGCTCTCTCTCTGCTGTTACCTGTGCTCCAGTGTCTTCATGTCGGTGTGTAGCTGGTCAAGTTCAGGGGTGCAGAAGTGAGCAGGAATGAGGACCTCCCTGGGCCTGCCTGGCTGCAGCGAGACTGGGTAAGAAAAGTTTACCATTGCCTGGGGTAGCAAGTTATGGGCCATCCATCTACTGCTTTTTCTTTTTACTGCTTTTCTTTCACAGGAGTAAGGACATAGTCCTGTCCACTGGAGGAGGAACATTTCATCTGTGGGTGACAGACACACAGCCTGTCTTCTGCTCTTGCAGTGCTTCAGCACATCTTACACAGTCATTAGCCTAAGACCAAGCCCCGAAACACATCTGGCCCTCACAGCAGACCTTGCTGCAAGGCAAATGAGTTCAAAACAGCTCAAGCCAGAAGGAGGGAAAGCATCTAACCTGCTGCGTGAGACTGGGAAATGGAGTCCTGAAACTGTGCCTAGAGCGAAAGCCCACCTGTTCTGCAGACCATCTTTTCATGCCCTCCCATAAAAGAGAAAGAGACACTCTGAACTGCTGCCAGGGTTAGGACTATGGGCAAAAGTAACTTGCAAACAAAATTCTTCATTCCTTAAAATTGAATACTGAATTCAACTGTGTGATGCTAGCTTCGCGTATTCACAGATTGACAACGTGTCCTCATGTAATACCTTACAAAACGTCGCTGAAGCTGCAGGTATACACCCTGCCCACCGAGTGTGTTTGAGAGAACTTAATGACATGCGATGTGGCTTTTATTATCCGTACTGAAATGACAGCACAGCTGCTTCCCGTGTATGACAAATGTACTTCTTTCAGTCAGGGGTGGGGTTAAAAGAGGTGATTTGGAGATACCGGCCAACTGCATGCACTTCGCAACATCTGGGCAAAGTCAAACAATTCAGCTGGATTTGGCTAAGGAGAAGGGCTGTGCAGCTTGAGAGCTGCAGGAGGGGTAGCTCTGCCTTCTGCAGGGTGGTCGAGCCTAGACCCCAGTGCAGCAAGCTCCTGTATCTCTGCAAGCTTTGCCTTTCACTCCCTAAGTGCCAGATATGTTTTCAAGACTAGAACAATTCAGGATCCTTTCCTCCCTTGCAAGGGGATCTGTGTGTCTATTTTTCCATGTACACATACCCATTTACAAAAGGGAGGTATTTAGAGTCAAGTCTGTGACAGAGCCTGGATTTAATTAAGATGTCAGTGCAATGAATCAAGCCAAAAGAAAGAATTGCCAGAAAATACAAATCTTTCCTCCCACTCCCCTTCAGCAAGAGGATGCAATCTGTGGACTTACCGTGGCAGCCCCAGCCACATAACCCAGGAAGGTGACCACTCGCTGTTCTCAGAGGTAGCCTGCGTGGCCTCGGGGGGTGGCAGGCGGCCCCGCTCCTCTTGGGCTTCGCATGCTCTCATCTCCAGGGCTTTGAGCACCACTGACGAGTTGGTGTTTTTCAGCAGGGCGACGGCCTCACTCCGGCTGACCCCCGTCAGGTCAATTCCATTCACGTTCAGGAGGATGTCACCTGAGACCAATAAAACAGATGATAAAAACCCTGCAAGGGTTTCCAGGATCCCCTCCCCACCCCCACGAACAAGCAAGTCAAAGCCACAGCCAAGAACTTGCTGCCTGATGAGGCTGTTTGTTAATCCTACCGTTTAACGTGGATGTGAAGCATATGCTAGTAAACATGCCACAGGCATGAGGGAAGGGGCTAGATCCCCGTATGCAGGACCATTGCCAGGCTGGACGTCACAGCCTGCATCCGGAGCGGAACAGCACAGATAGGGTCCTGCTGTATCAACAAGCTTTGGTACAGGGACCTGATGCTAGTCCAAGTCTCTGAAGCCCACTTCCAGCTAACGACTTTTGTACTCAACCTGAGCTTGAAACCTGAAAGCTCGAAGGTGGTTTTCTCCCAGCACTCCCTAAGCTGAGGACTGCTGCTCCAGCTGGCTCTTTGTAAAGTTTGCTTTGCAAAGTAACGTATTATTATTTTAATGTTAATGCCTCTTTGAATGGCCGCAAGCCAAAACATCTTTCTGTATGCCTTATTTATAATGTAGGCACAGCAGCTTCAGACAAAAATGCAGAGATGACCTCAATTACTACAGGGAGAACAATAAAGACATCGTTAATGTCATCCAAGCGGCCACGGTGCCAAGTGCTCTGCTACACTCCACGGCATGCTGCAACACCAGGGCTTCCCTGGGTGCCCTCTGCACTTCGCCTGCATGCTCCTCCAGGAAGGGGCTGTATTCACTGCCAGTCCAGGCAGTGCAACGTGAACATTAACCTCTTCTTGTGATCTGCCCCAATGAGACAGACAACACCCTAAGGGCTGCTCTAAACCATGGAGGCTTATGGCACTGTTATAACACCACGTGTTTATTTGTTTCTAATTTTATCAAATTAACTAGGTTGAATTTTCCATGCTGTCTCACGATGAATATTTTTTGGAAAACATATCCCACTGAGAGGCAGTCATTTCCCAGCAGGAAGAAAGGGGAAACCTGCTGATTTGCTCCTGTTGTCATGGTCTTACATGGGTTTTGACGAGCAGCCATAGCTCCCGATAGAGGGAGGTTCCCACGCGTGCCGGTGGCAGGCGCTGCAACTCAGGCTTGTGTGGCTTAGCTGGGCTGCAGCTATTCTGCCTCACTTTTGGGTGCCTTCACTTCCCTTGCAGCTTCTGGGCAGCGACTGGGCTGAAGCTGAGCATAGGGGATGAAGGGCAATGGGATGGAAAGCTGGCAGTTGCTGAACATCCTGAAAACTGAGAGTTTCACATTCTTCTACTGCCTACCTATTCCCACAACACCCACTGATAAAATATGCTCCTCTTACTCTAAAGGCTTATTCCTGCAGAAAGGGAAAAGCTATTAATTTTATCACTCTGTTACATCAAGAGCCAAATGGAGTCATGAAGCCAACGTTTCCAGACATGATATTGAGCCACAAGGCACTAACATTGCTTCATATATGATGGGAATGCTGCTCCTTTTTATTTCTTTCAGAGCCATGAATGATATGACAAACAAGCACAAAAATTTACATTAAAAACCCATGAAGGTTGCACAGTGAAGATTTCAGTAGTTAGGAGATGGTGGTGCAAGCACATTTTCCTCTGAAAAACTATTTTTTTTTTCCACCAGACTATGCCTACATTCCTCTTCACAGAGATGGTTACTGCTGCGTATGACACCTTTTCTGGTAGCTAACTTGAGACCCCCTAATCTGATGCATCCCAAAATCTATGGGATGGCTGAAGATGTCAGGGTGTGATGCTCTTTTACTGTCCCTCTGTTTTTCAAAGGAAGTCTTTGAATTAAAGCAGGATTTCAGAATCCCCTCTTTTTACCTGTTTTTATCCTGCTGTCTCTGCTGATAACTCCTCCAGGTTCAACACTTATCACATAGATAGGCAAATCCCATTCCCAGTTAGATGCTCCGCCTGCTACGGTCATTCCCAGCGATTCTGTGTGATCTTTCCGGACAGCCACCACCTTCTCGTGACAGGTGACAGCATGAAGGGAGCTCTGTGATGGAGAAAACAGCAACAACAAACACAGTGGGCATGGGGACCTCCCTGACAGCTTAGGCATTTTCTACTGAAATGAGTATTTGTTGAGGGACTACCAAAGCACTTCACAGCCACCTGCCACGCCTGGCCAGATGGCAGGCATGACTCTCTCCAGGGCTTAGGCATCTGCAGAGTCAGAGCTACCGCCAAGATAATCCGTGCTTTAATAGTTAAAGTCAGGCACTGCTCCCACCAAAATTGGAAGTGTTTCAACGTGGAGACTAATAGAAGCAGGTCTTTGAAATATAAACAAGGAATCTGATTAAAAAAAAAAAAAATATGTTCTTGATATTAATATCACTAGTGGTCCTCATATCTTTGACTATCAGGTCACTGTTCTTATCTTGCTGCTTGCAGTTTGAACGTCATCTCTATAGTTAATGAGAAATGGTCCTGGGTTAAAGGAATAAAACTCTTGGGGACAGATTAGAAGACAGACACTTCATTCGCTTTTCCAGATTTCTATATTCCTGTATAAGTTACTGGTGGCAATACATTTGAAGAATATGTGTTTCTGTTCAGGAAAAGAGAAGGACATTCATAGAGTGATGAGCCAGCAGCTTCCAGGGTGCTCTTCCTAGTGCTTGTACTTAAAAGGTCACTTTGGGACAGGCACCTCTACTGTCTGAGGACAGTCTTCCCCTTATTCCTCCCCCTGAATAGGAAAAGTTACACACAGACCACTGGTCATGCAATAACTAGTGTATGAGTGAGGGTGAAACAAACTCACAGGTGCTTCGGGATGGAGAGGCAACACAAGCTCCAACAAAACCTGTGAACCGAATGTCACGTTTGCAACACATCCAGCTCTTCACAGAAGAGTTTGAGAGATAAGAATGCTTCTCCAGAAAATCTGGATTTAAATGTTAATTGCTTTGACTTCCTTAAATGTTTCATAAGCTGTGCTCCTGGCATTAACCCCTGAAGATCCCAGCCCCTCTTGCAGAACAGCACCATCCATTCCAGGGTCATACATAGATATAATAGCATACTGCTAAATACATTTCAAATGTATATTAAAAAAAAACCCCAACCTTCTCATTCATGAGTGTGACCTCATATTTACAATATGCAAAAATAATCTATAAAACTCATTTAAAGCCACATTAATCTCTTCTTAGAAATCCGAGATCCCACAAAGACATTCCACCTCGATTCCTGGGCCAGCAGCACAGAAAGTGAAGCAGGCAAGTCCACGGCTGCTCCCGCAGTGACAACAATGGATGAAGGAAGACAGCAGCAAAAAGTCTTTATGGGAGTAGGGCAGGCTATATCTTTGTTTAGTGTTTTTTTTAAAGGTATGTTTGGTGGAACATCAGGATTTCTGTGATGCAACATCGACAACAAAACCCAGAACCTTTTAGCAGCTTAGCAAAGGATGTCTAGACGCTTGAGCAGGAGAACAGTGGCTGCCACAGACCTCCAGGAACAGAAAGACAAAAAGTTCAGTGGAAAACATCTTCTCTTAGTCACCGGGACAAAAAACAGATGTAGTTGTTTGGCCATATCACATCTGATCCATGCAGAACACAGGCACTGTGTCAGAGTAATTGGACTTATGGCTTGCAAATGAACCTAAAAATTTCTGAAGATTTTACAACATTCCCTTTCAAAAAAAAAAAAAAAAGTTCTAGTCCAGATAATTTTAACATTTCGCCTTTGTCTTTCAGGTGTAAATGTTTTAAACATAGTAGTTCTATCTGTGTGCAAACTAAACATAATATTTCATCCATGTTTGTGCAAAAACATTGTCCTTTTTCCCTTGGAAGGGGATGGCTTTCCATCAGGAAAAGGCCACTTCCTGAAGCATGTGGGGTAGAGGCACTACTAATTTTCACAAAAATGCAGTCGGAAGTTTTGTAGCAAAACATGAAATTGGAATTAGATTTGCAGCTCCAAGTGTTCAGAGCAATCCTGTCACTTATGCAGTGTCCATCATCTCTCAGATACCAAAAATATTAGCTGATAAACCAACTAATGCTCTATTTTTGAGGAATTGTCGCAGAGAGAAGCAGATTTCAAAGCAATGCTTGGTAACAAATTGTCCTCTTACATTTCAGTGAAGAATCATAAAGTACTGGTACTTGTATGCTCAACCATATAGGACCAGTTTTCCTTTGAAGCTATTCTTTCACATGTCATTTTTACATGGTTGCAGATAGAAAGGAATTGGGGCGACTCCGCTGAGACGAAGGCAGTGATGAAAGAAAAGTAAAGCCTTTCTTAGTAAACAAACGTAGAGCTTTCTAGGAGGTACAACTGATAATGAGTAAACCAGTTAAAAGGCAATGTTTATCAGTGACTGCATTTCAATGAATTCTCTTCTAAACAATTGTCCTTCTCTGTCATTTTGAAGTGACCTTGGAGGTCAGGAGAAGAAAAACATAACAGTTCATCGCCTCCTCTTTTAATTTTTTTCTTTTCTGTGTATTTACTGGAAAATAAATATTTACAGCAGATTATCACAACATCAAAGCCATGACACGTGTCTTGAAGGCAAAAAACGTATGTGTGCCTGTTTGGAAAATGTACTTTACCTGAAGGTTAACCTGCCCGTACGGTCAGAAAACATTGCCTGCTCAAGCGACAGGGCGACAGATTTGTTTTAAGTACTAGACAATTTGTTAGAAAGGAGTAAGGAAACAGTTCCAATTAAAAACAAGTGCTATTTAATTAATGGCAAAGCTCCCATTGACTTCAAAGAAATCGAATCTGGCCCGTTTATGCATTGCAGCCTGGCTTAACAACCTCAGCTGCACAAGAAAGTGTTTCTGACATCTTCTTTTTCCTGAATCCAGGCAGCAGCCAGAACAGTTTGGGCTGTGCCTCCCCTATCTCTGCACACAGGAAAACAGCTCGGTGAGAGCCTGTGCGGGACCAGTCTCCTGGCACACCATACACCCAGCATCACTGCTGCCAGAGAAGGACATGGTCACTACGGACCATCCTCCTCTTTCTCCAGCGCCTTGTTGGCTACGTGGCTGATTGCCATTGGCATTGGCCTGAAAGAGCCGTCTCCTCGTGCTTTCCAGATGGAGGCAGGCTGTCATGAGGGCAACAGCTTGGCCAAAAGCGGTTCCTGAGCTGTTGTACGAGCAAGACGGCTGCTGGAAGCTGGAGTTTATTCTTGGTGCTGAATACAGCCAAGGCTGGAGAGCAGATTTCAGCCCACATTTACATACATGCTTTACAGTGAGAGCTGCTTCCCTCAAAGAGAGCATTCCTGACCTGCTAATATCACCTCCTACAGTAAGCTCAGGTGTCAAAAAACACCTTAAAATTAACCAGAATTCTAGTCAGTTAGCAATCTCTCTATCAAACACACATAATAAAGCAATCCCACTGATGGCAGCAGGTAACAAACTCATCAAACCGTGCACACAGAGGAAACTCCCTTGACAGTAAAGTCCGGCCAACAAGCATTGCCTTGGTTTTGAGCGGGAGCATGCACTGTGTTCGGACACTGTACAGGCCCTGGGCTTGCAAGCATTACTCCTGCACTAATGTCTATTTAAAAACAAATAACATTTTAAATCTGCCAAACCCTAGAGTCTACAGGTTTTGAATTGCAAATGATGTTCAGTTAAACCTTCAGCAAAAAAGCATGAGAAATTCAAACTGACACACTCATACCCTATAAAAGGGCAAATAACATTCTGATAATGATTGTATCAGACCAAAAGCCCACAGTGCCTGAAGCAAATTGTGTCCACTGGCTGTACTGATCTCCTGATCAATTGCCAGAGCATTTTTTCTGATATAAGCCGTCCACTGCACACACACAAAGCTAAAGGGAGATGGGAACAGCTCTGAATATTCTGGGTTTGGCTGTGATCTTCCCTGGATAGTGCCCAAATGGTGGCACTGGACAGAAGGCCACAGCAGCATGCCCACTCATGCACTTATGTAGCACCCATCTCTTGTGGCAAACTGGAAATCCCCCTAGAAGTCATAACGTCTCCAACAAAAGATGGCTCATTAGTCTTTAAAGGACCGTTGCAAGGTCAACATGGGCCCTTCAATCTCACAGCTACCCAGAGTAATGTTGGATTTACCAAGAATTCCCATCTAACACCTCTCGGTACAGGAAGAGAAAATGAGGATCTAGGGCAGTTTATGGAAGACAAATCACGTTCCCAAATAATCCCATGTGGTATCAATTAATCAGATCAATGTGGCAGAGCTAGCAGGTTCTCAGAGCTTCACTAGAAATTATACAGTAGCAACACAAGCTAATTGCTGTCCTACACATATCTCCCTAAGGAAATCGTTACTTCATTAAGAAGTAATGCCTTACAGATGCATGATTAGTTGGGCACTATTTGCTACTGGATAGTAGCTACCGAGCATTGACTCTGCTCTCTGGTTTAACTCCTCCGGATCCAGTCTCACTTAACAAAGGCTGTGATTGTGACCTCATGGAAAAGGAAAACTAAAAAGATAAATACACACTAGTATATTTTTTACACATAAAAACAGTGAAGAATGTAGTTTTTTTAAAAAAAGAAAAACTGCAAAAAATGGGTATCTTTAAGCATTTGTAAAATGCAGAGCTAGGCTTGTCTCCTGGCTGACAGCTGCGCACCCAGTCTGACAGCTGGTTCAGTCCAAAGGTCCCTTTAAGGACACATCTGGCTGCCCATCAGGCAGGATGGATTTAAACCAGCCCTGCCTGTCCACCTCCCTGATGCACCCTTGGCATGGGTGGCCAGAAGACCAGCTCACAAGCGTTTGCCTAAGTGATGACACTCAGTGCGATTAATGTAAATTAGCCAGGCACGTGACTTTAGATTTAGTGAAATAAACAAATTCAGCTCCTGCAAAGACAGACCTTGTTCTGTCTATAGTGCAAAGAATAACGTTGCGTAATCTCAGAAAAGGTATTTTCAAAGCTCTTGCTGCGTCCGTTTCTGCTTTAAAACCTCGTATATTAGGCCACGAGAGTCCCTCTGCCCTATGCAGAGAGCGTATTTCAAGTCTAAATGCACTAAAGACACAAGGTAACCGGGTACAGAGGGGCGGTCGGAGGGACAGTTTGGTAACCAGAGCCGTAGCTGGGCGAGATGGCTGCTCTGTGCCCTCTGGCCGTGGGTCGGGCCTGGCCATGCTGCGCGTTGCCAGCCCTCGCAGCCCCCATCCTGTGTGAGTGCCAGGTGCTGCCAGAGCAGAACCAACACATTTTGGGTCCAAAGCTCCACAGAAAGACAGGATGCTTGCAGAGGCCATGGAAACCACAGCCGCCGCCTGCCACCGAACTGCCAGTTGGGTCAGAGCATGGGTATCTTAAGAAATGAGCAACAGGCTAATAATTACCATAATTTTCAAGCAGCTTATGGGAATCTCTCAGGCCAGCATATGAAAGCTTTTTGCCTGAAGACTTTGCTCCAGAGAAACTTCATATAAGCCTCTTACTTTTGTTGGAGCGCATCGCCCTGTGCTGGCTCGCACCGCCAGCCAGGTCCATGCCCATGGCCAGGACGCTGTGTGCACATCAGCCCCCTGCCTCGCCACTGCCCTTCGCCTTCTCCTTCCCTCCCCGCCCCAGACAGAGTCAGGGCAGAAGCAGTGTATAAATAATGAGGAGCACAGCTTTTACGTTTCCATTGCGAAATAAGACATGCTTCTTCTGGTGGCAGAAACCAGATAACACTCCGAGACACTAAAACGCAGCTACCCTCCCAGTCCCCTGTCCCACGAATGGCAGAGGAACCACACGAGCACTCGTGCCCTCACCTTGCTGGGGTTGTTTCTCTCGGCGGGACAGGGCTGGGGGCTGCCACCACCGTAACTCCAGCCCGTCTCCTGCAAGATGTCGGGGGTCTGCTGCCTGCTCTGCCGCAACACGACGAAGTGAACCTGCTTCTCGCTGGCCTGCGGGAGAAGGTACAGCGTGAATCCCACCACCCCGGCGTAATACACCCATGCACTTCAGCCCCAGAGGATTCACGAAACACGGGTCCTGTTTAAGCGTGGTTTGGATTTCCCACTAACATGGTTGCAGTGACATAAAGCAGTAGCATCAGTTCAGGTCGATAAAGTCCATAAAAATTTACTACCAGCCACTTAATACTTCTCTTGAAAATTTGGTGTTAATGCTGAAAAACCCTTCCTATCTGCCCCAAATTTGGCTGGAAGCAGTCATCCAGCACAGTGAGTGCTGCTCAGCTCTCGCACACACCTGTGTACACCGCTGCAGAGCCGCAATGTGCCTGCCACAGGAGAGAGACAGACAACCAGAGCTGCTGCTGCCGAATGGGAACTCTGAAAAAGATGCAATTAACCCTGTGACGAGGGATGTGCTCAAGCCTTGGCTGGTGAAAGTGGGGAATAAACGATGTAACTAAGTCCACCTGCATGCAACAAGCATGACAAATGTAAGGCAGCTTAAAGAAAGGGAGGTGCAACCATTTTGAGAAGTAAAATCCTACTGCACCAGGGAATAGAGAAAGAGGGAGGGCACAAGCAAGCACACAGAGCAATGGATTTTAGGGTAGGAGACTAACCCAAACTCTCACTCTAGGAACAGGACTGCAAAAATAATTAACACAAAATAAGCTCAAAATGCTTCTGGGCCTTTTTGTACAACACAGTAATAATACTTACATGCCTGAGAGATGTTGCAAAGCTTCTACTGAGTTATGTTTGCTCATTATTTTTGTGTTCTGTGTGTGCCTGATATTAGTGCTATCAATTCTGTGTACAGGTGAATTTTTTCTGTCTTATTGAATCAGCACTGTTTCCCTAGAAGCAAATGGCTTCATTCTTCCCGCAGTGAGGCTCATATGAATCTGTTCGAGACAACAGTGATGCAAAGATAGAGCTGAGAGGGAGTGGGGTTTAGCTGGGTAAATCATAGCTGTCTGCCATAAGGGCAAACCAGCATACTGAACTGAACTGAAGAGAAACGTAGATATAACCTCAATGCTATAGAAGCATACTCAGAAGATAAAAAAATTAATCCTCTAATCTCCTTCTCTCCAGGCTAAAGACCCTGGTGTTGTGGCAGGCGGGGGGGGGGGCTCTTAAGGGCTGGTCTCCAGAGGGACTCCTGCCTGCCTGCTCACAGGTTATTACCAAGGAACTGCTCAGTATCCAACATGGAGCCCCCTGCAAGCACGTTTGGAGGTCTGAGCTCCCTGGGGCTGCAGTACCGCAGCTCCAGGGGCATCAGACCTCCAGACTCGCTTGCTGGCACGCTGACGTGCCCTGCTAGCTGGGGAGAAGCTCCAAGGAAAGCTGGTGTTGAACAAGCAGCTGGAAACCAAACCCAGATTCTGTTGCGCTATTGAAATCAGATCTCCCGCAGACAATTAACAGAAGCCAGAGGAGGCCCCTGGGATTTTTGTTTTTATAGTTTGGTTTGTCTTTTCTGGAGCTGAATTTGACAGTAGTAGCTGAGAGTTAAAATGTCACTATAGTTAAAAAAAAAAGCAATGTACCTCTCCTAAACCTCCAGCTGGAAGCCTGAAATCTGCATGTTCAGGCTGTGCTATTTCCAAGGAAGGTCATATCACAGTAAAAAATGTGCACTTCTTTGTTACTTTCCCAATATCTTGGGACATGCTAGTTTTTTCACCAGGAACTCAAATCTCCACAGCTTCATAATATATCATTTGGTACATACACACATATTTCAAAATAACTTTCCACATATTTTTACCAGGTCTGTTTTTATGGAATGTTAATTCCTGGACGCTGGACTCAACTGGTACCCAAAAGCAGAATGTTGTATCTCAGGAGAAAGGAAACCACTCTGGTCCCTAGTTTGCAGTATGATTGAGATGGAACTGAACAATACAAGACTAAACCTCCTAAGGGCATATGGCCCCACGAAAATCCAGTTTTCTCTAAAACAAACAACTTCAACTTATGCAACTTCGGTTTAAAACTCATCTGCTGCCACATGGTTAGTCTCAAAGTTGGTTATTTAGAGGAAGGTTGTAAATGTGATTAATTCTTGTAGAACGACTAGCAAAAGTTCAACAAGAGTCTCTACTGCAATGTCACATTTGTCTCCAGGTCAGTCAAGTTGAGTAATTTCTCAGAAGTCCAGAGTGTTTTAAAAAGTTATCCAAACAACAAGACCAGCTTTTGTGTTCATGTACTTCCATATGAAAACCCATTAACATTTCTACCGATCAGAATATTAATTACTGCTTCATTCTGATCCCTCCCTCCCTCTTACCACTTGTTGTTCCCACAATTCCTTCTCTGTTTTTTATGCTGAAGCAAGAATTAAAGAAATGAGGTTAGCTTTGAGGCTGAAGGCAAGTAATAGCTGAAACGATCTACTAGAATTAAAATTTGTGTTACAGCCAAAGCAAACCAAGCAGGGAGACAGAGACACGGTGGCAACTTCTGAGCATTTAGCAGGCAACTGCATCTTAAAAAAAGGCAGCAGTGCTGCTCTCGGCAGAAGCCACCCCGTCTCTCGCAGGGATGATGGAGCACGGATGAGCTCCACATCACAACCTGCTTTCTGCCAGCAGCAGTTGTCGTGATGGAGAGGGGGCCGTGTGCCCGTCGCAGCTGCTCCGAGCTGCGGCGGGGGAAAGAGGGAGAGAGGAGGGCGAACATCTGGGGGCAGTAAAGTCTGGCTCAACCCCTGCAGCTCGGCTTGATGTGCTCACACAAGCACCCACGGATCTGTTACCTTGTTCCTTTTCTTGTCACTCCCATGGAAAACAGATGTGGAATGTCACGTTATTTAGATTAAAAGTGCCACATCTGACACAAGGCCATGACTAAAGATGACGCGACAAACGGGAAGCAGCAAACTCCCAAGTGTTACGATGTGTGCACGTTCCTAATTAGCACTTACGCGTTTTTTCATTTCAGTCCTTGCGACTGAGCTTATAAACAGCCAGACACCTAATCTACTGATTAACAACTGCTTCACATACGCTAATGTATAATTGCTAAAGGCCTGAAGAATCAGATTTGTCTCAATTATTCACTATTTGGAAATCAAAACTAACCAGATTCCACAGAAATCTGATGTTCTCCCAGCTGTGCTGGGCCTAACAAGCCACCACCACCTTTTAGTGAATGTTAGTTCTGTTTTTAAAGAAACCAATGTTTTTTTAAAGAAAACAAAACCGAAGCTTTTTGAAGCTTCCACCACCATCAATTTGAAGACCTCAATGTACTGTGAGTGTCACGCTGAGGTCTCAACAGGCAGGATACTGTTGAGAAATCAGAGGACACTGTAAAACATCCCTTCATGTAAGAAGCAAATGAAAAACACTTGTGGCTTCAGTATAATGTTCTTTCTCTGGCATAACATGGAAACAGGAAAGGCAAATGATAATTGATGAAAAAACATGACAAAAAAGACACAGGTTCTGGGAATTTTGCATTAGACAAATGTGATTCATAGAGCTCACATCAATGCAATGTAATCCTGGCTGTTTGGAAACCTGAGTCTCCCCTTTGATGGGCATGTTGTTTAAATTCCCAGGGACTGGTGTGCATTTCAAGCATTATTATAAATAACATCCATTCTTTGGAACCCAATAAGAGCTTTAGTTGCGTTTTTAAACACTTGTGTGTGAATGGTCTCATTAGTAATTTTTTCCATTTCATCTGTAGGCTGCATGTGTTTTTTGCTTATGAAGCACTGTTGCCTTGTTTTGTAGCCATAAAGAACTGTTCCAAGAATACCAATTTTTTAGAAAGGTTGTTGTTCCAGACTTGTTCCCCTCAGAGAATTTAAACCTCCCCTCCACCGCCTTCTGCTCCCAGTTAGTAAGCTACATAAAGTAATCCAGAAAGATGCTGGACCAGAATTTCAACAGCTGGCATTATGCAAGGGGACGACGTTTTCTTTACCTATGCTATAAACTTCTCAATAAAAGTTGGCTACAGCCAACTGTGAACCTATGCTAAAGGAGGAATACTTTCCACAAAATGCATGGATTCGAATGCTTCTTTCAGTCCAACTCATGTTACCCTGATTATACCTGTTGGAAAGGGGAAGCAGCCGGCCTGATTTGACATCTTGTTATTGAGGCACATGAAATTCTTCAATATGTGAACTCTCTGCATGCCTCCAAATGTAACATAAAATTGCACAAGTACAATAACTGCTATAAATATGAGGTAAAAGCAACAAAAGATTCTTGGCTTTGCTTTTTATATTGAACTTTTCTAAAAACATAGGCTGTAAAGAAAGAAAACAAATGAAAATGGTTCTGGAGGGGAAATTAGGCAGAAGCTGACTGATTTTGTGGCTGAGAACACAGTTTTGTGGTAAGACTGTTTAGTGGATTGCAGAGGCACACCTTTAGCTCTCCACGAGAGTCTAAATAGAGATTTATAAAAACTACAGCTACAGATCCATTTTTTCCAAAACATCTGGATTTCCATATGCTGGATTTAGGTAAGAAATATCTACAAGGTATGGAGTACCCTCAGTTGTAAAACACACCCATGGGAAATCACCGAGTCTGGGAGGATGATGTTCATCCTGAAACAAGCCGTCCATTGCCTTAGGCTGCTCTGGTTTGCTCCAGGGCTGCACCAGGGAGCACTGTGGCTCTTTCTGAACTGGAAGAATCAGGACCCAGTGCTCCCAGGGTGCAGGCTGGCCTGCTTTTTGGCAGATGGCATCACTCTTTGGTGAGGCACAGAGTATATGGATGTTTACATTGATCTGTACGTTACAAAGCCTGATGGTAGCAGGCATCACTGAGAGAGTCTGTGCCCATATTCACCCTTGTACCCACAGTGAAACCAAAGAAACCAAGGAGCTTTTAGAGGTGTAAATTCCCATCCAAGCTTGACATGTCTCCTTCCCTCCCCCAAATACACATGCATTAAGTTTGGCCCCTGCTTTGCAATGGACAGTGGAAATGCACTGTTTGGTTTTTGCACAGTTCAGAAACCAGGGCCAAAGTAGCGATGACAAACCTGTATCAGCTGGGCTGCGCTCTCTGGACTGCCGTACCGATGGTCGTGCCCGTTGATGGCCAACACCCGGTCATTCTCCTGAAGCTGTCCATCACGGGCAGCCACACCGCCTTCCAGCAAGTTGAAAATAAATACCCCTGGTTCATCGGCCTTGCGGACCAGCTTTATTCCCAGCTGCTCATCTGGACTGCTTTTGTTTAGCACAACATGGAAACTGTCGTCCCTGTTGCAGTGAGCATCAAGGAAAAGTCCACTGTTTCGGCATCGGTACCTCTGCTCTCGGAGCACTGTTAGTCGGAGCACGTGGCAGGGTTGCTTCAGGATTGACAGGGCATAGTTGTGAGGCACATTTTTGATGTCCATGCCATTTACCTGGAAAAGAGAAGTGTAAATCGGCAACAGAAAGACCGTCTGATCTGAATTGGCCCTGGAGAGGGCAGATCTTTTTACACGGATGTCTTCATACGAAGTGACATGTGCTATTTCAAACTGTGTCATGCAGGAGGCCAAGTTTGTGGTGCAGAACAGTCTTCACCCCAAGGAAAGGACAGGCTGTACAGACACTTTGTGTCTCTTTTTTTCCCCCTTTCTCCCTGATAGTCTTCAGACATACATGTTATTTTTCAGCTTTATTATAGCTCTTCCTCAAGCTCCAATATCCTTTCATATATCTTAGGTTTATTCCACTAGCTTTTCATTTCAAATCGCCTTGCCAGCCTTTCCTTTCACTCCCACCTCTTTCCTGCTGTTTCTCTTCTTCATTATCTCCCAGCTGGTTTAGGTACAGTAAAAATAAATGTTCCCCACTAATTAATCTCTAATTAGAATGAAGAAAAGAGCCTCAAGTAGAAGTTCAAATGCCCTGGATATTTACTAGCAATTATGTTGATATACCACACCAGAGAATCAGGCTTTTTATGGTTCTCAGTGTTTTCCAGGTAAGATTTAGCTCAGATGGCAGTAAAACTGCAGAACTGCCTCTTCTTTAACTTGGCTGGCGAAAAGAAGGAGAAAAAAAAGAGCTTCCAGTCAATCCTGTCATGTCCGTGTGTGTAAGAGTGACTAGGCATTGCACTTTATCACTGCTAAATGAAAACCAGTTCCAAGGTTGTAATTCATTGCTGGCTGGAAAACCTGAATGAGACAAGTTATTTCCATGTAGTTTTGCACTGCACAGGTTGAACCACTTAAATATTAAGAAACATCTCCAAACTGCAACAGAAATGTTCCCCAGCATGGACAGAAGCATTCAACTGGTGTTTGATTCTGCAGACTGCCTGTGTGGGCACAACGGGGCTGTCCCCACTGTGATCTGATGGGGGGGGGCTGCACCTCTGGAGGCACAGCTCAACTAACTTTAAGTTGCCAGCTTGGGTACCATGAACAGCATGAGCTGCACCAGCATGGGGCTGAAATCACCATAAATCCTCACTAAATCCCCAACCAGTCAGCCATGGCTGGGGAGAGCTGAGCCTTGCCCATCCATGCTGCAATCACAGCTTCCCACTGCAGTTTGGATATGCCCTGCAGGAACAGTTTTGGCTCCGTGGTGCCATTAACTCTGTCACTCTGTGCTGGCACCAGGACAAAAAGCCTCCCCGAAATGCATGACCAGGTGACACTCATCCAGCTGCTGCCTGGAACCACAATCCAGAGGCATGTTTAAACAGTGCCAGAGTAAAGTGTGCCCACATCACGATCCTGAGAAATCCATCTGGCCACGGTCTGTCAGACATGAAGCAGAAGCCATGTCACAACCCTGGCACGCCTCAAGTGTCCTCAGCTACCACTGGGGTCAGCTAGGAAAGCATGGTGGCTTACAGGTGGTGCTCTGAACTTCAAAGGACGGTTTCCTTAATAATTACTCCCAAGGAGTATGTAGTAGAAGAAGTCAGTAGGGCTGGGAGAACTACTGACTAACCCTACCAGCCAGGCATGCCAGAGCAGGCAGTAAGATGGGCATCCAGAGTCCCACCTGGAAGACGACCCTGAGATATGCATGCCAGACCTTGCAGCCCACGCCACTTTCAGCTCCTGTAACCTTGTCCCAGCTAATGCCACACTGGTTAACCTGGGTACCAGCACCAATCTATCCATGGCAGCATGGCCCACAGTGAACAAAGCAGCCTGCTCTAATGTTTACCTGTAGTTTGGAAAACCTATGCTGAGCTCTTTGCCATCTCTGGCCATGGTGGCACCAATATTTGAGCTAGCTGATCTAAGCTGCTTTGGGTATACCTGGGTGAGCTGCAGCTGTACCTTTGGCTTGCAATGTGAACATACCTGTGCATTCCATCTACACACCATCAAAGCATCAAAGCAAGGAAAGGAACTAGTATTTTCTGTCATCACTCTTTTCTTGAAGGATTGAAGCATTAATATAATTTAGCATCCTTGCAGAGCTCCAAGTTGCTGGAGCAGCTGAGAGTGCAGTTCCCATTCAAAAGCTATTGCTGAAGCCACTGCTCACAAGATACATGATCTTTAACCATCTGGCCTAGTTCTTGTTCATTGGTTATATTGGTTATACATTTCTATAGAAACAGGAGCAGAAGTAGCAGCCAACAGCTAATGCCTGAATGCTGCTCAAGTTTGTTCTTAGAGATTTCACCTGTGGCTGCTGGTGGAGCAACACTCCCAAAATAGAGTGGGCAGCGTCTCACGCTCTGTGGTGCTGAGCACATCATACAGAGGAGCAAAGTGCTGAAATAACTTGGATCAGGCCTCTATCACCTATCCTCTTGTAAGTGGGATGTAAGCCAATGGAAACCTCACTAACTGAGATTTAAGCCCACAGTTCAGTAGAAATGAACTGGGAAAAAAGCCCAGCCTCTGCGCTCAGAAAAAAACTTTTGCACCACTGGGTCAGAAGTGCCAGCAGTCTACTGCGCTACATTGCATTTCAGATCTGTCATGTTTGGGTAGAAATCAGAGAGGCCTGGCAGTGAATAGGAAAAATAAACAAATCTGTGAGCCTCAAAAACTGCTGAAATGAGTGAAATCATCACAGCAAGCAGAGGAACTGAACATCTTTCTGCATGCGTTATTCTACTCACGCAAACAAGCAACATTGCAATCTCATCTCATGATGGACATACATCATCTTATTCTCTGGTAGGATACTTTTATCTTGTACCTCCACAGTACTGTACCTTTAGTATCATGTCTCCAGGCAGCAATCTTCCATCTCTGGCAATTACCCCATCTCGATAAATATGCTGTATAATAATGTGAACCAAAGGAGTCTCACTGCCTCCCACAATCCTAATGGCCAAGTTTTCATGGGGATCAGTACGGTTGATCTTAATGCAGGTAATTTCCCCATCTGGAATCAGGTGATACAACCTGGGAAAACCTGGAAATGCACATTGTAAGGTATTTATTTGACATCACAGCTTTGCTTTGTTAAAACATGCACCGCACAGCTTCAAGTACCTGCCAGTTATCCAAACTAGGTTTTATGCATGGATGTGATTTATATTAAGTGGGAGGAAAGGATACGTATGCTTACTGAGTGGACTTGAAGGGATCATTTTGTAATTAATACATTTAAACCTCCTTTTTTTCCCACAAAACAAAGCCCTAAACCTTTGATGTAATCCAGACAGATGAAATGTACTTAAAAACAGCTACATGTGCTAATATTTTAAGGGAAAAAAAATGCATTTTTAGTCACCAGAGACCCCTCTGAACCAGGCCATGGTCCCTTGCTGGCCCTAGAGCAGATGGGCATGGACACCTCGACAAACATCCATCCCCGCTATGGTGGGCTGCACACCCTGTATCACTGGTAGTATCCCAGGCTGCCCTGTTTTCCTCCATTTTTGGTGCCATAGCTGAGGACTGGATGCTTGTGACATCCAACGAAGTGGTTTTTTACCTTCAGTTAACAGAAAGGCAAGTTTTCTCGGGCAACCCAAAGCACACAGTAGTTTCCCTACCAGACCCCTCTCCTTTTATCACTTCTTGAACTCTAGGAATTAGGAATGACTGGCTCTTACTGGCACGTGGCTGTATTAAAACCACAGTACGCTCAAGGTGCCTGGAGGGAAAGTTGTCTGCTGGCCCTGGCAATCTGGTTGTGGGGAAGAAGGACTAGTGGTGGGCAGGGGTCCTTTTTGTATTTATAATGCACTGGATAAGAGTATCCTCTTCCAAACCCTACTTTCAACTGGCATGTTTGCTTCCACAACATGTCACTAATTCTTTCCTTCTAGGTCAATTCAAAATTTTAATCCACATGCAACAGTAAGCAAAGTTGAAGTAAAAGCAACAGTGAGTTTTCTAGCACAAGTGTATCAGCCTTCAATTCTTATGAATCCCCCATAGGCGAGAGAAGGCTTTTGAATTTTTTGTGTGTGGGTCCAATCCGTCACTTCTATGAAAAACCTGTAAGTCGAAAAATTAAGTGCTAATATTTTTTCAATAACCTGTTTTAGAAATGAAAGTACAGTGACTGTTACTGAATAGCGGTAAAGTGTTAAATGAAAATTAACAGAGCAGTATCTGAGATAGAATAAATATTTTCTACTACAGAATTAGCAGGAAACAAACCAGCAAGGCACCAAAACCTTTTGGGAGAGAGCAGGGAAAGAAAGAACAGGAAAAAAATATTAAGAAACACCATGTTGCATCCCTTACCACTTCTTTGATCATATGCTCTTCAGGGCGAGAAGCTGTCCTCCTCCACGTCTGTAAAAAGCACCTACCGGTAGCACAGACTTCGACTTTGTGGTTTTACACAGAGTTGACAGGCAATAAAAGTCTATCTGGATTGCTATACAGCCCTCATCGACAGAATATCCTAGCATTCATTTAGTTTATACCCTCATAGTAGCAGTTTCTGTGCTAATATGGGTTTACTTCAGTTTTGCACACAACTTTAATGTCTCGGGAATGGAAGGTGTTTTATTTTCCCCATGTTCCTCTATTTTCTGAATGTTATCTGCCCAGCTTGTAACTTGTTCGCTTCTCTAGCCTGAAGGGTGGATTCACTCCATCTAAATCCAGGCCTCTAAGCCAAATGCATAATTTGGTGATCTACTTGCTCTGGCTTCCTTCATAGTGCATGAGCACCGAAAGGGAGCGATACCGGCTTCACCCCTAAATCACCCCTGGAGGTGCTAAACTCTCTCCACTGCTACATAAGAAGAAAGAGACAATTAACTCTGGCATCTCAGTGGGGTGCTTAAAGTCAGACGATACAAGTACTCCTCAAAAATCATCAAAGGCCCGATCATCAGAACAAGCATGCACATTTTACACTCTCGGTGTGGCTATAAGGATATTTATATGTAAAAATGCAAATGGATCTGGATCCCCAGATCTTCTCTGCACAGAAACAGCATAAATAAATATCTCTGTATATTTTGCAGACTACCAAAGCAGTCCTATAGCAGAACTACTTCCATTTCCCATTGCATGATGATTCACCTCATGTCCTAACAAACTGTGTTTTTTGACTCAAGCGCTCATTCCCCTATACCTCAGTCTGAAAACTTTTCTAAAGGAATAACCCAGGTACATTTCTTGACCATGGAGAACTGTGGACTGAACAAGCTATCGACACTCTCACATTATTTCAGTCTGTAATTATCCCAGGGCAAAATCAGAGCAATGTGGCAGTGAACAAGTCTCTACACTTACATAAGACTTACATATATCTTTATATAAGGTATCAACTTACATAAGTTTCTTTGCATCTTGAACAATACCTTAACTGGTTTATTAAGTCTTGCAGTGGCACTTGGCTGACTTTCAATATGACTTTATGCAGATTCTTTTAGAGGAATTTTTAATACGTAATTTCCTTCTGCAGTGTGCAGTCCACAACAAAACAAATCTTCTCAAGACATTTTTCTTGCCAGTCTGCAAGTCACTAAGGTTTCTCTTTTCATATTTAGTAGGATATACTGACTCACCTCTTGTCTTCATTTGATTTGTGTTCTTTACCAAATACAATTAATAAATTGCACCATTTTCTCCTCAGATGGGCCAAGCAACCAAAATAACTCCATGATCCCTTAATTTCTGCTCTTTTCATTAAAGACTTGCCTCTTGTTTTCATCCCAGACATATACATGGACGTTTGTGTTATCAACAACCTAGACTGTCATAAGCGAAAGGCCAATGCCTATTTTGATAAACTAACAGTAAGTTTGACAAACTAAATGTATAAAATACACAAACACATATTTTTTTGAATAAGAAAAGTCATGATCACTTTTTGACCAAACAGCCTGCATAAATTGTGTGCAGTTTGATCAAAACCTACCATGCCTGTTTCAAGATGATGCTGTGTCTGGAAAGCAATGTCTTCAACTTGAATTTTTCTAATGTTTATACCATACCTAGAAGAGGTGGACCCTGCTCCAGCACCTGGTTGCATACAGTGAATAGGGCCTCAACAGCCCAATTGAAGGGACTCCAACTGGGTTGAGGGCTTGTACCATTTACACAGCCTGCTGTAATGCTAGAGCATCAGTTTGCACAGACCCCATTTTCCAGCCCTTAAATTCTTAATTAGCATTCTCAGTTCTCTTTGACCAGGTTTTCCGGAGCAGGAAAACCCAGGAGTATTGCATACCTGTCTTTACCATTTTATATTTCCAGTCCTTAAATATTGAAGAGCTGCTGAATCTAGAAAGAAGTAAACTTTCTGTCTTGGTTTTGGTGATTCTTGCAGGTTTTCCCACAGAGTGTTGTGTTTTTGTCACCGGAGGTTGTATGGAGCATTCTGAATCTGTCAATATAATAAAATGTCATCTGCATTCAGAAAGATTGTGTGTGCTTTTTCCTTGAGCAATATTTTCCTTATATTAGTGCGCAGTTTTACCGATATTTTCACACATCCCATTACAGTAACAAATAATATAGGAGAGACCAGCTTTACACAGTAAACTCCGTTTGTCTGGTACAAAGTAGGACACCAAACACTCGTTAGTATAGTGGCCATGAGACTGTAATACAAAATTTTAAGTATGCTTAGTATTTTATCCCCACAGTTTATAAATCTTAATGGTAGTGTTCCTTCAGTGCCCAGGTTTCAGCTGACTTCTGTGTGCACCATGCTCCTTCTGACAGTACTGCCATCAGGACAACTTCTGCCTTCATTCCCAGTATCCAGTGTGACAAAGAACTGTGTAATGTTTGCTATGACTCTTGAGTCCACATCAATCAAAGGTCACTGTAAACAAAACTTGTGTCTCAGGTTGCAAGTCCTTATTTAGATCAGAAGGTCTGACTGATGTGAGGTCCCAGCCCACCCCCCACAAATAAGGCTATCTGCAGGGATACACACTTATACTTCCCTGCACCTGGTCACCAGAATTTAAACTAAGCTTGTGTAACCTATTCTTGGAAAATTCTTGTGTCTGTGAATGTCCCATGCACTCGCACTAGTGTGAGACTTCGTTCTGCAACTCTTCTTTCCCAACTGATTTTCATTTAGCATTTCATTCTCCCAGTGGTTTGCCATCGTTTTGATTTAATGCCTTCCATTAATTCTCCAGGGATGCTGGTCCGATGCAGGGGGCAGGTAAAAGGCAATGCCAGCTGTAATGTCTCTTCTTGCTTCTGGACATTCCTCTCACCAAAGGAGTCCCAAAAGAACTAAAATGAAACTGTTGTAGAGTTGAACGTGTCTCAAAAGAGTTGTGGCTATCTCATCTACAGCAGGCAAAGTTTATCGATCTGCAGTGGAGGAAATGTTACAGAGCCAACCTCTTCTGGAAATTGCCTGGCTCTTTGTCCTAGAGCAGAGCGCTTTGAACCAGTTCTGTAAGATTTCCAACAGCTGTTTTGGGAAATCGGAACTGCAGCTGAATCAAATCTGGGGAAAACAGGAACAATGTGGGATTCCTGTGGGGTACAGTCTTCCTGAGACAGAAGTTAGGCTGCGCTGTCTTGTCCTGGGGCTGGATAAGCCACTTTCTTTTCTGTACATAGAGAGCCTTAATGCCATGAAATGGTTGATACCTAGAGCCATCTGTGTTTGACTTACCTTCTTTTTCTTCATGTAACTTTCCCAAACATTGAAGTATTTATAATACCTATCTATCTATTATATATATATAAAAAATACAAGAGGGCTTAGACTGAACAGCAGGAGTGAGATAGATACACCCAAACAACAGGAGAGTCTGTTCTGTGGTCCTGCCAGTGCCTACCAGGGCTGCCTTGGTTTTAACTGCTGCAGAGCAATTACAGATGGTAGAACTGCACCCACCATGAGACTAAGAAGAATCAGTGTGACTTTGAACAGCACTTGACATCCTCAAGCAATCATAAATTAACTTTATTTTACAATGGCTTGACTGCAAAACGAAACTGATGAATGTTTTTGAAAACCAGCAGCACGGCTCCTTTTTACCGTAACACTGTATAGAGTTTTTTGCAATTGTGTTCCCAAATTCTTTCCTCCTAAAGTGTTAGCTGGTTTGTGACTTGTATTTGTAGATCAGATTGAGTAAAGAGTATATTTACATATATATACAGTCTTTCTTGGAAGTGAATTTAAAGAGAGTGATGCCAAACTAAGAGCACAGTGATACAAATAACCATAGCAAAGCTGGAGCAGTATTTTGCTCGGAGATATTTTATCATTTAAGTAGATTGTCAAGGTCATTTACACTAGCAGATCCAGTCAGAAGATATTACATCTTAAATGCACCAGTGCCGGAAGGATGTCCCTGTCGCCTTCCCTCACATCTCAGAATAAAACCATCTCTTTTAAACTTTCCTAACTTCTACTTCAGACCTGGAAAGCTATTTGTTGCTGTAAGTGCTACTAATGAGATTACTCTCAGGTAGATATCACAAGCTTGGGTGCTACACTACAGACAAATACTTCTTTGCATGGGTTATTTACAAGTGACCAAATTATTAAAAATGAGAAAATATGAATGACTCCTTCCCCAAACATTTTCTCCTCAGTGTTTGCACTTTTCGTTCACTTCTAACATTTTCTTTGGCTTGGACAATGAACAGTTCTCTACTGAAAATGTCACCAAAATGTTTAAACAGAGGAACAAAGAAAGCCTGTATCATTTAAATCCAAAATGGGTCCATATAACATTGTTTAAACAAATCAAACCACAGGCTGCAAATGGAAATCATGAAGTAATCTTCACAGTGCAGGAATGCTACCAGCTCCAGGTACAGGATAGCATTAGGCTGTAACTATTTCCCTGCTGTAATTATAACAGAAACACAATTGCCGTTATACACCATATTTTCCAGTGTCCCTCAGTAGCAAAGGAGTTTTCCAAAACCAGTACTGCATTCAGCTTCAAGTTAAGCAGAATCACGGTGGTTTGAATATTTTTTCCGCCACATCAGGAATGATTATTTTGTCTTGCACCCTCACAGTCATATCGCAACAAACATGTCAGCTTCAGATTAAAGGCACCTGCACACTCTGCAGTGGGCAAATAGTTAATTTGACATCAGTGCTGCTGATGCTGAGGTCCAATACATAGGTACATACTGTGGTTTTCATTCTCCTTTGACCAAAATACAGGCAAACCACAGATTAAACGGAGACATTTGAACTAAGATGAAGGAATTCTGAAAACTGGGGACAAATGGACTCTAATACATTGAGCTTTGCCAGATGATCTGATAGCTCCTTTATTAACAAGAGGTTAACAGCAAGAAGGGGTTATTTCACTCTGTGCCCACTGTGAGGCTGGCACAGTCTCAGCTTTATTCTGCTCATGCACTGACTAAGCCTGGGGAGGAAAGGAGCCACTAGAGAGGTGGTGAAGTGCCGTTCGATCTCCTGGAGCAATGAGGCATGGCTGAGGGGTGCTCTCAGGGGGTCCCAGACATGAACCTGTGGAACTGGGGCAAGGCAGCAGCAGCTTTCACACCAGGTGTGGGGGCCTCCGAGGCCAGGAACTACCGCCCACAGGAGCACCTCCATTCCCAGGAGACCGGAGTGGCAATGGGGAGACAGACATGTGGGGCTGCCTTTTGCAATGGGTCTAGGCTGGGCCTTTAACAAGCACAGGGCAGAGCATACTGCAGCTAAAGACTGACCAGCAACTCTAACCAGGAGTCCATGCGCAGACTGCTCAGAACAGCTGAGGATTTAAGAGAGTAAATAAAACAAGAAAACATACAGAACTGGAGAAGAAAACAAGCTTCCAGCTGGCAGGATGATGATAACTGCTACAGAAAGAAGTATATTCATTTCCTCCTCCAACAAGAAGAAACAGAAAGAGACTTTGAGCTGCCATTGCAAAGGCAGAGTAGAGATCATTGTTAAAGTTTTATTTGTATTGCTGCAAGTTACTTGCTTGCATTTTTTTAAAGACCAAATTCCAGAACTGTGTAATCAAAATACATTATTTGCATACGTAATTAATACAGTAATTTAGGTACCCAGCTTCTGTGATCTCATATGCAAGAGTTAGCTGCTCATTAAGTAATTACATGCCTACCTGGTTTTTCCAGTGCAGTAGAATATATTTAGAAGTTTACAGGCATGCTTGGTGCAGAGGAATGAAACCACAAGCAGAGTCAAGGAGAGAATGACAATCTTGACACTGTCAATGGAGCCCTGGAGTGATTGCCACTTCAGGACCCCATTATATGTCCCTTAAAAGGGACACAACAGTGCTTTTCATTCTGCTGGAAATGTAAAGGCCAGTGTCATCTTCACACCTCCTCCCGTTAACATGGACTGCACTGGGGTTACTGGGTAGGTACTGTTGGCATTCAGATCATCCATACATTCTGGACATGAAACCAAGCTTTCAGTGGAACAATTACTAATGTCAACTATAAGCCTAGGTAGAAAGCAGTCATAAAAATGTCTATGCCCCATTCCGAAGAGGTGTCTTTTGAAAAGTATGAACTTGAGACAGGCAGAATTTTACTTCAGCTGAAGAAGGGCAAGCTTTTGCATACAATGGATTGAACAGTTGCTGGGGAATGAGAAACATATCTGTCTGCTGAACAAGAGCTGTAGACAACTTATTTGCAAAATTTTACTTGGGAAAAATTAATAAAATATTTGGGACAGTAAAGTTATTAATGATGTTTCCAGGCCAAGGAGCAGATTGACATTATTTTATGGCAAAGTTTCACAATTTTGAATTGTCGGGTTTTATTTTGGCCAGATCAGCAAGTGTGTGAACTAGGAGAGTAAGTACCAAGAACACAGTAACATAGTGAAACTCTCTTGAAGGAATAAGCAAATAAAGCAGAAGATATATTGAACATCATTGTTCTCCGATTCACCACTTCAAGAATAATGATGCCTGAACACAGCATTTGGCAGCCTTTTGTCCTTATTTTGTGCGGGTTTCAACGACAGGTTGAAATAGCTGCAAAGGGAAGTTGGGTATTTTGTCTTCTTAAAGCCCTTACCCTGGACATTTGATCCGGGAAGAGACGTGAGGTGCTGAGGCATCAAGCAAAGGAATAATAAGCTCAGTACAGACCTTGATTAAGACAATGATTCTCACTCTATCATCACTTCCTCTTGATGCATGAATGTTAATGTTGGCTTCATAATTATGGTCCAAAGCAATTAGTAACGTTTGCTTACTGCTTTGAGAATGCCAAATGTTAAGTGTTACTGCCTGCCAGACCCCATCATCCTCGACATACGTCAGACAAACTTGCCTCTCCCCCCTGTTTAAGAGCAGAGCATTCTTACCTCATCACCAGCTTGGCTGAGGTAATACAAGTCAGTCACCAAGGATCCCACAGAAGTGCTGGAATAATTACAGTACTTTGCCCTTTCATACTATCCTCCCACTAAGAATTTCCAGTGCTTCATAAACATTAGCCAAAACTCATGAATTTCCTATAATGTATGATCACTGTGATCCATTTACTTTAGGGGGACAGGCATATGCTGGTGAAGCCTCTTGGACAAAATGACAGAGCAAATCAATGACAGCTCCAGTAATAGATCCCAGACTCCCAGATCCCACATCCCACATGCTAGATACTGGGCTGGCTGTAGCATGCAGGCTAATACCAGAACAGCCCTACGTGAGGTCCCACACACCCCAGCAATATTCTTGCCTGCCAGTCACTAATAACTTTTTAAAGAAGAAAATAATGAAACATGGAGTTTTCTGGTTTTTTTTTAATCACGCACAGCCCACCACATGAAAGGCATGTCAGTCATAGACATCCAGTTCCCACGTGGATAGGGTCCCCTACCCCATTTTAAATGATAACACAAGGAGAACAAAGCATTACCTTCCTCTCCAGCAGCAGAGTTTCCAACAGTCTCCCTTTCCCGGTCAGCCTGGTTGGAAACAGCGCTTCCACTTTTCGTCCTTCTAAGAACACTGAAAGCTTTGTTTATTTTTTTAAAAGATCTGCTTCTTATAGTGGAGCGTTCAAAGTGTCGAGCTGCAACAGCAGGAAAAAACAAATCAATATAGTTCAGCAGTTCTGGACTAGAACCACATCATTTCTGTAGCCGTCAGCATATGACAGGACATAACATCAACAGCAAGGTTGCTTGCACTTCACCTTTGCACCTGACTCCAGCTGATACTCCAAGGTTGCACCCACCTGAATCTGGGTACAATTATCCTACCTCTGTCCCACACCCTGGAATTGCCACCTTCCCTGTCTGTTTTGCCAGCCACACACAGAAATCTCTTGTGAGTGTGGTAGACCAGGAGAGAAGTCAATGCAGTCAATGCAGTCAAAGCCCTCAGTCAATGCAGAATCAGCAGCAATCCTGTGCAAAATGCACATAAAAGGAAGAAGCACTGCCCTTCCCAAGCTATATAAATTTGATTAAAAAAAAAAAAAAAAAAGCTGGAAGTTGGTGTTAAAAACTCTTCTTGGAAAAAACCCCACACACTACTGCCTCAAAACTCTGCAATCCTTCCAAAGCCATGAACGATAGCCAACAATTTCATGTCAAAAATTCAAAGATTATCAGGTGGGAGGGACCGGCTAAGTCACATCTACTAACCTGGGTAAAGCAATACAAAAAAACCCCTCATAATGCTTTCAAAACATGTCACTCTTCCATCCTGCTGAAGACATATTTGTGGCTGTTGCTGTTCTGTCTCTTTGAGCTCTGCGTGCGAGCCAACCATTGTAATCTAATAATACAACATTCCCTCAAACCAGACTGCGACCTCTAAACTCCATAAAACTGGCAGGATTTAATTTCATTCTGGTGTTCTCTTCTTGCCCCCTTCGTTTCCTTGCCTCTCTAGCCCCATGCACACAAGAGGATAGCGCTGCTCATTTTCTAGTCTTTCTTCAGCCCTTCATCCATTCTCCCAACACGCAGCTGGTGCAACACAAGCAATACAAGCTTTGAACTCACTGTTAACACTTCCGAGTCTGCCTTTGGCCAGGTGATGTTTTTCAGATATGACACTCATCAGAGCTGGGTGCAGTGTCACAGGGTGAAGGATCAAGGCAAAGTTTCTTGGTGCAAGTTGTCCCTGACTGTGGTTATTTCAGCAAGACTGGCTCCTCCGAACTGCAACTCCCTGGGACTCTGGCAAACATCCCCCAAGCTCCCAAGACATTTCTCAATGGTTTTTTTTCCTGCAAATACTTGGCAACCGCCAAACACAGTTCCCAACAGGCTTTTGGGTAGGTGCCCATGGCATGGTCTATGGGAGTTACTTGGGCCATCATGTTTTGGTGAAGCCATCAGACAGCTACACCATCTCCCTGGCACATCACACATGACATTTTCTTTTCCAACTGAGGTGACTTGCCTAAATAATCTTTCTTAAGACGTGCGGTTTACGTGTGTGCAGCTAATCCATCTTCAACCTGATATTGCACCCAGCCAAGCAAATTTATATTTCACCTCAAATCTATTGGGTCACTGAGCGTGCAATTTGATAAGCCATCTAAAATTAAAGCTTTCATTCTCCTTTTTTTTTTTTTTTAAAGCCTCCAACAACATATGTTTCACAGAAAATGAATGCTGAAAGAGGCCACCAGGGTCTGAAACCACCACTTTTAGTTCTTACTTCTGTTTCGGTTGCTGTGATGCAGGTCTCCAGGGCTGCTGCCTGACTGGCTGTCCTCCGAGGTGGGGCTGAAGGCCGGGTTCACCAGGCCTGGCTCGTCTGTCATTAAGGCGATGGCTGCAGCTGCCGAGAGCTCAGGGCCCAGGGCAGCTACTGCTAAGCTAGAGCCATGGTCTGGAGAGCAGTCTTGGGAACGCCTCTTACGTTCTTTCGTAAGGCCATAGTGGGATGCTCCTTTACATCTAAGGAGAAGGGAGGGAAAGGGAGACGTGAAACAAGTTGTATTTAAATGTTGCATACTTACAGAAAGTATCCGGTGCCAAGGAATACCTTGGAGTACAAACTGTGACAATCACGGTGGCCGATGAAGTACGGATGCTTAACAAGAGGGAAAAACGCCAGTCCCATCATGTTACACAATCAAAAAGAAGGAAAGCTGTCCTTCAAGGTAGCTGAGTTACCACCGTACATGGAAAGACTACTGCTGGTCACGGAAAAACAGAGAGCTGCAGCCTTGTGTGTAGTCTCATGTGTATAAATAGTTACTGCAGATGCAAGAGGACAGGAATAGCAGGTGGCTAATTAAGCCGGAGGCTACAGTCTGTAATTTCCTCCTTGCCTCTGGTCAATGAAGGAGAGCAGGGTGAGGTCTGACAGCTTCTCCAGGTCTGCTGGTGAAATAAAAGGCATCTTACCCAGACCTGTGCCCTGAAAAACCTTACCAGTCACCAAAGCGGTCACACTGGGAGCACAGCTCTGTGGTCTTTCATGCAGGAGGCAGGGTCTGCCCTTCCGGTAGAGGCCAATGCAATCAATGAAGGGAGGGCTGCAGGCGGGAGTCGAACCCCCGGGGTGTGCAGGAATCAAGTCCCCATGTGGTGCCCGTACAGACCATTGACTACTTGAACTGCACCGGATGATTTTTTTTCAAATTCAGCCATGGAGATGACGTTTCCAGCTCTGCTATTCCAGCTCAGTTGAGAGACTAAAATAGAGGGGTCATCGCCTGGACGGAGGAAGAGGTGCAAGAGGTGGGGGGGGGTCCCACTGGCCCCACAGCCCCTCCAGAGCCAGGGAGGGAGCACAGGGCTCCCACCGAATGACTGAGCTCCAGTCCTCAGACCTCAGACCAAGGTTCTTGGGCCACCCTGGGACTTCATCAGTTTGGGGAGCTCAAGGGTGGTTCTAAAATAATTCCAGAGGAAAATCCAAATCCTAAATCCTGACTTGACCTCTGCAGTGACAAAATCCTCCGTTTCTGGTGGAGACATGCATGTCCCCAGAAGAGCTGAAGATACAGCATTGTAAGAGGCAAATTACAAGCCTGTTTTGAAACAACTTAATTGCGGTCCCAACTATCTGCTCTAGATTCATCCTAGACAGCAAAGGCAGGACCATGCATGGCACTTCTTTTTTAAGACTTGTTAAAGAAAGTCACTTGGATGAAAGTAAAGGTTGCTGTGCTCTTCATGAGTCACTACTTAACGAAAGCTATAAAATAACTGAAGAGATAGAGTGGCCCAAGGACACAGCACCTATGACTTTTCTCCAACACCACTTCTTCCCAGTGACCACCCACGAGGACCTCATTCACTGCATTAAAAAAAAAAATCTGCCTTTTAATCATAATCTAATGAGCTTGGCCTACTTTCAGTTACTATTATCTCTTTCTTCATAGCAAAGGCTAACTGATGACTTTCATAAAAGTGCCCTGTAGGACGAACTCACAGAAATAGCTGCAGAAACCCTTAGGGATAAAAAGCTTTTCGTAATATATGGCATGCACAAAAGGCAATGCATAATACATACAGTACACAACGCTAGTGGGTTAAGTGTCAGAAAAAGAAGTAGTACACTGAATAGAGGCCTTGGAAGAGAAATGATTTATGGAAGCAGTTTCTGGGACAGGAAGATGAGATGAGGACGAGTCACAAAGCTCTCTACATCAGCTTCGGAGCAGCAGTTTAATTTCTTCTATGTTTTTGGCTTTTTGTGAAGGACAATTGAATTAAAACCTTGAATTAACCTTTTATGATTTGCCATCATTTACCATCATCTACCTCACACCGCTTCTGACAACTTTTGTCTTAAAGAGGGAAAAAAACCCCAACCCAGACCGCATCATATTGATGCGACTGTGTAAGGGCTTTGTATATGTTTTCAGGTTTGGATGGGAATGGCTGTGGCAGAAGTTATTTCTAAAATCTTTCACAAGAAAAATGAAGCATCTCAAAAGAAAATATTATTATGGAATAGAATGTTGGTCAACTATTTCAAAGGACCACAAAAAGCTATTTGGGGCACCTATTCCAAGATAAGACTGCAACAATAATCATGTAAAACAGAAAGGACAAGCTCTCCTGCCTCCACTCCAGCAGGCATTTTCCTATTCCTTCCCAAAAAAGAGGTGTGAGTTCCTTACAACCCCAGCATCCCACACCATGGCAGAATGCTCTCCTTTGTATTTCATTGGGAGCAGAACCACAAAGGCCTTCTCCTCTTGCAGCCTACCTAAATTTCTCCAACACAGCATTTTGGGAACCTGTCCTTGACCTCTCCCACTTGTAGTAAGATCACATTTACTAATCCATCCTATGAATGCTCAACAAAATAGCTAAAAAATAGCTAAAAAAATAGCCTAAAAAGCCAACACAATGAAATTAATACAAAGAAATGGCTTTGGGGGTGAATTGTTTTCTGTTCTCAAAAGGCAGTCGCTGCCCTACAGAGATCCTGCAAAGATTCAGAATACGATAAGAGAACATTTTATTTTATTTGCCTCGTTTTTCACCATGCCAGTAGCTGATATTAGAGCACCAGCCTTGTGAATGGGTCCTCCAATGCAGATCTTTTTATTTTTGGTGGGCTGCATGAAGATCAACATGAAGATCAGAAGTGGCTCTGCCCAAAGAGTCCCAGCTACATGGATTCAACCGCTGCCTGGTGCCCATCTGCACTTCACTACTAAAGCCTTCACTTTCTGTGGAAATCCTCACTCGCTGCTGCAGGCTGCACTGCAGACACCCAGTTAACAGCATCAATCCAACAGCAATGCACAGAAGACAGTTACTTTGAATGTAGAGAGGGTTGACACAGTTAAGATGTGGCTTATTGGAGAAGACAAGTTGTCATGATACAAAGCACAAGGCATAACTTTCTAACTCTGCCAGAAATAGTTAAAAGACAACCAAAGCTCTTCAAGTATGAGCACTGAAGCTATTTCTTAAATAATTGTGGCAGGCATAAATGAACACAAATCAAGTCCTCTTTCTGCAGATTAACACAGTGTCCTTGAAGAAGAAAAAAAAGTCCCAAGCCCTCAAAATTGTAATAAAATCTGCAACAGCATCTCTTCACTTTCATTGTTTTCCTTGTGCTGACACTGCTGTGATAACAGAAAACAGAAGAGATGACTGTCTAAGTGGAATCATATTTATAGTGTCTCAGCTACATTTTTCCATATGGTTGGATTTGGCTTTGAGAAAAGAGATATCCATAAAACAGCTACATGCCAGTACTAATTATCTCTCTCACTATGATTATAAATCAGCTGCCCGATTTACAGCTGGAAGAGCGGGATACCTGATAAACGTAGGCCAGTCAGAAAGTGAACCCAACACTGTCTGGTGGCCAAGGTGAACTACAGATTTACGTTCCTTCTCAGTCGCGCCGGACAGTGAGTATATCCGTGCAGCTGTACGATACCAAAACAATTTGAAGGCCAAACCTGAGATATATAAACAGACATGAATAATGTGCGTTGTACAGTTCATGCCATTAAAGTAGTGTCACTAGGTCCGTACAGGAAATTCAGAAAATAGTTTCTTCTGTTTGCACGGCCTCTTCTATAAAGCAGAAATGTGCTGTCCTAAATCCTGGCTGTATGAGCTAACCACGGGGCAGTGAGAGAGCAGTGGTGGCTGCTGAAGCTTCACCCAGGACTGCAATTCTAGCTGGCATCAACACCGGTGGCCGCAGGGCAAGCCTTGCCCTGCGCCTTGCTCTGCTTGCGAGGGAGGATCTGCCTTCCAGGCTTCAGGAGCAGCACATCCCAAGTGCTGGAGCCAGGAGATCCAAAACCCTGTGGCTGCCTTAACTTGGTCCTACCATTTGTAAAAACAAGCTTCGGTCAAACTCAAGGCCAACAGAAACATTTCCATGTCATTTGCAAATTCAGATGAAAACAGTGGTTTGAAAGCAAAGATGCATTTCCTTGCAGCATCCCTGACTTGCACAGCAAAGGAGGGCCTGAAAGTGAGGTTGACCTCAAGGATTTCTACTACCCAGGCTGACACAGGGGTAAAACGTAAAGGCAAAACATAAACAAGGACAACTGCATAGATTTTTTTACTTCACTTCTAGTAGTCTAAATGAAAAAATATACAGGCAAAAAATATCTGCACACATTTATAATGCATCTGCTCTTTTAAAAATGCCCTGCTTTCTATCTGTGCCGCTTCACAGGCTATCCCTCTTTCTCCCTGTCTCACACCTGGACAGGAAAGAGGGGATAAAAGTGAATCTAGAGCATGACAGTGCTTGTGAGCCAGGTGTGGCACAAATAAACAGAGCAGAAGCTCTCCTTGCCCAGTTCCAGCAGTGCTTTCCCAACCTCGTTTCCAGCGCACTCACATTTTGGTGCTGTTTTGCTTTAGTGCAGCAGCAACGGACACATTGTCTGAGTGCAACTAAGAATAATGTATACAAAGCACTCAGGATTGCTCAGCAGAAGAAAATACTACATAATGGGCTGTCATCACTGATGTGAAGCTAAACCCTGATTCAGGGTAGACAAGTATGTTTCAGCTATGCCCTCACTGCAAGCAGTCTCATCCCTGTCTAATTTGGGCTTGACACAAGCCGGGATCAGAAGTACCAACCAACTTGACCCATCACACAAACTCTCCCGACTGCTCTGGTACCCCTGAACTGATCCAGTGGAAAGGCTGATGGAGGAACTGAAGGTGACGAACAAGGAGTGTCCTGGATAACCTGTTGCTGATAACCTCACTCGTGAGACCCTGGTGAGAGGCTCCTGTCATGTCTGGGAAGGAATGGGGGCATTTGAATTGGAAAGGTTGTTAGCAATTCCCACCCCACAGGAACCATTTGCACTGTGTGTGCATCAGCAGTGACTGTAACCCGAACATAACCCAAAATACCAACCATACAGATTTCAGGCCAAACACCTAAATTCTAAAGATTTGTGAAACTCCATCATAAGGGGGTGAACTGACTTGATTAGTTCTCAGGCAGAGATGACACCAACTCTTCTGACCTTACTTTAGCCAACAGTGCACCGGGAACTGGAGCCAAAACCAAAAAAGGAGCGAGGCACCTAAGCTCCAACCAAATCCCGTATTACAGATCTAAGCTAAAAGGCAGCAAATGCACAATCTCCCTTCCAGACCAACCATACCGGTGCTTAAAAGGCTAGAGACATCAACATCTTCAGCAGTGAAGGTGACCAATACAGTGCTGCTCTTTACACCCAATGATGTTGTATCCTCCTTGCTCAGAAATCTGGCTTCTGTGAATCCTGGTCCTACATGTAAAATTGCTCTTTTTGCTATATATGAAAACCAATCCTGGAACTGAGTGCTTAACAGCAATGCTTTTTCCTTGATAATTCTAAGTTCTTGCAAGGATTAACCACTGCATGAATGCTGCATGTGAAAAAAGCTTCATAAATAAGTACCTGATTTGTTTTTTTAAAAATGCATTTGCCTTTTCTGCTTTTTATAAAGGATTGTGTCATGTCAAGAGCATTTCTCAAGCTACTATAATCACCAGCTATGGCTAAGAAAGTCCTGCCTACATTAAACCTTCCTCAATATTCATAAAGGAGGGGATGAGCCATCTATAAAGCAAAGCTTAAACTCCTGTATTACAGTTTCCAACCAACGTTCTCTGAAAGTCAGGCTGCAAAAACCTTGTCTAAACATACAACGGGCTGTTCTCTGCACCTGCACTTGAATTTCATAATGCCAGCAACATTTCTAGATGCTCACCACTGCTGTTCTGTGCATTCTGTACCCTGGCATTGATGCACTTGGGTATCCTCTCCCTGATGATCTCCCAGAGTCAGAGACTTGCCATCTTGTTTGAGGGGATACTCATTTTTCACCTAACTTAAGTGCGAAATTGTCCCAGTTACTATTACTCTTTCACTTCAATAACCCTATAAACAAAAGCCTTTTAGAGACAGTTTCCTGACACCTGGAGCATCAGGGCTGGCTGGGAGGGAGGCACAGGCCAGCGGCTTGATCCCCGCTGCCTCCAGAGGGTTGAGGATGAGCGATTCCATCCTACGCTTCCATAAACACCACTCTTCTCTGCGTCAGCATGGAGATAGCTATGACTGAAGTTCAGATGAGGCAAATGGCTTCTCTGCCTAGCTGTCAGAGAGATTTTCTCATGTTATTTGCTCTCTATTGTCAACCAGAGGCCTTTGCTAAAGTATAAACACCTAGTAGATTTAGTGGGTCTATATTTCTGCATTACTACTCTATGAATGTTTATAAAGGTCCTAATAACATTTATTTATTTAAGCTGAAGTTATTTAGCTTAAATACTTTCCCACAAGATAGAAAAAACCTCTCAAATATCTATTTTTTTCTGTTTAATTTCGGCATATCCCTGTTAGGGTTTCCTAAGGTTTTTTCATGCATTTTGTTTTAGTGAAGCCATCGTAATTCAACAAACTCTGGAACTACCTTACTAGCAAAGCCTAAAATTGTGCTGTGTCCTACCTGTAAAGATCTGACCCCAGGGAAGGGCTATCATTTTAAAAATGCTTTTGCACTATGATGCTGTCAAACAAAATATATTTGTATATTATATAAGGAACGTGTGCAGGAGTATCTGTATACTTACACTTCCATGTCAGCTACGCTGTATGAATTTGGGTGTACCACTAGAAAAAGGACTTATAGTTCCCACACATTAAAAAAAAAAGGTTTTCTAAGTGTATGAGGAAAATATATATTGAACATTCTTTGTAATTACTAAGTTAGTTATCAGCTACAGTGATGTACTCCCATTTCTGTGATTTGGTTGCTGAGAAGGAGGAGGAAGCATGGCTAGCGATTTTGGTACAGGCTCTTGAAAGTATTTTGCATTGGTGAAAAACAGAATTGCAGTTCAGAGTTCAGTCCCCACAGTTCCCAAAACTACCAATTGACAGACAGCCAGTGCCAGACAAAAATTGAAAAAGCATTCAATGGAAACCAAATCCCCATTTCAAATTTGACTGCTCATACTGAGGGAAGGGAGGAATCTCCAGATTTCCTACTAGTTTTCGGGAGAGTTGAAAGAACTTGGAACACACTTTTATTCTTAAATAAATTGTAGAGTTTAAACTTAATGTACATGCTACCAGAGTATCATGTAACATGTGGTCATGTTTAAGCTTATTTTCCCCTTCTCTTTAAAAAGCAAAAAGTTGTGTTTCAACCACCATCATCAGCTTCTATTATGAAATCTTTTAAAAGGCCCATTAACCTCTATCATGGGAACTGGGAATTGGAAGAAATAGGTAAACAATACTTGTTGCCTGCAATTGTGGGCAAAAATCATGACTGGGATTATTGTGTAATGATCCCAGTTGTTGAGTCTGTGTACAAATTGTTGGTCCAGATCATGTTCTTTCCCCCCCCCCCGACACTTCTTCCAGGCCATTACTCTCTCACTGATGATTTTGAAACTACAACTGTACTGATTTCTCTTCAAGGTCCAAGCATCATTTCAAGTTCTAGTCTTAAACCATTCCAACAAATTGCAGCTGTCTTACATATAGGACAACGGAGTTGTAAATTGCTACAGACAGCTGAGGTGGGCAAGTCAGCACACAGGCTGGAAATGCCAACTTCTTTTATGGATTAGCACGGCTTCTGTATTGTGCCTAACACAACTACTACTTTAGAGAAGCTAATATTCACAACTGACTTTGTGGTGTCACCTTCTGTTGCCCCTTCCCCACCTGCGCCCAAGACACCAATGCTCTGAGAACGCACAAGGGCATCAGCAGCCTCTTCCCACTGCTTGCATAAGGCATGGCCTTGCGTTGCTGCTACAGCTTCTGCCTTTTCCAATGCTGACTTTAAATGTAATGCTCATAAAACACAAATAGACCTTGAGCAACAAAAATGAGGAATTAACCAGGGTGAGAGACTGCAGTCAGCCTATTAATCATTATTTGCTCCTAGATTACTATAAACAAACATTTGTCATCACAGGGAAGTTACTGGCCAGAAGTACAGAACCAGAGTGATCTTGTGTGATGCAAAACAACAGCAGTATTTATTTATACTGAACTTACTCAATTAAATACTGAAGGTCCTCAAGAGTAATCTACATATCTCACGCAATCTATTCACACCAGCTGACACAAACAAGGAAAACAGAGGAGTGGCACACTATCTCTAACTCTTGGTAGGTGCTCAGGTACTGACACAGCAAGGAACCTATGACTACCTGGGTAGGAGATTCAGAGCAAAATAAGAGGGGAAAACAAGACACACGGGACCAGCATTTTTGAGCTAGTGAGAGCCTGTAAACCTTGCTGATGGCTTCTAGTGCTTTTAGCATTCAACATATAATACATCATTTAAACTCACTAATCCTGTTCAAGTGCTATATGAAAGTCCTAAAGTATTAAAAACTCTTCTTGACTTCAGCGAAGGTGGAGATTGATGCAAACTTTACCAGGTACTTTCATCACCTTCCAGAATTGCATCATTTTCTATACTACTCACTTAAAAGCTTCAGCCTCCCCCACTCCCGAAGAAGAGTAAAACTCAAACAGTGTTTCAAAAGAAAGTGAGAAAACACCAATTAGAAAAACCCCTGAGAGGATTCTTCATGGAAAACTTGGGTACTTATCAATAGTTGCACATTCTTTTATCTACAGAAGGTGTGCATGAGGGAGCAATCGCATGCAATGTGTGTCAGTTGGGTATTTGGAAAGCAACATAAGACCTGCCATCAGCAGCTATCAGCTTCATATCTGGTTTCCAAGTCCATCCAAGACCACTCAAAGAACAGCACCGGTACTCTGCAGGCAATCTTGACCACTGATTTTGCCTTATACTAATAAAATAATAATATAACCTTTTTACAGTAGGAATTGAGATCATATGTAATGAGACTGCAGCAGGATCACTAAATATGTTCCTCATTCAGAAACTTAACTGAAAAATGAGCCTAAGGAAAATCACAGCATATATATATATAAAGACTCAAAAAATGTTAATGCTGCTAAGATCAAGTTGTCTGTGGCAAAAATAACAGGTGCAAGGACAAAGAAGGCATTGCAGTGCTATACCTCATAATACTGTACAATCCAATACATTGCATTTTTCAAATTATGTCGATACACATATAATTAATGTTAAGAACAAGCATTCAATCTGTTGATTCATGTGTTTTTCATGTTTATTGTTCAGTGTTTTGATCACTGGATTATATTCAACAGGTATAACTAGTCTCCTGGAACTTAGTATTTCAGCACTGTCTTCCCCTCCTACTATCCCCACCTATACTATATAAACTTTATGATGCAGTGAGCAAAATATGCTTGCAATGGGACAAGGGGTTTTGTTTTTTTAACAAGAGTGACAGTATCAGCGTAACCCAATTCTTGCAGCTGCAGACAGAAGAGCCTGCCAGACAGAAACTTTGTATTTACACATACTTAGCACACATTTATTTTTAAAATAAAACTAATTACGGTATCTGCTATGTCACAGGCTCAACAAGCCAGCACTATTGAGAACAGGTTTGAGGTTTCTGTTGGCAGAAAGCAGTGACACACGCACATAAGTTTATAGATGTAAAATAATAAAAAGGGAACACTGCATTCAATTTCAAGATATTTTCATCCCAAGGCTTGGGTTTACTAATACGTTCTCCACTGGAATTTGAAATTACAGGAAACAATGGGGCTGCAGCCAGTAAATAATGAATGCTGTGTTTATACTCTCTTATTGACAGAACATGCTATGGACAGCCACCCACAGCTATAGCTCTGGTGGGTGGCACTTGCTTCTGACCTCAGTGACCCAAAAGTCACATAAGATCTTTTTAAGGTCAGCATGGGTATCTAAATTACACCACTAACACATCTTGGTACACATCAAGCTCTGAACACATGCTTGCTTTTTCGTAAGGAAGGTCAGGAAAAAGGAGATCTCAGCATGCCTTCTCAGAAGTTGAAAAACCACAGAGACCTCTGTCAGATGCCCATCTGAGTGTTGAGCAAGCATCTCTGCCACCATGACTAAGTAGTATCTTAAGATGTCACAAATATTTCCCATTTTAAAAAGTAGTTCTCCTGTCTTATCAAATCCAATGTCTGATATTCAGCGAGGACCCCGAATCAGTCCTATAAGAAGTGAACTGCATGTGACTCATGAATCACTGTGTCTTAAAACCCTAAAACAACATGGGGTCCTTTTAGGGGTGGGCAAGGAAGAGTACAACACTTCCTGGTGTATCACAGAGCTCCGTTTCCAGGATTTCAGCCTAAATGAGTATTGACACTGGCATAGGAAGTACATAAGTCACACTATTGACTAAATATCTCATTACACTAGTTTTTTGTGAATGTAGCCAACAGTACATTTTGCTAGAGAAACACCATTCTGGCTTCTACTCCTCATGGCTCTGCAGTCTTCCCCTTTGCACATATGGCTGGAAGAGGATGGATCAGAGGGACGTTACAAGCCAGTTTTCAGAACAAAACTCCCCAAACCCATTGGGCATGCAGAAATCTTCACCTCTTCTGGTTTTATGGGTTCCACCCAGTTGAATATGAGATATTTCAGTGAGATATTTCACCCTCCCATTAAAATAAACACACTTTGTAAAAGCATTTAAAGGCTTCAGAAAGTCCATATCCAGCCACAGCACAAGTATGGCTGGAATGTTGTTTACAGTCTTCTGAAAGCTCACATGGTATGAAATGCTCACTTATGCTGTAAAAATTGTGAAAACCACTTTTTTTGAATCACCATTTTTTAACAGAAATATCAGAAATAGTTTAACCTGAATTCCTTTAGTCAAATCTGAAAAAAGTCCAATCCACTCAGCCTTCTCCCCTCATAGCTACCTATAGGCAGTGCTGCACTCAATACCATGGAAAGCATCCAAAAACACAGGGGTACAGTTTCCCTCCTGTTGTACATGGACCACTGTCAGCACACACTTGGCAAGGGAGGCTGACAGAGCTCACACCCTCACAACTCAGTTTTCAGGAGTGCTCTAATCACTAAAGCTCAGGTCAGGTTGGGGTAAGGCTGATCCCTGTTCCTCCTGCTGAAGGTTATTCAGAGAGGTGGATTAAGCAAGAGGGAGCCAGATGCTATCACCAAATGAAAAACTGGTGCCTGGGGAGGGAGAATCTGAGTCCTGCTTCAAAGGCTGTTCTGGCTTTTCAGTTGAAGTTGGGAGAGGTTCATAAGAAAAGGCACTGTCCTCTGTTAGTCCAACCAGTGTCTTGGGGAAAAACTGGCAATACTGTCTAGGCACACAAGCTCTTCTTCAGTCTGAAGCTGAAGAAGTGACCTTTGAGGCTTCAAATATAGGTTGAGAACCTCTCAATAAAAATGTGTCTTGTTTCATTAGACGACCAGGATTTAAGTGATGAATCAAGGCATAAAACGCATAAACTAGAGTGGAAGTAGGAATCCAACTCTAGAACCCCTTAATTACAGAGGATGCTTTCAGAAGTGGGTACCGTATTACCAACAACACAAACTGGATTTCCCTGACAAAGACAAGGACCACAAAATCACAGAACAGCCTAGGCTGGAAGGGACCTCAAAAGATCATCTGGTCCAACCTTTCACGGGAAAGGGAACCTAGATGAGATTATTTAGCACTCCAATAGCATCTTGAAAACCTCCAGTGGTGGGAAATCTACCACGTCCCTGGAGAGGTTGTTCCAGTCAATGATTGTTTTCACTGTAGAAAAGTAGAAGAAGGAGAAAATAACTTTTGCACCATATCTTACTTTAAGGCTGAGTTGCTCAGACTGCTGCTTCTTCATATTTCATAGCTTGAGGATGCTATAGGTTTCTTTAGGTTTTCTTAGTCTTTTCTACTCTCCCAGGTTTCATACTATTTTTGCATACTATAAATAAGAAAAAATGTTTTCATTCTGTTTTTTTCTTTAATTATTCAATTAATTAAAAAAAAAATAGAGTAAGAGGCACTCATCTCATATTGTCCTGTTACAAAACACATTAAGTTATGTACTCTTCCTACTAAAATACAGGAAATAAATAGAAAAAAATCTCAAAGTTTTCTTTCAGAAGCTGCTCTTTCATTCCCCCTTTTATACCACTGCAGCCAAGGGAATTCCAATATTCAAGCTCTAATAATGATTTTTGCTTTCAAAATTAAAAAATAAACATCATGGACGCAGTTGGGTACCTAGAACACTGTGGGCAAACCTGGGCAGCAGGTTTGGAGAACTGAACCTTGAGCATGAGCTGTAATCATAGTCCTCCAGGTAACCCAAAATGGTGGCCTTGCCCCTGCTGTTCTAGAGGAGGGCACATCCTGCTTGACCTTGCTGCTCCCACAAAATGGGTGGAGGCTGCTGTGTGAGAGGCTGCCTTGAAATGAATCCAAAACGTGAATTCTCTGTGACAGGTTGTGGCATCTGGGTGACTCAGCCAGCCTCTGTGCCGGAGGCTGTTCCAGCCCAGGCTGCGATTTTGTTAACATGACAATTTAAGTAGACTTGGGTCTCGTTAGCAGTGATGATGGACCCCCTGAAGGAAAACCAAGATGGCATAGGAAATGATGTCAGTTCATTATCAGCTCTGAAAGGGGGATAATTACATGCGTCTTCTTCAAACTGAGATGACCCTGGTCCTTCAGAAGGGAGCTGGCAATCTAACCTCCAGCAGCGTGCTCACGCCATGCCTCATCACCTGCTAATTTTCACAGCAAAGGCACTATCCACGTCATGACTCAAGGTGACCCAAGCCACCACCAACAGACAGGATCTCCAGCTGGACTTCTACACTGGTGTCCAGCAGACGGCGGCATGCTGGGGGCATTTGACATGTTGGCAGACCAGATTCAGACATACATAAAAGAAATCCTACTTGCTGTATGTAAATACTACCGCAACAGCCTGTCAATGCAGATGGCTCATCGAGCCAAACCGACCAGCTTTATAGCACAGAATAATATTACAATGACAAAATTTTCTGTTTCCAAAATATCCACCCCAGCCTGATATGAACATTGAGGATAAAAAAAAATTGAGTACACAGACTAAACAAAACTGGTAGTGCATTTAAATATTTATACCAGCAATTGAGACATGGGTCTCTGTTTTAGTATTTTTGCAATGCCTTGGACCAGTGGTTGGTGGTTTACCTATCTTCAGCTAGTTGTACCGTCTGAGGAACTCCTTAACTGCTCCTGAACCACGTTCATTTTCTGGAAAGGCAAAGCCAGACACTCAGTGCTCAGCATCGTATGTTAATAAGGGTGCAATACCAAGGGAAAAGGAGGAGGAGGAGGAAGGAAGGGAAAGAAATACCTAACACTTTAGTGACTGTAAACAGAACAACAGCCTCATGGCAAATTATTTTCTTACTTCTTTAAAAGCTAACTGAAGATGCTACAGCATCACGTAGGAGGATTTGCTGAGTACTTAGATACTGCCATTAAGGAGACCTTCCAAAATTGAGCACAAACTGTTCTGCAAGGGCTAACCACATCAGCCTCCAGAGATGGTGCTGCTTGCTAAGGGATTGTCTGCAACAGGGAAGTACAGGATTACTGTAGTGGTTGTGGAATGATACCTTAACCACACTATGTATATTATATGTGTAGAAACACACATACAACAATAACTTCCCTGGAGACATCCCTGTTTCAGAGTAAGAGCGTTCACCAGAGAAGCTACCCTGGAGTAAGAACAGTATTGTCACTTCACACCCAGCTTTATTATGGATTAACTTCCCTGTGTGCTCAAATCATCTTTTTTGGGATAACTTCTGCCCTTTCTTCCCTGCCCTTTCTTCTGGGTGCCACATGGAAACTGTGTGAGCTCTCAGTGCCAATTTTAGGTGTTTGTTTCCTGATGCCACTGCACCTGGTAACTCCAGGTTCTTCATCTCAAGCTCCTTTCCTCACACTAGTAGTGGCCATGTGTAATCAAAGTATTAGTACAATTATGGCTTGTTTTCAAGTCTACAAAGGTACCTGCCCATTTCTTTAGCCCACAAAGAATCAGGCATAATGAAGCACAGACATTCTTGACGATGAACATAAGTAATGCAGGGAAGTGAAACAACAGGCCCTTCTGTTACTGGGGGAAAAAATAGATCAATTTTTTTGTTTCCTTTGATAACTTGTTTTCTGTTAATAAACATCTTAAAAGTATAACTTTAACTCTGTTGCCCTAATAGAACTTTAGGGGTAAAAACATGGCCCAAGTCAGTAGGCAGACTTTTCTGACAGCATGCTTTATAAAAGAACCTAACTCCATAAAAGGTGATTCATCTGATCAGCTGTGTCTAGCAGTGGTTCAGGATCAGTTAAGAGGTGATACCATCCTGTAGCTCAAGCTCTGGAGCTCTGTGAGAGCCAGGGTCTACCCCTCACCATGCCACATCTTGAAAACAAGTTACAGGTTTGCTTTATTTCTTGTGTAATAAAAAGTCCTTAGGGCTTACGATGTTTTTGTTCAATGTCTCCCACAACGCAGATTTGGCTCATTTGGGGGTTCTTTAAACCGCCATAGCACAAAAAGCAATAAGAATAAAAGCAGTCCCATAGAGCCCTAACTGTAGGAATGGCACTTTTATTTCCCTTCAGATACCTCAGCATCTCTAGCAAAAAGGAGAGAGGGGAATGAAATAGCAGACACTTATCTACCTTCTAAAAGCACCAAAGAAGTTGGGACTGGAAATAAAGCTCTGGAGCTGCATCCAAGTGTTGCTAAAGATGCAGAATCATGGCTCACCCAAATTTCTGTGCTCAGTCCTGGACCTGACAGCTCACCATTGTTTTGCAAGGGCAAGGACCATTTCTCTTCAACGTGACTATTTCAGAAGACCTGGAAGGAGCGCTCTTTGCAAAGCAGTCAAAAGGGAGGGGAGGATAACATCAGCAACTGCTTCCCTGGCTTAGGGGACCGTAGGCAGCACAGGTGTTCTTTTTGGAAACGTCAGAGAGAAAAAAACATGCCGAGGGAGTTGTCATCAGCGGACAGTACAATAGGTGATTCCAGAATAATGCTTCACACAGTCATAATCTTTTCTTGAAAGCATTGCTCAGGAAGCCCAGGTCTGACTAACTTTACAAATAGCAAACATCACTTGAAAAACAGACATGTAAATTATAAAATCACTTAGGATCCAGTTTCCCTGTTTCTCTCAGACGAAGGAGAGCACATGCATGTCTCAGCACAGATGCTGCAGCTGAGATGAAAGCCCTGTATCAGCCCTCTCCTGCCTGGTCACACACATGTCCAGGGAATGTCAGCAGGAGGATTTCAGGCCGTATCCACGGCTTCACCTCTCTTTCTTTGCCTGCCCCCTTCGCAAGCTGTCCACCGCAGGGAAGGTCCATGTAGGGCCAGTCCTCTCACCAGCACCCACAGACAAATAGCGAAACACTGTCCCTGGGCTCTGCAGGACATCACGCACCTTTGGGGGCAAAACATGATCTCAAGGTCGCTTTGAAATCCTGCCAGTGTGTGCCCATGTAGGGAGGCACGGCAGCCCTCAGGTGGACACCGGCCTGCCTCCTGTGCTCCTCGGTGCCCAGGGCCTCCCCGAGCAGGAGGATGGGGACAGAGGGAGGGAGGAGTGTCATACGGTGCCAGACATACCCCACTCTCAAGCACTGCCAGGAGATGGGAAAAAATCGCACAGTAGCTTTTTGAATGAAGAAGACCCAAACCGTAAGCCCTGATTTTCCCTGCAGTCAACAGAAAAAAACCAAACCTGAACCCTCTGCTTCCTTGTGCCCAGGACATTGAGGCGAAATGAAGATGCCAAAATGATTCCTACTTCATTCCCATCACTGTGGTCAACCAGAGGTGTGGTGTGAGATGGGAACAGGATCCATCCCCAGCCTGTAGCTGCATCGTTCAGCTTCTTCAGTAGCTTCTGAGACAGTTAGCAAATCTATTCGTCCTCTAAACCCCTTGAGGCCTTCTGTGGTGATGTGGATGACCCTTACAAGGACTAGACTCGAGGCTGGATACAAACAGGGACCCTTCCGCACTCTTGCCCTTTAGCTGCACATCTGACCATTCAGTGGGGGGTCGCTATTTTATCGTCAGTCCTGCTATTCTCCTGAAAACATCCTGCTTCAAAGGGACTTTCTGGTCAGTGTTAAAGTCATGGAGTTTGTGCCTGCCAATGCTGGAAGATAAATTTCAATAAAAAACCAGGACAAAAGTCACAATTTTGTAAGATCTATTTTCATGGAGCTACCATTGTCACAAAGGACAGGAAAAGTGGAGTCTGAGGTTTTACAAAGCTCCCACAAAGGGGTGTGGGATTTTCTGGGGGGAGAGGGGGGAGTGTTACAGAGATTGCAGAAGTTGGAGTGTACGACATTTTATTTGTATTGTTTCAACTCATTCACCCACACACCCTCAAGGGATGTTCTGTTTTTTAAAACTGCTGTTTCTGCTAAAAACAGTGCAGTGTGAATCAGTGTGGTTTTCCCCAAAAATATTTTTTTGGATCTCTACTGCTCTATCTCTCTGCTATATATATATATATATATATATATATGTAAAAAATAGGTATTTGCCCATGTATGCAAAACCACATTTTCTTCCTAATACATTCCAATGAAAATCAAGACAGTAATTTGCTGAAGTCAGTGGAATAATATCTATATAGAACTAATCTAAAAGTGAGGAAAAAATCAAGCATGTTCATATTTGTCTTTTCACTCCTGTCTTCCATAGCTTCCTCTGTCTGAGTACTGAAATAGCAGATAGAGTAACTAGAGATAAGGTTCTTGAACCAAACAAATCAGCTAGGTAAGAGGAATTGAACAACATAGGGAGAGAACTTACGACCCCTATTTTCTTGGCTTATTTTATTTTCATTGCTTGTAGTGGGTTTTGTAGGACAATTTGCAACTCTTCGAAGGATTTCAGTCTAGGTGGTAATTTAACTAGGCAGAGGATCAGTAGATAAAACTCTGATTAGATGTCAGTTCTGCAATTGAGCTACTTCACAGCTTGGCTTAACCTATGTTTAGTCTAACAGATAAATGTTTAGAGTTCACCAGGACTGCCGAAGTGAAGTTAATATAAAGAGAGTCTCACCAAACCTGGTCAATCCATAAAGCTTTCTTTGTATTATTTAGCCTTCAACTCCGCGTGTTTTGCTGAAGTTAAGCTCCACAGCTTAAATTCACAGTTTACTCATATATTAATCCATAAATTTAAAATAAGAAGCATAACGATCTCAGAGTTTGCAGTATTGCAATAGTGCAAGGAGATGGAAGACACATGGCTCCGCATGCTCAGCATTGTTGGATTTAACCACAGGGGGACCCAACAGATCAAAGTCATCTAGTTTCTCTCTTTCCCTTCTCTCTTTCCCTTTCGTCCTTACTTTCCTTGAACAAGACAAGACACTCAAGGGAATAGCCCTTTCACTGACTATTTCACTATTTCACAGACCAGTCAGGTGCTTGGAGACAAGAGAAGGGGCCTTGTGGGGGATGCGACGGTGGGAGGCCATCTTGGGCACAGTGATCATGAAATTACAGAGTTTTCAATTCTCAGAGAAGTAAGGAGGGGGTCAGCAGAACTGCTGCCTTGGACTTCTGGAGGGCTGACTTTGGCCTGTTTAGGAGCCTGGTTGACAGAGTCCCTTGGAAGGCAGTCCTGAAGGGCAAAGGAGTCTGGGAAGGCTGGACACTCTTCAAGAAGGAAGTCTTAAAGGCGCAGGAGCAGGCCGTCCCCATGTGCCGAAAGACAAGCCAGCGGGGAAGAAGGCAGGCCTGGCTGAACAGAGAGCTTTGGATGGAACTCAGGAAAAAAAAGTTTTTGACCTCTGGAAGAAGGGGCAGGCAACTCAGGAGGACTACAAGGATGTCATGAGGTTATGCAATGAGAAAATTAGAAGGGCCAAAGCCCAACTATAACTTAATCTGGCTACTGCTGTAAAAGACAATAAAAAATGTTTCTATAAATACATTAGCAACGAAAGGAGGGGTAAGGAGAATCTTCATTCTTTACTGGATGCGGGGGGAAACATAGTGACAAAGGATGAGGAAAAGGCTGAGGTACTTAATGCCTTCTTTGCCTCAGTCTTTAATAGTAAGACCAGTTGTTCTCCAGGTCCCCAGCCCCCTGAGCTGGAAGATAGGGACAGGGAGCAGAATGAAGCCCCAACAATCCGAAGGGAAATGATTAGTGACCTGCTACACCACTGAGACATCCACAAGTCTATGGGGCTGGATGGGATGCACCCAAGGGTACTGAGGGAGCTGGCAGAAGTGCTCACCAAACCACTTTCAATCATCTACCAGCAGTCCTGGCTAACGGGGGAGGCCCCAGCAGACTGGAGATTAGCAAATGTGATGCCTGTATTCAAGAAGGGCCAGAAGGGACGACCTGGGGAACTACAGGCCTCTATCAGCCTGACCTCTGTGCCAGAGAAGATTATGGAGCAGATCATCTTGAGTGCCATCAGGTGGCAGGTACAGAACAACCAGGTGATCAGGCCCAGTCAGCATGGGTTTATGAACGGCGGGTGATCTCCTGCTATGACAAAGTGACCCACTTAGTGGACAAGGGAAAGGCTGTGGATATAGTCTACCTGGACTTCAGTAAAGCCTTTTTGACACTGTTTCCCACAGCATTCTCCCAGAGAAACTGTCTGCTCATGACTTGGATGGGTGCAGTCTTCGCTGGGTAAAAAACTGGCTGGGTGGCCGAGCCCAGAGAGTTGTGGTGAATAGAGCTAAATCCAGTTGGCGGCCGGTCACAAGTAGTGTTCCCCAGGGCTCAGTACTGGGGCCGGTCTTGTTTAATATCTTTATCGATGATCTGGATGAGGGGATCGAGTGCTCCCTCAGTAAGTTTGTAGATGACAACAAGTTGGGCGGGAGTGTTGATCTGCTCGAGGGTCGGAAGGCTCTGCAGAGGGATCTGGACAGGCTGGATCGATGGGCCCAGGCCAATTGGATGAGGTTCAACAAGGCCAAGTGCCGGGTTCTACACTTTGGCCACAACAATCCCAGGCAACGCTACAGGCTTGGGGACGAGTGACTGGAAAGCTGCCTGTTGGAAAAGGACCTGGGGGTGTTGGTTGACAGCCGGCTGAATATGAGCCAGCAGTGTGCCCAGGTGGCCAAGAAGGCCAACGGCATCCTGGCCTGTATCAGAAATAGTGTGGCCAGCAGGAGCAGGGAGGTGATTGTACCCTTGTACTTGGTGCTGGTGAGGCCTCACCTTGAATCCTGTGTTCAGTTTTGGGCCCCTCCCTACAAGAAAGACGTTGATGTGCTGGAGCGTGTCCAGAGAAAGGCAACGAAGCTGGTGAAGGGTCTGGATCACAAGTCTTATGAGGAGTGGTTGAGGGAACTGGGGTTGTTTAGCCTGGAGAAGAGGAGGCTGAGGGGAGACCTTATCTCTCCCCACAGCTACCTGAAAGGTGCCTGTGGTGAGGTGGGTGCTGGTCTCTTCTCCCAAGAAAAAAGTGATAGGACAAGAGGAAATGGGCTCAAGTTGCATCAGGGGAGGTTTAGATTGGATATTAGGAAAAATTTCTTCACTGAAAGGGGTGTCAGACATTGGAACAGGCTGCCCAGGGAGGTGGTTGAGTCACCATCCCTGGAGGTATTTAAAAGACATGTGGATGAGGCGCTTAGGGATATGGTTTAGTGGTGGACTTGGCAGTGTTAGGTTTATGGTTGGACTTGATGATCTTAAAGGTCTTTTCCAACTTAAACAATTCTATGACTCTATGATTCTAAGGTAGCAGACAGGTCCTCACAGGGCTCACATAGTGGCAGCAGAAGTGCCTCTCCATGGACTGATTGAACTTACCAGGTTTAAGTGACTTTGAAATTATGGAGAAGTGATCTCCATTCACCTACCACAGTTAAATCCAGGACCAACATATTCAATCGTTATTTGATCTTAACTCTGTGCATTTACTGCAGTGGTTACAATGGAGTCTGTGTCCAAGAGCACCCTATATTTTTAAGTGAATTCAATTCTCCTCCAACAGATAGGAGAAACATGCTACCGTCATGCTGTGCAATGTTCAAGGCCATGCTTCCCTGCTAACCTTGATCCCTCAGTACTGCTGTACCGAGCAGGGCAGACATGTGGGAGAGGCAAGAGCTGAGGTGTAAAGAAAATAGGAATTGAGAGGAAGCAAGGGAAAGACAAAGATCTAGGGTAGCCAGGAGCAGGCAGGTGGAAAATGGCTAAAGACTCCAAACCACAGCCTGGCACTGGTGGCGACAGAGACTGAACAAGCATTACAAGTCATGTCAAAGGGAACCAACAGAAAGCTTCTTATTTAAAGAGTTTCAAACCCGCATCTTCTCTCAAAACATATACAGGGCAGGAACAGCTGATTCGCACTTGGCAGGTAGTGTCAACAGAGTTTATGTAACACTGCAAAAAGATAAACACCTATTTAAAAGCAAACTTATTTTTACCCAACATGCAATCAAATCAAGCTCTCTCATCACAGACAAAAAACCTTCATGCTGCAGCTGTGAGTTCTCTTGGTGTTGTAAAGCACCACAGGGCACAAAATCACATGGTATTTTTTGCGTTGGTTGTCAACCTCTATTTGCTGGGGATTTGAAAAACAGAGGAGACATGAAGCACAGAAAGATCTGAACAGCAATTAGCAGACCTTAACAAAAGGCAAGGAGACTATCATGAATCTGTGAAATGCATTTTCTCTCTAAGAAAGAGACTGTTAACCTCTCTGCAATACTGAGTTAACAAAATATGAGGGATGTAACTCAGCATCTGCTGAAGAAGAAAGGAAAGGGGAAGGGGAAGGGGAAGGGGAAGGGGAAGGGGAAGGGGAAGGGGAAGGGGAAGGGGAAGGGGAAGGGAAGGGAAGGGAAGGGAAGGGAAGGGAAGGGAAGGGAAGGGAAGGGAAGGGAAGGGAAGGGAAGGGAAGGGAAGGGAAAAGGAAAAGAGGCAGATTGTGTTGTGAGGTAAGTGGAACAGGAGCAAATGCATTTTGGAAGTATCTGGTACAGATTACAGTTCATCAGCTCTAGAAGAAGGTTACTTGGTCTTGGCCTCCCTTTATAAATTTATTTTGTTCGCTTGGGTCATGTTACTATTATTCAAGCCTGGATTACAAAAAAGGCAGATCTGCAGTACTTTTTATTTATTTGCTTTGTCAGCTCAAAATATTAAGTGCAAGTTTATACGTACACTATATATCTTATTAAATGCTCTGTCCTGTTTTGGTCTATTCTCTTCTGATTTATTTTGAACTCAAAGACCATAACTGTAAGTGCCTTCAAACCTACAGATGCTTATACTACTGGGGAAAGAGCAGAAAAAAAGTGAAATGCAGCAACCATTACTGTCCAACTTCATTACACTCATGCCTTGGAAGGATAAAACAAGAATGTGCTGGAATTTAATCTCCTCTGAGGGAAGAAACTGGAAGCAGCGTGTTTGCTAGAAACGATGCGCACTCAATCCACTAAAATTTATCAAGATATGCAAAATTTAAATGCAGTTTAAAAACGGACACTGAGAAAATTTACAGACACAGCACCAAGGAAAGTACATTTGTATGGCCATACCCTTGACCCACAACAGAACAGAGCAGGTGGAAAGTATATGTGGAGAACACAGCACGTCCCCAACAGTGGAGGCTGTGCAGGATGCACAGGACTCTGCCAGTCCTATGCCAGGGCCCAGGTTGCAGCAGAGGGGCACGAGGACAGCATGGATTGCAGTAGCCACCACTGCAGGCCCACGGCAGGCTCTTCTCAGCATTTCTAGACTGATTTACTAATATTACTAGTATCAATATTTCCATTACAGTCTGGGCTGGGGCAAAGTAGCAGCAACTGGCACTTTCAATTGTGCTCATCCCCACAACAGACCCCAATGACAACTGTAACCGCAGCAGTGCCAAGAGCAAAAAATCAACACCAGCATATGCCACACTGCATTTGGGAAAGAATTGTGTTCATCCTTTCTCCAGCAGTGCCATCCTCCTGCTGTAACTACAAATCAGGTAGTAATGCTCGAAGGAGAAATGTGCCAAATGTTTAAACCAGAACCAGTGGTGAGGCTCTGTTGGGAGCTGAGAAGGCCAAGTCGCAACCACCTCCTGGGATTCCCACTGGAAAACCTGTTTGGCAAAGGGCTGTGTTGCAACATGTGCTCTTCATATAGAGTGCTTATTTCTGACTGTAATTTAGCCTCTTGGCAGGACATGCTCATACATATCAAGTGAAACAGCCTTGCTCATCGATATCAACCTACACATGCTCACATAGTAGCAGCAGCACAGTGTATTCTCTGCTTCCAGTGGTCTCCTCTGGATCACAGGACAGACTTGGTTAATCACGCCCATCTCCTCTCCATAAAAGCCTGCTCCACATGGGACATTTTCTGGCCTTTCATACTGTTGAGTTATAAATCCCACAAGTGAAGGGGCCTCTATGGATGCGCCTATGAAAGGATTCCATTACTCATTTCACATGGGAAGGAAGGTTAAAAACAGTGGGACATCACCAGTGCTAACTGAACATTAAAAATAACATTATAACAGTAATGCTTATCACATTAAAGAAAGGAGAAAAGAAAATACCTGACCTATGCTTTCAGAAGTAATACTGTCTGTTCTTAATAAAACACAAAACATGAGGCCATCAGTCTACTAATCTTATCAGTTCACTAAGTTCTGCAGAGGAGAAAGGAAAATACAATCCTTAGAGCATGTGAGATTCCCCTCATCCTCTCTTTAAGAGGTTACTAAATTATTGAAATTCTACATGAAGAATATATTACACACTGTCTAGTGAATGATGGGACTGCAATGCATAATATAGAGAGAGGTGTAAGCTTCCCAATATGTGCATATGAAAGCACTTGCTGACCTAAAACATTTGCTTCCTGCCAACGTGATTTCAAGACAATCAATAGCCCAAAGTAACACTGATGATCGAATTTTGTCGCTGAAATTTATACAACTAAAGACATTTTATTCATTTATTGTATATTATTTAAGTAAATAGTATGCAGTGAGTTAGTATAAGAGCAAATAAAAAATGAGCATGGCTCCAGCAACTGCAAACATCTTGTCTTAACCTGACTTCATGCCATGTGTCACAACAGTGTCATGGAGCAAGACAACTCCACAAGGACAGAGGAGTCAATGGTGATTATTTCCTCCTCACCTAGGTATCCATTATACTCAGCTCAGTGTCTTGTTAAAAGGAAGAGAGAATGAATACCAGAGTAGATACAGTCAATGCTATGTGTGATGGTTACAAATCTGATTGCCTGCCTGCACGGCTGAGAAGAACAAGACCATATCGATAAAGTTTGATGGTGCTGCCAACAGAAGTTCAACAGAAAGAAGACAGAAACTTCCTGGAAATATGGTTTGACTTGCTCACTGTTACAGTCAGCCTCTTTTCCTTCATATCAGGAGGACATACTGTACAATATGTAGAAGTTATGGATGTTTCACAGTTCATTTTTTGGTATAAAATTTGTAGAGCGTCTGTTGCAACCTCCAGCTGTTTCACTAGGTTGCTCCTGAACTTGCTTCAATCTATATTCAGAATCTGTTGTCAATTAATAAATTATATGAATGGATAAAGCATGTTCTAGAGACAGCCCAAGGATTCACTGGCTCAATTCAGTCTTCACCAGCTGCAACTTTGTTGAGGCCGAGAGGTGAATTCAGCTTTTTAAGATGTTTAAAAAAAAAAGTTCACATACTTAATCCCGAAACAGAGTTCAGCTCCAAGCCAGGAATCCTTTGGTGGCAGTGGGGTTTTAGTCATGATATATGACATGTCATTGACCAACAGATACCTCCACTGAGGTACCAGTTTAACACCGAGTGACCAGCCTGGACCCTCCTTTTGAAATAGGAAGCCCCAAGCAGCCACATCTATGCTGTCACACAGGCTATGCTATTAGTCCAGCATTGCCAGTAACGTTACTATAAAACCTCTGCTTTTGTCTCCTGTGCTGTTGGCATCCTCATGCACTCAGTCCCTACATGGCTCAGGGGGGGCAGTTTGGACACGGAGTCACATGTCAAGATACAAGAAATCATTTCTAGTTCCTGAACGATAGCTCTGCTCATGGAGAAAGTCACAAAACGAGTCAGCTGCTCTGCAGTTTGGGGACCTTGAAGGCAGATTCCCCCAAAAGTTCCAGAGTTAAAAAAGAACAAGAAGACCCTCAGATCTACTAGTCTGCTTCCCTACAGTGAAACGAGCTGCGTTGCAGCTGATCTCAGAACCAGTATTCAGAGCAGGATTTAAGCTATGACAGGCATAAGAGCTCTGCAAGAGCAGCGTTTATCCTTGGATTGCAGGACAGCCCAGTTCTGCCAGATTTGTCAGAGAAACAGCTCAAGGAAAAATATCCTTGTCATCCTGCCAGTGCCAGTGCTAAACTAGGTTAATTGTCAGATAGATGTGGAGGTCGGCCAAACTTGCAGCATACAGCCTGTGTGGCTTAATGTCAGACGAGAAATGAGAGTTTGTTGCTTGTGAGTAACCACCGACCTCCTGCAACTCCCATCACCTCGCTCCTTCCTCCTACCCCACTGGCCTTCCAGGGCTCCCCTGGTGCTTTCCCCTCTCTGGTTCCCATCCCAGAACCAGCCTCTGAGTGGGATAAGTTTTGCCCCCTCCCTGCTCCCGTTACATGGGCAAGGCATGTAAGCACACTTCTTACGAGCAGCCTACACCAAAATCAGACATAACTGAGACATAACTCATTCATGAAATGAAACCTTTCTGCCAACCATAATTATTGCACTGCCTTTCCAGCTTGGCAGGGTTTCACTTTTTTTGGCTGGCTCAGGTTTTACTTTTGGCAAGAAAATGTATTTGTTGAGATTGATACTGGCCAGCGTCAGCCTTTTCCAAAGGTGTGAGAAGGCTCCAGCCATGAGAAAATGTGCCAGCAGAGGAAAAGGTCTAATTCTGATCTCAGGTGTGTGTAGGTAGCTGTGGATGGAGTAAAGGCGAGTTTCATGCCTGGAAGGAATAAAGCAGGATCTTTCTCAAAGTATAACTGAAATGCCAACTTTCATTGCACACAAAATTCCTAGGCAGAGTCAAGTTCTTAAAGCTCTCAAAGGGGTTTTAATTGCTGGAGCTGTCCCAGACAAATTTATTTCTGCACCTAGAATCACAGCACTGGGGAAGAAGATGCTAACCAGTAACACTTACTCATGCGACGAAAATGCAACTTTCTAACCTGAGTGGGGAAAGGTACCATCTCTGGGAGAAGGTGGCAGAAAGTGGGGGAGAGACCCAGACCCCACTGTCCTACTAAGAGGAAAACACCGCATATTTGGCAGAGTGTAATCAGTCCTTGGTCAAAGAGTGACTGGACCCAGAATGGTTGTGGTCAGTGCAAACACTTACTTTCTGCCGCACCTCCCATACTAGCAGCGTAGTCTGTATCAAACGCTCCTGACTACAACACTTAATGTGTTCAGAAAATTCGTATTGGGCACCTCAACACCAAGAGTTTGGATTACAGCTCCTAAAGAATAATACAGCATATTTGCAGTTCACCTACAGGGGCTTCTGCCTGGGGGCCTTCAGGCCATAGTCATACTAAAATTTCAAGCTTTACTGTGCAATTCTAAGGGCTGGGAATATGAAGATGAGTTTAAGAAGATGACCTTTTGCTTTTTAAACTGAAATTCTCACATAAACTCCTTCCTCTAGCTGGCAGTTATGCTCCCAATTGGTATGGCTTGTAGCAGCACAAGGGATGGCTTGCAGCTTGCTCCCTAAGTCCTTGCCACTGCCTCCCCCTTTGCACGTGGGGGGACTTGTGTTGGCAACAGCACCCTACCTCGCTTGTTTGTAAGAAACCCACAGAACACAGTAGCGAAACTCAGCACTGGCTGCAGTGTCCTCCCAAAATGAAGTCTGAGGATCTCCCACACTTGCTGGGGACAGTGGGCTCCAAGTCCGGAAGCCTCCCGCAGACTCGACACTGTGCGCACAAGCCAGTCAGGAGCCAGGGGAGCTGGTGGAGTGGGGTCGGACACAAGGCAGAGAGGGGACAGGCAGGGGAAGTGACAGTAGCTGTTGCTGGAAATTTTGGGAGAGATCCCAGAAGTCTGAAGGAAAACCAAATCCCGGGAGGATCTGCTGCCCTTGCAGAGAGCTTAGGGAGAAACAGAAAGGGAGCCTGAGAGTGCTCAGTGCCTGCTGCTCCCTTGTGCCGCAATACCTGCTCATACTCGATGTAAGATAATATCCAGATCCGAAGCTTTCCCAAAGAGGACATTGGAGACAGGGAGAGTCAGGAGCTGAGGAGACTGTTTTTCTTGCTTCCATGCAAGATGTCAGAGTTTGCCATGGTTCCATCCTGGCTCTTTTGTGAGGCTGTAGCATAGGAGTGAAGCTAACAGGCACTCATGCCTTTCTGCTTTAAGCTACCTTAGTTCTGCTTTCACTGAGAGGCCTCCAATTCTAGTACACTGGAAAAGACCTTTCGCATTTTATCTGAATCTGCTTTGTCCTGGCTATTTAATGCAGATATTCTAAACATTTCATTCATATTTTCATTCAAGAATCTTTCCATTCAAGCCTTGCTTTCCAACACTTTCAGCCTTAATTAACCTCACAGCTTAACTCCAACACAGATTTCCATACACGCATCTTTGCACAGAGTAAGGAGGCCAACACGTGGCTTTTGCAGTGGACTAACACATAAGCCCAAAAGGTGCTCCAGGCTTATCAGTTTTGTCACAAATAACATGTGCCCTGAGCTCCTCAGCCTCCATGCAGCTAACTTCACAAGGATAGACTTGAAGCCAGACAGAAGTTTCCCCACCGAGTTGAACACAAATTACAGAAGCTGGCCGCATGGTTAAGCTCAGTGCTGGTAGGGGGCCGGGAGGGTGCACCTAGTATCTTGACCTAAATTGTGCTTACCATAAAAAAGACGTGCCCAAGGACACTGGGAGACAGCTGGCGCGTGCATCTCTTCTTTTTAAATTGAATGAACAGAGAAACAAAATTTTACTGGCTATTCCAGTCCAAAGTGCTGTTTGAATTTTAAGAGAGTAGTTATCATATAAAAGTTATAGGGGGAAACTTGATCTAGCTAATTTGGTGAGATCCCTTTGACTGTTTCATGTAAAACCCGAGAGGGGTAAAAAAAAAGAAGTAATTTTTCGCACGCGGGAGTAGGTTGTGCATTTCACTCTAACAAACAATATATTAAAAAAAAAAAAAAGGCTTGATTCAAATTAGTGGGGTGGATCTAGCTGGTGGATTACCAGCAGTCACTAAGGCCAGGAGCTGTTTAATCCTTGGAGGGAAGAAGCGCCAGCAAGCGTGGCTGCCACGGGCTCCCCAGTGCTCGACCTGTGCTGAGCGCATGCGATGTTCGGCACCCTCCCAGGTGGTCGCTCGATCAGCACGGCCATGTGCCGAAGGGGGATTAGATTGGAAACTACCCCACACTTTCCACGTGACTGAGGTCCTCAGAGTGACAAGGTGAGGTTATTCACTGTCTAGTCTCGCATCCTCCTTCCACTCATAATTTTATTTCTATGATGTGGCCCATAGATATCAAAGTGCAGAAAATCCTGTTGAGAAATACCCCACTGCACAGGTCCTCCTTTGAATTGAGAGGGATAGTGATGGAGGTCAGCATCCCTCGGTGTGGGCGGTGCCACCGGCTCTTCACCCGTGGGAGAGCCTCTTGCAGTGGCCGCAGGCTGCCTCTCCATCCACACACCTTGTTTTTAAACTGGGGGAATAACATACCCTGACTCAAAAGAATGCTTGGGCAAGTATTTCCTGTCTGAAGATATTTTAGATAAGAAAGAAAAAGACCAGATGCTTGTTGAAGCAGCTTTACAAGGATATAAAGGAGAAGGCATGGACCCTGGACTGGGGTCTCCTCAAGACACGTGCAGACCCTTACAATGCCGTGAGCCATCGGGCTGGTGTGGCTACATCCCACTCCCTCCCAGAGGTTCCTCGAGGGACACTTCACAGATTTCTCTTGTCCTTCTGCCAAGTGTTTCCATAGGCTTCCCCTCAGGAGGGAGCACCTCAGCTTACCATGGGCTGTTCTTCATGACTTGGCTAAGAGCAAGAACAAGAAGAGCATCTGTGCTGAGATCTTTGCTGGGGGCAAGGGAGGGACAACAGGCCAGGGAAGTGGTTTTAGTGCAGGCGGCAGTGTCAGGAGGTATGTATTTTCTTGCTGAGAATACTTACAATTATCAGACTGCTAATAGCAAACTAAATATAGCAGCACCCAACATACGTCCCATTAAGTGCCACTGCAACACATCGGCACACCTCTTTCCTACCCATGTGGCACCCAGCTGAAGAGCAACAGTCTGACACAGTCTTTCACCCATTTCATTTCTCCTTTTCGACTCTCCTAAAATCTCGTCTTTATTTCTTAGACAGATTCCAGAGCCTGCATCTCCAGACAGGCTTTGGGCTATACTGTAATCCCTATTCCCCGAGCCACTTGTTCCGCACTTACGAAAAAAAATGCCCTCAAACTAAAGCAAACCCCTGCAGTGCAACACAAATAACCTAACTTTGTTTGAATGGGGTAGAAGGGAAGAGATGGGCTATATGAGTGGGAGGGCAGTGCGAATCCCAGCACCCTTATTCTTCCTCTTGCATATGCACCAATGATGTTAACTGCACCCCCTGTGGTCCTCCAGCTCTTCCCTTGCCGCTCGCATCCCCGCTGGCCCCCTCCTCCTCCTTGGCTGGTATCTCTGGTGGTTGCCAGAGGCCAGTATTTGTACTGGCCAGCAATCAAAGATAGTGTGATAATGAAAAAAAGTTTTCCGCTTACTACGGTCTAGTTTCAAGCCATGGGACAAGCTGTCAGTTATGCTACACATGGTGGTGGCTTTTCAGTTGCCTGTGGGGAAGGATTTATGAAGCTGCCTCTGTGGGATTTGGGGCACAAAAGGGCTGGGGGAGTAAACTTGTGCCCCAGGTGCCAGCCTGTCCTGAACACCGGCGCCCATGCTGTCCCACTCACAAAACTTCGCATGAAAAACGTCTTGCAAGCAAGTGCCTGAGCAACTGAAGTAGCAACCTGTAGGTCAAAACATTCATGTAAACTGATTAAACAGGACTGAAAACAGTTTTCCTCTTTCTCTTTCAACTTCTGTTACTAGAGAGGACCTTGAATCCATCCCACAGATTAGTATGTCAGTGTCTTGTGCAGCATCCAGCAACAGCCAGAGACACCAAATACAGGTGGAGGAGGAGGAGAAATTCCTGAAAGGAGCTCAAACTTCCCAGTGTGCTTTTGGATCATGCCAGCCCCAGCAAATCCTGCTTTCCTCTGCCCCAGCCAGAGATGGAGCGGTGTGCGAGGTCCTGAGCACCAGCTCCCAGTGCCAGGTAGCATCCAGGGCTGGGCACTGGGGAGGGGACATACACCTCCCATTGCTGACAACTGAAGATGCACGTCCAAGCACCAGCCCACACCCACTCCCTTAAGAATGACTGCTGACATCCAGCAAGACTAACATCTCTGTGGGTTAGAAGGCTAAATAAATAAGAGACGAATAGCTACCGTACGTCGTAGCCCTTTACCCTGAGAGAATCAGTGAACCTGAATTCCCCAAGAAAAGCAAGTAGGCTGCGTCTGCGCCTGTGCTGTGATTAATCTCATCAGTTTGTTTTCCTGGAAACTAGATGTCCCAGATGCCATTGTTTCCATTGTAAGTGTTCATCTGCTCTGTTTTGAGCTTGATTGCTCCTGCAGCCTGCTTGGCTTAACTGTTTTTTGGGTTTTGTTTTTTAAATTAACGTTCTTTAAAAAAATGCCAGTAAATTAAAATGAGGACATAGCTGCAGCCCTCAACACCAGATTTGTTAAATGTTTAAAAACACCTATGGCATACAGAAATCCTGAGCAGTTGTACGCAGCGTGACTAAATTATTTATAGTTGTCATGCGTATCACACAAGAATTTCAAAAGGGGACTTTGTGTTTCTGCAAAACATTGCTATTTTTGTCTGACAGTAGAGACAATCATTTGGAAATTAGTCTTGTTGGTACTAATCACAACTGTTACTAAAACATTCCCACTGTAGGCACAATACAGTCATTTTTCATTTTTGAGCAGAGTTAGCCATTTCATTCATTATCTCAAGGAAGATCTTGGAGTTTATAATTTGTTAAAGCACAAACAAAACATAATTAATTGAAACATACTGGAACAAACATCCATTTCTATTCATAAAAGCCCTATTAACTACTACAATAACATTCAAGCACAGATTAAACTAGTATCATTTATAGATGATACCATAGAATATTTGTTTTATGAGTTGGAAAGATCAGCTGTGGGGTTGTCTGAGGTGGGTTTTCTTTAAGACATGAAGACATATGCATGGATTGCTACATTCAAATTTGCATTATAGAGAAAATAACATTCTGCTGCAGGCAGAAACATAAATATGGGAAATATCTTTCCTGTCTCAAGTGAATTATTTCTGGTGAAAGGCTTCTCAGTGTTTTGCTACAGGCATGCAGCTTTACACACAGAACATTATGCATGTACACACAGAGAGCGCTCTGCCAGGGGTGTCTACCCTGATGCCCTCCCCTATGCCCAGCTCCCCTGCAAAGCTATTTATGGAAAGCAAAGAAAAGACACAGATTCAGAAATGGAAAAAAAACAACAAACCCAACAACCACCAAAAACGTTGGCACAGAAAAGCAAGTTGATAAGGAAAAAGGCAGCTTCACTCAGTATGTCTCAGCTGCTTCCAAAGCAGAAAGCCATGGGGACATACTGCTATTATTAGCCCTCCGGATGGGAAGCAGCTAGTTCGCAGCACGGTTTGAAGCTGTTGGCAAGACGTTGCAGGATTTTCTTCGCACATATGCACACACGCAGACAGACAGACAGATCCCCCAAAACGCTCATGGTGAGCCCCTTCCCGCCGCTCGGGTGAGACAGACAGACAGAGAGCACGACGCCGGCGCGACTGTGCGTACTCACAGCTCGGAGTACAAGAAGTGCAGGTTGCCCACATTGTCTATGTAGTTTGCAGGACTTAGCCAAGGTAGGACCAGTAACAGGAGAGCCTTCATTTTCAGTGCAGGGCTGGCACTGCTGCTAGGTTTCCTCCTTCCCACCGTCTCTCTGTGCTGGTGGGACACACAACGTGAAGCTTTTGTGCCAGCCAAGCCCCTTCTAAGCGAGCCTTTCCATTTCAACGCAATGATAGCACATTATGAATCGAGCTTAAATCCCTTAAACGAAGCTACACTGCAAAAATCATTGACCTGTAAGAGGATTACTCGATCTGACTCTCAGATGGGTAGATGTGGGGGTTTAGGGACAGCACAGCGTGGTTGGCGAGACAGTGACTTATGCTGCAGAGGAGAGCGATGCTCAGGGAAGAGACCTGCCTCCTGCAGGATTCAGAGTGGTTCTTCAGAGGCAGCTGGTACGTTTACATCACTGCCCACAAGCAGTTGGGTTACGAGCTAAACTGCATCACGGAAGGGTGTAGCTGTCTGACAAGGGGGGGAAAAAATGCCACCCGTGGAGTTTTGAAGCAAGCAATATCAGAAGACCACACCTTTTTAAAGTAAAACGCCGCAAAAGATCACAGCAAACTGCTGGCTGTTTGCATCTCAGTCTGAATTCCGCAGATCCAGTCAGATGTTTTTGTGCAAACATAAATCATGTAACAATACAAGGACATGCCGCTTCTCTTTTTTTTTTTTCCCCGCCCCCGAGGATGCAAGAGCAAACATTTAAAATAAGGATGCTCTTAACGGACTACTCTGCGGTAACTGGCGTTTAAAAAAAAATAAAGTTCTCTCATCAATTACAAAGCATAAAACAGCAAACTCACCTTGTCCCATCAGTGACCTCGTCTCTAATCAGAGCAAGCTTTCATCTTCTCTCTGAGAACCAGGATTGGTCCAAGCCTGAAACACGAGGACTGTCGACAGCCCTGGTGACTCTAGCCGAGTCTACTTTAATTTATTCACTGAGAACACAGATCACGTTCAGTCGAGATTTCAGATGGGCTCTGAGCTGTTCTCACCGCAGGCACTGGATTGTTTATGATTATTATTTCATTTTTTTATTAGCAAAGTCGCACAGTTTTTCTCCCCTCTATTGATTCACCGGAGTTAAAGAGAACAGCATCAGCTCGATCTGCTCTGCACCCGGGCGTGCTGGAGCCAGTGCCCGAAGAGCACAATGCCCTTCTCCTCTCTCACCCTGCCATGAGTTGGAAGTGGGATGGCGAGGGAGGTTTCTACATTTCTGAGAATTAAGTTAGGCAGAGGCGTAAGATAACTTTGGTAATAATAATGCTGTGCTTAAAAAAACATAAAGGTACTGCACAGTCTCTGCAAGCACAAGGTTGCAGAAGTCCCCCTTATGGGTCACTCAGAAAGTTTCCTCCTAATTCTTCCTTTGGGTGGGAATGCCAGTGAGGCTGCACTACCCAACCCCTGGGAAGCTGAAACCCTCAGCAGCAAAGGTTCCCCATGATTTCCTACTCCCGTCTCTGCCCTTTGGCCTTAAGGTAACTCAGCCTTTCAAACCATCCTGAGGAAAGAAAATCCGTGCCATGAGGGGCAAAGAAGAAGCCACCCAGCCTATGTAGCACTGCCTTGTACTGCACTACCTTAGATGCTTTAGGGTTTGATGGGAAGCGAGAGCACTGCTCCATCTATCCAGTCCCCTGCTCCCTGGGTTTGCAAAGCCAGTACTTGGTGGGGGGAGCCCTGCACAGGGGAGGAGGGACAGCAAGAGGCTGTGGGAACATCTTACTAAACCAATTCCTCCTACCCCTGGTTGGGCTCAGGCCAAGTGAGCCAGAGACATAGGATCCTGAAGATCCTGAGGGGAAAATCCAGGCCATGGACATTCAGTGATAAGCACGGGAATAAAACTTGCCAGGCTTTTACAGGATCAAATCATGGTTTACAACACTGAAATTCTGCAAGGTATGTATGTGAGAGGTTTCTTTACTACTACCACAAGGAGGAGAAACCAAGACACTGGAGTGACTTGCACATGTCCATGTAGCAGAGCCAACACTAGAAAATAGGAATTGTGCTAGTTGTGTGGCTTCTGTGTGAAAAACAAAACTCCAGTTTACTTGCTTATTGTGTGAGGGGTTTTTTCCTGATAGTTTTATGGCCACAGCTCCATCATCTCAGAAAAATGAAGACAAAAAGGAGGATCTAAAATACATTAAAGTCACCTGTATGTATAGTAAAGGAAAAAGGTATTTGCACTAGGGTATTTGCACCAGGGGATCAAGATTTTGTGGTTGGAATCTGTAGAGAAACATAAACTCAGTGACAACAGCTCATAGCAGACTGTCAGTCCCTTTACCTGCATCACTGTTGAAATCTGTTTTTGAGGCATGTCAGAGAAGTACTGACCAAAGGCAGAAAATTATAAGTAACTTTGCTATTTCTATCCCTTAGCAGCAGAAAGCTAACCTTGCAGCACACCGCTGGCCTGGGCTGAAAGCTGCTGCCACCACTTCTTACGCCATGAGACAGCAGCACCCTCAACAGGGAAAGCCAGGTTCAGAACTGGGTGGGCCAGGGGCACCCAAATCCACAAACACCAAGCCTCTAGCATGTGAAAAGTGGGCTTTTGCCCTGTGCAAGGGGTTTATTGCTAATGGGTTTTTTCAGTTTTAGTAATGCAAAACGGTCATATTTTTGGTTTGTTAAACCACCATAACTTCAGTGAATATTTTCAGTGAATAAATTCCTCATGCGAATCCAGGTGCTTTAGAAAACGACACCTTCAGTACAAATGGGGATGCGTTTGAAGAATGGCAGGCTGCAGAGCTATTTCCAGTTATGGGCTTCGAGACCCAGAAGCCTGCAGCCGTGTGTACACATGTCCATGCTCCGCCTCACTAGCCTGCTCACAGGGGATGTTCTGACCCTCAGCATTACCATGTCTGTGCAGGAATGTGCCCCCAGCAGCAGCCTGGAGCCCTGCGCTGCTCGCCCAGGGCTTCCTCCACAACGCACAGGCAGAAGCACAAACCTAGGAACACAACTCACACCTGCAAACCACAGGGAAGTCATTTCACTGGACAACAGATACAGGCCACAAAAAAAGGCATCTCTTAGACCCCGCATCTCCTCAGATCCGAGGTGCTGTTACCTGGACTATGCCAAAGCATTTGTCTGCTTTCAGAAATCACAGCCCTGAATGTATCTCTTTACTATTCTGCCCCCCTTTCAAAAGACAGGAGATGAAAGACAATAGCAGCAGCACGTGCTTTTACCCTGCAAAACAGAGGATCATCCATCACCAGTTCTCTCCTTGCAGAGGAACCAAACTGCTCTCTGGAGATGTCTCTCCCAGAGGCAAGAGAGAGGGTGTCCTGGCCACCAGGAGAGGTAAGCCACGAAGGGGAGTCCAGCCAGGGAGATCTTTCACACTGTGCCGGAGAAGCCAGGGCTCTGTGAGCCCCATGGTGTGGTGCATGGGTAAGTGCTTACCTGGAAGAAAGGAGTGCTTGGCTCCAAAGACCAATACTAAACCGGAATGTTTTCTGCTCTACTTCTCATATAGGTCATTTGCGATTCAAAAAAGGATTGAAGAAAGGGCAATTATAAAACCCTTAATGTACTGCTAAAATATTTACGATAGCTCAGCTTCCCAAAACTCACAGATCTCTTCGGATGACTAAATACACACTTCCATTATGCAGCTAACCACAAGGTATCCACCCAGAATTGCTAACGATAGCATGAAGTACCTTGAATGCACTTGATTCTAAAAAAAGACATATTGTCAAATAAATGGACTAAATTCAGCTCTGAATTCATGATACTGTAAGCATTCATTGGGACTAAAATCTATAAATCTTTCTTTACATTAATTGTCTATTTTAATCAGCACTAACTGAAGATACTTTTTTGTCTCCTTAGAAAAAGAGTGAAAAAGGGTTTATCAACAACAACTTACTGGGTTTGGAAATGCTGTTCGAGGTGGCCACGTTGCATGACCTCTGAGCAGTGTTCTGTGAAAGGGCAGCTAACCATTAGCTTGTCCAGGAGGTTATTCACTAGTATGCTGGACTTCCTGCACGTCTGGAGAATCACAAGCTTGCGGTCCATGGGGCAGAAGTCCTTTTCCACAAGGAAGTTCGTAAGGCAGGCTGTGCAGAAGGTGTGACCACAGAGAGTGTCTAATGGCTGAAGCAAAGGTTGCAGGCAAATGTGGCATATCAGATCATCATCTACTTCTTCGGTGTAGCTGTACAAGTGGTTTTCTTCCGGTAAATGCGCCTGGCCGCAGGTGACACAGAGTGGCGGGGAGCTATCCTCCATTTCTTCTTCTTTCTGGCTCATAATCAGAATTGATACAATTCAAAAGAAGGCAGGTGGAAATACCCGACCTGTTTTCTATTTGTGAGAACAGCAGCAAGGCTTGTGTGCCATCAGATCTGTTGGGAAGAAAGCCGAAGGGTTATGGTCTGGACTGTTTTCTCTTATCATACTTACAGTATGTATCTGGATATGAAGTACTTTAGCAGGTTTTAGGGAAAGATTGCATGTTTGGGATAGGAAGGTGAAGCAAAGAAATGAAAAAAAATTTAAAAAGAGAGCGTTAACTCCAGGGACTTCTTTTCTTTTAAATCTAGCTCAGTTTACACAATTACTCTCATTGTAAAGAAAGCTATCAAAATAGGAAGAATACTACAGGCATTTAATGGTTGAAAACCTTAAATTAGCATATAATTGCAGTTCCAGTCAGCTGATTTTGTGGTCACATTACTTCTGCTGGAAAAGCAGCATCATGCGTAGGCAAACATTGCAAGACTGTATGCAGCAAAACACGTAAGAACAATGGTTACTGCCCAAGCATCCTGCTCAGCACAGCAAGGGAGAGCAGCAACTTCACCTAACACCCACCAGTGTACAGAGACTGTACACACAGCCAAAGGGAGGGGTCATGAGGATTTAGAGCTTAGGACCCTCTAGACCATCCTTTTCCCACAGCAGCAATGGGTCTCTCTGATTTTCAAAACCATTGAACACAAGACCCCATCTTTTACATTATGCACAATGGTGTTACAGACAGCAAGAATGTACTTTGGGGAGAGTTCAAGACACTGTCTTGTCTCGGGGACCTGTGACCCTGCATTCAAAGCTTGTCTGCTTATCTCCCCCCGGCACTGCTCTGGATACCTCAAGTCAAGCAGTTATAAACATCTGCACCAGCATAACCAGCTCAAAACTTCATTTAACTTCCAAAAGCACCAAATACCTCACACGCTGAAGTAAAGTCCACAACACGATGCCAAGTACTGTATCACTCAAAATTGGGCCTATTCCCTTCATAATCTGTATTACAGAAACCCAGCATGCCCCTAACTACAGACCCAATTAGCTCTGGCCAGAGCACCTGCCTGCTGGTATTTTAAAGATGTAAACTCTGTGGGTGGCAACAAAACTGAAGAGTAATTTGTAGTTTTTACTTAATGAACCCCAACTGCTCATTGGAGCACTTATGTCTCATTACATCTACGCTTATTTTGATATACTGCTTTGAAAATAAACATGAAGATATAAAATATGCAATGGCCTAATTACTGCTTTTCCTTGAAAATGCAAATCTTACTTGGTGCTCTGCCGTAACACTGTACCCTTGCTTCCAGCTTGGCTTAATTTGCTGAGACAATGTGTCAGCCTCAGACACCCACGTTTGAGGGCAAATGGGGGAAAGAATTAAAAAAAAATCTGCCTATGACAGAGTGCATTTTCACATAAAATAAAACCTTATTTTTATGCAAAGCTCATGGGCTCTAAACCTGAGAAATTAAACTTCAACATGGCAGGGTTTTTCCTGACATAAAGGTAAAATGATAGCCCCACTAACTCTAACCAGATGCTTAAATGTCAAGCATTCACTTTAATGCTTTGCTAGATCCTATTCTTATGTAGCAATTATGCTAAGTGGCTGTATAATAATATTTTTTGCTTGCAAGATTAAGTTCTGCATAAACTCTGTCTCCTGATTATCAGTAGCTTCATTTGATTTAAAATCATCGCCTATTAGAATTCTTGCAAATATTTAAAATACTTTATACTGCAGCAAATGTTTCCTTTTGTAAAAATATTCACCAGAGCTTTATGAACAGCTCTTTGTGAAGAAACGAACATCCTTCTATTGTGCAGAAAATAGCTCTAGCTGCTATCTTAATACAGGAATTTAAATTGGTATTATTTGGTTCTACTAAGGTGACACACAGCAAAAAGAAACAAGAGAAAAGATGATCAGGAGGCTGAGGTGGGGACTGTTTGGGCACTGCAAGTGACTCCTGGTAGGCAGCTCTTAGCCAACTTCTTGACAAAGTGGGGTGGCCACAAGCTGGTGTTTGATCTACCAGTATCTGTGTTTCACAGAGTAAGAGGGAGAGTGTGCAGCTGATATCCACATCCCTCGCTTGTGGAGGGAGCCCATCCGAAGTCAACAGAGCCACTTGCAAGCATAGCGATAAGCAGCTTGGGAATTTGCAGGATTGTGGCTTTAAAAATAGCCATAAAATGAATCAGAAATCAATAAAGCATGACAAAAATAACATAGCTTTATGAACTTCATTCTTTCCTACATTTTCGAAATGCCTTGCACCCAGGGCAACCAGGGGAGCGGGCAATTTCATGCTGTTTCTCCACTCTCCTGCCACATCTTCTTGTACCAGCACACACACGTGGGTGCTCTCCCTGTGCACCATACACTATAATATGGCCAACCCCAACATTTTGTTGCCTCATGGATGTTCCCAAAGACAGAAGCTCTTGCTTCCTGCTGGCAGGAGACCCAACACACGGCTCCCCTCAGAGAGCCTGCTGAAAGCTGGACACGAAGCCCTGCTCTGAGGCAGGAGCATCCCGCAGGAACAGGAGCACGGGCATCCGAACAGCCCCCACCCAGCCTTGTTCCCTAACCCTGGAAGTACCACTCCTCTGCTCCCACAAGTACAACAGGGGAGTACATCAAGTCCCGTGATACAAATTAAGTACAACTGGAAACAGCGCTACAGCTCCGAATTGACTACAATTATTTCTGCAATGACAATGGAGAAAGAGAGGCATCGCTGCCCGAAGGCCATGCTCTGCTGCAGCAAAAACGATGAGAGAAGCCCCAGCGGACACAAAGCCGGATTGTCCTGACCACTTTAGAGATACTCTTTATGAACCTGACATGCTAATAATGCATTGCTAGTGAAAAAGTGCAGGTGCAAGGAGCTGTATCTGAATTTTACAATATTTACATGCATTACAAATATTTGCTACAGCACAAAGAAACAAAAGCATCCATGTTAATTAGTAACAGGCAATGAATTTTTAGGAGGACTTAATTCAAGTCCTATGGCCTCTGTCATTTAGAAAATTTACATGAGATAATAACATAAATTGGGGGGGGGAGGTGCGGGAAAACCTATCAGCCTTTTCTGGCTAATCTGGTCTATGATCACCCACAATGAACCTTCTTTAATTGCTGGACACATCAAGCAATGCAATGATCACTGCCTGTCTTTGGGAGGTGATTATACCATCACAGGAGTTAGCACGGAAGGCGCGCAATGGAGTTGTCGCACAGATTCAGTCAGAGGCAGAGGTTGTTTGCAATGTTTGCAGTCATTTGTATTTATAACATTTACGCACTGTCGTAACGAACTACATAATTCATTTCATGTCCTTTTAGGAAGCTTAAAGCCTTGGTGTTAAGCTTTGCTAATGTTTCCTCTTGAACAATGTCGAAGAGAGGGAAAAGGGGATTTAAAATTGATCTGCTGATAACCAGTGTATATTTCTACTTCTTCTATTAACTATGAATAATAAAATACACTTTGAGCAAGGAACCCTGTACAGGTAGATGGTAAACCACAGCTAAGTCAAAAAAGGCAATTATTACCTGACTGAATGTCTCTTCGTCGAGGCCCATGCTTGGGGAAGAAGGAGAGGGGAAAGGAGAGGGGAGGAATCCTACGTCCATCTGCAGTCAGTGTAAACACCACTGGCAACCTCAGCAGGGTGAGGATGTCACCTTGGCAGTCTCACGCTGGCTTACAGTGAGAGCCGTATTTACAGGGACCGGTTGCTGCGTGGATGGTTGGCAGGAGGAGCTTTTAGAGGTGGTGGTGGTGCCATGCCCAAGAAGACAACGCCAGTGTTTGCCCCTTCGCTGCTGTGCAGGAAGTTTTCAACAACTTGGGTCCCCGATTTAGCATAATTGTGCAGCACCTAGCACAGCTTGGCTTAGATAAATACAATTAAATACTGATTTGTAAGAATTTCACAGTGTTGTGACACTGCAGTAAGTCAAGCTCCTGCCCAAGGCACAGAGCTGAAGCACAGGAATATGGTGCAAATGATGAAGGAAGAACATTGTCACCCTGGATATCCATATTACCAAGCTTTCAGCCACAAGCTGGAATAAGAATGGTCACATCAGGGCATGAAATAACCCCCACGGCTATGGTCACAGTGTTATCATGATAACACATCTTTTTAAAATGTTACCCAACGGACTGCACTGATTTGAAGGAGTTTCCATCTTCCAGGTTTTCACTGCTTAGGAATTTGCAGCCACTGGAAGCGTTTAAGAGAATAACAAAACAAACCCAGACAAAAAGCATGGGCCATAAACATGGAGGGTAGGTAGAGAGAAAGACTTTCATCTCCTTGAACAGCCAAACCCATAGTTGTCCCACCCCAATGAAGCATTTAAGCAACCTTAAGCTTAAATCCTGACTTACCATCACAGTTATGCTGGCAGCAGTGTAGCAAGACGAGGGCAGGGTGAGCAGAGTGGCAAAGCCCCACTGCCTCCGCCCAGCCACACCGTCAAATATTAACCCAGCAGTTCAGGAGGCTGCACTTGGAAGTAGCGTGGCACAAAATAGAAGCAGCTTCAGGTAGCAAAAAATGAGCAACCAAGGCTAAAAGAGAAAGAATTAAGTGATGAAAGAAGGTAAGGAAGTGGCTAACACAGGAAGGAATAAACAGATGCCTAAAGGCCAGAGGAACTGTGCTGCAGAGCCTGGAAGGGCAGCAACCGGCTTAAATCCCAAATGATGAAAGACAAACCAGTGAATGGGCACCACTGAAAAATGAAGGAGTGACACAGATGAGCTGAAAAACAGGTAGAGCAATTTAGCTCCAGTTGCTCTGAAGTAGCATGGCTTGGGGATAATAAAATCCTCAGAGTCAAGGGAAAGCGTGGCCAGCATGCAAAGGGAAAATGGATTCTGAATAGTACAGTAAGATCACTAAATATAAGTTGGTTTTGTTTTGTTTTTTTCTCTCTGTGTATTTAAGTAACGGATTTCATTAATGCACATGTTTTATTTTTGGACTTTAAGCATGTGCATAACAAACCCTATATCCACTGATTAAAAGGGGATGCCTTTTCATGCCCTGTTTCTCTGCCACACAACCCTGAAGGAGGTAGAGGTACTACCGATGGAGCTGTTGTGCTCTTCTTCTCTGGACTGTGATAAAAAAGTCGTGCTGCATTCTTCCCCCAGCTCCTGCATGGGATCTTATCTCCTACAAATGTGCACCTCTAAATGAGTCACGGCCATCCTTTTATGCAGTTCAGCATCGCACTGTATGGTCAAAGGGGCCGGTCTGCAGGCATGTAAGGAAACCACTCCATGACAGCAGCATTGCCAGCTGCCAAGTAAAGGTAGAAGCTCATTATTCTTCTACAGATGCTTTTACCTGGCCCTCCTTTCACCACACTAGCTGTGAGCAAGCTGCAACCAACATCTGCCTTTCTTAATACTCAGCTTGTTTTGCTGAAAGCCCATAGACTGCCATCTTGCTTCTTAATGTTAAAAAATACCCAAATAAAATTGCTAGGAGACTTGGCACCTTTAACTCTTTAAGGATGCCTCAGCCCAGCTGCCCATGGCTAGAGGCGGGCAGGTCAGGAGATGTGGGCATTGTCCCCATCTAGTGGCTCACCCACACCGGGGAGAAGAGTGGATCACAGCCAGGAGGGAGCAGAGGTCCTCCTTCACCCTCGAGCAAAAGCGCAAAACCCTCAGGTTATGCAGAGTTAGCTGTGAGGATACTCAGGAGAGCATAGCCCTTAGTACTTCTGTGAGAATCCAGGTTACAAAATCCTTCCACCTATTTTGTATTCAGGGTTTTATTCAGGCATCATGTCAAATGCTCACACAAAACTATTTGCCATTAGCTAGAGAAATTCTAACGTTGTTTTAATTTATCATCTTTCATCAAACTGTCTTTCCCGGTAGCTGGCCTCCCAACTTTCCCATTATCATGTTTTGTACTGCTAACTGCACTTCTCTGACTGAAGTTTTTTTAGATTACACTGACTTTACTGTTTAAGGTAGTACCTATTTTGGAGGCCATTGGGCAGCCTGTTTGTTTCACAATACTAGACAACAGTTGTGGAAAACATGGAGTGACCCATACTCCAGTAATACCTGTTATACTGTATTTTTCCATCCAAAAAGACAGTGATTCACATTCCAAAGATCTGGCTAAAAAAACATCATATAATAATTTGCACCAACCTTGGCATAGCTGCACTTAAGGCCAAAGGGGTGAGTCAGTCTGCCTAGATTTGAAACTTTGTTCAAAGGAAGGTTATCAAACACTAAGGTGCCTAAAACCCTACCATCACATTTTAGGATCAGCATTCCTCCTACGTGTGTCTTTCTCTCTCTTTTTTCCCCCCTTCCCCTATTTTTAAATCTGTTCTACCTACAGAAAACTCACAACACTTTCTTTCTGCCTGAGGTGTAATCAGTAGTAGACCATCTCCAACAGAGATCTGTTATGGGCAGAGGTGAGATGCATACCTCCAGGTAAAAAGTCAGTAGCTGGAGAAGAGTTGGGGATCCCAGAGATACCAATTTAGCAGATAAGAATTCAGCTTGATTTTTAAGATTATAGGAAAGACTGTTAGAGCTGTCTCTCAGAGGAAAATAATTGTATTTAAAAGTTCAGCACATCGGTACAGAATGTCTCTGAGACAACAAGCAGGAGCTCCAAAACATCTCTTCTGCCTGGCCCCAGCTTTAAGACAGCTGGTTTTTCAAAGTTATTATTAGTCAAAAAGTTCTTCTCGGAGCTTATAACAATCAAAGCACTTTGCAGAGCCTTTAGTGATGAAAGACATTTCCAACTGAATAGAAAAATCCAACAGTACAGTACAGTAGGTGAATAACCCCGACTTTTTAAGTTGTAGCTCAAGCTGTGAAACCTAACAGAAATGTCATACTGTGCCTGCACGCACAATAACTTCAAAAACCAGAACCAGATTGCTTGAAAAAAATGGTTTTCTTTGTGGCTCATGCTGGAATTTACAGAATAAACTAATGTTGGAAAAAGTTTTTTGTTGTGGAATTATGTATCTGAAACGTCTGTTAGGAATGTATGGAAATATATTCTGATTTTTCGTCTGTCTCTCTCGCACGCCCACGCAAACCTGAATTGCTCTTTTTGACGATTTCATGGATACAAAACTTTACTCAGCATGTTAAAATGAAAAAATTCAGCCCAGAAGTAATCTGAAAATATGAGGAACAGCTGGACAAGATTTGAGTGAAGAGAAGATTTGAATAAGACAGTACATATCCGCAGGTTAACCTACCCACACTACAAGGAATATGTCCTGTGAATGAACTCACCTTAGCAGAAGGTAGTATTTCTGAGAAGACTTGTTGCTGGCATGCCTCTAGATGTCAAATACTATGTTGCTTGAGATAATAATTTCTGCCTCTTGCTTTTTTCAAAGTTCACTAAACCCAGACTTGGACTAACAGCTTATGGCAGAACTACAAACTCAGACTCCAAGAGCAAAGACGAGTTGTAGCAAAATGGGCAGGCTGTGGGTAACTGCTTCTCAAAGGCACATGGTCTACCTGCTCAAAGGAAGTCAATCATGTGGCCGAAGCCAGACTGTGTAGGCAATTATGATTGACTCCTAAAGTGCTTCCTAAACACGTGCTCATCGTAATTGACATAATAAATGCCATTGGCATTTCACATACTAAATTATAAAATTGCATGGCTAGTTATGTAACAAAAGGTGCGTTACTGCTCTGATTTGGCCGATTGCTCCGGCTGAGTTTGGCAAGACTGGCAACCTCACAAATACCACAAGCTTGCTTTCAGCCATTTGACCAAATCACAAAACTGTATTTGTGTGGTTGGATAACCGCATGCCCGAGCTGCCTTTCAAGATGCTGGTAGCTAGGAATATGTACAACGGTCCATGCAAACTGCGTGAGGGAGTGCTTCACCGGTCCTTGCTCCAGGTGTGTGTCTGCTGTGTCTCTGCGATGGGGGACACGTGTCTGCCCACCTTCCTCCTGTGTTGCAGAGCAAGGAAACGTGCTTGCAGACCACTATGGAGCTATGGGGTGTCCCAGCCAGGTGCTTCTCAATCCAGACAGCCTAGCCCCCAGACATATACGGACCCACATTGGGTCCATCACAACAGTGAGACATTACACAAAAACCTTGCTGCTATGGAATAAAGTGCAAAACTTGGCATAAAATGCATTTGCCTTAAAATAAATAAAATAAAAAGCTCTGTACTTTCAGAACGAATTTGGTTCCTGACATTAACTCCATGAAATTGCTTCTACCCTCTTTCCTAAAGAAACAGGGCAGTTCTGCACTTGTGTTCTCTCTCTCTGTGAGTCTCTTTGCTCATCCCTGCTCTTTTGCTCCCCAGTACCTTTTGGATCCATTCTTCAACTCCAGGCCAGTCTGACAGAATGACAGAAGCCTCCATTTACATTAGCACAATTACCATGAGAATAGGTGGCTGGGTAGGAGAGAGAAAAAAATTAATGTTCCTACAAAAAGAAAGGCTGCAGAGTGAACCCAAATCATACTGGATTTTAGCATAGATGGGCAGGAAAATAGAACTGTGCATAGCCAGCCGTCAAGAAAAACTAATGCTGGAGCTACACCATACTAGACAAAGCCACAGGGAAATAGCATTCACTAATTCTTCTGCCCTCTGAACCCAGATATGTAATCCAAAAAAATTGTTCCTTCCCCACTTCCAGCTGCCATGCCTTATCACGCACCGCAGCACAGGTGCTGAGATGGACCATACCATCAACGGAGGTACCTACCCGAACAAAAATGTTTCTCCCTAGGCATGCCCCTTACTTCCTAATGAGTGAATACACTTTATACTACGTTCCCCAGGCCAAACGTACCCATTCTCTTTGAGAAGAACAAGATACCCCTTCCTCCACCATGTATCATTCAGCTACCCTCGGAGCTGGCCTAGCTGAAAGACCACAGCAAAACTCCCCGTGACCCTGGTCTACCAGGGGAAAAAATGACTCTCAGAGTGTGACTGCAAGCTGCTGCCAGTATGCAAGGGTAAGGGGCTAGTGGGTACTGGGGAGCAGGGAAAAGGGGTTGATCATGCTTGGCTGGCATGATGGAAGGCACGGTTGGATGGTGGCACCCCGGTTGCCAGTGGTGCCCATTTAGTCTCAGAGAAGACTTGCTTGTCCTGATTAAAATGTTTTGCTCACCACCCTTTGAGGATTCAAACAGTAGGTAAGTAATGTTGTTGACTTCCTGATCTGTCGGACGAAGAACATATACAAAAAAAAAAAAAAACACAACCCACTGTCAGCACCCTCTAAAATGCTTTAAAGTAGCCTTTATCTCTTTTTTGGTAACATTTATTTTGGTAAAAGGATGAAGAACAACCTGCGCAACTCACTTGCAGCTTCGTGATGTGCGAGTGGCTCCGCAACACAAAACTGCTGCAAGAGCTACAGCATCTGCACGAACAACCCAGCACACTGACCACGTGTCCTCTGTGCGGGCCTGCCCTACTTAACTTAAAAATAACAATGCAATACAGAAAGCAAAATGCATGGGAATGTGAAAATCTTAATACAGCTTCACAATAAGTCTTAATCTCTCTTCACAATCCTCTCCCAGGGCCCCAAGTAGGTCAGCAGGGAAGGTGGGTGATGCTACCTCTCCGCCTTCCCAGCACCAGGGGTGGGAAGAGCTGCTGAAGAGGGAACGAAAGGGCAGGGGCAGAAAGCAGCGTGGAGGACGTCTGCCCCAGAGGACACTGAAGCCTTACACCTCACCCTGCCTCCCACGGCCACAGTGCCTGCCACCCTCAGACCACACAGCCTCTTCTCACATGTGACCACGAGATAACATTTAATAACTACAAAGTGCAGAACATGTGATGGATAACCCTGCTAATAACATGTAATGAAGTAAGTCGTGCTTTAATTACACTGTGCCTTTACAACTGCTCCTCTGATCCAGGAGTCTCTTAATGCTTGACAAACTACTTAACGACACCCTGTGGGGACCTTTTTTAGGAGCAGCCCACAGCGTGGTTAGGTGAGCAGGGGAAGGGGCAGCCGGCTGCTCCCACGCCACAGGGCCGGGTTCCCGTGATGCCAATGCCCAGCCTCCATCACAAGAGTCCTTGTGCAGCAATGTGGCCACAGAGATGCTCTCAGATGCTCTGAGGGAAAGCCCTCACAAACTCTTGACTTCTAGGACTGCGTCTTCTGCTTTATGAGGATGCACCCACAGAGGGACAGCAGCAGGTCGTGGCAGCTGGCTCCCCAGTGTGACTGGTCTAAGCAACGGAACCAAATGCTTTAGGTAAAACCTCTGGCCCATTGCACTCAATGGCAAAATTAAGCAAATTCAATGGAGACAGGATTTAATCATCTGTATCTCAATTCTACTTATGTTGCACCTAATTCCAGTACTATAATTTATATATAATTATTATTAAAGATTATATATATAATCTATAATTGAAGTTATAGGTCTGTAAACATCTATAATGTAAATTATATCTGTATCTTACTATTTCTTTCTCCTGCCACTTGAATCCACAAAAATTTACTGAATAAACAAATTCTAACCAGAAAAACAGTCTCTGTTGAAGAACTGCATGAAACAGTGACACTCTGCTCTCTAAAATAACACAATCCGAAAGCGTTCCTTGCCACCCAGTCCCGGGGTGACAGCTGCCAGGGCCCAGTCTCATTCAAGAACCTGCAAAAAGGAGGGCACAAGCCCAGGCAGGGTAGTCAACAAGCAAGTTCCAACAGCTTAGGAGAGCGGTACAGCCCAGAGGCAGCCTCCTAAATAATGGGCAGACCCACAATATGCAGCTGGAAACAGACATTTCAGGGGGCAAAGGGAAGAAGTTTGGATGAGCTTACAGGCATTTTGCAATGTCGAGTGCTGAATTTCACATTTAAGAAAAATGCACGGTTTGAAAGAGGGAAACGTATTGCATGCTGAAGAGGCTGAACCCAGCAGCCCAACTACTGTGCCCTGACTTAGTTTTCTGGTGCTAACACTGGTTACTTTTTGGGTCTTGAACAAACAGCATCCTGTCTTTCACTCAGTTATCTCTCCTATGAAGTAATGCTGACAGTGCCCATTTGTATCTGCTGATAGTCCCTATCGCTCATTTGAGAGTGAGCTGTGCGCTAGAGCTTATAACCGTCTTCCAAATGGAAAGGACTGAGGAAACACAAAGTATTCGAGCAGGAGTGGGAACAGCTCTCTAGCTAAGGCTGTGCAATAGTTTCCGTTCCAGGGCACCATTTTGTAGTAGGATAATGACTAAGATCCCTCATCAACAAATGTCTCAGCAAATAAATTTTGTTTATTATAGTGACCAAGCCCTCATCTACCAAAACACATCCTCTAGAGCCTGGTTCTGTTCTCATCTGCTCAGTGCTGGGAAACAGCACCCCTGAGTATGGTACTACTCACTGGACTTGATTCATCACTGCTTTAATTGGGGCTTTGCAGGAACTCCCTGATAAAGTCCATTGCTAATTAACAAGCATGTGTTGCTGGTGGCCTTGTAACATTCTCGTTAAAATGAAGAGGCTTACTAAGGTTTTGTCAGCCAGGACACGCAAGTGACACCAACGTGGGAAAGATAGTTTAGTCTGTGGCTGAATTAGTATCTGCTTCACGAACCGGTTCTGTGGGTGTGGAGACCAATTGTGTGCTCCTTAATCCTGAGATGAGAAACCAATTAGGAATTACGTGCTCAAGCTGTCCTGCTTCCTGCATCCTTTCACAGGGTCAGATGTGATCTGCTGCATGCAGGCAGGCAACGGGGTTTTTAATTCTTTGAAATTCCTCCTACAAGTCATAGCTATATCAGTGCCTCAGACCCTTTTTGACTGGATCTGAACTGTGATATTCTTTTAAATAGCAGTAGTATGATTAGATGACTTCTCAGACTGAAGCTATGAAAACCCAAAGCTATGCTACAAAATACTTCCCAGCACTGAGTTCTACTTGCAAAATCCTGTGTGAACTGATACTGTTAAATATATAGTACAAAGAACCGCAAACAAAAATCAGCTTTGAAGGAGAACAGCAAGTAAAATAAGAGCATCACCCAGATTTTAACGTCAGCATTTCAACAGTATCTACACCATGTAGCTGTAGGCGCAAAAGGCTAGGGAAAAGACAAGCAAAAAGTGGACTAGAATTATACCCAAAATCAGATCAAAATTTACCTGCTTTCAGACAAGTCATTTTCTGAAAAGATGCATAAATCCAGACAGAGAAGTAGCCATCATCCCTTAATAAGAAATTACTGGCACATGGAAACCATTGTTTCATTAAGGCTCTTTGTTTTAGTAAGGATGTTGCAGGTGTATTAAAGTAAAACTGGAGGACCAAGGAGAAGGTTGCCAGGAGCCACCAGACAGGTAGGAAGTTTCAGGGTGTTTAGCTCCTTGATTTCCTTGTAAAGGAGTAATTGATATTTACTCAGAGGGATGGCAACAGTATGCAGTTGGAGGCAGTTGTACGCAACAGGAGCTGCCAACTAACCGTTCCCTGACCATTTACCGAAGGTGAAAGTTTCCGCTTCTGTGTTGAGTGCCCTCGAATCACATGACTCAGGTAATGATCTTTCTCACAGATTCAGCTTGAGCCTTTGGGGGAAGGCTAGGAAAGAGCAACTGCATCCTTTGCGCAGTTTCTAGGAGCAAAAGCACCAGTGGGAGAACTGGTCATGCACTGCAAACAAGTGCCAAGTCAGGCAGCCTTGCGTGATACCGGTATCTGGCCATTTTAACCAGAGAGGGGCCTCATTAGCTCCCCAAAAGGCTCTGGCTGCAGAATCCCTTAAAATCAGCTGCAGGCCTCCGTCTGCCCCTGCAGAGAGCGGAACAGGCGGGCCAGGCAGCAGCACCCAGCCACGCAGACAGGACTGACAGCTCCAGAAATACCCAAACGCTTCCCTTCAGCAGCCAGCCTGGAGGAGACTCTCTGCATTTGAAAGCCTTTACTAATTTACCTTCCCGCTGGAAACAGCGTTGCTTGGTTTCCTGGTTTGCAGTGAAATAAAGCTAATCTATCATCTCATCCTGCGTGCAAGATTTATTCGCGTTTTGCAAAAGAAAAGCTATGCTGGGGGACGACGCCAGCGCCTTCAAACTTCTTCCAAAAGACAATTCAATTTTCTCTTCTGATAGACGATCACAACCCAGAGCCAGGAACATTCCTCCTTCCAACTCTGTGCAAGAATGAAGTCCTGATGCAGTTAATGCTCAAACACATGGGCTTGGAACAGCCTCCCAAAAAGCAGAACTCATGTGAGTGAAGGGGAGGACACTTGCACAGCATCACGAACAAGCAAGAGAAATTCACAGCAGGAGAAAGAATATTTTCAGGTGGCAAGAAAAAGATAACAAAGAAACAAGCTTCCCCAGATTGATTCAATTTATATTTTTGGAAAATATACATAGGCTCTGAGGTTTGGGGTGGAAGAATATAAAATAGCAAATTAGTAACAGATTACTTCCTTAAGAGGAATTTTCAGTCTCAGAAAGTGGATGGGAGTATTGAGAATACAACTCCTCACAAAGCAGCAGTTTTCCAAATATCTGACAATGAATCCTGGCTTTTATATACAGATCAGCATTTGTGCTTTTCCAGCAACAGCAGATAATAGACAGTGCTGTTTCAATAAAGTGGTGGAGATGCCTTGATACTGTTCTGCATGAACCTGAATGAGCAAATGAAAAGCACTTTGGAGGGTGGGATGAACAGGGAGCTCTGTTTCTGCAGGAGACTATGGGAAAACAAATGCCTTGTGTAGTGCCCAGTACAGTCACCTAAGGTATTCTTGCTTTTCCTGCTGTTGGAGGAACCCTTTCCTAGCCGTCAGGCACCTGGGGAAAGCATGAAATACAAGTCGAGTATGCACACCTTTCCTGGTTTTTATGTTTTTCCTTGATAGATGTCAAAGCAGCCAAGAGCTTGATGCAAGCAGTCCATCCCTAGTCATTAAAAACACTCCAAAACATTCTTAGCTTTAAACATTTGAATGGGTCCTGCTGATTTATGTACTTGGACCTCTCGTCTACTGAGTACTTTAAGTATATACCTCAGTTTGTGAGGATGTCTGTGTATCCTCATCGCAGTCCTGGGTTCCAGGTTGGCACATCTGTGCATATACATGTTCTCACATGAACAGACAGGCTCATTGGTAGAAATGAAACTTGTAAGAAGTTATGTGTATTCATACATATTCACAGGTTTGCAACCATTGCATGTATCTGTTCTGAATTACAAGATGATTTGAGTTAAGAACTGACTAAGTAAGTGGAGGAGAACATGAGCTAAAGATAAAAACTAAACCAAGTTTTCTTTCCCTCTTCACCTCAGCTGCAGTTATATGCATAAAATCAAGCTGCAAGACACAGCAGGGGTGAGTGTAGCCTCAATTTACCTCCTACAGCTGCAGTGAGACTTTGTGGGTTTTAACCTGGGTAAGGGGAAGAAATGAGTTTCCAGAGGATTAATGAAACGATGGGCTAAAACAGCTGCAGTACAAATGACACCTCTCCACAGATAATCAGTTGGATTTTAACACACTTCACTGAAGAAACAGACCTTCTTAGCAAAAGGAAGACAGAAAACCAAACACAGCTAGCTAGCAAACAGGTAATGAACTAAGCATGGCACCTTTCCATACTAGCATGTAGTATGTATGTAAGTAGTGTTTTAACACTGGCTACCAAAAAACGCAGCAACCTACAGGTACGTTATATGGCCTTCTCCATGAGACTATGAAAATAATCCCTGCATTAGATTATGGGGAGACTGAATCACTAATGACAGACACAGTAAATATTTATCGCTGCCTTGCTGCATGGCACTCGCACTGGGTTCGGACCCACTCCCTCCTGCTGTAAACCGGGGCTGGTTTGTTTGCCAGAGCATTTCCTTCCACCTTTGCTCCTCTGGAACAACTTGTGTCCAACTGAAGGGTAAAAGTGGGAACAGCACAAAAAACAATGCAAGTCTTTAAACTCACGTGTCTGGCTTTACCGTGTCTCTCATCCGCTGCTGGCGGAGTCCTGCAGGTGTAAAATCGCTGGGCTTGGGCACCGCACTCAGCCTTCAGCCCTGTCTCTGCAGGACGAGAACGACCGGCAGCTGTGTCAGACGGGGAAGCCTATGGCATGACAGAAGGTAGAAAGAAAAGCTGAATTGCATAAACCTGAGCAATTTAAGGTTTAGAAAACCACACCCTCCCGGCCATTTCTCCTCCAGGCAGATAAGTGTGTGCAGGCTGCTCAGACAACAGTGTAATTTGAAGCTTTTACTTTTCTTTCCAGCATATACCAAAGTTCATTTTCAGTTTGGCTCTTCCTTGTATTTCTTTTCTTCTTTCAGCCTTGCAATCAACCTGGTTCAAATTTAATAAAGTCAAGTGGACCATCTTAAAAATTGCTTCAAGACAAAAGATTCATGTTGGCTTTCCCCTTGGAAAAGGAAGATGAGGCCCACAAGCTCCAACCCTCAGTCCATGCTTTGGAAGCTGGATCTTCACCTTGTTCCTGCACACCTGAAGTTGGTGGTGAAGACTTGAACCACGTAAGAGCAATGTGTAAACTCCAGAATCAGCTGGCTGAAAATACAAGCTCTGCTAATTTTCTGAACACTGCAAAATAAAGACTGCTTTAAACCCTCTTATCCAGTAATTTTCAGTTTTAAAAGTACTCAAGGAAAGGGTAAGACATTGTACCGCAGCTAAGGTGTACTGCTGCACTGTAATGCAACAGCTGAATGTGAATGTTAATTAGGAAAGCAGTGGCAGCAAAAAAGACCTTTTTTTCAGAAAATATTTTCAATGCAGGAAAAGAAGCCCTGATCTTCCAACTACATGAATCACTAATAAATGCAATGACTTCAGCCGTCATTTGCTCCTAAGGAAGGGAGTGTCTATTCAGGAAGCAAGGCAGCTTTGAGGTGGACTTGAAGCAAGCAACTGCAGTATATGCCGAAAACAGGCGGAAAGAGATTGCCAGCTTCTGATATAAACATCTGTGGCTACCAGGTTTTGGCCTCCAATTCATTCTCATGCAAGTTTGTTTCCCTTCAAACATTTTAGAAGCATACTTGCTACTTGTGATTATAAAACCTCTTGTTAAATATTTTTTTTTAAGAAATCATCAAGGGAGCTGTCAAGTCCTACCAACAAGTGTGACAGTCATGCCCTCAGCCTGATGGATGCCTGTTTGCAGTAGCATTTGCCTTTCCTGCCCTGACAGCACAGCACCTCTGCTCTGAGTTGCTTGAGGAAACCTGGGATGGGTCCCTACTGAGCCAGCCTGCTGGTGCTCGTTGCATGGTCATCCAAAGCCCAGGTGTGTGCCAGCAGTGCCATGCTGGAGCTGGGGAATTGTGCAGCACTGAAGTGCTGCTGCTCTTCTCCTGGGATGGGTGCAATACAGAGAGACACAGCCGGCACGGCACCAGATGTCCATGACAGTCACCAGGCCAGATACGCAAGCCTCATGCATCAGCCGTCTGCAAAATTGAACTATGCATATGCAATGTACTTTTAAAAACATGCTTAAGCTACAGAAGCTTAAACATTAGCAAACACATCCCCCCAGAGCAAAGCATGTGTTTAAGTCCTTCCTCGCATGGGAGGTCTCTCCCAGGCTGATCGCCCTAGGTTAGAAAGCCCAGAGCCCTGCTGTCACAGGTGACCACATCAGACACTCTTAGTTACAGACTTAATTTCCACCTTAGAAACTAGCCAAGTTTTCACCCCCTCCCACTGCCCGGAGGCTTTTCTAAGTTTCCAGAATAAGGGCCAGTTCAAACTCATTTGTTCTCATGCTAATGTTACTGGATTGCTTAAATAGCCTTTCCCATCTCATGACATGTTTTCCTATTTTCCTTCCCACTCAAACTCTCTAAGTCTCTGGTCAGCAGAAAGGCTCTCCACTCTCCTGCTCACCCAAACATCCCTCTTGGGCAGTCATTCCTGTCCAAATTCTTCACTCTGGAATATGGCATTAATACTTCCTTACACATACCAGGCAAATTATTTCCCCAGAAGGTGAGTTATTTATTGGCTCTGAACCAAAGAGCTGGTGAGCTGTACCTGTTGATGGAAGATCCTATGCTGAACCCATCTGTCATCTGCTGGGGAGGAACATAGAAGGATGTCCTCTGAACTACAGCCTGTGTACTGCATTATTTACAGATTCCCTCCTTTACCTTCAGCTGGCTAAAGGCTCTGGCAGATTTTCTTCATCAACAGCACAAAAAAGTGAGAGTATTTTCGTAGTATGATTCATTCTTTTCCACCGAAATGACAGCAGCATCTCATAGATCTGACTGGTGCAATGACACTTGCTTGATAAACTTCTAACAGCTTCATACATTGGAGGTGAAAAAAGTTACATATTTAGCTCTGTTTAATTTTGAAACAAAATTTTACAGTTTGTCTCATCCTATGCAAATACAGGTATAAGGACAGACCTTTCCAGTTGCAGATATTCCATACTTCACTACTGCTGAAATTATTTCCAGGAGGACAACATGCAATAAACTCTATTGTTTTAGACTTACTCACTTATTTACTTCAACTACATTATTTCAGCATATATTGCAACCACTAGCAGTACACGCTGTGCAAGCTAAGTTAGAAGATTAGTCAAGTCAAATTATGGGAAATTGTAATAATCAAATGTTAGGTGATAATATTGTAATGGATGCCATCTGTGTTGGGTTGAAAAGATCACTGTGTCCTGCAAACACAGAGGCCCGTGCAGCCTCCTGTGAAGCCCCGTGAAGCCAGAGCAGATGAGGCAGAGGGCAAGTTAGCTCTTTGCCTGCCGCTGACCCCTCTCTTCCAGCCCCTGGTCCAGGCCAGCCAGCAGACTGCTTGCAAAAAACAAAATAAAAGACCTATCTCTGGTGTGTGTTACATTCCTGTCCACACAGATCTGGCAGGGGGCTGAGCTATGCTGTCTCTTTCAAGTACACAAGGAATCTCCAGTGCTGTTGAGCATTTCTGTGATGTCCCCTGACCCCATGGATGGACGGTAGGATGGGGACCAGGAGCTGGAGGGCGGGTGGCCCTGGCTGGCACTCTGCCTTGGTGGAGGATCTGCGGGAAGGAGGAGGCATGGAAGGAGCGTCAAGAGCTGCGGGTCATGGCTCAGTGCGGTCGGGACAGACCAGACAGAAGGAGATGGGAGAATAGGAACAAACTCTAGGGGGAGGAGGAAAAATCAGGTTTAGAAACGACTCCAGAGCAAGGGCCAGTGTTTTCATGTCAGTTCCCCCTCCTTGTTTCTTCTTTGTGGAAAATCAGCAATCTGAACTGGGTCACAAAACAGAAAAGGAAAGATTGCCAAGCACTTGTGCTATGGTCTCTCTGGGGACTACTGAGTGCCACTGACAGTCTGCTTGGAAATAAGACTATGGACTCTGCAGTCATTAATCACCGATGTTAAACTAGCAATTCTGTACAGTGTGACAGTTTAAATAGGATGTTGACTTCCAAAATTGACCTACTTGGTGCAATTTACAGATGGTAAGGATCTTACACAGTGTATGTTACTCTGGGAAGTCATGTTTCATTTGTCATAAAAATTTACTGTATCTTCTGTATCCTGTACCTTTACATTTTCTAGAAGACTCCTGAGAAGCAGAACAGGAGCATAATGAAGAAACCAAAACTACGGGATTAAAATAATCTCTTGTCCTCAGTTAATGAATGAAAAATAGTACCAGACTTACAACTACTATTTTCTGAAATGTACAGCTTTCATGGGCTGAGAGAGCACAGAATTAAATATGGCCCTACTGGGAAAGAAGCCAAAACAGCAACTTGTGCCATACCAGCAACTAAATTCATCCCACTAAGGAGCTCACATGGCATCCGTCAGGAAGGGCTCCAACTGGGAAAGCCCACAGACCCAGCTGTACAATCTCAAGTGAAGCTCGGGGTCCTTCCACCTCTTCCAAAAAAATCTGTGAACATATGAGCTGTACATACATAAGCAAAACAAACATTCAAGAGGCCAAATCACTCTGGCTGTTGGGAGGGGATAATATTACAGATAGCCAGACCCTGTATGTTTTCCCTTGGGAGAAATTGCTGAAGTTAAAAGATTGATGTGGGCTCTCAGCACATTCATTAGTTAAATTGCAAAGCAAGCTCGTTACATAACCAATCCCAGGACAATTATATTTATCTCGTTAACATTCAGAGTATGGGTGGATTGCTGACCAAGGTAACGGGAATATCTTCTGCAGGATGGAAGCTCTCTGATCCATTAGAAACGTCAATCCTATGCCCTACCCCAGTTTTTGGATTACCTATGCCTTTTTGGAAGAATACATTTGCGTAGTACCTCCCAGAGGTCTCTCCAGCATGGAGGGAGGGACTGAGGAAAGCTGCCTTCACTCTCTAGAAGTAGGCAAAACGAGTCACGGAAATTAGGTGATTTGCTCCTAATTACCAAACAAGTCTCTAGCATAAAGAGCATCTCAGTAATTCTCCCACACTTCATTATACACAGTAAGGGAATTGTTTAAGGTGGAGTAGAATGTCTGTACTAAAAGCATGTACAAATACGTATTGTGCGCAGTGCATCCTTGAATTAACTTTCACATCCAGGTTTATGTCCTTGAAGCAGTTCATGGAGTTCAAGATTAGAAGAGAGAAGGAGGTCATCTTGCCTGACTTGTTGCGTGTCACAGGCTGCCACATCCCCTGCTCTGTGCCCTTTATGGACTCCGCTGCCTGGATTTAGACCCATCAGGAATCTGTAGAAAAGCGTCCCATCCTGGTTTGAAGAACCAAAAGGTGGGGAGTCCACTTGTCTCTTTCTTAGCTTGTTTTGGGAATTAATCATTCATACTTGTAAAAAACCATGGATAATTTCTTGCTAATTTGATGACACTGCTTCAGGTTATCGTCATCAGTATATGTTACGCATTTCCTAGCTGGCTGAAAGAGCCTTTCCCAAACTGGTATCTGCATTTTGTACCACTACCTGCGTTACACTTGCACTAACATCCCCATATATTTTTCATGTGGAACAAAAAGACTGTGTTCCAACTAGCAGGTACATTACCTAGCCCTTAGGTAAGATTTTTGTTATTCCCTGCATTCTCCTCCAATTTTTAAATCACCTTTTAAAGTGCTGACTGTGATGTGATTGATGTTACTCCCCAGGAGTCTCCCAATATGCATACATACCACAAACACAGACAAAATCAGACCCTTGCTCCGACTTGACTCCCTTCTGCATGTGTACTCAAGGATCACACTAGACATTTTGCCCTGCCATTGGGCTAGGACTATGCCCTGAGGTTGTCTATTAAGATTTCCAAAGTCTTTCCAAAGTCTCTCTTTTTTTTGTAAGCTGTCTTCTCCATTTCTGTAGATATGCTACATGTTCCCTGTTTCCAGATTTATAATTTTGCATTTGGCTGTATTAAAGCACTGTTTGTTTGGTCTGAACTTTTTAGGCAATTCAGATTCCCTTTTCTGTAGCACCATGCACGATCAGTGAGTGATCCAATATTTTTCCTGCAAGACCAAGAAGTGAACATTAGCAGAAGTGGGCTGAGTCCTGATCTGGCCCTAGAATCTCGCTAGAAATAGCCTTTTTAGTATGATTCTGCATCAACTGCTTTTGATACACTAGTTCTTAGCCACTTGACATGTGCTTACACAAGAATGTAAAATGCTTCATTTCTGACCATATTATGTTAAGATATCAAGTTGAACACTTTCAGGGTCTGTTATGCACATATAGTTACTTTGCTAAGCAAGCAGGTAGTCCTACATAAAAAAAGCAAGCCAAGCTTACCTGACAAGACCTGTGTTCAATGAAAACATCATTGGCTGCCATTAATAATATTCCTGTTCTTTATTACTTGACTTCCCATGTCAGCTTTTCTATTATTTAACTGGAAGTGAGGGCAGGCTAGCTGCCCTGCCATTATCAGAATTATCCTGTTTGTGCTGTTAGGACATTGACAAAAAAATGAGTATGCTTTCAGTCTTGGCAAATTTCTCCAATATGCCCAAATTTATTAAAAGTTCACATCAGTGGGCCAGACAATTTCTCAGGCAATTTTTTAAAAAAAATTTTTAGGATGCATAGCTGCAGGTTATACAGGGCCTACTACTTTGAAGCTGTTTTCCTGAAGCAGGTGTTGTCTAACATTCTCTTAATTACAGATGGGCTGGAAAAGAATTCATCATCCTCACATGATATACGTACACCATCTTGTTTCTTTCCAAACATAAACCAGAAATATTTTCTGTACATTTCAGCCATCTGTGCATTTCTTATTAGCAGTTTTAGAACCTTCAACCCTTACTGGGCCTACACCATTGCTACATTTTTTTCCCTTATGTAAATTAAAAACCCCTTCAGAACACCATTTGCTTGCCAGGAGTAGACTTTAGTTTAGCCTTTGCTAGTAATTTCCATACTTCATAACCTACAAAAATCAACAGATATCTATCTCCTTTTCTCTAGCCCTTTTTTTCCAGTATATAGCCACACAATTTATTTAGGTATGTAAGTACTGTGCATATTCATACCCACATATGTGTCTATAGGTATGCATACATAGCCCCATATACAGATATGTGTGGACAAATATATACCTATTTAAACATGTGTATATACATGTGTAAGCACATTTCTACTTTCTGTCTTCTTTTGCCACACACGTTGTCTTAACGTTTTGCCCAGTTAGCAAACTCTTCTTGAAAAACTTGCAGTTTTCATTCATACATTTCTCTTCCCAGTCAATTTTAGTAAGGGCTGTCCATGGCTTTGAGAAATTGCCCTTTTCAAAAGAGCATGTGTAAATATAACTGTTTGGGACTGTTTTCAACTATATTGAATGTAATCAGGTCATGATCACTTCTTCCTGAGACAACCCCTGATTTCCAGTCTAGTGGATAAATTCATTTTTATATATTATCAGGCTGCCTGAAAGCAGAATTCTTCCACACCAGGTTTGACATTGTGTTTTGTAGAACTATCATTCAGCATTTAACACTAGCGTAGTGATGTTTGACAGGTAGCTAAATGAAATCTTGAGCAAGTTTCCAAAATAAAGTAACCCATAATTACACGGTTCTCTTCCCACATACAGTAGTAGCTCATCCTGTCTTCAGATTCAGTTCAGTGACTTATAATATCACCTCTGCCCACTCCTGCTTGCTCCTGGGCTTTGGTAATCAGCATATTGCACTGCACTTCTTCAGATCCTGCACTTCCCAGTTCTAAGTTAGGCAGATATGTCATTGAGTCATACACAAAGTCATTCCTCTCACACAATTTCTTTTATCATCTCCCTTAGCCTGTTTAAACAGTTTATACAATATTCTGACATACTGGTCCCTCTCGCACTGAAACCTGATGAGACAATTAAGTTGAATTTATCTTGATTATTGAGAAATTCCAGTTCCTCTTACTTATTACCCAGACTCTCAGCTTCAGCATATAAGCGTTTCCAAACGCATTTCTCTTTGGATCCTCTACCACGCTGATTTAATTTGTTCCTGACATGGTGAATTTGAACCACATTTACTTTCTTAACCCCCTTCTGCGTATTGTTACTTTAAATACAATTGTGGCAGCTCCTAATAGTCAAGATTTTGTCCCCTGCCACACCTATTCAATCTCTCTGTCATTTAGTACTGCATATATTACAAGCCAGTACATGGTTTTGCTCCGTGGTATGAGTCAGTCCAAAACCAACAGACATATTTTGTGCCGACCCATGGGATGCTGACACAGGCTGGCTGGGATACGTTATCTGCATTACTATTTAAATAATGGCATTCAGCTTCATTCTTTCTGTGTTGGAGCGTCCTGTTTTTGCAGGTGGCTTTGCAATATAATTCAGCAAATGTAATTTTTAATATCAGTGCAAGTACTCCTCTTAGGTCACACAGGCACAACTTATCAGTGAATCGCAGTCTGCTGCAATACTTGCAATACCTTGCAGTCACAGGACCTGGGATGGTCATGGAAACTCTCTGAAGAGACACAGATGTGTTTCACCCAGGAGGAAGAAAGGCATTAACATCTGCACATATCTGAAAGTTATCCACTCGTAGCTGCTTTTTTTCACACAGCGCAAACTGCGAAGCTCTGCAGAGCCTTGCTGGGGACAGGCAGGAGCCGTGCCAGTGCCACGGCCACCGCAGATGTGCCTGCTCACTGTCCTGGTACCTGCCTTCTTATAACAGGACAAAACTCCTTGGGGAAGCAGGTTTCACTCAGCCCCCGCTGACTGCAGTGAACACTGGATTGTCCCTTGAAGTGTTTAAACCCTGTGCAATCTAGCTGAAGAAAAACGGGGCCCGTTTTATAAAGTATGCTTACTTCCATGCATACTGTAGGAACTTGCAAAGATGTAAAGTCGAGTGAGGATGCTATGGGCCCTCTGTTCTTATCTCAGAGAGGTAAGGGATCTTCTCCTTGTGTGGAAAGGTTGTATCTTTAATTAGACTAATTGCTACAACTGGAAAAATTATGTGCTTTCAGGTATGTGAGCATTCCTTTGGTCACACTCGCTGTAAGTTCTAGTATATCCACACAAAAACCCACACAAAAGGTACCAGCTGGTGGGACAGAGCACGCAGGAAGTGGCCCCTTTCCTTTGAAGAAGGCGAGGTGCTTTCAGTACACCAGTTGCTGAGCATCCCAGCCCCTTAGTCTGAACACGTTATCGCTTGGAGATTGAGGCACAGAGTGTTGCTGACCCAGCAAGCTCAGCAAACAGGGAATAGTGCACATCTTGCAAAGAACCTCTCTTGTTTTACTAAATGAGTTAAGCATCAGTCTAAGCACAACTCCTTTTACATGCCAATTGCTTAAGTCGCTAATTCATTTATCCAAGGGAAAGTGTGATGCATAGATTACAGCAGAAACAAAAGTTGTAAGGACACACAAACATATTTACACAGGGACAAATGAAGCATATAATATGTTATACATACACACAGAGAACCTCCTTAGCAAAAATGTCCATTGCAAACTGGGAAATGGTGGTAAGCGAAGGCATCTAGCACAGAGCTGTAACCTAAAGCTAAAATGAGTAAGTCTACTTTTTCCTAAAGTGGTCTACTTACAAAGCCAAAGGTCTAAAAACAGTGGCTAGAAGAGCAGCTGGTTTGCTGACCCTCCCCACCTAGCCCAAGCCCTGGCCTTTCATGGGCTTCTGCCCTCCCTCTGTAACACAGAAAACACTTTTTAAGTTTCCAGCAGCTCATGTAACTGTGCCTGTGTACCTGTCAGTCTCCCAGGACCCACAATGACTTTTGCATTCAAAGAACAATTTCAGCCACTTCTGACAGATGAGAAGGGCTTTCAACAACAATTAAACAAGTTTGGTGAAAGCAGGTAAGCAGGTGGAGATGAAAGACTGATAGCATTTTCACCAGGAGAAAACTCTCACTGAGGATGTTTTACTAAAATGCAAAGCTCCCATTCCTAGCATGGGAAAGAAGTCTCAAATGTCCAGACAGCAGGAAAATCTCCCCTTGGAGCTCACAGCACTCATGAATCTACAGCAAAACAGGATTCTTCGGCTTTGGTGCTCATGGATCTGTTTGTTTAACTATACTTGTTTTCCACACTGGAAAATTCAGATCTTGAATGTTTTCAAAAACCATAACAAATGGATATATAACTGTATAATATGTGTATTATGCATACATAGATATGTATAAAATTCAACAGAAAGTTGAATGAAACTTGGAGAGTTTCTAATGGAAATATTTTTTATTATTATAGAATTATTGTAATTATAGCATTATTATAATAATATAATGCTGAGAATTAATTAATAATTATTAATAATAATTATTTTGTCTACAATGTGAATGGTTAAGTCTTATTTCAAATGAGAGCTCCTTGAGAAAACACTTATTTTTAATGCATTGTACCATGAAATACCTTAGAAGTGTCAACTCCATTAAGACTGTTTAAAATAAATGAAGAATATCCATTTAGCTGACTTACAAATCTCATATTATTGGTTCAGTGTCATGGTGCACTTCCCCTTTCAGCATATTATGGCCTGCAGCAAAACCACAGAAAGCTCTTCAGTAAACTAGAGAAGATAAGACTTACTTGACATTGCAAAACCTTAAACTCATCTTTCAGTGCCTGATGATGTCTTCAGAGAATATTTTGTGTGCTTTTTCTAGCATAATTATACCTGGATAATCTGTATTGAACATCTTTAACTGCTAAAAGGTAAAAATGAAGGTCTGACCCAGGCACATGATGCAGAAGCTGTTTTAAAAGCACTTCCACCACAGCTCCGCTCCTTGAATCTCGGTTGATAACACTGACGTAAGACCATTTTGCTGTTGTACTTTTAGGCGTCTGCAGACAACATATGCTGAAACATTCCAGATCTGGGACAGCAAAGCCACCAAACGATTTTTGTGTGATATGATGGCAGGAGTTGAACCCAAATCTCCATGGGTTCAATGTTGATGTACCCATACTTCATGCTACCAACCTTCCCTCTTGCTGCTTCCCTGGGGAACTGGTGCTGAGAGCTTGCACTATATGAGGTACTTACTAAGTGTATATGAATGGGGTTGCTATTATCTGTCAAAGGCTTCAGGCTGGAGCAGTTGTTCAGAGCATCCCTGACACGTATCCCTGCTGCTGACAGAACAAGTCTATATTCATGCCCCGCGGACAAAATTGCCATTCGTATTTAGATTTGCACCATGTTCACAAAGTTCTTTGGGAGATCTGTTCGCTTTCTATGTGGGGAAATGGATCAGAAAATACTGACAATTTTCAAAATGCTTGCTTTGAATTTCAATGTCTCCTCCTTGTACAGGCTAACAGTGAACTACTGTTGGTACACACTAAGTCCCTCACACCGCACGTGAAGTACGTTGACTTGCCGAGTGTGCAGAGACTACAGATTCCCTTGCCTACCCCTCCCTTCCCAAAACACCAGCAATGGACCATTATCTTTGATTTTGACATCTGAAGAGAGAATGCAAATGCCAGGAAGGAAGTTTTTAGAATCCGTAAAAAAATACTCTCTGAAAGACCTTCCAAAGGGAATATTACAACAGGATACAGTAAAGAAAAACAGGAGAAGAATTTGAGGGGGAGAAGCTTACACTATAAATGAAAAATACTTCTGAGAATAAACAAAAACAAAAACACATCCAAACTTACTTCTGCTTAACAGAAAATATATCATTAGTGAATTTTCTGCTTAAAATAGACTAAGCACATTAGTGGAATACTTGAATATGTCTAATTTATACCTTCCGGACTGTGCAGCAGAGTATAAGGAAGATGAAAGTACACTCAGAATTGATGCTGGGGCCGCCCCCGCTGGACCACCAAGGCAGAAGGTGAAATGCAGAGGTTACAAGCTGAGTACTAGGACTCAAATTCTTTGAAAAATTTCCTTTACATCACCAGGGTATCTGCTCAAGAATCAGGAAAAATTTATCTCTGAAGTCACTGAACTGAAGATTAGGAAACCCCAGTCTTTCTGAGCATCTTGGGAATAGCTGGTCACTATAAAATTGTCATGACTTATTATATTTTAGAGACGGTAACTAGTTTAAGGCTATCTATATTCTACACTGTAACAACATGGAATATAAAAGCAAACATTACCCTAATTGCAGCCCCTCTCCTCCCCCAATTTCTTTTGCTAAACACTGTCAGAGTAGACTGTGCTGTGCAAGCCATGCAGACAGTCCGCACATCAAAGAATTTGCAAGCTAAGCAACTGAGATCAGGAGATCAGCTCTGCACAAGGAAATCCAGAACTACTCAACGTTACATGGATCTGCACAGGGCTTTGTGCATGACATGAAAGTCATGCTGGAGAGGCTGACTCTCAACAAAAATAGGGGATGGTCGCTTGCTGAAGAAGGCTAAAGAGCTCTGAAGAGTTGTGAAGTACAGCTGACTTTCAAACAAATTTCTAAGCAGCTGAGAAGCTATCCTAGGGAAGAACAGGACAGAGCACAACAAAGCAGCAGCACTGACTTGGCTTGTGGTTTCTCCTCAATTATCAAGGCAGCAGGTTTTTGTTAGAATGCTTTCCAGGCCCAAGGACTTTATGACAAACTCGGAACAGACCTTTGCTGGTCTACATGAAGAAGTGCAGATTTGTTACAAAATAAAATTTGCTGGCTTAAACTGAAATTACAATGAAAGATCATGGAGGAGTAAATTAAATGGAAAGTATTAAGCTAATGGTTTAAATGATGCTGCATTCTGAAAGAAAAAATATACAACATCTTTTGCTGGTGTTTTCATAAGCTGGGTGGAATTGCAGTGGTCTGTAGGTGCTGAGCACAAGAAGCAGAGCTTGAGCAGCCCTCACAAGGCTCTGGGTGAGTGACAGAATAGTGCTCTGTAACCCAAACTGTCAAAAGCTACTCGGGGAAAAAAAAGGTGTTCACACCAATGGGAGAGGGTATAGAGAAGAACAATCTTTTTAAGAGGAAAATTGTCTGCCTTAACTTTTAGTTAAGAAACTAGAAAATACGCAGCATCACAACTTTAAATTCACCTTCTCCCTAATTAATAATTTATCCTTAACCCAATTTCCCAGGGAAACAAAGTTGAGGCAATCACACCTTTCTCTGTCTGTGCCTGCTGTCTCCCTCTGTATCTTCAGAGCCCAGTGGCTATTTCCAGTATCCTAATGTTGACAAAGGGTAACAATCTCAAAGACATTATGTGCCCATAAGTGTAAAGAAAATAAGGCAGAGTGACAGAGGAAAGAGACCCCATTAAGCATTCACACGGAGAGGAAGGTTGAGGCATAAATACGTCCCTTATTAGACACTGAAGAATCAACAAAAGGCTTGAAATACTTGAACGCCTCATGGGAAACACTTCAGTTGAACTCACGCCTTTCTAAACATCAGGAAATCCAGCTACCAGACACAAATCTGTAAGAAACCAGGCTTCACTGGCTCAGCTGCTCACCCAGCAACTTTACTTCAGCAAGCAAACTGATTACTACAATTGCAAAATACCCATATTTCGTCGGATGGAGAACAGAGCAAACAGGCTCTTGGTGAATAATCTAGGCATGAAAAACGTCAAGCAAGCAGTTTCCAATTAGCAGTCCTCACCAAAATAAAGCGTCCCCTCTCCCCCCCTCCAGGGCAGCATTTTCAGGAGCCCATGGGAAGGAGCGCTTGGTGGCCGGGGCACATGAGGCTGAGCTGCTGCACGGGGAGGGCTCCCTTGCTCAAGGGGAAGCACAGTCGTGAACCCAAGAACAACAAAGCAGCATTACACTTAATCCACTGCCATCTGGCTTCATTTTGACAATCCACAAAATCAGACACAACATTCTTCCGCAAAATCCCTGAAAAACAACACAAAACTAGTGTCAAACCCAGCGTCCTCTCCCTTCCCGGCCCCTCCGAGGGCTTGAGAGAGAGGTTTCTCATAAAATGAAGAGCGATTCCCCCAAGTGACATTTCTGCAGGAGCGTTCAGGCTACAGATGTTTCCACTGTGGCAGAAGGGTTTGTATAATGCAGCGCTGCTTGTCATATTTATGGTCACAGGGAGGGAGAGGGGGAAGAGAAACAGAAAACAGGAGAGTCTACAAGCAGTGGTGTCCATCCAGAGGCAAGGAACCACCTGAAAGAGGCTATCAACTCTGTGTGTTTGTTCAGCTCTCAACCTGACCAAGGGAGAACCAGGACCATCCAACTTCCCCAGCAGAAACCAAACAGGCGTCCCTGAGGGGACAAGGTGAGCCACAGCCTTAAACTAGCTGGGAGCACAGTCCTTCTGCAAATCAGCAAGACAAATCCCCTTACTATTATTATTTCAAAACAGTGTGTTGCAGGAAGCCTTGGTTTCCAACTGAGGCATTAAGGTAGTCTACATGGCCTGCTAAGTGGGCTCAAATATTACCTCGTAGCTGATGGCTTTCATAACTACGTAACAGAGATGTTTCTTTCCCCAGTAGAAGGCAGAAAGGCACCCAAAACCCTGAAATAATGTCTGATTCAGGCTGAATTATGTTCCCATTGACAAACACTGGTTATCTTCAGAAAGCGACTTGCCAGGGACTGAATCGTATTTTCATTGTCGCCTCCCAGCTTAGGGGTGCAACTCAGCTGCTGGGCTCCTCATGCCCTTTCAGATACTCAAGTGTTGGAGACTCCTGGTCTCCAGCATGACACGGACCTCCTGTCATTCCTGTGTCATTGTTGCCAGCTCTGTGTGGATGTCTCGGATATTCTGGGACATCTCAGCTAGCACTAGATGCCTGCATGAGATTGCAGGAATTACCCCACAGAGGCTATGTCCTCTGCTCCAGCATCCTCATGTAGTCCATGATCATATATCTGCTTGCACTCCCTGGGTACAACCTATGATGGGAGCAAGCATACGTGGGTGTCTTCCCAGTTGCCAAAAGAAGTGCACTAGCAAGCAAAATGTCCACACTCACAAATGATACTTTGCTCAGGTTCCATAAAAACCCGTCAGGATGGAAAGCAAGGCAGACTCCATTCGCATGCCTGCCTTAGGGCTGAACACCTCAGGGATGTCCCCAGGCATGGCCTGTGCTGTGCTTCTGAGCATGGCTGCGCATCCTGTCTTCCGGAAAGCTCATTACTGACAGCAGCATTAATGTTTACCAGGCACATCTTTGCAGAGCGCGGCATGTGCACATGCATTAATCAGGCATCTTTCTTAATGTTCAAGATTATACCAGGCAACAACCTTGCCTGGCCTTCACACATGGTTTAGAAGTGAGGGGAAATGGAAAGAGTAAATTCCCTGTGCTACAGCAGTGCCACCTGCAAGGGACACATAACTTCATTAAAATTTATCCTATTGAAACTCCCAAATGTTTCCAGTTGTAACATATGAAAAACCATATTCATATCATGGCCCAAGAGGAGGAAATGGCACACTTGCGCTAGATACTGTGGTACTGGTTTTACAGCAAAGGTTGTATCTGCATGAGCTTCAGCACTGTAGGTAGAAAAGCCGGGCTCTCACACACCAGCAGCTCAAGCAAGTACACACCCAGGAGGGAGAGGAAGGGAGAACATAATCTCCTGTAAAACCAGAACTGTAAGCAACACAAAAGAAACACTTATATTGAGGAGGACAGTAAAGAAACAATGAGCAAATAAGACACTTGCATCCCTAATATTTTAAAAAAAAACCTACAGAAAAGTTGGTTATGACCCAGGCTAAAAGGACTGGGGAATGTGCACTATGATGAGTAATGCTGATTTGTGACGCCAACAGATTTTTAGGGTAGTCTGGGATATAAAAGACAAATAGTGTGACTAGTAGCAGACTTCAAGCTGAAATTATAAGCTGCTGTGATGTTGCTGTTTAACTAGCTATATGTTGCATGAAATTGTATATTTTGCAGGTTCAGTTTGGGGTTTTGATCATTTCATGCTGTAGGCTTCTGCCTCCCCTCACAATGTGCATCCCCCAAGGATGCCACAGTAGCGTCCTTCCTCCAGATGGAAAGTTACATGTGCAGCTCCACTTTACAGCCAACAATCCTCTAAAAGGACGGTGGAGTTCAAATTGCAGGTTTCTAATGATAACAGCAGTCTCCAGATTACAGTTTCTTTTTGTACAGACATGCCTGGTACCTCCCTCTCTCTGCTCTAAGTCCTTTCCGCACACCATGACTAAGTAGTCACCCACCTTAGAGGTGGTCTGAGTTCCTGATGGCATTAGAGAGGTTGCTCTTGGGGACTGAGAGCAAACAGATACGTAAGGGCAAGACAATGGAATTGCTGGATTTTGAGGGGGTATTTCTGTCTGATTCTCCTGAAAGATAAACTCCAGTTTGTCCACTTTCATACAGGGCCTGCCCAATGCTTCGTAGTGATCACAACAGGATTTGACTTGGCTCTTGGCCAAAACTATGTCCTCTGTATAATCATCAAGTGAGAGATCTGCATGTCAAACGTTTACACTGCTTTCTTCTCAATAGAAGCAGAAAAGCTCTGCACCACCCATCCCAAAGATGTCCCTTTTTCTACTCTAGGAGCTTGTGAGGGCTCCCAAAAAACAAGTTTACATCATCCTACGCTCATTTAGCCACAGCTGGGGCAGCAGCTACGTGTTCAGCATTGTTGTTAGAAAGACAGCAGCATAAGTCTGACAATCTTTCATATGACCGCAGTGGGAAGAAGGAATTTTCTCCATGTATTTTTGAGTATCTTAACTGTATCTGTGGAGAAAATTAAGGATGAATATTACAACATTTCAAGAACTTTATAAAAAAAAAAAAAAAGAAAACACCACTGAAACGTGCCCTCTATATTCAAGTCACTACTAAATGATTTTTTTTCACCTTTCCTTCATCTTATTGGACACACACAGCAATGACTTTCCCTGTGCCACTGGTATTATTGAAAGCCTAGCAATAGTTTGTCAGCAGGGGTTGAAAGTATCAGTCTTGAGTTACTAAACTTACATATTCAGAACCAGGTACTCTTGAGTACAGCTACTCCTGCTTCCCACTCTCCTCACCATCCTCTGCCTTTTCACTTGCTGAACTGGAGTGGAGCTTCTCCAGGCAATTTGAACCAATAAGTATTTTCAGTTGATACTAATGGATACCTAACAGGAGTCTGCAGCATTACTCATGCCCAAACTTATATAATTTCAAAATTGTCTCATTTTACCCTAACTTTATTCCTTTACTAGAGTACAATCAGACTCTTAAATGGAAAGAGGGGCTTTGTTTTGAGAATGTTGCTTTTGCTTAAGTATTGTCTTTCCCTGTATTGCAAACAGGCAATACTCTTGGAAATCTTTTCTGAGAGAGGGTATCCTATAGCAGTTAAGGTACCTCAACAGAGCTATATAAAATGTTTGAGGAAAATGGAGTAAAAATTGTGAAAGACTGAAATATTCATCTCCCACATCTGCTACACAGGATGTATGCTATTTTGCTGTTTCGATGCCCGTAACCTCTCTATGTACAGCAGTTTAAAGCTCTGTTCTGTTTCAAAATAGAAAGGTAACACTTTTTTTCACACTCCATTTACTGTCCAGCTGGAACTGCAATGCCCGTTCCTGCTTATTTATGAGAGTTCAGAGGAGAGGGTGGTGGGCAGCACCACAGTTTAGCTTCTCTATGAAAAAATAGGAAACAAGGGGAAAACTGGCTGTAAAGGTCTTCCTTAAAAGGCAAGAGAGATCTTATGAATGAGAACTGCTCTCCTTAACTTCATTTCACAAACAGCCTTCTCAAGGCCAAAATCACTCATTCAGAAAGGATCTCAGAGACCAACCAGAACGTGCTGCGTGGCCTCACAGTGTCATTCGCACTACGGGTGGGAAGCTGCAGCAGACCAGCAGACTCAAAACCCGGGCCGAAATATCATTAGAATGCAATTATAGGATATAGCACAACAATCGTGGAAAAGGAAAGTGCGTAACAGCAGAAAATAAATCATAGCTAATTGAAACATCATTTTAGAAACTATTGTGGCTCACATATTAAAAACACAACAAAGTATTCTTGCTTTTTTTTAACGGAGGGGTTTTTTTGTTTTCATTTTTAAAGGGCATGCTTGATACTGTATCTTCTTTACACTGTGTAGTGTTATTTTTTCCATCTGTTTATTTTGTCTTTCTTCGACGACTGTCTTTCACTCACTTCTTCACAGAGTGCTAGTTCAATGTCAGCAAGAGGTAGGTCAAGTGGAGATTCAATATTTCTGGCATTTTATCATAAGTATTGCCAAAATCCTACTTAAAATAGTCCCCCTGAGTGTCTCTAAAAAAAAACCTCCAGGTTTCTAACCCAAGCGCTAGCTCAAGGCAGTAACAGGCTGCTTTTTGACTGATCTGCCACCAGAATGATAGCTTACCAGACACTCTTTATCTGGATAGCAATTGCTATAACCATCTTTCTAGGTTAATTTTTTGCCCTCCTCTCTCTGATTATGTTCTATTTTGTTGTGTGTAACAACCTGCTTTAAATAAACAAAGATTCTCCTTAGGTCTTTTCCAGCCTACATTGCAGTCAGCATGGCTGCAGTTGAAGGAAGAGGTCCCACACTCTGGACTTGGTCCTGGAGCAGCTGAAACAGGACTGCTGGCCAATGCTACTTCAACAGAGGATGAGAAGGTACCTTCCCATGGAAGGAGAGGGTCAGCAGCAACCCTGTTGTCCTCCCTTTCCTTCAGCTGGCGGAACTTCAGTCTTGTCTTGGTTGAACCAGGGACAGAGGCTCTGCTCCCTGCTGCTCACTCGCTGCCTGTTGAGATGGGGAAGTATCTCCAGCTTAGCAGATTGCATTCATGCAGAAGTAGGTACATGTGCAAGAATTGCTGACATATTGCTGGCTGTGAAATTCACAGCACCTCAAATTGTTATAGATGTCTCTTTCAGGTATTGGAGAGAAAAAAAATATGAACCCAAAACCTCCAGATGAAAAAGCTTCTGGAAAAGAGTGGAAAGTTGCTTTTCATTAACCTCATTGAGAGAGGAAGGACAGGATTTGCCATGGTGCTCTCCCATCTGTTGTGCAGCATTGCTGAGTTGGAGCACAAGCGCTCAGGCAGTGGTGTCTGTCACTGTCCTTCGGCTCTATGAGAGCTGCCCATACTGCAGTCGGTGTGGGGCACGGACAGACCTCCAAACTACCCCTACTCTCTGCAGAAGTACATCCATGCAGAATAAGAACTGCAGCAGTGACCAGAATTTCCTTCATCTGTCAGGGAAAACACAGTTGATGAAATGTCTGTGTTGTTTCCCTTCTTCAGAGAAGAAAGTCGATTAAGTGAGAATCTTTTCCTCTAAGAGGTGTTTGATTTGCTTCAAACCCAGTGTTTTGATTTGCCTGTTCACTGCTGTCATGAAACACAGGAAAAATCCTCTTTGGAGTACCTTGGCATGCTGAAGACAATCTTTTGAAACCAAGTTACCACATGTTCAGAAGGAAAAGGAAAGTACTCATGGAAAGTGTCCCACAGGCTCATAAAAATGTAGTCATTAACAAAGATAAAAAAAGGAGTTAAAGTGTGACAGTTACAACAGGAAAGAAAATGCAAAGAGCTGCTCAGATCTGGAAAAACAGAAGAAAACCCTTAAGAGTGGAAAGGACATGAAGGATATTTCTTTCAAATTTCTGCAGCAAAATCCTAAAATATCTGCTACTTGAAAAGTCTATAAGTTAAGAAAAGATTAGGAAGCATCCTGAAAGCAGCTGCAAATTACACATCCACCGTAGTCCTGCAAGCTGGTGCAGAGAGGCCTCTTTTCCAACCACCCCCTGGCTCACAGATCGTCAGAGGAGAGCCCAAATGAGTCACAGCTGTATCTTTCTAATTGCATTTCAATTATTGAAAAGGAAGGCTTGAATTTGGCCTGGGCATGAAAAACACCAGCTTCCCAGACTGCTTTCCCCACTGGGTGTTTTTTTAAAAAAAAAAAACAACCCACATTCTAAGTCTCTAATGAAAAATGGGAATTTTATACCCTGCTGGTGGCATAATCGTTTCAGCTTGCCTGGATCTGGTAGGCTCCACAAGGAGATTATATTATTAGGAAAAGAGAGCACAAGACTTCTGTAAAGACACAAAATAGGCAGCAGGGTTCTGGCAGAGGCAGAGATGCTTCATGAGTTAAATCGGGTGTAAGCTGCATGCTCAACAGCCCAACTCCACCACTCGAAAGGGACCTGGGTTTCAACCCAACATCTAAACTCTTGGCTATGTCACACACAGAGGCATGCTGAGAGGCTAGCGGTGGGAGACAGCCTGTGCATCTCCGCTCCCAACACACTTCCAAGTCAGCCAAGCACCAGTAGGGACCAGATGTGCAAAAACCACAGGTGGGCTGCCTTTTGCACAGACCAAACGAAGGCCAGCAAAGCAGTACAGCATGGGTTTACATGAGAAAATCATCGGAGCTTGTTTCAGTTTAGTCACCTTGTCCATGCTTCTCAGAGTGACCATCACCTCTCTAATGAAGGCAATGTAGCTCAGATATCTCTTTCCTTAGCTGGGGGCTACTAGGCTGTAATTTCCTCATCCTGAAGTAGACTTTGAGGTGGCATTGCTCAGCTTTTCTTACAGAATAGTCCCTGCACAACCATCACACCCAGGAGAGACTTAAGCCACACTTGTAATAAAAAAATCCTGGGTTCTTTGGTGTCTTTGGCACCTTTACAAAGTAACTAATAAAAGCATTGGCAAAACAGAAGGCAAATGGCAGCCATCAAGTTTTGAAGGGAACATGGACTATGGTTTTCAAAAGTGGAATGACTTTTCCGTCTTACTGCATTTCCTGTGAGATCCTGCCTGTTAACCTAGCACTAAATCTCAACGTAATTACTTCATTCATTTTCTCTCCCTACCATGGCAAAACTTAGCCTAAAACAGCTTGGATAGCATAACCTGAATTTATTTTGCATTGCTCAAGTTAGCTCAAATGCTACTTAGGATAAAAGAAAGCCAAATGCAATAGTGGAAACTTTAGTAGGGTGTGTTATAGATTTTCCTGTAAGAGGGAGTTTATTCAGAGAGCCAAGCAATAGAGCTCACGCTTGGTTGTGGGGGAGCGAACGCACAAACAAAACTGAGAAAGTATGTTAAAGACATAATGATTGTGCTCTAATAAAACCAGAAGTCTAAACTTGAGGTCAATTTGCAAAGCCGTACACAGGAGGCAGCAAACACCCCAAGTTTGTAAAGCTAGGTAAGCGATGTACAGCCTTACATTATTTTGAATCACGAAAATCAACTTGCTCCACACAAAGAACAGCAGATAACCTGAAACCCGCTTTTACCAAGATGAATCAAAGCAGTTGGCGCAAATGGCCTGAGATGTGAGCATTGGTGCTGGCATTACTCACATTCCTCTCCCCCCACCGTACAGTGGGCAACTGGAATTTACAAATTACAACTGGCAGACTGCTTACATGTTCTCCCAATATGTTAACTGTTGTCTTGATTTGTATTGTTTTTTCCTAACATCACAGCTCCTTCACTAGGCTTTGTTGTGGGCAAGGTTATGTACGTGGCAAAGCTTCCCATATGGAACGGTTTAATGGCTCTGGGATGTCAATGCGAGCAATGCAGTTTGCAACAGATGGGGCTTGGTTAGACAAGGAGCCAGTTAACGCGGGTGTTTTTACAATTGTTTTATGCAGCTCTCCTATCACCACGTGGAGGTAAAGCAGACAAGAGACATCTTCAGTGATGGAGAGACTGGCTAGAAGGGACATGTTGGCCAAAAGACAGAAGGAATGAAGGAAAACAGGGTTAACGAATAATGCTCATGGCTGCATCTGAATTTCAATTAGTGAGCAGCCCTGTAAGTGCCTCTTAGCCACTGACCTTACTATCAGCCACAGGGTGGCCGTTAATTCTCCAGGTTGTGACTGATCCAACCAGTCAGGCCAACAGCCAGTGCAGAGACAACAGCCTCATCTTCTTGAGCTGTTTCAGCCCTACTTCCACTTTCTCCATCCACCTCCACCCCCAGAGATCAGGATATGTTATGCAACAGCATGCATATTAATGTCACCATGTGGACAGAGAAATGTATCTACAACCTCAACACAAAACCCCGCGTTGAAACGCTGCAGCCCGAGTTACAGCTTGCAGTCGTGAAAAGCAGTTCGAAATACCTAACAGTTTGCATGTGGGGTTCAGGTTAGGTTCAGGTTTAGTCTGAGGTTATACTTCACAGAGTAAAGGTGATTTATAGGTCCTCAGCTTGGGATTTCCCTCAGGATTTCTCCCTTTGTGAAGCAATGCGACATGACCCCACTGCCTGTGCGTGCTGGTTACCATTTGTAATTTGTGTTTCCCTCTGGGGAGCTGCCATCCCTGGCTTCAAAACCAGCCTGAGAGAGGCAGAACGTGGGCAGTGGTGAAAATGGGCCGGTGGAGGGTTGAATGCACCCTTCCACTTCTGCTAATTTCCGAAGCAGGCTGCTGGGAAGCGCCAAGTGTCCGCAGGCTCGTTGGAGGCACGTGGAGCAGGCGAGGGTCAATATGTTCTGAATGCTCGGGGAGACAGTGTGGAGATGGGAACACCATAGCCCTCCCCATATTGGTTCAGAAGAAAACCTACCTTCAGCCCTTCCACAGATTCAACTAATCTCAAATATAATGGAGCCACAGATCTCCTACTCTCAGGGTCAAGGAGCAAAGGAGAGGGCAGGGTCTGGGCAAGTAACAAAACAAAAATCAACTGAAACAAAGAACAGCATTTAGATGAAGAGAAGAAGAAGGAGTTGTGTTAAAGCAATGACATTTTTGATGAAACAAAAGGCATATTAGCTGAAAGCCAAGTATTGGATCCAGGGAGGACATTTGAATCATCCCCTTGGATCTGCTCCACTCTTAATAAAACATTAACTATTCATTGAGAGAGAGCACACGTGTGTGCATGAATCAGTAGCCTGGCGGGTCTTCTTTTGAGAGATTAGACTTCCTGAGCACCAGTCCCTCTTCTAGTAAATGTTAATTGTTTATCCAAAGTGGAACAACTTCAAGAGGAGAGGCTGAGGGCTTCCCGACTGCCTCCTCCTTGGGCAAAGTAGTAACAGGAGAACTGGACAAGTTCCTTAACTGCTCTACTATTCAGCAAAGAGGACACACTCACAAACCTCTTCCTCCCTTTCTTGCCAAATAGAAATATTCTGGGGTTTGGTCAGAAAAAAACTGGAAAACAGAATCCCTCTCAGTACTATCTGACTTGGATTTACCCTTGCATTTTTTCAGCTGCAGAGCAGCCCCGGTGCTCACCCAGGGGAAGGAGCCCTTTCCAGCCCCAGCTCTCCCTGTGGTCCCCAGCCCCGTAACTGCAACCGCACACCTGCCAGAAGATTTGTGCTCTCATTCGAAACATAAGCTGACTAGATAGCACAGAGAGGCAACCGGATTTCTACAAGCACTGCTGAAAGCAGCACCTCTAATAGGGAATGGCTCCCCCATAACAGCCAGCCACCTGTCTTGGGCTTTGCCATGGCCACAAAGTCAAGAGCGGTAGCAAGCGTGTTTTAATTAAACATTATTTAAAAATGGCAAACAGTAATACTTGCTTACATGTATCAGCTGGTCACAGTCAGCTCTGAGCCAGTATGTTTTCAAAACTTGTTTATGCTTCACATCAGCTGTTTCCCACAGGATCAATCCCTGCTAGCAGGCTGAATGGTTAAGAGCAGTGTTTCTCGCCCATTTTAAAATCAAAGGACAACCTACCGTTGTGGGGGAAAAGAAGCCACTATCCTTCTTGTAGCTCATACTGTTATTAGTTGCACACTTTCACTTGGGCATTGCCAGTCAGGAAAGTTATGTTCCCATTGCCATGACCAGAGAGTAGGATGTTTTGTTGCCATTGTGTCTCCTATCACCTTCCTATGTCTTATGAATCAACCACGGTCTGCAAACCACAGGCTACGTAAGACTGCTCGATGGCAAATATTGCCAGCCTGTTATTGTTTACTTTTTCTTATATCTGGGGAAAGCAGAGATTTGGCTCTGTCTGCGGTGCGACTGCACTGCTCATCCTGATTTGCACCTCAAGACGCAATGCGTGTGCATGGAAAGAGGGATCTGCCCGAACTCATACACATACTGAGCTGCAGGACCCCCAATGCTGCGGCATTCCCAAGCCGGAGGGGAGGCAGCAGAGGACTTGGACCCGAGAGGCATGGACTGCTGCCAGAGCTCCCACAAGAGACTTGGCTTCCAGTGCATAGGGTGGTCTCCAAGTCCTCCTGGTTCCTACTGCAGAGATCCCTTGCTTTCTCCTGGTGCTGCCATGAGAAGGGAGCTAGTATTCTTAGCAAATGTAGACAATTCCTCTGTACTGGGACATTCCCAGTTGCTTTGCAACTCATAAATTTGTATACAGAACTCAAAGGGGCAAAATTGCACTGACACAGTTGGGATAAGGATTTGAGGATCACAGGTTAATAGGAACAGGCATGGGCAATAAGACCATGGAGATTATTTGCAGACCAAGATGAAAAGCAGCAGATGGAATGGTTTCCTGTCGTATTGGAACTCTTCCCCCCATGCTGTGCAGTGCCAATGTCGTCTGGGTGCTTTGAATTCCTTTTCAATTCAGAAAATTCAACTTTGTGAGTCATCCAAGTGGATGGCTGAGCTAGATCAAATACAGGGCATGCCTTGCTAAGATAATTAGGAAGTTAGTAGAAAGACGCTTACACCAGGCCTTAGGAATTGCCCAGCACATCTCTGCTAGACAGAAAGCAGCAGCAACTTCCACATGAATAATCCTCATGTTGGAAGGCCTGCCATTAGTCCTGAGCAAATCAAATCCAGGCAGCAACAGCACAGAAAATATATCAACAGACTGAAGTATCTTGGGGGTTCATCTCTTCCTAGAAAACAATTTTCATTCCTTTAGTTACTGCTTTTTATGGGAATGACAGATGTGCTTAAAAAGCAGGGGAAGTTCTTTAAGTGTTACTAAACACGAACAGGCACAAACCAGCTCTGATTTGGAGCAGAAACACAATCACAGCAAGGCTGAGGTTGGAAGGGAGCTCTGGAGGTCCTTTAGTTCAACCCCCCTGCTCAAGCAGGGCCACCTAGAGCTGGTTGCCCAGGACCATGTCCAGACAGCTTTTGAATATCTCCAAGGACAGAGACTCCACAACCTCTCTGGGCAACCTGTGCCAGTGCTTAGTCACCCTTTCATCAAAAAAAAGAGTGTTTCCTGATGTTCAAGAGCACACTGTGAGGTTTATTTAGGATGTAAAAATGATAGCACTGAGAGTAATGAATTTCCCTGAATTTCAGAGCTAGTCTTGAACATTTGCAAGAGTTGCCTAGAAAACACCAGTCTGACAACAACACAAAGTACCGGCCGGGCCAATTCTTTGACTGTATCTGCTATAAACATATACTACCTATCACAAAAACTTACGAATGAGAACAGAAATTATACCCACACTCCAAATATGCATCAATATACACATGTTCTATTATCATATATACACAAACACACATTTTACATAGAATTATGTGTATATGGGATACATACATGTTGACATGTGTCTTCCCCGAACTTTCTCAACCACATTGAAAACAAAAGCAGTTCCTTTCTCCAAAGCAAGAAACCTCTCTTAGAGGAAACGGAACAGACTTAGCAGTCTGGTTCTCAGGCACTTGTATAAAATTACACACAAGCTACACAAAAAATCTCCTAATTGTTACAGGGAAGAGGAATTAAGCAAGATATCACACTGGTGTAAAAAAAGAAAGAGATCAAATCAAGTCTCAAGCATCATATCAAAGTGCATCTGATGTATTCATGGCATCCCAGGAAACACACAATTACTGTGCAGAAAAATAAAAATTTCCAGGTTCCTTGGAAGCCAACTGCTAAAATCATTAAATCTTCCTGGAATAACAATATATTCCCTCGAGCCTTAGCTAGACCTGTCAACAACAGGAGCCCTGAGGAATCTCCCATGTTTACTTGTTACTGGTCTCATCCTTGGTGTCCTTACATCATGTTGTGATGTTCGTCTCCCGGGCAAAGTGCAGCTGGCTGTAACTTCTGCTGGAGCCTACCACGACTGTTCCTGAAATGACCCCACAGCTGCAGAGGGGCAAATCGGCCACTGTACTATGTAAGATGACTACCTTGGACATCTGGGGCTTTCCACGGGACGTGGTCATACCTCCCTGCCTCCTCCTTCTCCCGTTGGGACACGTCCACTTCTTCTCTTAATGTGCACTCTTCCCTCTTCTAAAGCATACTTTTCCCTTATTTATTGTCACTGCACACATAGCTTGTGTCTCCTTTTTCTCTTCTTCCCTCTCATCTATAGCCACCTGATCACCTCCTCTACGGAAGAGCAGCTCTGTTCAGAGGGAATGGAGCAGGACCAGCAAACTACTCTCGCATTGTAGAACATACTTCCAGCATGGGCAGAGATACCCAAGAAAAGAGCTGAATAATGAGAGAACTTACAAAAGCAAGGAACCTGCAAGCTTTATGTCAGCACAATACGCTACTGCTAGGCCTGACCTAGCATCTATACTTGTACTTGCAGAACTATTTCAACACACTTAGATGATTGAGTTATTATCTCCTTGCAACGGGATGTTTGTCTTTCACTCATCAAGCAATTTGTGCAAAGTATTAATTCATGTAATCAAAATTTTAATTATTTGAATTAATGAAGTTTAATTAAATTGTAATTAAAGGTAATCACATTTCAATTAAAATAAAAATTAGTTTTAATCACAAAAAAGGTATCTTACTATTTTCAGAAGTTTTTATTTTACAGCATTTTCAGAAACACTGGCAGCTGTAAGACTTTCTCTGAGAAGATGATGTTAACAAACTGAGAGACAAAGGAAAGCACTTAATAGTTTTAGTTATACTTAAGTTTTCCTAGAAGAATGGCTTGAACAGCAATCTAACCTTTTGGTTTTTAACAAAACCAAACATTTCTTTGTAAATCCTTTTCCAGCCTCTGCAACTGAATCTATACCACCGTCACTAGAAATGTTATAGTTGTTAGTAAATGATGAAGCACAGGGACAGTACATTGTTTTTGGGTGATGCTACTCCCTGTGGGTTTTTTTCCTCCAATCAGATCTCTTTTAGGTAAAAAAAAAAAAATTGTAACAACCCTTTCCATAAACTTCATGATTATTTAACTGGTACTAAGCAGATGAGGCCACAGTGGTGATGTATTACTCTCCTGAAGCACGGACCATGGATGAAGTTACAGAAGAATGGTGATTTCAGCCTTGCAAACACTATTCAGGGTAGCTTGGATACATTTCTAAATTGAAGATTAAAAGACAGCTCCTATCTTTACAATGAGGTAAGCCAAGTGAATCTTTATTCCTGAGCAGATTTGAAACAATGACTTGGGAACCACCTAAGACATTCAGGGGCAAAAAGCTTTCGTCTCCACAAATTTTTGCTTTTGAAAGCAGATTTCCTTCCAGATCAGCTGGTTCTAGAGATGAAAAAAGGGCATCCTGCTTCCAACTTTGCATGTCCATACTGGAGTGAGGTCCCCAGAATGGGAAGGTCGTAGAAATGAGGCTGTCACTCCAATGGTTTGAAGTCTGGCAGCAATGCCTGAGCAAATTTGCCATATAATCCATTTGGGAGGGTTTGGCTTCAGATATTGAACGACAAACACATTACTGACTGATCTGCTCAAATTATTTTTGCTTCCAAGTACCAAGGATAAGAACAGTATTCTTGTCCATCTTTTGGGTTACATTACTGTAACTTTATAAATCAAATGGTGACATAAATGTAAAGCAAAAAAGAACTAGAAACGACGTGCAATTTGAGAATTTACAGTTCTTTAATTTTGCTGTTGGGATGGCATAATATTTTCCTGAAAGTTCTTCACAGTCTAGGCAATTAGATTATACATATAATTAAATCTGTACTATGTTGTATTGACATAAAATACATTGGCCCTAAGCAACCACAATATGCAAGCAATGTGCAAACACATGGTAAAAAAAAGAACAGAAAAGGAAGCAAAGTCTTCCTTTACAAGTAAGAAACTTGTTACATGGAAAGTACATGACTTGCCCACAAACACAGAAAGTTGGTAGCACACAGGATCTCCAAGCCAACCGTTGGAGTCTTTAACTAATAATCCCTCAAGCACAACTGTATCTAGGCCTCTTTTCTCTGTTTTTGCCTGATATTTGTTGCTGTGTGTCTTTGTATGCCTATACGCACGCATATATGGACTAATACTAACTGTGTTACCTCTCAGTATTGGCTTTGAAGAAGGAATGTGTCTCCGTTTTGGGATGGTTTCACATTTTAAGCAAAGTTAGTCTTTACCGGTCATAGACACAAAGCAAACTAGGCAGCCAGGAAAGCAGATCATACATCTTTTAGAAAGGCATGTGCTACATACTGCCAGCTCCTACTATACCATATTGAACCAGAAAGCCTAGGCACACACCTCCCTTCAAAGGCAGATATAAAATGCTTTACTTATTTCTTCCAGGGCTGGTATTAGACATACACAGGCAAAGCAGCATTGGGTTGTTTGCACACCTAAAAGAAGAGCACCTGCGTGGCTCGGCTCAGCTCTGCTCACCCAGGCAGTCCAGGAGACAGCAGCTCCTTCCTGCTCACTTCCAGAAATCTCTATCCAAAATTTCTGAAATGCAAAAAGAGCTAACATCCAACCTGCAAAAACAGGAACAAAACCAAACCCTTTCCATGAAGCTTTAGCAGGATCTACAGTCGCAGCTGGCAAAGACTTTTGCTAAAGGGAAACAACATAGGGAGCTGATTTAACAAGTAAATTAAGTATTTTCTACACCTTGTATATATGCAAGCCTCTTACCCTGGGGCATGCTGTCAATGAATCCAACTGCAGCTCTGTCGTGACAGCCCCACATTCAATAGCACCTTTGTCAGGGGAAAAATGTCAGGGTTTTCAGGCCAACTGTAATAGCAGGTCATTGCTTACAAGCCCTGAGTCTAATTATTGGCAAAACAGCATTTGAAGATTTAGCTTTAGTTTGCACTACGCTTGTTCTCTAGCCATTAGCAAGTATTTAAATAGAATTAATTGGCTACTTGCAAGGTCATTTCAATAACTTCTGCAACAAAGCCTGGTGAGTTCTTCAACATACAGGGTAAATGGCACACACAGACCAGGGCACCAGCAGCGAAGTGTGCAACATGCAGCTTCAGTGACTGAGCTAACTATTTCAGTCAGCTCCTCAGACTAGTGACCCCTTTTGTCTGTGCAGAACTACATATAAGCAGTCCCTTTCTATATTCATCCTAATCACTTTACATTTAGGGCTAGAACTCTTGAGAGGAATGGCAACAGAACAAGCAGGATGAAAGAAGGTTGGAGAGAAAGGAACTAAATTTTGTTGATAACTATGAACCGGTATTTTTTTCCCACCAAAATTATGCATTTACCTTTGAAGGGAATCATGGTTCGGCAACATAGCCATGCCCTATGAGACAGCTTTTTAAATTCCTAGTCTAAAGACAGCATTTCTCTCAGGTGCATGCTTCTTTGTCAGGAGAGAATCTAAATTCCATGCTTCCTTTGTAGTTAACAGCTGCATTAAGCAATTCAACTAGCACCATAAATTATACAATTAGCAATCTATTGTGATTGAGCTAGTGCTAAATTTTGTGCCAATTTGTAGCTTGATTGGGTAGTTTTCATAATTAACACAAGACATGTTCTAAATCCTATCTTTGCTCACAAAGTTGCAACAATCTGCAGACCAAGAAGTACTTAATGAAGATCATGAACTTCTCAAATGCATTTATTAAACTGTTGACAGAAAATCAACAAAAAATTGACAGGGAAAAAAAATCGGAGAAAAAAGGAATAGGCATGGTACTCCTATGAATGTTCACATAGTTCTAATAGTAATACAGCAAAATAAAAGAAGACTTGGCATATTCAAGCATTTGTGAGCAGCATATTGTATGCTTGCCCAAGGAGGCAAGATACAGCTTGTAATAGTTTAGTCAAAATGGATAATCAGAGTTACAGCATATTGCCAATTAAAAGTAAGAAAAGAAACCCATACTTTATCATAGAATTATAAGTGATTTTTTTTCAGAATATAGGTAGAAGGGTTTTGATAATGTAACTTTGTCATGTTACAGTTGATATTGGTACATTAAAAGTAGTGTACCAGGGAAAAACTACCCTAACTGTACCTGTAATAGGCTCTAAAGTAGCCATTGCCACTCAGAAAAGAGATGTTTGGATCACTGGGAAAATGTCAGTACAGTGCTCTGGAGAGACTATATGAAACATCAGAAATTATTTAAAGAAAAAAATGTTCTCTCACTGCATTCATCTGTGGATGTGTCCAGAGATTTTTTAAAATTATTTTTCTTTTCTGAAGGCAATAGTAGAACTACAAGAGACACCAAGACAACACAGGAGGTGCAGTGAAGATCTACTAAATCATGAAAGACACAAGGAAAACAAACAGGAGATGATTATTCCCTTTTCCTTAACAGAGGAAATAGGCAGCAATCAATCAGGTTATCAAGCAGCAGGCTTAAAACCAACACAAAGAAATACATTTCCAACCTCTGCAAAAGGTCCAAAGCACATCTTGATCAAAAAATAAACTGATCAGAGCCACAGAGCATTAGTCTTCTACATACCTTAAACATAATAGCTTATATTCAGCATATGCCTCAGGATTTACAGACCTGGAGAGGTTCCTGAAGGTGTCTTCAGGCACCCTGTGCATCATTTCTTTTATCCCTTCCAATGGCTTTTGTTACTGCCCATTTCTGAATATAGGGTACCTGGTTATATGGATCATTACGGAGAGCTCTTGTACAGCTACTAGCCCTGGTGTAGACACAGCTATAAATAGTGCTCTTAGCAGTAAAACTTACCCTGGTTTGGATAAGGAAAAGAAGCCAAGTTAATGTAAGGACCTTGGAGCTTCATGTCCAGTAGAGCGCTTCTTCACATAACAATGCTGTTGAAAGGATTTTATAGGCTAGACTTAGTCTATGTTTCCATGGTCATGGTGATGTGAGAAAACTCCAAACTAGTATGTACTAGCACCAAGACATTCAGAGACCTACAAGCCTATCCTTGGCTTTATAGTGAGTTCACCCAAACTAAGAACAGAAACAGCATTATGTATTTCTAATTGGTCACAACCAACATTTCATATGTGGAACTCGACATTCCCAAACTATTTGATCAGACTTTAAAAAGAGCTTGAGCTAAAATAAAAATCCATTGAGCCCATTTGTTCTGCAGAAAAAGGCAGTAAATTATCTGAATTAATGTTGCCATTGTGAGTTCTTTACTGAACTCCCTTAAATAAGTAAGCCATTAAACTAGTTCCCAAAACCATAGATGATGTCACTTAGGAATCAAAACTGAAAAGTTCTGTGACCAAAACCTGTGCTCATATACTGTCATAACAGTCTGGTTTTGTCTGTGGACTCCCTGTGCAGCTGCAGGTTTGCACATGCATACGCGAGAGAAGTGGCTGAGCTTGAGCTTGCACCTGTGTGCCTTGTTCTCCAGGCAATTTACATCAAAACAGGTGACTTTGGTAGTGAACTCTCCAGGATTAATTGAAAGGAAAGAAAATGAGCCTCTCTCAAGACTTTTTATGAAGTTCTTAATTTAAAATATCTTATTTGGTTATTTACTTAAAGAGCTTTTAAGATGATATTGCCTTATCTGAAAGAGCTTCATTGAAAGGAAGAAAACCCAGTCCTTTTCAACTAACTCCTTCCATCAACTGTAAACAGATTCCAGCTTATCTATTCAATGGGTTCCACATTTGGGTGGTTTATAAAAACAGACCCAGCACCAAAATGCAAAAATCAGTGTACCAGTTTAAAAATATCTCAGAAGCAAGGTAAGCAGCCCTTGAGTGCTAAACACTGTCGTACACCATATGGTGTGGTGTTTTAAGCTCGCACAGAGCATTTACACAGCATCTGTTAATCTCAGGAGTGCAATATCAAGGCAAAGTTGTCTGAGTGCTGCCAGGTACAGTAAGTAAGGCAGCAGCCAGAGGCCTTGTTCACAGGCATACCCATCAGCATCAGTCATGCCCAGGTTTCCTTCTCTCAGCCTCCTTAATTCTACAAGTTTTCCCATTTGGTGGGCTAACAGAAAGCAAATACCACTGCAAACCTTTGTGCACCCAAGCGCTGTACCAGCAGTGCTTTGGGATGCAGGAGGACAGAACCTGGGCTCTGAAGGAGAAGGGAAGCTTGAGTTGCTTTCAGATAAATTAGAGTCCAAGAAGGGAAAATATGTGCCATTTTTTTTATGCGGGCCTTTCTTTTTCAAATCTTTTATTTCTAAAAAAAATCTTCCCTCCTCCGTCCTTACACAGGAGGAAGGCAAGAACTGACAATACAATTTCTGTATAGAAAAGGAGAAAAATGCAGTAATGCCACTTTATTTAGAGTGAGTAAAGGGGGTAGCCTACACTCCAAGCCCCACAGAAGAAGACACCACCACATGCACCAGAGAGCAATGGTAAATACAGTAATGGCGAGGTCGAATTGGATACACTCCCGTGCCTCCTACAGATGTGACTTAAACATCCCCTTCCCCAGTGTGAGTTCCTGGCCTGGCCTAGCCCTTGCTCAGGGCTTTTCCCCTGAGATCTGTGGATTTCACCCACGTACTGCACTGCACCGAGCCCAAGAGAAGCCAGGATGCTGCGCTGTTTGGACCGTGCCAGTGTTGTTCATTTCCTGACCTCTTTGGGAATGTAACTATTCCCACCAACCTTGAACAAGACTGTTTCTGCTTTCAGTATACAGTTGTGAAAAGCAAACCTTCCATCTCTTGGGGAAAGACTACATTTATCTGGTGAGCAGGAGAACTTGGCTGGTGGCTAGAATTACTAGCCTATGCAGTTACTTTCAAGCATGAATTACTTACAATGAGCACCAGAAAAGCCCCATAGCTAGCAGCAGAATGACTGCGCCATTGAGACCGATGGGTACTATTTATTCCTAAACTGGTTTCCTTTTTCTGACTGCAGGCTGGATTTTTGTCCAGGATTGTGCCCTGTCCAGCAAGGTGTACTGTTCCTGCTGACAGTGTAGAAGCCCATGCATAGAAAAACAGACGCACCAAGTCAAAAAGAGGCAGCACTTCTCCAGTGCTTGCTTACATAGAATTTGCTTATATTTTTTCCGAATTACCACTTTAAAGGATGCACATTTTTCTTCTTTGCTAGAAAGGACAGGATGAGGTGGAAACTCAGTCTGAGGACTCTACCACAAAGCAATTGATGGGAGCTTCCTGTCTCCTTGGTTAAGTTCGTGGAATAACAACCTCTACAGCCACCACCTCATCCCTTCCAAAGACCCTCAGAGTAGGCTTGCCAGACATCCCAAATAATGATTTTTCATGTTTTCTCTTTTTTCTTTTTTGAAGGCTAATCATCTGTCCACTCCATTTCAGGATGTCATGCCTACATACCCTCCAGCCGCTCAGCAGAGACCTCAGAGCCTCAGGACTGCTCTACAGCAATCTGCTGGGACTCTCCATGCTACTGCAACCCAGCTGGGCTGGGTTTCAAAGAAAGACAGAATAGGAAACAAAAAAAATCCTCCAGAAGCCAGCAAAATTATCAGGCCCTGTAAAGAAAGGGTCCTATAAAGAGGAGCACCCATTTCCTGTGTGGGTAACTGCATGAGAAAGTTAGGGGGAGATTTCTGAAGGGGCTGAGGAGGCTGATGGTATAAGTAAATGCCAAGCTGGGTATTCAGAAGCTTGTTGCTTCTGTCCTCAACTTCTGGTATCTTCATGCAGCTAAAAATGTGGCCCTCTGTCAACTCACAGAGCTACAAAGCAGGAATCAAAATCAAGCTCCAGCTCTGACAGGAAGACAAAGGTGATTGCCACCAGCCTGCAAGGCTGGCCCTTCTGTTATTTTTAGCTGACACTTCGTGACTGGTTGATATAAACTCATAAATAAATCGGTAGGCTTTCAGAGCAGAAGGTTATTAGGAGTGGGCTGCCTTGGTTTTGGGGCCATGTGAGCAGTGATGCTGCTGCTGCACCAGGGTCTGGGTACCACCACTGCTGCAGTTGTCACTGGCTCAGTCCTCACCATGCCTGGCCGGTGGGAGCATCTCTGCCAGGGCGGCCAGGAGCCAGGCAGGACCAGTGCCGTGGTGCCACGAGGGCTGTGCCACAGCTCTGGACTTGCCAGAAACCTGCCTGCAGGCTCCTGGGAGGTGGCACAGAGGAGAGTGGCATGTTTTATTAGACATGCAGGCTTAAGCTAAGATTAAATTACCTGCACGTTCTCTAAGCAGATGTTTAACTATAGCTATTCCAGCCACGCGGGCAAATCCCAGACAGAGAGCCACAGGTCATGGTGCTGTCCTGCCACTTGCAGACTGTTGCAGCTAGAACAATGTTTGCTTTTGTAATTTGCCTCACATGTGATTTCTTCCATGAGTTAATGAATGCTGAATCGATACAATTTTTTTTATATTTCAGGGATTATTTACATGTCCAAAGGAAAATAAATCTCATAAAGAAGGAATCTTACTGCAAAGTGTGAAATCCTTAACTTGTTCACAGCAGTGAAATCCATGGAGCTAAGCCGGTGTAGACTAGCCGAGTTTCTGTCCCTTCATGTTTAATGATGGAGGTAAAGACCTGGTTCAGAGCTTTATGATACAAAAACGGTTTGCAATACAAAACAGACCAACTCCATACAAATGTTCCTAGCATTGTTATTATTTCCATAGCAGACGTTTAGAAGAGAGCGGCACAATAGTGTGACTTGACAAACCTTGATTAGAATTAGAACAAGAAAAAACAAACAGAAAACAACCATTAATGTCCAGGGCAATTTTCAAAACCTCTTTGGCAATTTCCTCTCCCCCCTTTTTTACAAATGTGGGAAAGGTTAACCACTCAGGAAGAACACTTTGTAAATTTGGAAACCTGAAGAATTCCCCTGTTAGACTCAACCCACATTAAAAAAAAGATTTATTTTTTTTTATCTAATGAAGGATAAACATAATATTTTGTGTGGTGAAATATGAAACAGGCTTTTCTCCCCCCTACTTTAGTCAGCTGAGATTTTAAATAGCTCTTACAAAGTGTCGCATAATAACCAGGCTAGCAGCACTGCAGTGAAAAACCATGGGAAATCTTTCTGACTTTTTACACAAAGCACACCAAGAGAAGAAACCCAGCCCACCAGAGATCAGATCTTACATCCCCTCTGCGGGATGAAAGGACTTTGTTACAGCTACGAAAAGTCAGTACAGTAGTCATCTTGTCAGCCAGACTAAGACTAACGAGAAATGTCTTCTCCCTTTCAGCCAGCAAGACTCCCTGGCCAGCCAACTTTGCACAGCTCACAGGGTGAGCCCTGCTGCCCACTGCCCCACTGGGAAAGAACGTCTGTGAAAATTGGAGGTGGTTTGGTCAGAAACTTGTGACTCAGCTCCATTTCTCAGCTTTCCTTGCAGCTCGGATAACCCCTTCCCTTCCTCCTCCAGCTCCCTCTGGTACCCACCTCCAGACCCCTGACACCGGGTCTGTCGGTCAGACTGTTTTCGTGAGTGCGTGTCAAAACCCATCTACTTTTTGATGGAGTGACACACACAAAATCATAATATCTTCAGGCGGTAAAGCAAGCCTGGGTTCAAAGAGCCCAGCTGTGACCATGAACCAGCCGGTCTTCCCTGCAGCAAGTGCAGCAAGAACACAGAGATACTGTGCAGTCTCCAGGTGTTTTTGGAGGTGCCAAGAAAAGCAGAAGGGACCAGCATCTCCTGCCTAGAAGAAGGGATCTGGTGGCCCAGCCAGCAAGTGTCTTAGCAGATTTTTGTCCAAAAATGTTTGTGGGTAAAGATGCAACGAGGTGCCTGCCATGCTCACATGCGCCTATCCATAGTGCTATCTGCAACCAAGAAGCTCTTTAGACCCTTCAGAAATAAAAATCTCTGCAAGGCTTGGCAAACACAGAACTTATCAAAACCAACAAACATTTTGCCTAGTATAGTGTTAAAAAGGGCTTTCTTTGTGAAGTATTATTTAAGTTAAACATGTTAGGATGTGTTGGGCTGATAAAGGCAAAATAAGAGCACAGGAAGGATAAGAAGTTTAAAAATTACCAAAACAAACAAAAAACATGAAGAAAAAAAAAAAGCGTCTCTATCTCTCTCTGTACTGCACAAAATGTTTCAGCCTAAGCACAGCATGGAATAACTTCATGTTCAGATGTCCGCACATCCTCTTAACAGTCAGAAAAATGTTACATCTGGATGTAACATTTGGATCTTTTTTGACCAATGAAATCTATGGGCAACGTAATCACAAAAGCTAGCATTGTCATGCTGTCCTGTATCCACACACATACTAGTTTGCTCTTACCTGTACAGCTGTTCTGTGTTGGGAAGCTAAAAAAACCAGACCCATGATCTGGATATAGATCAAACATCTTTACTACATGCAAAACCAAGCACTCTATGCCTATTAAAATTCAGCAGGGTTGATATATCAAAAATCTTGCACACTGCTGTGAAAATTTACCTTCAGGGAAGCTGACCTCTTTTATAGCCACGAGGAAGATTTTTCACAAAAAGCTCACTTTAATGTTATTATTACAACTGAAAATCTTTCCATGTTCCTATGAGATGACTGCATTGCACGTTATCCTGGAGACAAAGATTGCAGGACAGACTTGACAAATCCAGACAACATTAAAAGTAAGAGGATGATGATTTATCTGCTGGGAGAAATCCAGCAAGTTCTAGACTTGTTTACTAGCCCCAGACTAGAAGAGCTCATCAAACTGCAGTACTTAAAACCAGAGTTGAAGCTCAAATATTTAAAAGTGTGTTTTGGAAACACTCTGTGTACACTGAAAATCTTGGATTGGATTCAAAAGTTGTATTTGAAACTGCCGTCTCTTAATTAAAACAATATACTCCTAAATGCTCACTTCAAATGATACCTTAAGCACATTTTGTGGATTGGATTTGTTTAGTGAATGGAAATAGGAAAATTTCCTCACAATTAATTTTCACTTATTTGAATGTCTAAACAATTTTACAGTCTCATGTTTCCTTCAACAGCCTGATTAAATGGACTTACAAATAGTAAAGATTGGGGTACAGTTTATTCGATGTCTTCCAGATTTTTGGCTTCATGATTCTCTAAATGCTGGACTGATACTGAATGGAAGTTTCAGTGTTCGAATCACTTAAAGTTGGTCAAGGCTTTAATAAAAACTTGTGAAGAGAAAAAGAGTATTCACACCTTATTTAAAGGTGTTGAAGATTTTAAAATTAATTTCCTTTAAAAATGAATGCCCAAGTTCCCCATAAAAAATGCGGAGTTTCGGAACTTTTAAAGGAAAAACAATCTAGATCTATTCTGAGAGGATTTTCTTGTCTACACAGTGGTATATCCAATGGCCTTCATTGAGCCTAAGCTTGTCAAGAATATTGTCCTGATAATGGAAACATAATTAAAAATAAAATTAAATACAAAGTTGTATGATCATAAAGTCTACATGCAATGTTTCCAAGGACAATGAATGATGACCATCTGGGACCATGTAAGTAGGACCTCAGTCAAATCACCACTTTTTTCCCTGTTGCAGATTTACTGAAGATCAGTGGATTATGGAAGCTGAACATATTTCTTCCAAAAGATTATTACATTGTCCTCGGTGTTATCTTATAAGCAGTTCATCAATGACGTAGTTGGTATCTCTCATATATGATCCAATGTCTTTTGTTCACTTCTGTGAACTGTTGTGCTCTGTTAAAAAGGTGTACCATGGCATTTTACATCAGTAGAAGTAAATAAAAAATAATTATCAGTTTAGACTAAGATGACTAAGAGCTTGTTGCAGTGCTGAGAAGACCATGGTGGCCATATAGAGTGATCTGGAAAACTCCATACATTATACCAGAGACAGTATGTCCAGAGCCAAGCATGGCCATGTTGTCAGGAACAGCGTAAACAGCCTCTGCAGAACTGTGCAGGCACTAGGTTAGCAATCACCAGCTACAAGGACTAGCTGGGGTTCATGACGGCTAAGCAATATTCACAATTCAAAGCTGCAACAAGAAAAGCTGGAAGGTTTTGGAGAAAGGAGAAAGTAAGGGTGTGAATAAGGCATAGTTAAGACCAATAACAGACTTCTACTTACAGTCTGATACTCATACTTTAGGTGCTGAAAAATCTGGAGAGGGTAAAAGAGAAAGACAAGAAGACACAGAGGACTTGAGGGCAGAAGAAAATGTCATTTACTGAAAAGTTTAATGAGTGAAAACCAATTTATTTTATAAAAAAGAAAGCGTTCCATGAACAACAGAATTCCTGATGCCTGAATTCACATCCATTTTTGGTGGAAAGGGGTTTGAGAGAAACAAAACTGAAGGAAAACTCTCCTTAGTCTCGATGTCTCTTATGACCCCTCTACTAGACATGAGATGACACACACTGCAGGTAGCCTGTAAATACATTCACACTGACCGGCTGGCCCTGTGCTGCCAAACAGAGTGTGTGACAGCTGAACTCTCCCTTCTCTGAGTCTCTCTCCTCTACCCAGGCCAGTTTTTCATCAAGAAACATGGACTCTTTTCTTCGAGACTTCTACACTCTTTCAAATTTGTTTGAAATCAGCAAAATATTCCAAATGTGTTAGGTAAAAGAACTTGATGGGCAAAAGGAAAAGAAGATCACAAATCTTGTCACTGCAGGAGCCAGATGCACAATAAGGCTGACTTGATAACAGTGTGGCCGTGTATGTACCTTCACTAAGAAAAGGTGTTTGGGACTAAGAGTGCTCTTTACTCTGAAAAAAGCACAACATCTTTTTAATCTGAAAAAGCTTGCCAAATTCAAGGGAAAAAGTTTGACTTTTTCTTAACAAGCGAAGGCAATAATTCACCATGTGACCAAATCACCAAAAAGCTGATTCTACATCTCTTATGTGTTCAACACTAATGCTGATCTGAAAAAGACATATTTTAGCCAAAGTGGTTGAAGTATGATGGCCTAATGTAAACAGGACAAATGGTGGTCCCTCAAGTCTTAAGCTCTGCGAACGATTCCCCAGTGTGGCACAGCAACGGTGGACATCTATTAGTCATGGATGCTATCACGCAATAGGTTCGTGTCAGCAAGGACTCCATGAGTAGTCCTAAAAATTGGGTGAATGGACCAGCTGTGAACATGGGTCTTCAACCAGCAGAGACTGCAAACTCTTCAAAACACTTTCCTTTGCACTAGCAGTCCAAGCACCACCCTGCTTGGGTTCTTTGTCTAACAAAAGACTATAATCCATCAATTTACACAGGCAAGAACAGCACTGGAAGCGATTGTTATTCCGAGCCATAAATAATGCCTTGCACTTTCTATTCAGGAGTGCTACAGCACTTCACAACTGGCTGCACTGCTCTGCGCAGCAGTGATGCAGGTAAGGCCTGCAAGGACTCGCCACAGCAAAGCTCTGCGTGTGGCAGCCTGTGCCAGCCATGGTGCAGGATCACCCTGTGTGCTCAAACAGGGTGCTGCCATAGGAGGAATGCAGGGAGAGAGACTGCTTATTCCTGTTGGAATGAACTGGCTATTTCAGCCAACACTTGCCGCGTTTTAAAAAGCAGCTACGAGACTGCAAAGTGGTCGAGACCTCATTCTATGTCTTTGTTAGACAAGATGCCTGCTACCTGTGGCCCCACTGCTTGGGAGCACTTCTGCAATTCCAGCTCAGAAGGACAAGCACCAACTTCCAAGCCTCCATCCTCTCTGCCACATGCTTCCTCGAGGATCCAACAAATGCCTGACCTTGCTTGGCTTGGGAGCATTTGCTGCAGCAGATACAAAGAGAGCTGTAAGGGAACACTTCGTCTGGGATTGCGTTCCCCCTCCAGGCTGAGTCTCACGGGCCAGGCTCGGTCACTGCTTGCTTAGGCAGGGCTGTCAGCTAGGAGCGTCCCACCATAACCATTTGCAGAGCAACGCTGGTGGAACCTCACGCTCTGTAGTGAGACTATTGCAGCGAAATGCATCTGGCAGGAGGAGATAACTTGCAAAAAACTAGGGTGAGAAGAGTTGAGTGTTGGCAACCCCAATGAGCTGGATTCCCCAAACGAACTTGAAGGATTTGGCAGAACTCAAATTACATTTTTAAACAGTTACTGTAAGTGTAAATGTTATTTTATCCGCCCCCTTGAACTGTATCATCCTGGCCAGCCACCAGGCAACCACACCCACGCTCTTACTTTTACAGCTGCAGAGATGGGGTCAAGATCATCTATGTTCTGTGTAACTCAAAACCTATTATTAAAGTAATTCATTTGCAAATAAATCATCCTTGTTATGCAGCTCCAAGTAAAGAAGGAATAAAATAAGTGCTTGTGAGCTTGAGCTCATTTGCTGAATGCAAATCCTACTCCCTTCCGCGACCACACTTAAACAGTTAATAAGAATTTGGTCACCAAGGCACCTCTCCTTGTTTCATTCAAATCTGGGGAAGTTCATACAGTAATCATCAAAGAAAAACAAAAACCAACCAACCAACCAACCAACAAGCCCCAAGCTTTATCAGGTGATGGTTCTTCACAGGAAAACAGAAAAGGTCAAAGGATCTTACAGCACTCCAAGGGCTAACACTGAGCCAGAACGTGACCAGGAACATTATTTCTTCTTATTTTCAGCATTACTTTTAGCATGAGCACGTGAGTGTAAACCTGGCCCCTGCTGAGTCAGGGTAACGCCCCACTGACTTCAATAGAGGCAGGATCTCAGCTACTGTGGAGGGCTTGAAAACTGCCAAGTGATTTCTGGGAGGAGAGAAGCAGCCTTATTTTCAGAAGCACTTTGCATGATCTGGCTTTAAATACTTAGGGGTCCAGTTCTGCATTCATTCAGAACCTTGCGTCTACATCAACCTGCTCAAGAGTTGTCTGTTTGCTGGTGTTGTTTTGGGTTTTTACTCTCCCCTTTTGCTTTCTTACAGGTCCACGTTTGGAAGGTTTTTTTGGATTTACAGGAATGTCACCAAATCTTTTGAATTATAGGCCAGAGGCATGACACATTTTCTTTTAGTCTTTAGGTAAAAATTTAAGATTTGTTTACTTCCGCAAGTCTGCACATGGTGATGGCTTTTTCCAGTACCACCTTCTGTGTTTCTGTAAGATACTGGATATGCATGAGAACTGCAAACAAATTTATTGTTAAACAAACCTGGCCTGCAGGATTCATTATATCTTTTTAAAAAAACAAATAAAGGAATAACTTGTTATTAAGCACAATGTTATTTTATGCCTGATGCAATATTCACAAATATACATAAAGATTAGTCAGCTTTCATGTGATGAATTAAAGCCACAGGATGAGCTTTAAAGTGATACTACACGCTGAAACTGAAACAGCCACAGCCAAACTTTTGTCTTACTTTATGATATAAAGAATTCTGAAAGAAGTTTCCACACTGTGTATTCAATGATTTAAAATAACCATTCCTAATGTAGTGTACCTTCTCTGACCATGTATTTTAGGGCCTCTGATGGTCTAGCCACCTACTTGCCACTGTGGCTATAAACCAGATCTTGACCAATATCCAAGCTGAAATACTTTATATATTTTATTTTTATTTTCATAAAGATGATGTGTTTATATTCACACACAGTTTTGTAATAGCTACTTGAATAAATCCGACCTGAAAGATTGAATTGAATTTACTTAAATTCTTTACTGTCTAGAGAAGGGTAAGCTTCTTTATGGATGTTTCTAAAGATGCCACGCTTCTTCTCACTATGTGGCCATGTGGCCTATAAACTTGAAATAGACTTTTTCTACAGGAAGATTGTATTTCCAGTAATTTTTTTCATTCCTTTAAACTAACACTTTAACACAAAAAGATTTTTATGTGTTAATATCGGCAATATCTGGAAGTCATTACGTTTTCTGAATCCTAGACTAAAAGTGAAGAGCACCTAGCAGAAGCAGCAAGCATGTTTTTGGATGCTACATGTTAAGCTCCACCGCTTTTTTTCCTCCCTACGGTCAGACACGACTCAGACCTCGGGTGCTTCACAGCCAGAGCCTGGATGTTGCAGAGTGCCTTTCTGATGGCAACACTGTGTGTTTCTGCTCAGAAATTTCTTAGCAGCTTACAGGAGAGAAACAATAAGCCATTTGTCATACGAAGTCTGGGCTGTTACAACCAAAGGGAGAACTGAATGAAAAAAATATGAGCAAGCAGAGCAGACTTTGTCAGTAATTCACTGTTTTCCACCACCTCCCCTTCCCTTTCTCTCCATGGGACCTACCTCAGACGTCTACCGAGCACAACTGTGGTAACAACCTGTGAGGAGACCGTTCCCACCACCAGCTCTCCTGCCACCATTACTCACGTGGCACTTGCCACTCATCATCTGGAAATTACCTCATCCTTCGTCAACACGCGTCTAGTTGTTAGAGGCTTGGGAACCTAGCAGTGATGCTCCCTGGCTTTGCCAGGGAATAGCCTCATTTGCTGAGTCTCAGGATAAAATTAGCCATTAGTACCGATAGTGTTGGCATTCACTGTTCTTCCCTCCTTTTTGGCTCCTCAAATATGTAAAAAGCAAAGTGGTAAACTATATTTACACTTCAGAGAGAGACATGCCAAGCAAAGGACACATGTGAGATTTGGGAAAAAAGAAAAAAAAACTATCAATGGTCTCCTATTCACTCATCTTCCAAAAAACAGCACCAGCAAAACAAAGGCACAACTGTTCCCACATGATAAAGGGCGCATTGATAGTGCTCCTAAAAACAAGCTAGCATACTCTTGACGTTCCCATCTTGTTGAATCTTCATGAAACTGTTAAAACTGCTCGATTTTGATTTGTCTGTTCCTGTCATGATCACTGACAACTAACGTTGCTGTAAGAGCAAAGGAAATGCCGTGCCAGCTGGGGCAGTCTTCATGCACAAGTAGAGAGAACCTAAGGAGGTATTAGAGGGAGGGCAGGGCATATATAAAGTGGAAATTCCAAGTAAATTGTCTATTGCATCTGACTAATACTTTTTGAATAATATTACCTTTTTGGTCTTTACTAAAGTCTGTAGCACTGTGTCCTACATTTTAGTTACAGGAGCATGCGCAAAGGCAGCAGGGTCACAAAAAGTCACATGGGAGCAAGTATCAGAGAGGACAAACCCTACCCAGTCAAAATTAGAAACAAAACAGAAAAAATACTTCAGCATCATTACAATATATATCTTCTCATAATTTTGACAGTGATACAAATATGAGGCCAAGGAGTGATGCATGTGACTGATTAACTGGTGTGTTGGTAGTTCTGCTAAAAAAATTAATGGTAATTTTCCAAAGTTTTCAGTAAATCAAAGAAATCATTTCAGTCAAGAGGGTGAAATATTCGTATTCAAATGTGTAGAGAGTTTTGAAACAAAATCACTTAGCTATAAAATATTTTGTAGATATTGTAAGATGATGCAGAGGCTTTTAAAACTATGTCCTATCTTCCCCCAGTAGAAATAATTTGCTGTGATAAAGCCAGTTTTTTCAAAGCATATTAAATCACTGTCTACGTTCATTAAAGAAGTTTGAACTAAAATATTTCACTCGACCCTTACTCTCTCAATCTTGTTTAGGCTGATATTTGTTAATCTAAGGGAATAGCACTGGTATATTCTTGTCATATTATCAGCCAACAGCGTTTGGAAAAATGCATGCTGTTTTCCAAAAAAATAACTGCAACAAGCACTCAGGGAAAATGATATCTCTCTCTATACAGATTATGAAGAGCAAAAAAAGAGAGATAGACTATTTCTAATCTACAAGAATGCTGAAAACTGAGACATAAAGGGATGCTTTCCAAGTACTCAGAGCAAGAACACTGCTAAGTTTATCTCATGCAGCTGGTACACCCCAGCATGACAAAAGTGACAGTAACTTTGCTGCTTTTCTTGAGAGGAGTGACTGTGAGCTTGTAGAAAAAATTGTACCGAACAAGGTCTAAAAAGCTGTTTGTTCTGCCTGCTGTTCTTCAAGTAAAATGCATTGTTTTTTCTTTATGTTAACCTACCAGTAATATCTTTCCAATTTTAAGTTTTGGTGCCTGGAACAATTTTTGGTACAGGAACACTGAGGCTGCTCGGCCTGGCTGCCACTGCCTATGGCATTACAAAGTGTGAACAGAAGGGAAGTATGTGTCCTCGTGGTGGACCTGGCAGTGTTAAGTTAATGGTTGGACTTGATGATCTTAAAGGTCTTTTCCAACCGAAATGATTCTGTGATTCTCTGATTCTATGACTCGTGAACAGATACCTGGCCCAAGGAGGGTCTAAGGAATGACACAGTAATAAATACATTCTTAAAGAAAAAAAGAACTTCTAAAATATGAAATTTGAGTGAAAATTTAAAAACACAGCTGCAAGCTTCAAGGTGAAAAGCTGCAATTGATGTCAGAGTCTGGAAGCTGATAATAATCTTCTACACAGACACATGGTCACAAGATGAGCAGTGATGACTCCTAAAGAGATGCAGAATATTAAACACCACTGTTTATTACTAGTAAATAATGGCTAGTGATTTGTCTTTTTTATTAATATACTCCAGAATATGCTTCCACATGGCTCTTTTTATTACACTCTTGTGCATCAACTTGTACTACCTATACTAGCTTGTGCTTGTAATATTTCTTTTCAATGAATTAAAAAAAAACAACAGATGTTTCTGATTTTTCGCTATATGGATGACAATGTAGAAATGTATTGTGGAATCTGGCATTGACTCGTTCTTGAAGGAGAGTTACTATGTGTCCCAATCACAGAACAGCAACACATAGTATAACGTTTCTGGAAAGAATCTTGTTGCAATAAAATGGATCACAAAAAGTTTGCAGTCTATGAATTCTTCCCAGAATATAAACCACTGAAGATTCCTTCTATTAAGTATTTGAAATTGGAAACCAATTCACAAACTGGGGCGGGGGCAAAGAGGAGGGGGTGGAAGTTAGCTGTACTTTACAGGAAAAGGCATTCCTGTTCAAAAATCAGTACAAACTGCTGATCACAACAGCATATTTTTAAAATCACGCAGAACCCTTTTTGCAATCTGGGAAAAATGTCCAGTGAACTTACTATTTGGAGAAAATGTTAATGAATTCATAAATCAAAAGAAGGACTAGCACAACTATCTGGTTTGATATCCTTTATCACACAGGCCAGAGGGCTTCCCTGAATTAATGCCAGTTTGATCTAAACACATGTCTTTTAGTGAAAACTCAGCTCATGGTTTCAAAACCTCCCAGTGATGGGGAACATACCACAAAAGTTGGTAAGCCACCTGGTTAACATCTCGTCAAATGTCACAGGGCGTGTGTCCAGGCTCGAGGGTGTTATTTCCCAGGGAAGCACTTATAGTCTTCAGGTTCCCTTCATTCCTCTGTTCAAAAGCTGAGTGGCTTGCTTGGCATTTTGCAGTGCACACACACCTTTGTTCCCAGACTAAACCTTCTCTCACTCGGATGGCATCCCTGCCCCAGACTGAAACATCCCGAGCTTCCCCTGAATCCACATTCAAACAACCCCATTAGCACTTCTGGCCACACCACCACCTTGGGAGCTCCTGAGTAAATAAATAAAATAGAAGCATCACTCATGTCTTTTACAGTTGCTTTTCATAAGGTCCAGCATGTATCTTGCACGTTCGCAGACTACTTTTCCCAAGCAGCATTAACTGGGGAGCACAGCAGCCCATCTGGGGCAGCAGGTGCCCTGACAAAACACATCTGCTCCCACCTTGCTGGGCCAAATGACCCGTCAAGTTACCCTGGGCAAGTCGCCCCAGGCCTTGGCAACTTATTTTATTCCCACCTTTAAAATAAGAACTGGGGACCCACAGCAGGGAGAAGGACAGCGTAGTGACCTTCTCAAAATCGTTACAGAAAAGATAACTAGCTCACACAGACCAAACCATACAGACTCAGTTATTAAAAACGGATTTCTTTCTTAGGTGTTTGCCCCCTACACCCTCTGGACTACATCCACAGTTCAGAGCTTCCCAAAGCATCTTTATTTCATAAAATGCAGACAAGCTCAGGAAGCTGAGGGTTAATTTTAACCCGCGCCTCTTGCCAATTAAGTGACCAAGTTAAAGCAGTGTGAAGTGTCCAGGATGCGGCTGCCTGGCAGGGTGACTGGATAACAGTCGGCCCTGACTAGCAGGATGCCTGCTTCACTTCTCAGGATGAAAGAAGATGCTTCTGATTTGCCCTTCAGGCGAAAACCTAGCAATTCAGGAGTGGGTCAATACCTCCTGCGGCTGCTCAAAGCACAGCTCTCCCTGGGATGGAAACTTCATCAAGTGTCACAGGCTAGTGGGAAGTTTCACATGCTGTGTCACTAAATAGAAACTTTCCTCTGAATCTGGTTGTACTCTCAACCCAACAACAAGACTTTCAGGCAACTCATACTAGGAATGGGAAAGAAATTACCAAATGGTAAAAAAAACTTTAGAAATTTAGAGAAACAGAACAGTGACAGTGCGGGAGGAAGACAGCCAGCCTTTTAGCACGGTTTCTGGATTACAGGTCTGCCACAGGGAAGATGCCAGGCATGTTTAATTTTAAACATATTTCCTTTTTTCTTTTGTATTTAGAGTGACAGCTTTAGGGGAAGGAGACACCTTCTTGTAATTTGTTTTATCTAAACCTATTTTGCATAGTAAAGCTGAAGTCCACCAAGATGCAAATGGCAAGATGCACTTTAGACACACCACAATCCCCCAGGCTTCCTACTGCAGGAATGAAGGAAACCAGCAGTATCAACAGACACAACAAAGCTACAACAGGTTGTAGGACGACGTTTCCTAAAAGTCAACAGTCATCCTCAGGATCAGCGTGACTCTTTGTCCGCTCCTCATCAGTGACGCGCTCCAGAGGAGGTGGTGGGAGCAAGTGCATCTCCACCGGGCTGTTCATTATCAAACGTCTGGAATGCTAATGTAAACACCTTGCATTTACTTCATGTTTGCCTTTAAAGACTTTTGCCAGCATTAATAATAATGCTACTACTCATAGAGCTTTTGTAAGGATTAATTTGTTACGGTCATTAGAGTCCACTGCTCTTTACCACAGTCATGTAATAACATACTTGGTGTATTCTCCAAAACAAAAGAAGAAGCCAGCTGCAGTACATTAACGTCCACTTACAGGAATCCAGTGATTTCTTCTCTACACCTTCCGATGATGACATGCAGCCACATACGATAGTCTTTTAAATCCCACGTCTGCTCTAACCCTCATATGCACCCATGAAAAATAATTGTCGTGACATCTGCCAATCTACCATTTCTTCTCTTTCTTGCACTTGCAAGTCTACACTGATGTACCAAGCAGTACTGTTACTGGCATCTCTGTGAACACTTCTTTTCCCTCAACATGGCTCACCCCATCCTCCCAACCTCTTCCAGAGGTCTACAGAAAGATAGCAGCTGGCCTGTGACCTTGTTTTCAAATTATTACAGAGAATCCAAGCTTTGACTCAACCATCCCGTAAGGGAAGCCTGACATTGTTCAAATCCTGAAGAGTTACTTGGTACACAGCACTGGTGCATGAAGAAACAGACTGGGTTGGTCTTTAAATAAATGTTTCCTGCCCTGCTCCGCATTACTGTTGCATCAACATGCCTTGCAATCCTCAACACATTCCTCCTCTTTACCCTTTTCTGACATAAAAACAATTTCTCCTACTTCACAGATGAAAATTGATGGCTTTTACCTGATGATTAGTGCTTCACTTCAGTGCCTGGTAGTAGTGCCTCTTCTTTTTCAGTCTCTTTATATTTTCCCAGCCCTTCCCCGACCTCCTCAGCACCTTCCCCAGGTTCTGAGAAACGTAAGGCACAGAGAGACCACAGCGCAGCAGCATCCCTGCCTCCTCCGGAAAGGAAGCAAAGCTCCTATCTCAGGCAGAGCTGTTAAGTGCCTAAATTTAGCTGGGATGAATCTGGGATTAGACCATCAGAGCAGGGAATAAAAACAAGGCGTCTCAAGTATTAGGCGAGAACCTTAACACCATCCCCTACATTGCACTGGGGATCTCTGCCATTCAGCAGTCCAAGTGTGCAACATTAAAAAAGACGCTGATAAAGACCAGCATTGAATTCAGAGCAAGCAGAGATCAGATCTTTAAAAAGGACAGTATTTAGCGTACTTCCACTCTGTTTTTTTCCTTCTTCTTTTTTATTTAGGAAGAGCAATACTTTTTACTAAGTCTGATTTTGCCAGTAAAGTGCTGCAGCAACGTTTAGCTCTCCATGTGCACGTGCAGGAGGGTGCCACCACGCACCCCGTGGTCCTGACCAGGCATCTTCCAAGGTAACTTCATGCACCAGGCTGCCATGGCATGCTGCAGTGCAAACGGACCCTGCGTCGTGCTCCATGACAGTGTTTAATTGAGTCTGTGAGCAGTCGGACAGGTAGACAGCCTCTGCTGAGTCACGGATGCTTGTGCTCAGAGAGCTGGGCCTCATGGAGGCAATTGCATCACGCTAGGAAGAACAGAGCAGCCAAGGCACACCCCTGGGTAAATGGTGCCTGATGGTTTGCTTAATTATAGCTAACATGCCTGGCTGTATGATCTCAGGATTCAGAGATGGAAAAGACCTGCTACATAACCTAACCATTACCCTGGTGAAGTATGTCTCCCTTCCTGTCGGAGGCAGTGAGGCTTTCACTGCTTTCCTTCAGAGGAATGGTCGACATTTTTTACTCCGCTCCTACTTCCTGGGAGTTTTTGCTGTCTCTTGTTATTACATTTCATTATTTTCTGAGTCAACCCATTTCCAGCAGTTAATGGCTCCTTCCAGCCTCCTACTCCCACCTGCTTCGCGCCTTACTGAGCACATTGACTTCCACCCGCCCTTCAAAACAGGGAGCGGAGGTGCCTGCGGAGAGCCTTGACCTCTCCGTAGCCCACAGGAGGTCCCCGCTCTCCACAACAAGTTTGGGGTGCTCATTTGCAAGGCCACTGCCCAGGGCACGGGCCTGACCCTGCCACCACAGACATTCGCGGGGCTCGTTGCAGAGCCTGGAGCCCAGATTCGGCTTCCTTCTCTGCCCCCGCTGCCTGTGCTGCCGGGGTCCACCCATCTAAGGCACCTTCCACTTGTTTGCTGATTTCTTTCTGCTCTGCTTGCTGTGTGACAGCTATCCACAGAAGAAAAGGAATATGAAATATAAAAGGATCACTTTCCTTCAATTTTTTCTTCTTTTTCTTCTCAATGATGTTTACATATTTTGGTGGCTTGTGCTCTGGGCTCCTGAAATTTTTGCAGCATCACTGGTACAGCAAGTCCCACCAAGACAGTACCCTGTGTGTACAGCACCGATCCCAAGTCACAGCCTCCTTCCCTGTTATTATCTGCTGAGCTCTGATGCGAGATGCGTCACCACAGGAAATTAATCCAAAATTTTCCATCTGGTAAATGAAGAAACACCTCATGCATACAACAGGGAGTTCAGATGTGCATTTCTCCACACCAGAGTCAACAGAATCTCCTATGTATTTATTTATTTATTTAAACCCTGTGCACTTTTGACCTGCTGTCAGTTTGAGCAGCAATTAGCTATTCACAAAGTGCAAGTATACACTGCAGCAAGGATGCATTTATATAACTATGAAATAGCGGAGATTTCAGTGATTTATCTCCCCTTCTCTGCATTCAGCACTGGAAATAAACAACAGTGAAAAGAAAGAAATGGGTCTGAAGCTCAGAAAAAAGCCTCCTGTGTTCAGGTGATGGGCTGCTACAGCGAGCTGATGTTGCCAGCCAGCTCAGGAGCTACGTACGTTTTCAGACTCGTAGCCTGACTATGCAGATGGGCCCCTCATTTCTACCAGTCTTTTAGCGGAGCTTTCAGGGATTTTTCAGGAATGTGTCTTTTTTACAAAGAGATCAAAAAAAAAAAGGAAAACAATCCAACTTTTTGTCATCTAATGCGGACAAACTGTGGATAAGAAAGTATTTTAGCAAAGGCTAAACCTTTGTACATTACAGAGATGTCTTGGTGCCATGACCGGGGGTCAACCAACCACTCTCTGACATGGTCCCCTGGAAGTGACACTGCAGGAAAACTGCCCGAGTTACCCCGACACATTTGCTCATTATTTATCGCTATTTTGTTGGTGGTGGCGCACAGTACACGGAGAGATCCCTGGTTTCCCGGAGAAGAGTTCATGATGCAAACTGGTGGGACACATTGCCGGCTGCCAAGCTGGAGGCAGCATCATGGCACAGGGTTTGGGGGGTTCAGGGATGGTAACGGGACGTTAATGCACTAAATGAGGGCATGGTTTTCCTGGAAGTCCCAATTTCTGAAAGATAACTTTCAAAGTTGTGAACCAAAGGAAAACAGTCTTTTCTCCGAAAGAGTAGCCCAGATGAGAAAAAAAAAACAAACAGATGTAGGAAGGCCACATGGTCCAGAACAACTCAGACACATCTGAAATAATGCTTTAAAAAAGGAAAACTCGCTGCATAATTTAGACCAATTAGTCTCATTGCATTATTGCTGTTCTGCTGCCCAAAACAAGCTCTTAGCTGCCTAATGTGAAATAGCAATTTTGCTTTCAAAATTGCCATTCATCATCCTTCCTGAATTTAAAAGAAACTGAAATTTTACAAATTAAACAAAGGTGTATTTGGGTAAAAATTATTTGAGAATCTTCTATGTCACTGTGATAGGACAGTTCCTTCCGAGGGACAAAAAGAGGTAAGTGATACAAAAAACCTGAATGATGCTTAAGAATGTCAGGAAGAAGTAAGTTTGTAAGCATCTGCTCTGGGCTGGCACCAGTGCAGCTGCAGCAAAATAAAATATTAATTAAATATGGTTCAACGACTTATACCAGAACTCACCAGAAGAGTTACTCATTCCTTCTTCTGCCCTTGAAAATTTTTCACCTGAAATAGCCAAAGTTTTCGCAACTGAAGAAATAAAAAATATTTTGAATCTGAATTGCATGAGGAGAGGGGTGCTGTCATTCTTGCACTTTGGTTAGGTTTTGGAGGAAAACCACGTTCCTCATGAGTTTTCTTTCTGTGAAGAGGAGGCAATTCCTCATGGTAGTCATGTGTTCACAATGCATCACATGAACCAAAGATCTGTTAAAGATCTTCTTTTCCAGGGAAACACAGGTCTCAGGTACCCAAACAGAAATTCCCATTAACTTTTGTGGCATCTTTACAGCCAAAATGTTTATGCTTGGGGCAAATGCTTTAGCCTTTGGACAGATGAATAAATAAACTGTGTTTCTGGATATAAGAGGAATCTTCAATTTTTCTAAAAGAAAAATTTTCCACACAAATTACATATTTTCAAAAAGTAAACAAACCCTTAAAGCAACAGCCTTGAAAATAGATTTATCAAAGAAGTGTTCTTGCGAAAATACTTTTTATACGAAAACATACATCCGAGCAGCAGGCCAGTTTCTTCCAAAATACAGCTCAAACTACATGAACCTGCTCTTGGAATTGCTGCTCTGATTTAGAACATTATTTCTGGACATCATAAAAGAAAGTAACGTCCACTGTTGCGAAGAGAAACTTCCTCAGAGAGAGCCTCAGCAAACTGATGCAAGATTTCTGCAATCCTCCTGTGCACCCAGTTCGCTGGGAGATGCAGAGAGCAGCCCGTGCTTCTTTCCCAAAAAATGCCTTAGAGCTCTATTTTCCAATATTGAACTTTTGAGGGTTGTGTTTACATTTAATAAAAATCCACTAATTTTGATACCAAGAGCTACTGCAGCTACTATTCAACTATCCACTTCACAGGGGTTTCTAAAATGTCAATGTAAAACCTTTTTTTTCCCCAAACCCATGGAATTCCCATCACGGGTTATCCAGTGCCAAAGTCAGCCTAAACAGAAACTGTAACTATCAAGTGCAACTCAAAAAAAAAGATAAAAGGAAAAGGTTTTGTGCTGATGCTCATTCCAGGATCCTCAAGAAAAATGAAAGAAATTCAGTCTTCTGGCACTTGCAGCAGCTCTAACCTGAAACCATCACGCTTATTAGAGCCTTGCCAAGCGTATTTTCAGGTTTTGACTGAGCAATCCACCTGAAACAAATGCTGAATTCTCCCAGACATTAACTCTAATGTTTTACCATTTCTACATGCTGAGAACACATACGTTATACTCTGACTCAGGGCTGCCGTCATGACATATGGAAGCTCTTAACTTCCCAGGCTCTAAAGTAGATGGACATGGTTTATACTTCTGCAAAATTCCTTTAAATGACACATTTTAACATTTTTGTGTTTCTGAACAAAAACCAAAACGCGAAGAGCAAAAATGGGGTTATTAACTGGAGTCACTAAAATGCCAGGCATAATACATCTCAAAGAGGAAAATGAAACAATCTGGAATCGCAACACCGACCTCACCTCATTTGTTTTGAAACTTTGTCATGTCTAGCGTTGCCCAAGAGTAAATCTGTAACAAAACTGTAAGCAGTGTAGTTTCGCTTTTAGATCTAGTGTAATACATCAGCTCCTTCAGGAAGAAGAAAATCTATGTTGCAAAGTTGAGGTCAGTACAGCCAGAAATTGAATGGATATGAAAAAATCTCAAAGAATCGGGCAGCTGCTTTCCGTCCAGGGTGTCAGCGCAGTGGATGGGGCTGCCAGGTAAGTGGGGGAGGGCAATGGGTGCCGGGGGAGCATCCTGTGTCCTAGGGAAGGGGAGGACAAGGAAGAGCAGCCAAGCTGCCTGCTGTCTCCCTGCCCTCCAGAGAAGGAGACCAGCATCGGCACTCCGCTGGTGACCTTGCAGCCTTCCCAGAGAGTTTATCCCTGAGAGCCATTTCCCCCCTCCCCCAAGAGAAAGCTGTTCCTAATGTTTAATCTGAATTTTCTTGGCTGAAATTAAAGTCCATTAATTTCTATTCTCTCTACCAATGCCAAGGAAGACAGACTAGCCCCAGTAGCTTTTATGCATCCCTTAAGGCTGCAGCCTGGTCCTGTACCACTGCTGTTCTTAGACAACAGTAAGCTTAATCCATCCAGCACATCCTGGATGATCCTTCATTGATCACAGGCCTCGGAAACATGACCTTTCCTGCTGCTGCCCTCTGGACTCACTCCAGGTTCTCCAGACCCTCTGGAAATGAGTCATCTGCCATGCTGCAGCTGAGGCACTATCCATGTGGAGCAGGATGGAAGGATTACTTCACATTTCTCGCGGGCTATACGCCTGTTTATACAAGCCAGTGGGATGTTTGCTTTTTTTGCGGCAACACGACGCTACTGACTCACGGACAGCTTGTAACACCCTGCAACCTCCAGAGCCCACTGCTTGGACACACCACCTACACGGCCACCCCTTGTCCCACATCTGCACGGTTAACTAGTCCTGCCTCCACCGACTGCTGCAATGGGCAACTCTATCCTCATCATAATCACACTAAATGAAAGAGTCTTGGGGTACCTCTGAAAGGCTGTTGAACTGCACTCATTAAATTAATTTAAAAAAAAAAAAGGAATAATTACCAGCAGATGGCATCCCCCTGGCACAATGCAGAGCCCTTGCCACCAAGGTGTCTATCTTCCCTGTCTGCTTTGTAGGGAGGGAGGAGAGTTGATCCAGAGATGGTTTTCTGGGTGGGCTGCTGCAGAGCAGAGGGACAGCCCCAGGAGAGGGAGCCGTGCAGAGGATGGCTCGCCAGCTCTCACCTCCCCTTCTCTCCTGTTCCCAGAGAGGAGATAGGGCTCAGCATGCCTGCAGCAAGGCTGCCCAAGCAGAAAGTCCATTTCCAGCGTCACCACCTTTGCAAACAGGCTTTCCTCTGTAGTTGTCTCTGCTCATCTGGAAGCTATCTAAAGCCGTGATGAAATACATGCCCTACGTGCGGGGAGGTGGGAATTTAGCTTGGGGGTTCTTGCGCGTGCACACACACACACACAAGCTGTGGGAGTCGGGGCCTGAGGTCAGGCTCCCAGCCGACCCCAGGACCACGGTGCAGGGAGGGCAGCGGCACGGCCACCTCCACGGGCTTGCCATCCTGCCCAGCCCCGCAGGGATGAGGTCTGGGGAAGAACAAGCCTCCTTTCTCCAACCAGGGTTGCTCAAACAAGCACCACACAGGATGGGACTTTCTGTTCTCCTTTGCTACATCTTGTGTCAGTTCATGGGAGATGTTCGTGCAGTAAATCTAATTCAATCACTTATTTATTTATCATACACTCCAGAAGGAGTCTAGGCTATTGAATAAACATGTGGCGGCCTAAGTGGGGCTGCTTTTTCAAAATGCCTTTATAGCTTTTTTTCTATGGGCTGTGCAAAAAGGCGTGTTTATAAACAAACTGCAAGATCTATTTATACTGTAGCTCAAGACATTTAGACAGTAGCATCTCAGAGACTTTTGATGGAGGCGGTAAACTGGGCTGGAAGTTGATCTGACAGGAAGTAAAAGCTAAAATTGTTTTTCTAAAAACCAGCCAATAACACTAACAGGCTGGGATGAGTAAGAGCATGGATCCAGATCGGCTGCAGCAATCTGCGTACTGCAAAAATCTCTGTCAACTGAAAGAAATTCACTTTTATAGAACAAAAACAACAGCATATTTTAATCGTACAAGAACAGAAGTGGAGCAGAGCTACCAAAATCCCCAGCAGGATCTCATGTTTAGCAAGGGAAAATTTCATAGTGAGCAACATAAAAAATAATAAAATAAAAGCCAAGACTAATAAATTACTTGAATCCATAGACATATTTTTTGGATGACTGGTTGGGTAGGTCAGCACAGTCTCCACAGTTTGTTCTAGAATAAATCTCGATTAGGTCCGTTCATACAGATCTTTATCACACACATGAACTTTAAGTTTTACCATCGCTCTAAAAGCAAAGAGCAGATGCAAGATGGAAATCAGCCAAATTAAAGATGGAAACAAATACTCTTGCAGCAGTACAGTTGTTAATGCCTCTGGAGGGGTACAACTACATTGCAATATGAAAAAATACAAATGCAGCAATTTTTTATCCTGGTAATATAAATGTCAGATAAACAGTTCCTAGCAAGTTCATGCAACCAAGACAACTGGGGGAGGGAAAGCCCACAGCACCTGGATGACTAGGATTAGACATAATGAGAAGGAAAAAACAGCCATAAAATGTTAGCACACTGCAGCTCCCAAGCTGCCTGCGTATGCAATCCATTTACAGCCCCAAATGGCTTCAGCGGAGTCTCTGGAGGAAGCAGCATTCAGCAGACTGCCTTGCAACACCAGCTCCAGGAAGTCATCAATCAGCCCGGGGAGAGTTATGCTTGTATCTGCCCAGATGAGAGGTTATCAACAAAAATAATGTTCCTGCTGAAAAAAGTGGAACCAAAAATGGATGCTCAAATACCTAATCAAATCATGTCCTTGTTGAGATCAGCAGGGAAACTCAACACCCTTCACAAGCTGGATGTCCCTGACCTTCTTCTGAAGGTTCTGTGGAGACACAGCAGTGTTGGTGGTAGTATTTCAGCACGGTAAGATGACACATCAGCAAGGAATAAGCTAGCTCATATATGAGCTAGGCAGTTTTGACTGGAAATGAAATGACTAACCCCCAAGTCATAAACAAAGACAGCCACATGGGGTCAGAGTGAGGATCCTGCCCAGCACCCTGCTTCTGCCCACGGGAGGTGTCCGGGAAGGAGCAAGAGAACAGAACACCTGCAGAGAGATGCTTTCCTGCTATCTTCTCCACATCACCTGTGGTTGAGGAACCTCGACCAGAAGTCACATCCTGCTTGATAAAGAAACTACGTGCTTGAACTGTCAATTCAAAGAAATGAGGGCACTGAAAGTAATACTACTCTCAGTGAGGGAGTACACATCTGGATACTGGGAAGCAAATAAAATAATAGACAGCTGAGGCGTGAAGTGAAAAGGTGTGAACCCCTTCAGTCCACCTCAAACCCTGGGGGAGTTATAAAGCACGTAGATAATGGGGCTCCAGGCTCCTGCTGTCTGAAGTATCTGACAGCCAGGAATGCGGGCAGGAAAATGGGAGTTTTTATTTTCTGGCATAAGTACAGTGGCTGGATCAGGGTTTCAAAGTCAAATACAGTGTCACATGACAAGGTCAATATTTTCTCCAGCTGTGAGTGTTACACTCACTGTGATTTCACCCATATCAAGTCCCAGTGACGGACTGCGAGGATCATATCTAGCTGGCAGCAACTATTAAGATGTTGTGGGGTTTCTATCTAAAAACAGCCCCCCCAAAACTGGCTAGCTGCCACCTAACGAAACTGTGGTTTGAAAAACAGCCCACTGTGGTGTTGAGGCGAGGGGAACATTTTTCCTTTTGACCACCAGCGACTGTTACACACACACACTGACGATCTTTGGAGTACTAAAAATGTACATGGTAACCTGTACTTCAGCAAATACAACAAGAAAAAAATGGGCATTTAAAACAAAAAAATGTCTACATCAAAATTCTATGAATTTAGAATATTTAAAAACATAAAACACCTATCAGCATTTACTATTGCACACACCTTTATAAAAGAGTTATTTCTCATATGTTCATATCCTTCAGGAATGTTGCCATAATGTGGAATGGTATTTTTCATATATTCTTACTATAGGTTTAGTTACTAAAAAAGGGCCACCTATTAAGTTTTCATATGGAAAAAAAATGTAGGTCCTCTAATGATGAAGGCTGCTTCCCACTTCCATAATCTAAAAGACGAATAATAAAAAAAATATTTTTCACAAGAAGAGTAGTAGCTTAATCTAGCCATTTTGCAGGTCCCAGCAAATGATAAAGATATCCTACTTTGTCTTTTATACCTCTACAATCCCGTAAGAGCTAAGCATATTCAGGCCATGATGGATAAGAACACCAGATGAGCAAATTTCTTGGAAGTCTGTCTTCAGAGGATGAGTACAGGTGTTGCACATCTGGTTGTGCACCTAGTGGTAAATATTTGAAAGTGCTAGGGACAATAAAGGAAGAGGAGACCTTAAGCAGGAAGGGGAAGTATAAAGGGGGTCAGCAAGGGGTTAGCAAGGAATCCTGCTAGCAAGGTGAAAATTAAAACACCAAAAAAAATCCACACTAAGAAATGAAAATTCAACAAACTTATTTCACTGAAAGCAAGTTAGAATTTTTGCAGTCCTGGGAAACAGGAGGCTCAGTGGCTTCAAGTCTCAGTGTCTCATTAGATATGTTTTTCTTATTTTTACTTCTCCTTCAATGTTCTCACCACTTCTCCTACTTGTACTATGATGTATGATATGATCTGCAAGGCCATTGACAAGCCATTTTGGGCCAATTTCCTTACAAGCTGATTTCAGATCAGTTTAAGATGGCTAGTTTTTTGTGCCAATGATGCTGAGCATTTGAAATTGTTTTATCATCCAGATGATTGCTTTGTTTCTGTGGAAAGAAAAACCCCATCTACTCCAGAAAGCAGGAATGCATTAGAATATTTTGCCAATACAAACACTGTAAAGTTATATATCTATGAAAATTTCAATATACTGTAACATTTCTAAGCCATTTATGGAGGGTGACAATTTTGCAAAAATATCCATGTTAACTGTAATGGGTGAACCCAGAGAGAGATCATAAAATAATCTCTCTACTCTGTTGTAATAACAGTTTGATAAAATATCCATTTTTTCTAACTGTTAATCAGCTGTTTTTAATGCTAAGAGATTACCCAGCTGATTCTTACACCACCACTCATAGCAAGGCTGGAACATGCTCTTTTTCCTGTTTTTAGATCTGAGCTACAGATTGCATGTTTTGTACAAGAAGCCTATTCCCAGAAAAATGCTTTCCAAGTATACGTTTTATTTAAAATGTTCTTTTAGTGCTTGGAGTTGTCTGTCTCCTTATCTGTTGCCTGTTTTCATTTTGTGGAGTTTCACCGAACCCCACAGAGATGGCTCTTTCGTGCTTTTGGTAGGGATTGTCATACTCTTAACTTAATTGCTCAACACAAATCTCTTCAGATTTACTGCGTTTGAGACTAATAGAAATACTAGGGGAACCATGTCCCTCTCAGGCATACTATTTGACTATACAGCACAGAAATCTCACAATATGGGGGGGGTGGGTGCAAGGGATATTTCTACTCTAAGCACATAGAACAGATTTGCCTTTAGCCAGAACACTATTTCTTAAAATGAGTCATCCATGAAAACAGATAGGTTTAAATTACAGAAAAATGCTTTGCAAACTAACCAGTGTTACAAAACCAGAAATAGCTCAGGAGACCTGGAGAGACTCCAGTTCCACAGCATTCATCCATTCCCCCAGTCTCTAGCCGTTCAGTCTTCCTGTCATCCTCCCGCCTTTTGGGAGTTTGTTAAGTTTTGGTTAACGCAAGACTAAAAATCTGTCCAGAAATGGTTGTGTTAATAGAGAGTAAGAAACAAGTCATTCCTTCTTCTTTTATTATTTCCAATAGGAGAGTCACATTCTAGAGATTGTACTGAGCTTTGTCTCTTAGTCTCTACCGTGACTTTTGATACATACACAAATTTGGGATGGCATATTTAAATAACAGATAACCACAGAGCATCTCATCCAATTCATTCCCTAGCCTGTTCATGGAAAGAGTTGACTGCAGCATAGCACAGTGTTTCTGTTTGTGGTTTTGATGAGCTGAATCCAAAAACAACCATTTTCTGTTCCATCTGGGGCCATAAAAGTCAGAGCCTGTCCTGGAAGTACAAGCATTTTAGATCAAGCAGGAAACTCCTTCAGCAACTGCAGAAGAGCCTGGATTATTCTGCAGCACATAAGGCTTAGACTGTGCATTTTACAAAACCTTTCCTGCCGTGACACATTGCAACCCAGACTCATCTATTTCAAGCACAAATTTCTTTCTGTCTCCTGCTTGCAGAGGTCTGCTCAGGGACAGGAGCTGAAGCAGAGCTAGATTCCCAACTCCTGTTTCCTCACCAGCCAATGCAGCCAGCCAGGGCCACAGGAGACTGCTCATCCCAGCCATCAGCCAGGCCCAATGCTACATTGCATCCTGCGTATAATTATTTGAAGAAGCGGTTTTCATAAAACCCCATGACTTTCGCAGCCCCATGACTTCAAAAATATTTGCAAGAAAAGTTCTGTGATGTATGTACTTCTTTGCAGAACTGTGAACCCTGATTCACAACACTTAGTCAATGTCAACACACGCTGCTGATATCCTGAAGATTGTGCTAAGGAGAACACTATGCTGTGCATGTCCTTGTCTACCTTTCCCTGAAAAGCTTCTCCTGGCCACCGTTTCCCTAGTCCTCTCCTTGCAGACAGGTCTCAGCCCAGTAGTGACTAAAGCAAAGTGTGCTCATGGGAAGGGGACTACAGAAAACATGGGCGAAACTATTTGGACGACAATAAAAAGGAGGTCAGATGGTGACTTCCCTGCCAGGAGGACTCCTGACTTCCTGGGCCAGAAGGAAGCTCTGCGGCACAGGGGGGGCTGGCAGGACTGTCTGGGATCTGATCCTCTGAGGCTTTTCTTGCCTTCCTTTCCTAATAACGTTAAAGTAGATCTTAGCTCAACAGCTTCTCTCCTTCCTATGTTTGGGAGCAAAGTTCGCAGCAGAGACCAGTGGCAGCCCTGAGGAGCCCTTTCTCATGGTCTATCACAAAGGATTGCTCCACTGCAGGTAAGTACAGAGAGGCACACAACACTTGCAAAATTCAGCTTTTACAGGTGGAGTATCTACGTATCTTTCAGACACCTTCATAGGTGTCTAGCATTCCAAAATGCTGAGAGTATCTGGTCTTGGCATTAATTTGTTGTGGGGATTTTGGAGAAGGATGTAAATACTAACAATATGAAATATGCAGGTAGCTTTGGGTGGAGATTTTTAACATCTTCAGGGTTAACCTGATGAATATTTTTCAAATATTTTAATGAATCAAGTACACATAAACAAGTTTATTTTGTCCATCCTTCTTTGTTCAACTCAAAAAACTTCCACCAAAACTACAGTATTTTATTTCAACAGAGTTAGAGGACATACGGGAAGGAAAATCTGTAATCATTTTTATGTCAAATGAAGTGCATTAACTGTTGGACATATGTACTTGTATTTCCTTTCTCCAAACACAGTTGGTTAACACCTAAACAAATTCACAATATTTCTCCATGCCACTGAATACAGATTCATTGTTTGTGCCTACCACCTCTTCTTCCTCTCTCCCTTCCTCCTTCCCTCTCCTGCTCTCCAAAAAGTTTTGACTGAAAAATTGCACCCAGCTGAATCACTGTCAGCTTTTCCAGGCATTTGGCTGCCTATGTGTAATAGCTGAGGATGGGCCCCCAACTTTGGATTCAGACAGCCTGTATACCGATACTTGCAGTTTCCAACGGGAAACATCTTACTTCTGTTCTTCTTTCCCATTATTCTTTTTCCTTTCTTCTTTCAGTGCTCTCACGCTCATGGTTGAGGGAGGTATAAACAGAGTCCCACCATGCCGCAAAATACATAGCAGCACTTTGGGAAGTTTGACAAACTGGAATACATGTTTAGATTTCCTGACTCAGAGACAATGCAGAAAAGAGGGTTCTGGCAAGCTTCCTGGAGATGGGATGCAATTGCTTTGCTCTGTGATATACAGTAGGGGTTACAGGCACTTTGAACATTTACAGAACACCAGTTCAAGAAGAACAAATCATTTTTTAATCTTTGTGTTGTAATTAAATGCAACTTAGTGGAGTTTCTGCATAGAGAAAGCTGACTGGAAAGAAATCAGATTGCTGTGAACTAAAAAGAAATTGTAACATGACACTGCACAGCATGTAAGTATGGCACAGTTCCTCTCTGAGTACCCCTCAGATTTTGTTGCCTCTTCCTCCTCTGACTTCTTTAGGAAAAATGTGCCCCTTCATCATTTTCTTTTCTGTGTGACGATTCATTTCCTGCACACATGGCATCTGGGACAATTCACAACACTTCAGCAGGTCCATGGATCCTGGGGAAAATGGACTGGAACGTCCAGGTGGTATTTGTGCACATAGCTATAAAAAAGATCTGATCTAACTTCACTGCCATAAGAATAAACTGGTTTGTATATCCGATTTTAGTAGCAGCCACCTAAATACATTTGAACCTTTCCTGGCCTTATTGTAGTCTTTGGACCCTAGCTTGCCTTCTCTACAGTCTGCTGTCTTTTGAGCATCCATGGCTTCCCCATCCACAGCTCCTTCTGACCTCCCTCTCCTCCATCGCTGAACTGCCTTCTCTTCCCCTTCAGTGCCCACAAAGACCCCGACAGGCAGATCCCATCATCCCCAGATCTCCTCTGGGTCGACTCCTTGCATTCCCCTATGTTTCTGTTCCAGAGGCAAATGAGACAGAGGCAGGTGGAAATTATGCCACGAAATTCCAAATTCTTCCCATTTTTTTAAACTAGATTTTAATTTCAAAATTTAGATCATTGTTTGTTTATAAGGTGAGTTTGCACTTGTCAATCACATCATTCTTTATAACACACTTCAATTCCAATGAATAGTTTTAGTCTTCATCAATTTGCAGTTTTATTACTGTGATTCAACAGACCCAGATTTTTAAAACTAGGAAGCTAATGTTTTCTGAAAGGCTGAACAACTAGTACAAGAGGTCAAGCACACTGAAACTGATCTCTCAAATTCAAAGAAGCCCTCATGTAAAAGCAATGCTTTCTTTTAAAAGAAAAAAGAGCAGATCACAGAAACCTTAAATGAAGCTGGGAAAACACTTCATAAGCATATTTTTGTCTCATAGCAGTTATCAGTAGTTTGTATAGAAACCGCAATGCACAAAGCACACTCCTGCCCCTAAGGCACTCAGCTCCCCCTTGCTCTGTGTGCATCGCTTAGTGTCTAGAGCGGGCGACTCACCCTTGAAATGTTAGCATAGTAATAATCATAATCACATCAAAATGTTCCAGTTGATCTTTTTTGGCTCACAGCCAAAAAAACCCCAACCATAAACTGTTTAGAGAATACGACGGGGTTTTTTTTCCCTTCCGTGTGCGATCACATGTATTTCACCTAGCAGATATGACAAATAAAAATCATTGGTAACGGATAAAATCTTAAGAAAAAGCAAACCTGTTTCAGACACATCTCAGCTAAATGAAAGGCAGCTTCAAAACAAAGCTCCACTATATTGTTGTGGTGCTAGGTTTTTTATTATTTAAAGTCAATTTCTCTCAGCATAGGAAACCTTCAAGGGAATAAGGCGGCAATTCAAATGAATGTAAGAAGATATACAGAACAGGAGACAGCTTATTGCATTATTCTGAAATGACCTGTTCAAATATGCATGTTTTAACTCATGTCACAGGCACTTTCAAGCGATCTTGCTGTATTCCACTAGATTGTGTTATCTGTACAAATCTAGGTGGACAAACATTTTAATTCATAAAATCACAACATTGATTAGGATCATGAAGGATGTGCAAATAAAATTCACAGAGAAAAATCAAGCTCTTCCCTAAAGAACAACAAAAAAATGAGAGGACCTTTAGGGAAAAGGTTTTAGGAAGCAGTAAATACATCTGAGAGAGGCAAGGTTATCTGGGATTTATAAATTTTTCCAAATATTTATGCCAGGTGCTAAAAAGCAGCATTGCCCTTGCTTAAAAGTATTTGGACAAGCAGACTTACAGCTTTCCTCTCTGTGTAAACAGTATAGCAGCATTCTAAACAGATTAATAGTGGTATCTGTTCAAGTCAAATATTTATGTAAACTAGATGAGTGGAAAAGGTAGTCTAAGGAGAATATTTTAACTGCAAATTCTAAAAGGTACTGAAGTATCTTGCCTGCATGCAAACATCCCACCTTGACCAAATCACGTTGTTTAAAATGAAAGGTTTCACAACCTAATCCATTATTTCCCTTGACCTAAGAAAGATTTTCTCTCCCTTTCAGAGCTGTCAGAGATAATTAAGCTCGTGCTAACCAGCACAGCAGAGAGGTACCGGTACAAAAGCCTGCAAAACCAGAGTTCAATGGCCAAGTGCTAGACTGGGAAGTGGTCACGGATTCTCTCTGGTCTTACTGTGGTTTTATTCTACAATTATGAATGAATAACTAATGCTCAAACTGTCTCATCTGCAGCCAGGTGGAAGGGAAAGCAGAAGAGGAGAGATGGGCAACACACTGCTGCGTCATGTCGCAGTGCAGCAGAGCCCCTGGACCAGCCAGAGCTGCTGTCCTCGGGGCAGGCTGCTCGGGCGCAAGCTGCTCCCATGGGAAGCTATTGCTGCTGTCGTTTGCACAGCAAGGGCCTCAGCCTACTGTCATTCTGTACCAGAGGACAGTATGGAATAGCTCTTCTAGCCCTTAGATTCTGCCGGAGAAATTCGAATTTTATGGTGGTGTTCTAGGTCAGGCAATATTGACAGAGACTAAGCAAGGTCGAATTTAAGAAGACTGAAAAAGCTGAGGCGGCGTTTGTCTCTCTCATACCCACGATCATTGGATTTGAAGAAAACTTTACACATCCTCTTGCATATGAATCAACATCCCTTATCCATTTCTGTCCTAATTTTTTTAATTTTTCAATTCAAGTAAGAATTCATTTTAAACAATAAACAGCTACGGAATTAGAGCAGCGTATCACAGAGACTGAACTATTTTAGAACTTAAACCTGAAAGGTCATATTTCACCACAATGTTTTCAACATCTGCAAATTTCTCTTGTTTTGTGGAAGACAGAAGTAAATGTCTTGCAGAACAGGCACCAGAGAGGAGCAGCCAAGAGATTTAGGTGGCACAGCTGTACTGCCTCAAAAGTTGGACGGAAAGCTTTCTCTGAGAGCAAGCAGAGCGAGGAAGCCTTACACAGCTACATGCATTCACCGTTGCTTTGTTAAACTGGGCATTTGTCTTCTCCTGCCCTGGAAGCCAAACATCAGCGGTTAATTGATCTGGATCACAGACAGACTGTGGGAGCAGTCAGGACAAGGGAAAGTTCCCTTCCCCTAAAGCCGGGTCTCTAAACACCAGCACCCCCAGGCTCTGGGAAGATTACAAGCCCAGCAAATCTATCACCTCCAGTAATCGCACATTTATGCACTGCTGAGGACTGCGGTACAGCCCCAGACCTGGTTGTTTTGGGGACCTCAAGCGTGGACTGAGAGGGCAGGAGGTGCAGAGGCACCGCTGAGCACATCAGCAGCGGGGAAGGGGTATGCTTGGAGGCAGGCAGCTCCAGCAAAAGTAAGCGGGGGGCTTGTAAATTCGATGGCTGGTGGGTTTTCTGCTTGGCACAGTAAGGGGAGTCTGTGCCGCCCGTGCACTCTGGGGGAGGTGATGCACCTGGTGTGCAGCTCTATGAGGCCAACACCTCCTCTCTGGCCTCAAGGTGCAGTCTGAATTTGTCTCCATGCTGAACTGGAGCTCCAAACCATGACAGCACAGACCTATTAATAAATGGAGGAAAAGGAAGAGAAATCCTCTACATACAAGAGTTGCAAACAAACAAACAAAACCAAAAACTTCTGCAAAGGAGCAGCAATTTGTTAGAACAGAGTAGGAGGTTTTTTCCCCCCAATAATTTCATGCAGAGGTGTGCAAGCAGGTGATAAAGGCTTTTGAGAAAGGCACTGGCTTACTGAGGATGCAGGAGCTTTTCCACCCTGTGGGTGACTGCCCTGGGAGGCGTGGGGCAGGAGCCAGTCCTGTGCCTGCAGCCAGTGGTGCGAGGGGGAAGGAGGAGACAAACCCTGGTGCGGATGCAGGAGCCTTGGGCACTCCCAAGGGAGGAGGCTGAGAGCTTCCACGCTGCCCCAGCCAGGAGCCTGGACTCTCTTAGCAGGAGTGTTTCCCAGCAAGGGGCAGCCAGCACACCGCTTCCTGGGTACTTTTCCCAAAGAGTGGTACAACCTTATCAAGAGCCACAGGCTTTTGCACAGACAACTCAGGTTCATACATGCTGGCCAGACATTTTTGCTTCCCTGCCATGCATCCTATTGCCATGTGCAGGGGTAGACAGGGATAAGGGAGTCAAACCACAGGTAAGTCTTGCATGGGGTCCTTGACAGAGCATCTCCTGCTGTCCCAGGTTTGGAAAACTCTGCAGGATCAGCAGCTCACATAGATGAACTCCTCCTGACTTCTTTTTGCAGCACAGGCTCCAGTGAAGAAGCCTTGTACAGGACTGCACTGCATAAGGCAAACATTAACCTGGTTTTCCAGCTGGTTTTCAGCATTCCCAGCTGAGCTTTCTTGCAGGAAATGTGCACCTTGGAGCACAGCCATCTGCATCGGCTGTAATCCCAGCGGTCTTCCTGCTTTGCTGGGGCTGGGGATAGGAGCCGTGGTGCCTGGCACAAGAACTGTCCTGTCCTGTCCCAGCCTCAGAAAAGCAGAAAGTTAAAAAGAAAACACAAAACAACCCAAAATACATGACTGCAACCCACTGCTGCTCAGCTGCTGTTCACAAGAAGTTCAGAAAGGCTTTGTTTCAGCCTGCACAAAGTCCTCCCATCTGAGCCTCAGACTGCAAGAAATGCAAAGCTCAGATTCAAAAAAAAAATGTCAAAAATTAAGTTTTGCATGATTACAGACTGGGGCTAAATCCTGAACTCAAATCTGAGAGATAAATGGGTTTGGATTAATTAGTCCACCTTCAGAGGCTTGAGTGCTGAATTTCAGTTATCCAAGTACAGAGGTGGTGCTCTAAACAGCTATATGTGATTTCTGGAAATGTCATTGCCAAAGAAAAAATACTGATGATGAGCGGGACTAGATTAGAGTCTATTCTAGGAGATCAGGAAATGGAAATGGTGTTTTCGCTTAGATTTAGATGCCTGGGTTTTAGGGAAGTCTCCTCAACAGTAATACTTCCACTGAGTTCGTTTTGCAAGTGAGGGGATCACTCTGTCAGAGGATGATGATTGCTGGCAGTCACATTCCCAGCTCTCATGCCACAAACCTTGGCTTTCAGAGGTTTCTATTCACAACTGGTCTTCCAGCCACATGTCTCCAAACTGTTGGGTTAGCATTTTGGGAATGTTTCCAGAGCAACGGCCAGGATCTCGGTCTTGGATGATGATACCTCTTCTTCTTCTTCCAGGACTTACTGGACTGGCAACTCAGCTCATGACATCTAATTGCTCAGACAAACTGAATGATGCAAAATCTGGTCTGACTTACAAGAGGAGATTTCACATTCTTGTACACAGGCACACAGGAAAGACTCCCACATTTTTAAATGATTAACCAAAGATACAGCAATTTCTGAAAGAGGCTGAAAACATGGCTCTGTCCTTATGCTGGTCAAACCAGAGGTGTCAGATCTGCTATAGACATACCACATACTTCTATTTTGTACCAATGGATTAGTACAAGCTTATCAGACGTGTTATCACCTGTTCTAACTTATTGATGCAGACATTTAACTTGAAGAGTGATGAGGGAAAGCAATTTTCTGTCTCAACTAAAAATAATAGCTCAATTGCACACAGGAAGTATAAAACTATCCTCAAAACAGGAAGGAGAGGATGCTTTCTGGATGAACAACACGTCTAGATGCATGTTATTTTCTAGTCCAAGTGGATTCCTTTCCAGATGAGCAGCTTTTTTGCACCAGTGCTCATGTAGGTGGGATACATTACATGTTTATCAGTACTTAGTAGATTTTAGTTTATGTCATAAATAAATATTTATAATTAAAAGTTCACGAAACTCTGCTCTTTTAGATATAGCTCATGAATATAAAGTACTACATAAAAAAGTAAAGTCATTTGAAATCTAGTTTTATATTCTGGTAACTATTTTTTTAACATCTTGCTATTGTACAGTAATACCATACCATAAGAGGGAAAAAGAAGTACATACTTTGGGGGTGGTGGCGGGGAGAGTCTAAAACAAGGATTTTGAGAATGAAACAATTTTAAGACAAGTTACAGGAAATCCAGTTAAATGAATGCCAAAAATTTTCAAAGAAGCCAAGCCAAATTCAATGTAACCCCATCTAAGGAACATCAGAGGAACAGTCAGAGCCTTGCTATGATTATCTGTGTCTGTGCCTCCACACACAGTCCAATTTTCAGTGCAGTGTGACTTAGCAGAATGTTCATAAATAGGTCCCTAACCTTCCACTTAAGTCACATAAAGCTGAATTAAGCATCCTAATTTGGTGCCATACCATATGCTCTAGATAGCAGGGAGAAGTATTGATTGAATTATTCACAAACTCAGAAATACCTGGATAGTTCTTGCCCTCTAGTAGATCGTATGCTACAGCTGAGCTGGCAATGGCCTTTGGCAAGGCACAGTTAACAACGTAATTAATTTTTTCATACTCTATAGAGATGGAATTATCTCATTCCCTCCTTTCCTCCTCTTCACAATTTAATGGCAATTAATATGCAGACAGACTAAATAACTTTATTCTTGAATGCACTGACTTGTAATTTAATACATGAGAGCTCCAGAGCTAGTCTGTTGCCACATCAGTAGAGGGACAGAACTCCAGATTTACGCAATCTTTCCCCCAGCACCCTCTGAATTCAGAGACTGGCAGAAACCAAACCTCGATGAGCTCTTATGATGAATCACAGTTACGCTTAGGAGTCTCACACACCTCCACGGGGACAGAAATAAACAACTGCACTGAAAATAGGGTTTTTCTTTCCTCTACCTTCCCCCCGCTTTCTCATCTTTTCAATAGATGTGTTCTTTGCCTTCTCCCTACTCACAAAAGGAAAACAGAGGACATGTTAGGCTGGTGGTTCAATGTACAGAGATGAAAGGCTAAAAATCAAGCCAAGGAATCATAAAACTTCCAAGGCTAACTGCTGAAATCTTCTGTGTGCTGACTGAGCTTACATCTTCATGTGCCTTTACAAATTATTCTGCAGATAAGAAAGGACCCTTTGTACTTTTTATTTCTTACCACCCCAGCCAGTCCCAGGGAAGTAGCAAGCCTCGATGGCTTGTGTTTGCACCAGCTGAGCTCTCAGGAGCAGCTTGTCCTTCTTTCTCACCTGCCAGGCCCCCTGTGCAGGATGCCAAAGGACCCCTCTTGCTGGGAATGGTCACCAAGAACACGGGCTTTGAGGGTAGACTGCCTTACTACAAGGTATGAAAGCAAAAACCAACTAGACCTGTGGCTTTGTACAGGCCAGTGCAATGAGCAGAGAGCTGTGGTGATCTTCCCTCAGCAACCCAAACTGCTGGAGGCCAAATGAGAGAGTTTGTGACAGTCACAGCCTAATTTAGGTCTGGAAGAAAAATTCCTCATTGGACAAAGTGTCTGTTGTCCAGCCCAGACATCGCAAATGTGGATCACAATGGCCTATCCAACAACCGACTGTGGGGAATCACAGAATCACTAAGGTTGGAAAAGACCTGTAAGATCATCAAGTCCAACCATAAAAAAAAAACCAAAAAAAACCCCACACCACGCACACACCCACAAAAAAACCAAAACAACCCATAAACCACAAAACACACCACAACCCACACCAAAACAACCCACCCACACCAGACAGCACCATGCCCATCAAGCCACATCCCACAATGCCACATCCACACGCTCCTTGAATACCTCCAGAGAGGGTGACTCTACCACCTCCCTGGGCAGCCTGTTCCAATGTTTCACTACTCTCTCAGTAAAGAACTTTTTCCTAATATCCAGCCTGAACCTCCCCTGGCGCAACTTGAGGCCATTTCCTCTTGTCCTGTCACTCGTCACTTGGGAGAAGAGACCAACACCCACCTCTCTGCAACCCCCTTTCAGGTAGTTGTAGAGAGCGATAAGGTCTCCCCTCAGCCTCCTCTTCTGCAGACTGAACAACCCCAGCTCCCTCAGCCGCTCCTCATCAGACTTGTGCTCCAGACCCCTCACCAGCTTCGTCGCCCTTCTCTGGACATGCTCCAGCACCTCAATGTCCTTCTTGTAGTGAGGGGCCCAAAACTGAACACAGGATTCGAGGTGCGGCCTCACCAGCGTACAGGGGCACGATCACCTCCCTGCTCCTGCTGGCCACACTATTTCTGATACAAGCCAAGATGCTGTTGGCCTTCTTGGCCACCTGGGCACACTGCTGGCTCATATTCAGCCGGCTGTCAATCAACACCCCCAGGTCCTTTTCTGCAGGGGAGCTTTCCAGCCACTCGTCCCCAAGCCTGTAGCGTTGCCTGGGGTTGTTGTGACCCAAGTGCAGTACCCGGCACTTGGCCTTATTGAACTTCATCCAACTGGCCTCGGCCCATCGATCCAGCCTGTCCAGATCCCTCTGCAAATATAACCTTGTAGCTGACTGCAGATGAAAGGAGGTGCCTAGAGGAGCTGCTTGAATATCCAGCAGCAGCAAAGCACCTGGAGGGGCCATGTACACATCGTGGGGTGCCTTGCCAACACCATCACCACAGAGCCTGGGCTGAAAAAGTCATTAAAACATCTGCGTTAGACTAACAAGCCACCCCCACTCAGACTAAGTGGGCAGTTGTTGACTATATAGAAAGAGGCATGCAAAATGCTTTATTTTCATCATGTGCATTATAAACATCAATCCTTCCATGGCACTAAGAAAGCTGTCTAAGTGTTGTTCCTTCAATCTCTAGTTCATTCATCAGACAGCAATGAGCTGTGATGACCTGCCATCCTAACCAAGGACAAACCTCACACACACAATCACAAGCAGTTCAGGTCTTTGAAACAGATGGTGAAATAAATTTTGCCTAAATTTGCTAACAGCTTACAGGAAGAAAAGAAAAAAATCCCCTTTCTCCCAACAAAATCAATTTCTGAACAGTTTCTGAACAGTTCAGAAAAGCTGCACTTTTCACCAGCAGAGATTCCATCATGTTGGTTGTTTTCCGATTGATTCCACCATATTGTGGCAGTGCTTTGGCTGGAGATTTTCCTTGGCCAGAACAAGAACTGAATTTGAATTTCAAATATTGCAGTCCACACAGTGGAGACTTCCCTTTCAGGAAGCGCTTTAGTCTTCTAAACTTCAAATTCCCTATTTTAGGAGGCTTGGCAAAACATAAGGATCCACAATTGTGCATGCAAAACATTGAAAGTGTGAGTGGATGCCAACAATCACGTCCCATGCAGGCAGGACAGCTACATGTGCACAAAATCCTTTCCTGGTTAAGGACTTCTGATCCAGAAATGTATCATCAGGGTTACAAGTGTTGTTCCTATTGTACAGACAGTGGAATTAAGACCCCAAAAAAGACTGACTTCCAGCCTGGTACAGGAAAATAGCAGTAGAGCAGAGAGCATAAAATCTATGTAATTTTTCTGGTTTTCATTGCTTGGGTATCCAAAGCTGGGCAGCAGCCGGTGTGAAAGCAGCAGGAGGCTGACTAGAGGAGCCTGGCTCGCCTGGGGACCTCCTCGCAGCAGAAGGCACCAACTGCTCACCAGCCCACCAACAGCCGCTGAGCAGCAGGTTCCCCCAGTGCAACCAATCTGGGCCAAAATGCAACCTGTTCCCTTCTCTGCAAGACAGTTGCCTCCTACAGATAAGGAGGTAGTCTCTTGAACTCATCACAGCTCAACATGATACCCAGATCACTCCAAATTTTGGAGCCTTCAAGGTATGGCTCAGTGGGAAATATCTCCAGAGACATAGCTGAATTTCAGGTAAACTGGTTTTAGCTGCTATTTTTCCTCGTGTACTGTATGCTTATCTCGACATGCTTTTACAGTTCCCTCAGCATACAATGAATCAGAAAGAATAAATACAAATGGGCCTGAGGCAGTAGCCTGCTGATAAGTCTGCTCTACCGCTCAGGGGTACAATCTAACGCTGTGTGTGACAAAATCAAAACAACCATCTTCCACCACACACAAACTGCTGTAGCTGTATTTTTATTTTCTACAGTGACAGCCTAATAAGTTTGTCAAAAAATATGTGCACCTCATGTACATACATATATAAATATATACATACATATAAATTTCCAGTACTGTACTCAACTGTAAATGGAAACAAGTCAACTTGACAATTAGCCAACATAAAGAGAGCTAAAAGAAATTTTAGCTCACACACCTATCCCTACTTCCCCTGCCAAGATGTGGTTTAGTCATCACTTTTTCCTATTAAAAAAGAAGTGTAAATGTTTCCTCTGTTCCTGTGTTAAGACATGTAGAAATAGGAAAAGTTACTAACACAATGGCTGTCTGGACGAAACTTTGTAACATCTATACCCAAAGGGCAATATTTTGGTATTATTGCAGTTGACAGTACTCAGAAATCAGCAGAGGCAGGATTCCCCCCCCCCCCCAGCAACTCAAATGTGCAAAGTAAATAATATATAGAAAAAGATAAAGAAAGACTGTAACACGTTTGTTCTCTTGCAGTCATTAACTTCAAGTACTGGCTGCCTTTACCACAATACCTCTAAAGAGTCACATAATTCCTCATTTTTAGAAATTTCAGCCTTAGGAGAGGAGGCTCTCAATCTGAAAAAAGTTTTAAGTCGTGCTGCAGTGAAGCTGCAGAGGAGTTTAAGTGACTTGGTCAAACTTAGGAGCAAAGACAGAGTCAGCACCGAAGCTGAGAGCAGCACAGCCCAATGCTGTTTGCAATCCCTTCTCAGTCACTCTGCAGCCTCAATCCTTTAAAAATTCAAACCACTGCTCAGATTAGGAGCACCTTTCACAGGAACCTAGTGTTTGTAGCATGAATTCCCTGAAAAAAAATAGGTGAAATAAGAAGTAAAAAACAAAAAAGGAGCCCAACCCAGAGAGCAAGATCATACCTTTAAGTGCTTTGACAGCTCTAAGTGTTTTCTTCCTGCTCAGGAGGCTTTTTGGCAGCCTTAGCAGACCTGCAGCCTGCCATGTCTTCAATCATGGGCTTCTGGCAATGGCTCATTCAGGAGCTGCTTGTACGTTCCTCGTTAATCTTAGCCTTCCCCATTAGCATTAGGGGAGATGTGCTATCTAGTATGGAGGTAGAAGTGCCCCAGCCCATGGGACTGGCCTTCGGTCTTGGGGATGGGGGGAAAATGTTACTGTAATTGTGACAGGTTTCAGCTCACGCAGAGAGATGTGCAGGTTTTGCATCAACGCACAGGATCCAGGTGCCACCAGGCCAAGGACGAGTGCTCTGTTCCCCATCGCCGAGGGGGCGAGGGCTGCCTCGCTGCTGACACCCCTCTCCTTGATACTGTTTAAGGATGAGGGCAAAGGGAAGAGCTTTGCTGCATTTTTTCAGACTGCTGTCTTCCTGTGGCCCTCCAGGAGAGAGGTATGCACAGGCACATGACCCTCACAAACATCCCCAAACAAGGCAGGCAGCCGGAAGGGCTGCCAGCCACTCTCTTCTTGCCCCAGGCGGAAAGTTGGGCACACTGGCTGTGAATCACAGGCAGGAGAGTCAGAAGGACTTAAACATTTGAAATCTTGCATAAATGACAAAAGCAACAGACACTCCAAAGAAAAAGGTTCAGGATGTCTCTGTGGTTACTTTAAGAAGACACTGATGTCTTCGGAGACTGTTTTTCCCTCTGGACATCATAACTCAAGAGACATGGCCCATATTATGGGCAGCAAATGAATAAACTGTTTCCCAGGACAATCACAGTAGGAGCAGGATCTTTCTAGCGTACTAAATACAGGGAATGGTGAGGATGAACAAAGCACACTCCAAAACTCCTTGCAGATGCATTAAAGATGACATCTCTGCTCGGAGGCTCTCCCAGAGCATCCCATCAGACTCTACTAGCCATGTCACTTCATATTATTTGACGTGATGCCATACGTGGCTGATAAAACCAGACAGACGTACACAACAATAATGTAACCGTGCCTCCAGAAAATGGCAAAATTAGTCCCCTGTGACATTGTGACCAAGTTAATTAAAGCCAGTGGGGAAAAAATATGTTTCACATGGATTTTTTTGCTACCGAGTATGAAATTATTCAGTTATTTGCTATCTGAATCTTTTTGCAAGCAGCTGGCACTATAAAATGGGGACACTCTTATGCAGGGAATATAAACTGCCCTTTTGTACATGTAAATGAAGAGCAGCCACAAAACACATCCTGTTGACAGAACAACATAAAAATCACTGGAGAGGAGGAGTAGATTAGGTATGCTGCATTAGTTACTTCATCACATCTTTCTGGAAAAATGCTGATGCTTGCCATCCCTTCAAATTGAAGGCGTCTTCCTTTCAATTTAACACAGTGTTCCCAGTCCAATCCTCTAGCCTCCAGGATTTTAGGTCCTGAGCTGTGAGTCAGCAGAGCTACTGCATAGCTCGAGCGACATTGCTTGAGCCTTCATCAAAGGGAATGCAGTGCCATTACCTCCCTCCTTGGCTATTACTGCACCTTCAAGGAGCTGAAGCTTTCTGTCTCTCCTGGTTTGCTTCATCAGAATGCCTCTTTTGTGCAAACTGCCATACTGGATCAGACAAAAAGTCCACCTCCCCCAGATTCCGGGGTCTAATGGCAGTCCATGGCCCCTGCTATGCTCCCAGGGGAAACAACTGATCTAGCTTCTCCCACCCACCGTACTTAATCAGCTATCCTTGATTAATACATAGCTTGTTACAATCACAAAGTATATATTTTTGGCATGAAATGGAACTGTTATTGACATTAAATCATCCTATAAAAGCACTTATGGTAGATTTCACAGATACTGGATTGCATGAAAATGCTTTATGCTGTCATGAAAATGCTTTATGCTGTCAAGCACTGTTTTGGGAAATACAAACGCCTTAAGTTCTTTGTGTATATAGAGGACAGACTACATGATTAGCCTGACCTGTCTTTAACATTTCCCAATCTTTCCCAATCCTATTCCAGTTGCCCATTTTCACCTTTAAGACGGTAACAGCAAACACCAGAGCCAGGACTGAGGGAAACCAAGCCTGAATTCTGCTTCAACACAGTTTTGAAAAGTTTGGACCCAAATATTTCAGTCATTTCTGAGAACGAAGCCTGAGGGAAAAACATTTTTTTAGCCCACATTAAAAACCCCACTATGCACTAGCAATATTTTCTTGGAAAAAGTCTCAAGCCTTCTTGCTCTGAGGGAGTGACTGGGATTTGTGTGCAGGAGCACAGGAACGTGGGACCTGCGACACCAAAGCCACGACTGCAAAGGTGGGATGCCTGGGAGGGGAGATAGTAACAGGACAGCAAAGAATGCAGCAAATGGGCAGAAGTGGCAGGAATCACTGGGCAGAGAGGAGCAATACCCATGTATGAAGGCTTTGCTTACCAGAGCATCTCCCCATCCAGAGGCCAGGACAGAGTCCAGCTCGCCTGAGGTTCACCATCCCTCCGCCGCAAGGAGCCAGTGATGGATGGCCTCTCCCTCTGCTCTCACCCAGGTCCCTACGGACAACAGCAATTACTGATGGTCGGTAACTGAGTTATTTAAAGTGCCAGAGATCTGTGTAATAGTTCCTAAGGCCTCAGGCACGGCGCAGGTGCCAAATAAATGCCAGTACCATGATGTGTTGCAAAACCTTTGGGGGCAGAACTAGTCTTTTAAAAGCAAATTGGGAGGATATACATGGGAACAAATAAAGACCAGAACTTAAAAGTCTAGTACTTACAAGACTAAGTTTGGCAATGTCAGCTAAGGCCTGAAATGAGGCTGTCTCTACAAGTCTAAAGCAGTACCTTTTATGCTTGTTTGTTGGGATATCGTCTTGCAATTACATGAGTACATAGAATTTTTTCCATACAAACCCTTACCACAGTCAGTACAAAGGAAAAAGAAGCTGTAGAAATACAGTAGACTTAGATACAGTATAAAACTGTTGGTATAATCCAGATTCTGCAGAAAATAATTCATTTTGGAACATGAGGCTGGGGACTGCAGATTAAAAAAGTTAGTTTTACATGCAATGCAGCAGAATATTAGCCAGCAAATCAGCTTTACTATCTACTTCTTCCTAGATAATACTAGATTAGCTGAACTAAACTCTTCACTGGTAGGCTATTGCATATTCCTCTTTTTTTAGGTACCTGATTAAGTTGCTTTGAGCTGCTTGTTTGCTGAGTTGCATGAGCATTGGTAGAGTGGACCCCTATGCCAGAAGAGCCCCTATCTCCACATTTTTCTCTTTTGCCTTTCTTTGGCTAACTTACCCTGCACAAGGTCATCATAACGCATATTTTTTTCAATGGAGCACCAAAAAAATAACTGTGGTAATGCTTGTGAAACACCAAGTTACTCTAATGACAAGCCCCAGACTAAACCAGGAAAAAACTAAGAGTTTTATCTTCAAAGCAGATCTTAAATGTCATGCAGTAAATAAGACAGAATGTTAAGTACTGACGAGAAGAAGCTGTAATATTACTTGAGAAAGAACCATCCACTCTGAACAAGGAGGAGGAGACACTTTTGCATTCATGTGGTTCAACACTACCATTTAAGCATACTCGCAATGGAGATGAATCAAGAGTGCACCACAGTTTGACTCCTGGTGTATCTTGAGTGTTTGATTTTACAAGCTTTGTGACATTCTTCTAATATTTCTCCTGGGTAAGCATTTGACATAAATATCATGACTTTTAAAACAAAAACAAACACACAAAAAAAACCCCAAACAAGAAAATTGTTTGCTGTTAGGAGATAAAAGCCCATCACTTGCTGAACATCTGGTTTTGACGAAACACCCAGTAGAGTTTTGAAGTTGTTCTCTGAACCAGTTCAATGACTTTCCTGTTTAACACTGAAGTAACACATTGCTCTTGCTCTTCCAAGATACTTTCTCCAACTGCCGGGCTACCATGCCTGCCTGGACCTGACCAGACACTTACTCCCTCCAGACAGTCAGGGAAATGCACCCACTTGGGCAGGAAGAGCAAGCGGCTGCTTCTTCGTGCTTCTAGAGCCTCTAACACAGCCCTGAGACATGCTGATAAGATTGTGGCTGGCTCAGAGCACAGCTGTGTAACATATGCATTTTACTAGGGTTTGACGACTCATTTCTATCTAGTAGTTTCATCTGGTTGCTGTATAGGACAGAGCTATGAGACTCCATAATGCGTGCTCTGGAGGCGAGGCAACAGCCACTCATTTCTCCCCAGCGCCCTCGTTTGGGGATTCGACCTCCTGCAACACCTGAGCTCATCCATCGTCACAGCTTTCTGCAGAGCTGGTTCTGTCTCTCTTCTTTTCTGGAAGCAGCCTATGTAAACACGTATGAGTGTGTGTGTGTGATTTACTCTGAGAAGGTAATAGCAATGAATCAAAGCTCTTGAAAAGTGATTCCCACACACACCATGACTCTCAGCCATGCGTTATGCCCCGCTAGATGAGCCAGACTATGCCCACCCTTAATTTCCCTGTGTGCTACTTTGCTGAAAGTAGGCTGATTCTCAGTTGCTCCTCTTGCATCAGGCCACACTGGCCCCAAAGTGGGAGCCCACCTTCCCCACGCACATGTCCTGCCCTGAGCCAGGAGACTGTCCCCAGAGCTACAGCTACCTCCTTTCTCCTGCCCTCCATGGGGCAGGCAGGGTGGGAGGCAATGCTCGGCTGGAGGTAAGAGCAGCTTCTTGCCTTTATGCAAAACCAGTCTGCAGCCCCAGGAGCATCAGTGCAAAAAAGCCTTCTCTGGCAGGTAGTTACTACCCTGCATTCTGGAAACCGAGCAGAAAAAGTGGGAACAGAAGGATTTTGCATGAAAAGCTGCCTAAATCTCTACCACCTACTGAGAGGGTCCCTGTCTGGACTGTGAGAGCAGTTCAGTCTTTCTGACTCTTGGTAGGGGTTGGATGGGCAAATACCCGTAACTGCCAAAACACATTCTTCCATTTATGGGTGGCCATGAAAGGAGCCCCTCTGTGACAGGGGCCAGGATCCCATCAGATATGAGTCTGGCAATGGTCATCCAAGTAATGGAAGTGCCCAGCCCTCATCTTTCTGAATGGATGTGGCCAGCAACACCAGCACATAATGATTTATAAACTGTGCTGTTCAGCAGCACTGCCCTACTACAAAACAACAGCAGGGTAAACACAACACTGTGGAGTCAGGATAGGAGTGCAAAGCTCCTTTCTTGTCTTATAGAAGACCACACAATTTCCAAACAGTGACCAATGATGGTTCACGCATGAAGGAATTGCCAGGTTTGAAAGAGTTGCTTAAACTAGGTTGTATACATTTCGCCTCTGTACAAAGACAATCTGATTTGGCAATAGTGTACTAAAGGTTGTTGCTTAAAAATACAAGAGGAAAGAATATTTCTATTCTTCTTTGTTTCTTTGGATAATTTCCCATTTAACAGCTTAAGGGAAACCATCATCTAGAAGAAACACTCATCAGTTGTGAAGAATTCACAACCTCCTTTTATGGCAACAAAGACAAAGCACAAAGAATGATGACCTCTCCATGTATCAGGCTTGTGTGTGACTTTTTACTTTTGGATGTTAGTACTCTTTAAGCTATCAAGTCAACAGAAAGTTTTGAGAAAATCTAAGTCATAGATGATAAATCTAACATAGCTACTTTATGGTCCAGGCCTGCAAGCCATCAGACATGTAACCCTGGAAGGGACCTCAAAAGATCATCTAGTCTATACCCCCACACTATACACAGAGAAAGGACTACCCAACCATCCACAACAGACCTATCCTAACCTGTTCTTAAAAAACCTCCAGTGAAGGTAATTCCTCTCCACTTACAATTATGCTATGAGACTGAAGACACTAATCTTTGCAAAACTTTTGTCAGCAGGAATTTAATATTTTCCTGAAGGTCATTAATGACCTCATTAGATAGCAGTGTGTTTAACACTGGTCCCTGTGGCACCACACAACAATCCCCAGTCTATTTATTTACAATTCTCAAGTGATGACTACAGTTTGAGATCTGTCAGCTAGCCATGTCTTAAGTCACTTGTTAAGTGTCTTGCTAGATACACTACAACACTGCTTTGTAATAGGGATGCTATGTGGTGTTAATGCATTGCAGAAGTCCACTGTGTCAGCTATCTGCCCCAATCAAGCCTTGGCTTTTGAATTCTGACCTCAGGAGCATTTAACAAGTCCTATTTTTTTTCTGAAACCATGTTGACTAGTCATAAGTATAGTCCTTTGTTGTCTCTTACTTAAGTTCCTGAATAGGCAGCTGACACAACTGATATAAAATTAACCAGTTTATAATTAGTTACCACGCGTGGCACAACTCTACTTCTGTGATGGGATTTACAAAACAGAGTAGAAATTACAGTTGTATTCAGATCCCTGCAGACAGCTGTTTAAGGAGCCTGTACTGCAAGTAGAGGACCATAGCAGTGGAAGGGATGAAACCAGATTTGTGTCCTGCCTCACCTTTCCACACCTATTTCCCAGGCTCCTTTCTCTGGAGTGGGTGAATCTGGGTGGCCACGTGAAGCCACATGCTGCTGCCCTGCTTGCCAAGACGTACCTGCAGGCTTGGCAACTGTCTGCTGCCAAACAGAATGGAGAGCAGCTGAGTTTTCCTTAATGAAATGAAGCATTAATGGTGTTTTTCTCCTCTGCCCAGCTGTCGACTTTCACAAAGCTTGCGGGAGCTGATATCGTTGAAACAAATCCTCTGCTAAATTGGTAAGAATTAGTCTGTGAGTTTGGAATTATGGGATAGGATCTGGCAGACTGAGATCCTTTTTGCCTCATTTCTGTAGGAAACCAAACTGAAAACTCTTCTTCTGCCTACATGTTTTTTTTTCGTATCCCCTTGCTTACTGACAAACTGAAAAGCACTTCATTGTTCTCATGAGATCCAGAGACAGCCTGCTACTGCTTTTAAAATAAGATAAATACTTAGTGAATCCATTTTTGTATCATTAGCAATTTAACCATTATGACCGATTCTGGACAAAAATTATTTCTTAATACTTCAACTTCAAAATCACTTTATGCCTGGGCACCATTAAGCATCTTCTGTTGCTTAACTCCTGAGGAGGGCTTGGAACTAATTAATTTGAAGAGGAGGGAAGTACCCAGATCACTCAGAGGTAAAAGTTCAAGCCCTGTTCCTCTCCTCAGCATTGCTTGATGCTCAGCTCCCAGCTCTGTGTTCTCGCCTCTGTCTATCCCTCCACCTAAGTGTCAACTTTCCCCTTCACTGTGTACGCAGCCCAGCACCCAGCCAGCACCCGCAGAGAGCCGAGGAGATGTCTTACCAGGGGGCACAGCAGAGCCCTTGTCCTTTGTTGATTTACTCTAAGGTGCCTCAGAAAACTCAACCCCGAATATGAACAATGGCAAGCAGTTTGTTGCAACAAAATTCTGTAATGAGTCATGATGGGGCTTTGGGAGAGTGAGGAATACGAAAGGCACTTGCTGACGGCAAAAAAATGTGAAATCCTGGAGATAAATGAAGATTTCCTTTATTGTGCAATAAAATTGGCCTTTTAAAACTTAACCAGTCCTTTCAAAATATTTCGAACTCCCCTCCCACCCCACTGTGCTGCCACAACTACAGCAGAAAACAACCGGGGAGAAAATTAACAGCACATTGCTGATACTGCTGCTTTTTTAGCACATTTTTCTGCCTTAGTTTCCCCAACAGCAGCAGCACTTACAAATGTTGAAGTACATAACCTTGATGACATTTTTCCTATAGCAAATTAAAGAGATGCCATTTTCCTCACGTGCTGACCTGGGGCCGTCAGATCCCGGTGTGGCAGCACCAAAAGACTTTTTCTGAAACAGGTCTGGCTTCCACAAAGAAAGCTCTTAGGTAAAACAGATGATTTAATTCATTTTTGGTAGGGACAAAAACCATTATATTCTTGACTTTGGGGAAAGGCAAACCTGCATAGATCTGCATTGCTCACAGAATCACTAAGGTTGGAAAAGACCTGTAAGATCATAAAGTCCAACCATTACAAAAAAAACAACAAAAAAAAACCCCACATGAAAAAAAAGGCACCCACCCACGAAAACCACCACACAAAAAACCACCCACCACACAGCTCCATGCCCATCATGCCACGTCCCACAATGCCACATCCACACACTCCTTGAATACCTCCAGGGAGGGTGACTCCACTACCTCCCCGGGCAGTCTATTCCACTGTGTTACCACTCTCTCAGTAAAGAACTTTTTCCTAATATCCAGTCTGTATCTCCCCTGGCGCAACTTGAGGCCATTTCCTCTAGTTCCTTGCTCCTACGTGATGGACTGTCGTGTCTGAGCGAGCTCTGAATGAAAGCATCCCTCAGCTTTGAAAACCATCTCTTCGACTCTTTTATTTAGAAAGCTCCTTTTATAGTCTGAAAACCTAGGATTCAGGGATTGAAGTAATGCTACATGAAGGTCTAAGACAATGGCAGAAACTTGCACTTTGCCAAGTATACGTTGTGTGTTACCTGTGAATTTCCTGCCCTTTTGAATAGTAAGTTGGAGGCAGGACTTGTACCACACTTAGCACTAACTACATTAAAACCTCTCTAAAAGTCACATGCTGCAGAGACATAATGGCCTTTTTTTCTAAGCAACTCTGCAAAACCCTGTCTTCATGATGGATAACATATCTTCCGATTGCACAGAAAGTGCACATTGATATTTTGGGGATGTAAAGCATGTGTTTTTGAAATGTTCCAGAGGTCAGCATACATGAAAATTCAGGAGCATTATTTTCAAACACTGATCGTGAAAGTTAAGCTTCTAAGTTAATGTTTAGGTTCCTAGGTAAGAATTACAAAAAGTTGAATTTATAATCCTAATATTAAGCATCTAGTCTGTGCTCTATGAAATTATTTGTAACTATTATTAAACCTTAAAGTCAGCTTTTTTTAGCAAAGTGGAAAGTTCTTCACTAGTGTTAGCTACCATAGCACCCTTCACAGTGAGAAGGACCAGCAGAATACCCAGGAACTTCTTTATGCCTATGCAGGGGAAGAAATTAATGTACAATCCAACTCTGCTGATAGAATTGATTACACCCATTGTGTCCCCTAGGAGTTCTGTGAGGTGGGGATCAGAGCTGTGCTGGAAAAGGCGCAGTGTAACTGGGTATTAAAACATGTGTCCTGAATCCACTTCAGCAAACACCGCTGCTGTTTCCCACGGGAACCAATTGATTTGTACTCAGGTCAACAGACAGTCCTCCTCTCTCCCTGCTTGCTTAGGCTTCGACCCAGCAATCCACAGTCCCTAATCCCTCTTTCAGGCAGGCACTCGTTGACTTTGTTTCATCTTCTCCACAAATGAAAAATAAAAAATTGAGGGAGCTTGAAGCAAAAAAAGTAATCGGAAGGAATGTGCAGTCTTTGTGATGGTATCAGCACTGAATTAAAGGGCAGAGGTTCTCCTGCGGCAACATCCTAGCAAGCACAGTTACAGTAAATGTTGCTGTTTGTTGTAAAAATGGGGAGAAATTTGCAAACATTAGGCTTATTAGACATCTGCTTTTGTGGAGTGGAAAGGTGAGCTTGGAGGCCATTCTTTTGCAGAGAGATATCAGAGAACTCAAAATGTTTTACAAGAGGAGGCAACTTCCATTCTTTCCATCTCCCGATGTGGACACCATAGCAGAGGTGATGGTTATCTAGCACCCCAGGGGCACAACTGAAGGCAAAGCTCAGAGCAGGAGCCCACACCAGCTGTCCACCACACTTGACCCCAGGACAAGGGAGGAAAAGGCTGTGGGAGATTTGGGGTATGACTGGAGGAAATGGCTTAGCACGTTCAGAAAAACAAGATCAGAGGCTTATTTAAGATAAATGGCATTTTGAAGCCTTTAAGTCAAAATACAAATTAAATCAGCTAAGTGATCGGTGTTGAAGCTAGTAAGGATTTTGTTTACTAAAAAAATTATAACATCTGATCAAAGCTGGGTGTGGGGAAACAGCAATGACTGATTTCTCCTCCCTGCACTGGCCTGACCCACAGTACCTTCTCATTCAACCCAGAGTCATGAGAGAAGGAGAAAACAAGAAAGGAGTCCTGACTTGTGATGCCAAACCCCATCCCGTTTACTTATCTATGCTTCAGTCCCATCCCTGCAAGTCTGAGGGCATAAACTGGCTGTCAGGATGGATCAAGGCAAAGCATCGTGTGAGTGTTTTGTGCTATGGTACAACCACAGACCTTCCTTTTTTGTCTGGAGAATTTTCAGTGCACACATAATGGTAGTAATAATAGTAAAAATCTCCGTGGACTGTTGGGTCTAAACCAGATGACTTCTAACCCTTCCAGTCTTCAATTACCCTCTTATTGCTAGGCATGAACCACCCTGCAGTAGGGGGAAAGACAGGAGATTTCAATACCAGTGTGCCCTGCCAAGGCTGATATATGTTCTCATTCACGTATCAACTTGTTTTTGTGTAAACCCATGGGCTTTTTTCCATGGACTGTTGCACTAGCTAGCAAGTAGCTGAATTCTTAAAAATATTGACAAGGAATATGTCAATGCCCACGTGTAGTGATACCACACAGATCTCATGCCAGAGCCATAACCTTTTTAAACAGAAAGGACTAGCTGGAAAGCCCTTTGGAGCCAGTCGGGGCTGCTCGCTAGCTGACGCTGGGCTTTGTGGCCAAGGACCTGAACACCTCCATCCCCAAGCACTCTCCCTCCACCAAGCTAATGACTTCAGCAGATACAAAATGGTTCCAGAGGCCATATATTTTCTCTTGGACACACATAAGCAGTCCCTAATGATTTCCATGGCATATTGCTATTTTTACATCCTTTCATTTTTTAAGTGTAAAGAGAAGTCATCTAAGTAACCAACAAAGTGTGATGAAAGGATCAATTTCAGACAGATTTTTGCAGCATGAGATGCATCTGGATGAAGACCTGGCTTTATATCCTGCCACCCCCCTGGAGAATCATCTACAAACGCCCCGAGGCAACACCTTTTCCTAAAATATTTTGTAACTTTTTATTGTACAGTTAAAGGCTGTCTGGAACAAATCTTATTCTGTCCCTTCCCTATAGCTGTGAATGGACTCAGCAGCCTATATTACCACCCAAAATTTCTACCTCTCGCTTTTGGCCTTTTTAAATCCATCCCAACCCATCCCTGTTTTGCTGATCCTGGCAGCTGAAGTCCCCCTGGATTTTCTCTGGCCCCTTTCTCACTTTCCTGTCCGCTCTTTGCTCTTCGTGCATGAGTGCTTCTCTCACATACCCTGTGGCTACAGCTGCATTCACCGTGTCACCCCTCACCAAGTGCCCTCAGGATACGGCTATTATTAATTGTTTGCCATGCCTCGTACAAGGAACCTTTCTTTGAGGACAAACCCCAAACTCCTGCCTGAGCTAGTGTCTTGAAGATAAAGGGAGAGCTTCTGCAAAGAGGTTTCTGTGTACACCGGTAGAAGAATGAATATATCCAAGAGGGTTTTACAAGATGTGCAGGAATTTGGAATGGTTCAAACATTAAAATGGAAATGCAGTTAGTATTTTGGATGAGCCGTCTTTCAGTCATTTTGCTTGAATGATTTCATGTTTTCATCCATCAGGTGATGAATTTGTCGAAACGAGGCAAAAATATATAAGCATAACATCCATCGTAGAAAGACAGAATATGTTTCAATGGGGTCTAATGCCAAGTGAAGGATTTATCTACAAGAAGAAAGTTATGCTGTTGCCAAATGGCTAGTCCTATAAACCGATCTAGTTAAACTAACATAAAAGGTTCTTTTTACACCCTTTTTTCCAATGTAAAAATAGCTTCTTATAGTTTGAAATACATTTGTTCCAAACATCTCTAAAAGGCTGAGCCTATGGCAGGATCAAGAGCATTTCACTGGCAGCAAGAGCAATAAGCGCAAAGAGCTGTGTAACCACCTTGTACTTCTTGAGCTCTGGAGCCAAATTATGCCACAAAATGAAGTGAAATGGCATGCCACACACTAGAGAATCAAACAATACTTGGAGTGATACAGGGACTGTACTTGGCAGGAAAACCTTAAGGCAACCTCATTAGCTAAGCATCCTATATTGTTCATAAGTTGTAATTCATATAATTACCAATTCTGCTATTGCTGCTTCAAGACAAAAATGGCTAAAATGCTCTTCTGAGAGGATACATTTATCATACCTGGGGTTTGGCAAAAGAAAGTATTATCCACTGTTAGATTTATAAATTCTCTGAGATAGTTTCAATGTGGAAAAGCAAAATCTTCTTCCAATATAGACATCTACTCTATTTATGTTTCTGTCAGCCCTAATATTCTGTAAAGCAGAATACAGTTTCTCTGGAGTACAGCCCAGCAAAGAATTGGTGAATAGTTTGTATTTTATAACAGTGCCTTAAGTCTCTGTTACTAGCTATACATTTGGAATAGGACATTTCCTGAGTCCTCATTTACTACCATAGCATTACAACACTAAATCAAGCTTTAGGTTTTTGTTTGCTTGTTACTTTGGGAATTTTCCTTATTTAAAGGTATATTGCTTTGTTATAAGGAGAGGGGGGAAAAAAGACAAAGAACAAAAGACTTTTGTTTTGAAGGAGGAAATATGGTATTAGCAGTTGCATTACATGTGCAATAGAACAAATACATATAATGTGTACCACTTCACATGTATAATTTAATTTGTATGAGGGTTTTTTATTCTAAAAAAAAATAATATTTTTTCCTTTAGTTTTCTGTTAAAGAATCAATAATAATTAAAAATTATGAAAATCAGTATTACAATAGAAGTACATGCAGAAAGAGACTTGAACAAGACATTTCGAACAGAAATATTGTGTCTATCAAAGGAAATTATTCCCTTGATATTTTAATTTAAAATTTGGGAGGGTTTGGATTTAAGCCTGTTGGATTTCTTTTACTTTGGGTGCATTAATTTTTTTCTTCTTCCTTTTTCTGTAGCCTGCATTCTTTTTGAGTGTCAGGGGCTGCAATTTGTTTCACTAAAGCCAAAAATGTGGGTTTGCTTTGTATACTTAACACTAGTTTCTATGTAAGATACACACTGGACAAATCTCAAGTAAAGGTCTCTTCCAGCAGAAGGTCAGACGCTTGGTGCCTTTTCCATATGTTCTGAACTGCATTGCTGGCTGGCTGTGTGTTGAAAAGGAGCTTTGAGAAAGAAATCGAGTCCTCCTTGCACATCTGGAAATGTTGATGGTCAGTTAGATTTTAAAGCATTATGGTCATTCTCCACAGCAAAGATTCAACATACCTTCAAGGCAAAAGCAGTGATTTCCAAATGCTCATGACATTCCAGTGGTCATTTGAAATGAAGAGAGAATAGATTTAAAAAAACCTAACAAACAAATGACCTTACACCCTTCAGAGTCCCTGTGTGCTCCTGCCAGTGTCTAAACTTTTACACTGCTATTGCAGTAAGACAAAACACTTTTATTGTTGTTTTTTACAGTGACTTCAAATTGTCAATATGATTTACATCATGAAGCTGATCCTGAAAAAATTAAGGAAAAAGGAAGACAGAAAAACATTCTCAGGGAAGAAGAAAGCCCTGTTTTTCCCTTGAGAAGCTGAAGACAAATGTGCCTGAAGTGGAAAAAAACAAATTGTCCTATATGGCCCTAACTAAATGAAAAGGTATCATGCTTCTAAAGATGACAATATCTATGGAGATAAAATCTCTTTTATTCACAAAGTACTGTGTTTTATGTACATGGCTCTTACAAAATCTTCTTTCATTTCAAGAAAGCATTGTATGTTTATCTAGTCTCCTGGAATACAGAGAAAGGACATATGGTGAGCATTTTTGGACCATCAATCAGATTCTAGTTCATCAGTCAAATCTGTGCAATGTAAACACTGTCCGAAAGACCAAAGTTCTTTCATTTTTTTAATATAAATTATAATATTATTTATTTAAATAGTTGCAGATTCTACATAGGAAACATTTTCATTTTATCAGTGCAAGGGTTTTACCACCTGACATGCCCTCAAGAGATGTAGTTTTTTGAAAAGTATGGAAAATCACCTTTAAAAATCAAGCTCCCTACATCTGAAAACATAACATCAGAGATGGTCAAAATCATTTTTCACTTTAGTTAACTGTTGGTTGACTCAAGGCTGCAAGACCCTCTGTATTTTCCCAAAGGCTCTGTGTTTCATGCTAGGATCAGTGATTCTCACTTCCTTTTGCTTGGCCTGCTTGTTGGGCTCTTTTAATTTGCCTTTGACATTGAAGATTTTCCTGAAAAGACTTCATCTTGGGCTGTATCTTATTTGCAGCTAATCTGTTAATCTGGTTTTCCAGCATTGAAAGACTCACAGCTAGTATAGAGCCATGACGTTACAGGAGGCCAATGACTATATTTTGCAGTCAGCTGAAGTCAGATGACTGCAAGACAACCAGGGAATTTGGGAGTGGGCTGAGCACAGTGCCCTGGGAGCTGTGCGGTGTTTGCTCACGGTGCCTCCAGTTGGGTCCAGTATTATATTCCACACATGTAAGATAAACTCTCTTTCTTAAATACTTGCGTTCTTAGATATGGACAGGTCCTGCAGGCTTGAGGTCAAATGAGGAGTCTGACTTGCGAAAATCTTGATGTATTGGGTCAACTGCTGCTGACTTTCCACTGCTGCTGACTTTCCAAACTGTGGAGCAGGTTATAAACCTTTTTGTAAGGCTTATCTGCCACTGCAAGTTTAACAGGTAGCATGAAACCGGAGACATTCAGCCTCAGCTACCTGGCCGTAGCTGCAAACAGCAGAGCAGTAGCCTACTGTGTAGGCAATCCCTTTGGCTTCAGCATGAACACATGCAAAGTTGGCTTCAAAGGCATCAAATCTCTATTGACCCCCGTTTGTGCCACTTCCAGTGGATGCAAACCCCAGGTGCAGGTCTTCTAAGGCACAGTGTGTGGTTTGGAGCAGAAAGGTAGTGCCATCTCTAGACTCAAGACAGTGGTTTCCTTCTCTTTACCAAAGGCCCTGCTTTGAGGGTCAGGCTCTCTTGTCCCTCTCTCCATCTACATTTTTATATATGAAATAATTATCTATTTTTTAAAAAAAAGTTTACATAATGTTTAAAAATCTCTAATGATAACCCTTAAATTATGGAATAAACTGTTCGAATGCTGTGTAAACTATATTTTAAAATGACCAGTTGTGGTAAATAATTTGGAGTGTAGCTAAACAAGATGGGCATTTTTTTCAGCATGCTAGGCCAATTGTTTGTGAAACATTCTTCAAAACCTCTTGAGAAAATGCTGAAAGAGACATCGCGGAGCTGCAGGGAAGTGTCGGGCTCCACGGGGCAGGCAGAGTGGAAGATGACACCGGCAAGATCCTCTGGGGCAGTCGCTTCAGGGTCTGAGCCCAGACCACGAATTGCAAAAGAAACCTCTGGGAAGTCAAGGGAAACACAGTCCAGTAAAGTCATCTGAGAGCAAATCTTTCCCAATGTTAAAACTAGCTACGTAGGGTATGGCTTGCGTGGTGGTGAGGTAGGACGAAGCTCACCCTGGGCCCCAGTGTCCAGCTTTGGCTGTGGCCTGTGCGACACTCAGAGCTGGTATGTCCGGTCTGGCTGTGCCTAAGACAGCAGCCATGGTGTACAGATTGTCACGGCACCCTGTAGATATTCCCTGAGGCTTGTATTTCAGGTGATCGTTTACTTTACAACCTATGGATTGATTTTAAAGGGCTTTAGTGTAATAGGCTTATCCCTGGCCATGTTTAATCCATTAATCTTTTTGACATGCATTAGTTTGCTAAGAGGCAAGGCCAATTCAGGATGACATTGAAAAAGAGACCACATTCAAGTAGTAATTGTTTCCATGTCAAAGACCAAGGCCTAATCTGCATAAGGCTAGGAGGTTCCTTTTAAAGTTTAGCATAACCGGGAACACCGTTAATATGTCAGGTATTATTTTATCTCACACATAGCCTGTAGATCTGAGCTAAATTAAAAAGCAATTAATTTTCAGCTCTGATTTGCCGCTGGGATTTCCTGAGTGCCCAGCACCTCCAGCCTGGATCAGCCCGTCGCTGGCCACCCTGGTGCCAAAGCCATTGCTGTTACCACACAAGGTGAAGAGCCAGCAGGTAAATTCTTGAGAGATGGATGGGATTTCCAAATATAACTCCAGGAAATTTCCTATTATCAAGGATCTAACCATTTAACGAAGAACAGATGATTGATATTAATCACACTGAAGTAAACAGGCGGTGTTCTTGATTACAGTGTTGCGCCTGTGCTGACTCAGGGCTTGCTAACATGTTATGCTGAGACGTTCCTTCAGCTGTACTTTGCACTTCACCCATTGCCAGTAAAGCCCAGTTCCCTTGAGCAATATTGGCATTTACGCTAGTAAAATTGATTTTAAATTAAATCCTGTGACACAAATAGACAAGAGCAAAAGCATGAGAAGACAGAAACCAAGACTGTGAATTTGGTATCCTGAAGGCAGCTGTTGAGCGCTTGTGACTTCTAGTCCCGTGCCTCCAGAGCAGGGATCGTGCACAGGACAGTTGGGCTTCCTCGTCAGGCTGTGCCCCCGCACTGCCCAGGACATGCCTGCTACACCACTGCAAAGTCCCTCCCGCGCACACACTCTGATCAGAGCCATGCTCGCTTTGGTGCTTGCCCAGTGGCGTGACGAGGTGGGTACGTGCTGCAGAGCGAGCTGGGAGCGGGGCAGCGTTCCTCAGTACAGCAGCTTACAGGCTGGGGGTAGGGCTCTGCTCAGCCAACAAGACCAGTGGGTTTGAGTGCCTTCAGACTGAGGAGAGAGCTAGATCCAGGTGTCCTAGCTCAAGGGAGAGCAGGAATGGAAAATGGCAGGGCATTTGCTTCTCTGTCTGTCGCCATGCTTTAAAAGAGAGAAGCAGCCCTGCTGCTTTAAGAGGGGCTGTCGTGCCCATGGCTGTTAGATGCACACTGTGAGCATCAGCACGCCTGGTACCCCAGGGGACTTCAGCAGAGGAGCGTCTAGTCCTGGGTCCAAGTCCAGTCAAAGCCCTGAAGCAGTGAGCTGGACGCTACTGGGAAAGCACAGGAGCCCTAAGTGCCTGGAGACCCCAAAGAAAGGGGGAGGCCTATGGCATTTGGGTGCTTCCAGGTCGGGAGACTAGCTGAACAGAGGCTTTGGGAATTGTCTTTGTGGACTTGGGCTCTCCATACACATCCCAGATCCTGCTCAGGTTGTAAGAGTTCCTCCATCGATCTGACCATAAGTGGCTTGTCCAAGACAGAACAAGCAACCATCACCTTATCTGTTCACGTGGTGCCCAGCACAGTCAATGGTCCTGTCTCTCTGGGCTGGGTAACACGACTTGCTATGGCTGAGCATTGCAAAAGGCACACAACCCACCTATGGAGGCATTGCGCAACAACCTCCAACACCACACTGAGGAACTAAAAGCTAACGTACACCTCTTGATCCAGCCTTAGAACAGGCAACAATGTCCCAGCAAGCCAATGGGGAGAAATATTATCACCACATACCAGAGCCCCGTTCCTGTATCCTGGCTACAGTACAGCCCATCCTTGCAGAAAATCACTTCTGCAGTCTGGTGTGTAGAAAAAGACACTAATTTAGGTAACACTGTTGCATTTCTACTTTGACAGGAAGAGAAACAGCTCCAGTGTCAACACTGCTTCTTTCTGTGAGCAGGGAACAAGACGGGATGCCTCACACTCAGTTCTTGTCAAACAAAGCTTCATGCACAGCAACACAGTACGCCATCGTTTCTTGTTTCTCCCAGTGCAAGAAGGTTCCCATTTGCTTCATTATCAGATGTTATTGCTCGGCTCTGATGCTGTTCTCGGTTAAGTCAATGGGATTTTTGTCTTTAACTGTGATGGAACAGCATTATACCCATTCCACACTTGCCCTGTTCAAGAGAAGCCTGTTATGACTCTTAAGGGATATTATGCCTGGAGTATTGTGGTTGCTCTGCTTTTCAGTTTGTCAGTGTTATATATCCATTTAGGTTTTAGTTTACCTATGTTTCAGACACCTCATCCAAACCCACAGGCACTTGAAAACTGAAACACCTACAGAATTAAAAAGTTGCAATACCGTCTTGCAAAAATGAATCAGTGCATTTGTCAAAGCTTGACTATTAACCATATTACACTTTCCAGGTGGATGCAGAAACTTTTAAAGAACATGTATCAACAAATTAATCTGGCAGTAGATTTTCAATAGCCGTTAATGAAATGCTTCATAGGTGGAGCACTGAAAAAATGATGAGCCATTCCTGGGGCTAGTTATGAAAACATTTGCCCTCAAGCAAGGACATATTAGTAAGCCAGCCAGCTTGAAAAATATATTGACTGTAGCTGTTTTTTAAAACAGCTCTGAAAAGACTGAGAGCACATCTGCTGTGTGTTAAACTGGAAAAATTTGGCACCTGAAGAACTGTTACATACAATGTAAGGACTGTCAGACCCTGCAATATATCCCACAGCAAAAACTCTGTCCGATGCAAAGCAGGTTATGTCAGACTCAAGAAGCAATATTAGACTCTGGATACAGAAGACATAACAGGAATTTGAAACGCAGCTTAGGGGGGAAGCACAGGCAAAGCAGCTTGCTCAAGCTGCGACTTCTGCTGCAGAAATTAGGCTTTAGAAACAAGCTGTGGCCTATCCCATTAACCTGTGCCAATGGGTAAGAGGGCCTACAGTCCCCTGTTCCTACTTTGTACTGACTGCTGGACAAAGCCTCTGCACCTCCTTCTATAGGCAGCATGGGTGGGGAGCTCACTCCAGGGCTTCAGAGCAGGACCAGTGAGCCAGTAGGTCCTCCTGTGTGTCAGGAAGGGAGCTGGCAGTGTTGCCTTTCCCTGGAGGAGGGGATCCGGGAAGCAGATATGATTCAGTTGCTAATGATTTATTGAGTTGTACCTAAAACAGAGCTTGTGGCAAAGCTGTGTTTTAACCCTTGGGTTGCTGGTCATCTAAAACATGCAAGTACGTCACCTGTGGTGGGAGAGGACCAGGCTGCAGGTCTGGGTGTTTCCAAAGATGGGTGCCAGAAACTCTAGGTTTCCCTTGCTGATTTCTGCTCTGCAGCTGCTCATCGCCAACAACAAACCCTGCAGCATTTAATAATTTAGGCTTTTGAGTTCCTATATGGAGATGGGAGAGGGAGAGAAGAAAGGCAGTGGGGGCTTCTGAGGGTAGCCCAACTTTGTTCTGCATTTACTGAAGCATATTTTGGGACTAGCACACTGCACGGGGGACAGAGCCTTGACCACAAAATGGCTAAAAGCCCTTTAACAGATTTTACAAAGGGAGTGGTCTGGGAAAGTTTTAGAACAAGAAAATGATGCAACTTTCTCTGGGAGCTGGAAAATACCAAAATATATGTATACTGTGTATTGAGTATAATGATTGTTGGTTGTGACTCACCAGCCACATAAACTTCTGTTACCTCGAATCTTCCATGAAATGGTGGCAAAGAGAAAAGGGAAAGTCATCAACAAAGACTTGTTTTCTGTGTACTTTTTTCCTCCTGTCTTTTCCAGTCTTTCTGGTTTGGGTTCTATGCACAGAACTGTACTAATCAAATGGAAATACTTGCCCTGAAAATACTACAGCTTTTACAAAAGCAATGTTGCATCTTCTTGCAAAATTTTCAGGGTTTTTTGCGTGTGTGTGAAATGTTTGCATCAAAAGTGTTTTATTTTGGCACTGATATATGTATGTCAGTGTGTGTACATACTCCTTAGCAGTATTCTAGTGGAAGTGTTCAAGTAGTGCTCACTTCATCTGCGTTCAAGTAGTGCTCACTTCATCTGCCTAACCAGAGCTGAGCATCTAAGGTTTTACACTCATATATCATCTTTGCCATACAAGATTTTGACTAATTAAGGGGCAACCAACCAAGGAAGAAAAATCTATTTAAGTTGCCAACAGCAGAAAGGTCAAATGTTGAGAATGAAATATTTGCAAATGGTCCACAGCTGAGAACTATTCCCCTAAGAAACTTAGAAGAAATGTCAAATAATGAATATTTGAAGCATTTGCAATTTGCACTTTCAGGAAGTAAAATCAACTAGGCTGCTAATTACAATCATTTGCCTAGTGGTAGTTAGGATCTTCACATGTGGGCTAGAAGCCACCTACTGCAACATCTAAAGGCCTTTTAGAATATTAAGGTTAGGACAGGGAAGTGCAGCTTCGTTTAGCTCTGTTTTCATTGTGTGCAAATTTTAATCTGCTTCTGTATTTTTTTCTTGATTGCTTTATTTGAGTGGTTTGTTACTACTACATCCTGGGGCTTTTCGCTTCCCGTAAGTACCACCTTCTGTCGAGAAATCTCTGGGTCCTGTTGCATGTACGTGATACACTCTTGTGTTTAAGGACTCATTAGCTCTAATGGAAATCATTTGCTTTGGGTGGTCCTCGCTGCACACACTAATTTCCATACAGTACTCTACAAGAAGCCAAGGAGGGAGCGGGCCCCAGCAAACCGTGCTCTGGGAAGCCAGCTCTGCCAAGCAAGCCTGTTAACAGGGTTTTGAACAAACCAGAGCCCTGTTAAGATCAACGTTTTGATTCACAGGCATATAGCCTATGCATATTCCTGCAAGTCATAGATTGCTATCTGTAGATCTTAACCCCGTAAGAAAGAGCGCAGCCTGCCAGGCTATCGTACGCAGAACAGCTATCTCACGGGCTGTGCTGCTCAGGCACCAGAAAGTAGCGAGGAGCCCACACCAAGCCAAGTGGGCTGGAACAGACCGATAGCACCAGTGCCAGACCTCTTCACAGCGGGAAATTCTGGGGAAGCTGAGGCTCTCCAACATAGTTTTCTTTCCCCCCCAGTGTTATTTTCAGTCTTATCTGGCTTGGATTCAGTAACTGGTTTTCATCCAGTTATTATTTCAACTGGGCCAGGAGAACTTCTCAGGCATCTTAGTCATTTTTAAGTCCTCTGTGAAGGCAATGCAGCACCGAAGCACCACAGGCACAGTACGGCGTAAAGCCCCAGACCCAAAAGTTGTCCTGCAAGCGTCCTGCACCGCAGGAGCTGGATCGGGCAGGGGAGGAGGTGGCTGCCTGTGCAAACGTGCTGGCTGTCAGCAAGCCCGTTCCCCTCGGTGGGCTGAGGGAAGGGCTGACGCTGCCTCAACATTATCTCACCGATCAGCCGGCCCATGAGAGCAGCGGGCTGCGTGGGATTTACCAGCACACAGAGCTGAGGAAAATCAGACTGTGCTTAGTCAGCTCAGCAAGAAAAGAAAGGAAGTTTTCGGGAGCGGAAGCCTTTTCTAAAATAGTATTGAAGTACTAAATATTAAAAATTGGATATGTCTATACACAATAGTGCTAGGGATTACACAGTAATCACTAAAAATATCTGTCTAAGCTCAACTTCACCTAGGACAGGAAAATCCATCCTGGTTTGCGATTTGTGCAGAACTGAAGCGCTCACCCCTCACAATGTCCTGTGGATTTGATGTAGGCATCTGTATGTTCTCACCACATTACCTGTCACCAGTGCTCTCTTGCTGCCCTTTCCCCAGCCAAAAAGGAGAAGCCACAGTCTCTCTGTGGTCACACCATCTCACCAGTAAGGCCAGTGAATTAGAAGCGACCTTGTAATTTTCTTCTGTTGTTGCCACCGTGGAAAATATTAGTACCAGAATTGTGGCCACACTGAACCGCTCCTCATTTCTGATTTCTCTTCCCTGAGCAGACAAGAACGACCTAGGACCTCTTAGTGTGTTTTACATCAAAGACTGATGAAGAGTCCTGACAGCCTTGATGTCAGTGCTGTAAATAAACCATTAATCACACTGCCATTCCAGGGAACAGCCTTCTCCCAGAGGGCATGAACCTTCTTCAGGTCACTAATATAAACCACATCTCCTCTAATCCGGTGGGGTGGTGGTAATGACAGGGCTTTCAAGGTGGGCTGACTCTATGTTGGGGGGGATACTCCATTACTCTCATTTTAACGCATAGGTCATTGTTGTGGTTCCAGTGGATTATAAATGGTCAATTAATGAAGAAGCAGTTACAGTGAATTAAATAAAGTGCATTGCAGTTGAGTTACAGAGAAAAGTGGAAAGAGTAGAAGGCTCAGTGTCCTGCCAAAACTTTTCTTTGGGGTTGTGTACTGCATAAAAACTTACTACAGAGGTGCAAGAGAAACAATAGGGTCAGTGATCTGGCAAGCAATCACAATGTCATGGTTCTAGCAGATGCTGCAGTCTAATGCTGTCAATAGCAAAAATGTGTATATTATTAAAGAAGAATCTGAATTTAAAATCAATGCCAGGCCACTGCCTTGTCAGCAGTATTCTGTGTCATGACACACTGTGGAAGCCTATAACTGACTCTTCAATAAGATTGGCAGTGGAAATAACATATTTCATATATATATAAAAACCCTAGCATTATATGTATATAAGATGTTTGTTACATGTTGCATATGTATTATATACATATATATAATATGTATATAATTATACAAACATATATGTGTTTCGTATATATATTGTATATATATTATATACAGATCTATATTGTATATTATACATATTATATATTTACACATACATACATATATATTAAAATAACATATTAGGGTGATTTGGAAATACAGCTACAAGCAAAGTCAGTCCAACCTGCACTCTGTGGCTGGACCATTCAGCCATCTACTGCGAGTAGAAATCTGCTCTTCTGACGGAGTAGCTTTTGCAATGGGAACTGCCTCATTAACCATGGCCGTCTGCATCTCTCAGTGAAGAAACAGCATAGAAATGATGATACAAGGGAGCTCGTTGCTGCCTCCCTGCATTAGAGGCTCTTGAGGGCTGTCTGTGATTCCCAGAAGTTATTCAAAGTAACCCTAAGTCAGGGAGCTCAGGGCTACTCTAAACTACGTTAATACAATTTTTCATATGATAAATTAAAAACCAAAAAAAAGTGGTCCCGAGGGCATGTGAGCCAGCTGGTGCTGGCCATTTTCACACACTCCCTCCACACCACAGCCTGGCATGGAGACTGCTAACACAGCTTTCTGTTACCAAAGGAAACCCCCACACTTTCTCTCTGGAGGCTGGCAGCACGGTTTTGAAGCCACACTCAGAAAACCTCTGCAGAGCAGTGAGGGCGGCGGGTGGCTGCAGGCTGCTTGGGCACATCACAGCCCTCCTCTGGGATGGGGCTCTGCGGTATGGCCAGGAGGGCGTTCACACCATCCCCCCTGGCCTCCCCCAGCTTCACTGGCCATGCTGTTTTTAGGACACCCAAATGAAATGCAGTATCTCACAACTTGACTTCTCTAACTACCTTAAAGCTTGACCCTCGCTAACCCATGTAGGCACTGACATGGAGCTGCACAAACCAGGCTACTGTTCAAGGGTCCACTGGTCTGCTCTGCGTTGCAGACCAGGTACCAGAAAAGCCCAAGCTCTCATCAGCTCCACAAATACAGCTAAAAAACTACTATCACCTCAGGCAACTAAATCACAACTCTGCTGTGCTCCATCTATTTAAAACACAGTCAGTGCCAGGACTAAGGCTCTGAACTTCCCCTGCTAAAGCTTTGGGTGACCCTCACTCACCTTGTAACAAAACAAACCAGGGTGTGGGGGGGCGGTGCGTGCGTGTTTGCATAAGCCTGACTGTAAAAGCCTGACTTCCTTGCCTGATGCTTTAACCAGGACCAGAAGATGAGATTGCTGACTTGGAATGGAGTTTCTTAAGAGAAGAATGAACTAAAGAAATGCTTTTCTACACTGAAGCACAGATCAGTTGTGGAGTCCAAAATGCTGCTATTTAAAAATGCCTTTTGCAAACAAAGGGTCATGAGTTTCCAAGCTGTCCAAAGAATTGCTCTCGCTCTAACCATATGCAGGTCAGGATTCAGCACTATCCAACAGCAAGATTCATGAGCTGGGCCTCCCACAAGCATCCTTGGGGAGAGAAGCACAAGGTAAGCCGCCTTCGACTTCTGTCAACAGAAGCTCAGCTGCGTTTTTCTAAGCCTCATGCCATGGTCTGCATACTTAGTTTTTCAATACAATAATTATTTCGATTTTAAATTGTGAGGTTCTCTAAAATACCTACTTCAAGGCTTTTCCACGCACTTCCAGCATAATATTCTGACCTTGAACTCAATTTACAGGCCTGAACCCCACTTCAGAAACAATTATTTTTTAAAACTTTATCACTTTGGTCCTTTTATAAAGTAACAACAGTAAGATAAAGGTATAAAATATTGGATTTTGCCTTTTAGTAATTTCTCAAGGAATATTTGTTTTGAAGAGTGTAGTCCATAAAATACATGAAGAAAATATGTATTTAAAGCATGTTGCTTCTAATCAAGGAGACTTTAGAACTGTATTTATTCCAAAGAAAAATACCTGATTGACGTTCATAATACACAGGTTTAAAGCTATTCTGACAGCCCAGGACAATAAAACAGTATAAGCTCTATTACCATCTATATCTGACAGAAATAAAGTTTCAAAAAGTACCTGTGAGCTGGACAGAAGGAGATACCCACGAAGTCTTGAGAAACAGAGATTGGCATACCTTAGTGCTTCTTCTGACCCAGACTGAGGTTTATGTGGGCATTTCCAGAGTCGCCAGTGAACACTGTTGGTAAAAATTAACCCAGGAATTACACACATGGACCATACACAAATGTCCTCAACCACCGCCTGGGCTCACCACATATGTCTGTGCAGGCTTGCCGTGCCAGGTTTCTGTCCGCACTGCCTTGCTAACATTTCATGCGCAGCGCCACCACCCCTCCTAACATACCCACTCCCCTACACCCTGTCACAGCCTTCCAGAAAGGCTCAGTGTGGGTCTGCAGGTAAGGGAAGGCTGAGGGACTTCGGCTGGGTTTGCTGCTCCTTGACTATCCTGCCCATCCTTGCTTATATTGCTGGGCCAGGACATGCTAACCCGCTTCCCTTTTACCTCTTCCCTCCCCTGAAGAAGATGCAACAGCTCAGCATAGGAAAGATAGGCAGCAGGGCCTGCTGGTCATCTTAGGCTGCTACCAGCAGCCTGATGCTCTTTACACCCTGGCTGATCTTGCTTGTTGCCTAAACTGGTCCCAGCACACTGGGCTTTCCTCTCTAAGCTATCAAGTAGGGTCTCCAGCCCTGAAGTAGCCTAAAATTTCAGAGGCTGTTTCAAATGATGCAGCTACCCGTGGTCACCAGGAAGGCTCCACAGCTCCCTTCCAGTCCAGTGAAGAGCAAATGCTTGTAAACAAATGAATATTGTTTAGCATTAGCTACAACTGCCTCCATCTGATGTGTATTCTACAGTATATCAGAAAAGACCTTTCTTCTAAACAAGAGGAAAACTAAGTACATCCAATTAATTTCAATACCTTTAAAACATAACAGGAGGCTGTTTTGTGACAGCTGGTGGGATACTTAGCATTAAATACTAACATTACCATGAAGAGGACATGGTACATGACATACGAGCAAACATATTTCTCAAAATTACAATCTGATGCCAACCTACATTCTACAAAACATAGACAATGCTTCACTTAAAGCATGTGCATAAAGAAAAGTCCCATGTGGAAGTACACAGGACTGAAGTCTGTAAAACTTCAGACATGCAAAAGTAATACATATTTACATAAAGTTTTTTTTTCTGATGCTTGCAAGTGTAATAGACCTTTAACTTTACTGATAAGCAGAATTGTGCCCAGGAATTTGAAAGTGTTTCAGAAGAATTGTTAAATACAAACCCCTTGAAAATGCCTGTAAGCAAAATGTAGTCCTTTTTTTTTGTTGTATCATGGTGTGTTATCAGGCACAGTAATCGTTCCCCTAAAACAGAACTTCTGCTACTTGAAACACACAGTGTCTCCTTACAACCCTCCCCTCTCTTTCTCATACAACCTACATTTTGTATTCAAGAATGAACGTATTTAAAATCAATCAAGCCCCTTTTTGCATCTCTTTCTCTAAGTGCTGCTGGCCGTTGCATTGCTGTAACACATCATCAAGGAATTGGGCAGCGGGAACAAGAGTTCTGCAGACTGACAAGACAAGTAACTTTTATTAAATGCAAACTGTCAACTTTTGTACGTTAGATAAATGCTTTGATTTAGGAGGGTCAGAGACAGGCAGAAGGTGTCAGCAGACAGATTGGAAGGTCTCTGGGACTTTTCAAGAGATTTATAAGTTGACTTTTTTTTAACTGTTTGGTTTTTAAGCATTTTGGTTTCTTTGTACTCAAACCCAAGTTGACATACCTTCTGATTTTGCTGTGTGCTGACTGTGCAAGTTTAATAAAAGCACTGCAAATTTTCACTGTTCTCAGTGATTTAGCAGGAAACCTCAATAATCTTATAGGTAAAATGACCTAGAAATAGCCTGTGATCTGCAGTCTAAGTATGCATCATAAAAACACAGAAACAGTCAGCACCAATGCCTGGGTTTTTCGAGTTACCGGTCTGCAGGTCATTTTGCAGGTAATGAAGTTATCATTGCTCTTCCACATCGATAGAGCAGTCGGATCAAACTTTTCCTCACCTGTGGGCAGCGGGAGAGACTGCTGTTCTCTGCTCAAACACATTTATACTCAGCTGGCCCCTGGCAGCCCCAGGACTGGTTCTGGCTCCAGGGAGAGCAGGCTCTGGTCTGTGGCAGCAAAGCAGTCCTCCTCCTGTCAGAGACGTGGTCAAAGGACAGCTGCTGCGGCAGGGCAGGGCGTGTGGGTGGCAGCTGCTTTTGGGGGAGGATGGAGGAGCTTCTGGCAGAACCACCTCCGTGCTCACTCTGTTTTGCTTGTCCTTCCTCCCACGGCATCTCCTGTGCAAGGAGGTAGGTCCCAGGGTTCATCTCATCCTTTGGCAGGGAAGATCACTTCCCCTTGCACTGCTCAGAAGCCTCAGGGGGCTGTGGGAGCACTGCTGCCAAATAGCCTCCTTGCAGACAGGAACCAGTGGCCAAAGCCCCCAAGCTCCAGCCCTTCATGCATTTCATGGAGGACCTAGTGGTAAGAAGGGAGCCCTGTTACCAAGGACACCAACAGCATTTCTGCTCTGGACTCTGCGCGTGTCCCCCTCGCTGCTGTTACACCACTTGTGATGGCAGAGCCATGGCAGAGTTTTCTTTTGAAAGTTCACTTTTAAAAACAGAAATACAGATAGTAGCTCTTTGCTTTGACTTATTATGGAAAACACATGTGAGCAGAAGGTAGTAGGACCCACCTGCTAGAATATCCTGCCCAGTGCAATATCCTATCCTTTTCTGTTGGAATTAATTTGAAAGAACATTTTCAACTTTTCCACACTTGTTACCCAGTTTAAAAAGGAGATTGCTACTGGTGTTATAATAGCTGCTTACTTTTATTTGTGATAGCTGCTTTTCTGTATGTGTTTTCCTGATATTTTTGCAGAAGAAATATTTCCTTGACCCTCACATGGTTTGGGAAAAAAGTTTGCATTTTAGATTTTCATTTTAATTTTGTTCTTATGTGTTAAGAACAAAAATGAGACTATCGGCTCCCTGGAGGATGTTTAAGGTATGAGCTGTGAGCCAGATGCCCGCCATAAAACTCCACAGTTGAGACTCCTTTCAGGCAGCTGCACTCGCCTATCAATGGAGATTTCAGATCCCAGCATGCACGGAAGCCAAGCCCCTGGGATCAAGGGAGAATATTTAATGCCCTGACCCAGGACCTCCTTGGGACACATTCCTATCTTAAAAGCATAGATTCTGTTATCAGTTTGATTTTATACAAATTATCTTTTCCCCCTGGGGCTCCTGGCCAGGGGAAGACTTACATGAGATACCATAGTCTTCTACAGATAAAATAATTATGAGAAGGAGAAGGTTTCAAATAAATGCAGCATAGAATATGAATATGTAGACTTCCTAGTATTATTGTTTTTCATCTTGCATAGACTGAAATTATGTTTTGTTACTGCGTTAATCCCATATTCTATGGAAGAGAGAAACCTACTGCAATATTGCTGGAAAATGCTCAGCTGCCCAAGAACATCCAGATCACAGACAAATCCAGCAAGCTCCTCATTGCTAACTTTTCACTGTTGGTTAAATGCCTTAAGTACCCACCTCTGTATCAGGCAGAAGAAATAAAGTTCTTGTCCCAAAATGCCAATCTAAACAAGGCAGTCCAAAAGTTCACACATATCATTAACTGTGAGATGCAAGCACTAAAAGAATTATAATGTGGGTACGCTCACTACTTTCAACCAGTTTGATAGGCAGCCTCCCTATGGGTTACAGACAGCAAAGTTCAGAGACCTCAGGATGCAGGAATTCATCACCACCCCAACCAGAAGCGGGTTACATGCCTTACATCTGCTCAGGAATGGATGAGTAGCATGACGGGGCTGTGCTGAGCCTTGTTTTGTTTGAGGATAGGTTTTTAAGAAAACAAGAACAATAAGTAGCAGGAAAAGTAAAGAAAAGCACAGAGAAAGATGCTGAAGTCACTCAAAGCCAAAAAAGCATTGGTAACAGAGTTCTTAGGTTTTGGGTCAGGTGCTTGGTTAACAAAGTTTGGGCTGGTTTATCCCATGTGTGCCTGTGGGACTTTTGTACATGCTTTGCAATTATAAAGAACTGTGGTGAAGACACCCATGTCCATCATCACCAGTGTACAACGGACCCATCCTACAATACCCCACATTTTTGGTTACCAACTTAGGTTGAAAAGAACCCCATGATGTCAAGATACAAAGCTAATTTATGATGGGTTCAGTCTTGTCATAGCTCCAGAAGTCTGGAATAACCACTATATAAACTAAAAATGTATTTCTTCATGCAGGATACTTTTGTACACTTTACAGACATGTCAGTCATTACTTGTAGCCATGGAGTCATGACTTGCATTTTAAATTGAAGTACTGATGCCATTTCAGCTCATGGCTGTTTTTAAAGATTAGCAGCCTTAAACAACATCTTAATATATTCCATAAGCCATTTCAAAGCACTGTGCTATACAGAAACAGAATCGAATGGATTTGGAGCTTCTAATTAATTTAGGTGCTTTTGTTGAAAGTCTTGCCAACTGTTAGTATTGTGGAGGAAAAAAGGCTCTGTGTTCATTTAAATGTTGAGAGGCTCAATGCTGAAAACTGTTTAATTGCGTTAGACAGATGATACCAACTGGATTCCATACATAAATCAGAGACAAAGACTTAAATGCAAAAATTAACAGATTTTGTTTAGATGGATGTGAGTATGCCTGTGCTTACTACAAAAAGAGCTTTTTATTTTGCTTAAATAATTGTATTTGTTTGTACTGGCACAATGTGTTCAGCACAGGATTTATCAGTGTGTCTGAGTCATCCGTTAACTTCATCCACTGTCTCAGATGTTTAGAGTTTCCTACCCTATACTGAGTGAAAAATGGACACCAAAGACCAGGGTGACCTGAACTGACCTAACATTTGATTGCCTCCATCCCAGTTCATGGGTGAGAGCTGGTGTTGACTTCCACAGTCTTCTGCACAGCTTGTAATTGATTTCCATTTGACCTGCAGTGTTTAATTTTGTTCACCAAGGACCTTCTAGATCATCTTTGTTGTCTGTTTGTGAGCGGGTAAGATCAGTGCACCATATGCAGGTCTGGGCCCATGGGGGGTCACAGGCAGCTGTCACCTACTGAGGGACCACCAAGGTCCATTTTGGATACAGAAAGAAATCTTTCATCCTTTAGCACTGGGCAGCACCATAAAATTTGAAAGGTTTTCCAGAAACTGTCAGCTTCATTTTAAATCAACATTTAGTGCCAAATTGAAAAAAAAACTTCCTTATAAAAAACTAAAAAATTTGTCTTCTCTTTTTAATTTGACAAGCATTTTTGCAAGTGCATACACTTTCGTTTTCAGAAAGCAGTCTGGCAAGACTTTATGCTGGTAATGTCTCTGTTCTGATGTCCGTATATGTCCTTAAATAATGGCACAAATATAGTAATAACAACAGATATAATCACACCATTAATAGGTACCCTAGGAATAACAGGTGTCTTAGCAAGTATAACAGCACGTTCCCAGGAGCCTGTTCTATCACCTTTTTTATTCTCCCCAGCGCATACTTGAAGGTTCATTCATATGGTCAAGGCAAATAATACCAAGGTAAATTATTTCAGTCCATCAGGCAAAAAATTGCTCAACTCTCCCAAAGATAGGATAACCCAAAGCAAAACCTCTATAGTCTGATTCAGAACTCACTTTTTTTTGTCTAAATGTAAACCCATGACCATCTCTCATTTTGCTTAATGCTGTTAATAGAAGAAATAGTTCTGTTTCCAAACAAGTATTTCAAAGCCGGTCGCATCCTGCGGGAAGATGCAGTTACTGGACGGCGTGGAGCACCACCATTATTTACATGAAGGTGCTTCCTGTTAGCATGGTATCCTCCATTCCCTGGCCTCGTATTTTGTTTGGTGCATGTGGCTATGTGACTGTATAAACAGGAAGCACACTTGAAAGATCATCTAAATAAACTCTGGTGTGTATAATTCTTTGGTAGGTTAATGAGGAAGAAGCTGGCCAAAAGAAGAAAATTATTACATGAAGACAATGGTTCTTATGAAAGCAAATATCTCTTTACATGTGGGACCTCCATAGTGACTAGAACCGGGATAGTAGTAAAACACTGAACAAAGGAAAACCTAGACTTGGCTGTTCAACGTTTTCTCACAAGCAAAAGCACACACATGTATCCAGTCCCCATGTGGCCTCAGGTGAAGGCAGAGGAGTTACAAAGGAGGGATTATCTCTCAATACGTTTGCAGTTAAGTGCTGTGCCACCCTTGCTCTCTTTTCAGCTGGCTTTACGTCTCCTTCTGTTGACTTTACACCCCCAAGATGCCCAAAGCAGGCAGGGTGGTCAGGCAATGGGCATATCACAAGTAAATGCTAAGAAGTATCTAATTTAACACAGACAGTAAAGCTGCTGAAAATTTTGTATCAGTTGTCAACTTTTTGTCCCTCTTCCAAAAACTCTGAGACTCTTGCTCTTGGTGTTAGGTTCTACTTTCTAACACAGAAATTGTTCTAATAAGCAATGTTATTTTACTTCAGTTCTCAGATGGAGCTTTATTTCATCCAGATGTTACTGTTCATACCCCTGTCTTTGTTTAGAGCAACACTTTGTAGAATACCTAATCTTTAAGTCACTTTTACTTTAATTCACTGCTATATTTTTTAAATGACTGTGTTTGACATAAACCACAGACTGGTTTCACAACTGTGGCGTCTCCACCTTCTGCAAACTGTTCACTTACTTATTCCGTCCTCTTTTAATGGAATTGCTGGAACTTCTTAAAATCCATTAATATGCTACAAATTTCAAGCACAAATCATATTTGTGTGAATTGGTGCAGTTGGGAAGACTAAATAACTTCTTCATAAGAAATCAAGTCGGCTGTAAATGTGTAACTATAGTCTTCAAAAAGCTTAAAGATTTTCTGCAAATACTGGGATTTAAATCCATGTTTTGCAATATTTATCCACTTTTTATTCTTTTTTTTTTTAGTTGGTATTTTCTAACACATTCTGTGGACTTTATGCATCTAATTTGTTGTCATTGTCAGCTAGAAATGCATCTGTACACAATATATTAAGCAATTACAATGCTTTTTGCATGTATATATGCATATATATTATTCCTATCTATGCCATATAATACAATATTCCTTGGCGACTAGATCATCTGCTTGCTTATGCCCCTTATTGATTTCCATGCTGATGTGCCAGACAAGCACACAATTTTTTAGCTTTAAACCAAAGAAAAACTAAATAGCATCACCTCATAACTACTGCTGAAAGCTCAGCTGTTTGAAATGAAATTGGCTTGAAACAAACTCAAAGTTTTCAGTTAGTGTCTTCAAATGCATTTTTTGAGAAGTTAAATGATTTAAGGATGCAGATTATTGCATTAGACAAAACAAATTAAAATCATCAGGAAAGCTTGAACTAACATGCTTTGGAAGCTGATTTTGAGTTTATAAAAACTGTAATGCATGTAAAGCATGAAAACTGGTCATAATTCTCAAACATAACACAAGCACTTAAAAGCGAAACTAAATACTTGGAAAACCTACTTATACACCAAAGTCACAGCAGAGTCTATACCCATGTTAAGCAAGGGAGAACACCTTGGTGTGGTATTAAATGAACTGACCCACTGCCCATTGGGGGTATTGCAGCAGTCTCCTAATGCCTCCTACAGCTCTGGCCAAAATCTGACCCTGTTTATGTTAGAAGGGTTGTCCTGGAGTTTCTCCCAAGTAGCCAAGACAGGAATTTCACAGAATCACAGAATCACTAAGGTTGGAAAAGACCTGTAAGATCATCAAGTCCAACCATCAACTAACACCACCATGCCCACTAAACCACGTTCCACAATGCCACGTCCACACATTCCTTGAACACCTCCAGGGATGGTGAATCCACCACTTCCCTCGGCAGCCTGTTCCAATGCTTCTCCACTCTCAGTAAAGAAATTTCTCCTAATATCCAGCCTGAACCTCCCCTGGCGCAACTTGAGGCCATTTCCTCTTGTCCTGTCGCTTGTCACTTGGGAGAAGAGACCAACACCCACCTCTCCGCAACCCCCTTTCAGGTAATTGCAGAGAGCGATAAGGTCTCCCCTCAGCCTCCTCTTCTGCAGACTGAACAACCCCAGTTCCCTCAGCCGCTCCTCATAAGACTTGTGCTCCAGACCCCTCACCAGCTTCGTCGCCCTTCTCTGGACACGCTCCAGCACCTCAACGTCCTTCTTGTAGGGAGGGGCCCAAAACTGAACACAGGATTCGAGGTGCAGCCTCACCAGCACCAAGTACAGGGGCATGATCACCTCCCTGCTCCTGCTGGCCACACTGTTTCTGATACAGGCCAGGATGCCGTTGGCCTTCTTGGCCACCTGGGCACACTGCTGGCTCATATTCAGCCGGCTGTCAATCAACACCCCCAGGTCCTTTTCCAACAGGCAGCTTTCCAGCCACTCCTCCCCAAACCTGTAGCGTTACATGGGGTTGTTGTGACCCAAGTGCAGGACCCGGCACTTGGCCTTGTTGAACCTCATACAGTTGGCCTGGGCCCATCGATCCAGCCTGTCCAGATCCCTCTGCAGAGCCTTCCGACCCTCGAGCAGATCAACACTCCCGCCCAACTTGGTGTCATCTGCAAACTTGCTGAGGGAGCACTCAATCCCCTCATCCAGATCATCAATAAAGATATTAATCAAGACCGGTCCCAAAACTGAGCCCTGGGGGACTCCGCTTGTGACCGGTTGCAAACTGCATTTCACTCCCTTCACCACAACTCTCTGGGCTCGGCCATCCAGACAGTTTTTAACCCAGTGAAGAGTGTGCCTGTCTAAGCCACAATTCGCCGGCTTCTCCCCAGGAGAATACTGTGGGAGACAGTGTGAAAGGCTTTACTAAAGTCCAGGTAGACAACATCGACAGCCTTTCCCTCATGCACTAGGCGGGTCACCTGGTCATAGAAGGAGATCAGGTTGGTCAAGCAGGACCTGCCTTTCATGAACCCGTGCTGGCTGGGCCTGATCCCTTGGTTGTCCTGGTATGTTCAGTTCTCTCAGCCTTATTGCTAGTTTTTGAGGAGGTGAAGAAAATGGTGATATAATATGCCTCAACCATATACCTACGCTGCATCTCTGAGACTTTCTGTCCCATCTTAACAGCCTTAACACATTAACACATCATCCCACTCACCATTTTTTCCCAAAGATAACAACCAATACTGAAACTGAACATGACAGCTGTAGCTACCTCAAACATACACTTTGTCTTGCATGTTCGGTTTCTTTCCTCGTTCCTCCCAACCCACAGTCTGCACAGCATTTTGCTTTTGAGACATTTGGCCTTGTATTATCTCCTCTCACTGTGCCTTCATTTCTCCCCTTCTCTCATGCCTCTTCCCTAGGAGAAAATGACTTGCTGGGAAACTGAATGCCTTTGGACTTGTGCTGAAAAGAAGTCAATTGCTGCAGGTGTCCAAACTTGCCAGAGCCTGATACTTCCTTAAAAACCAGGGTAGGGGAGCAGTTTATTTCACCTTTTCTGGTGTTGCAATGGACACATGCAAGTAGCTGTTTGCAATACAAAAAGGATCCAGAAAACTCTCAGCATCTTTTGCTGCTGTTTGCTTTTTGCTAAGGAGCATTATTGCCCCAGACCACTTGAACCAGCTTCAGCTGCAGCACCAGGAGAGAATAACATCACATTTTTCTCCCTCCAAGAGAAGCACAAGCTCCTTCTTGGAACTTACCTCTGGCTCCTCTCAGCCACCCCTGCAGAGCCACATCATGCAACTCTTGCATCCCAAGTCATACAAAGTCCATGTAGATCTTATCCTGTTTCAATTAATTGCACCTCTCAATCTCTCCATTGGTCTTTGAGCCCCTTTCTCTATTTGGAGACTGAGGAGATGAGAAAGAGGCCAAATATCCAGAGCTCAGGGCTCCCTTAAGAAGGATCCAGTTTCCAGAGAGGAATATGATTACAAGCAGCATTCGGACAACATGGTATTAGGTGTCTGCTCTCAGGCCGGCATGGAATAGAAACAACAGCCCCAGCTTTGTCCCAGCAGCTTTATACCGCCTTGACTCCTCCTGTGAGTTATTCCTGATTTACACTGATGTAAAAGAAAGAGAGAGGAAAAAGAGATGTGTCAGGGCTACAGGGTTTTGTAGCTGACACAGCCAAGAAGCAAGAAGGAAGAAATCACTCAAAAATCCTTCTCTTACAAAATGCAGAGTAAGACTCAGTAAGAGGATTTGATGATACTGATTTACTGGCAGAGAGAGACAAGTATGCACCGGTCGAAACATTTATTTTCATAGTTGTTCTGATAGACAAGACTCAGTTTTAACAATGTTAGCCCAGGCCTTCACCAGTTTTGGTTTGTCCCATGTTATGTTCAGCTCATCTGTCAGAGAGTGGCAGGCAGGTTATCATTACCGAAAGAGAGAAAAAACAGCCAAGAATTCAAACAGAAAGATGTGATCTGCCATAATAAGAAAACAATTTTTTTCTTCTGACTTTTCCCAAAAATGTGAGAGCTATGCTGTCTCCAAAAAAATAAATGAGACTCAAATCTGCATTATGTTAGCAGAAACCACCTGCAGTTAATTACAACTAGATAAAGGAATGACTTGTCTGTTGGGCCGAATCTTCTGTCTTCGAGATCCATGTCTGTTCCAAACCGCACAAAAGAAAGGTTTCAGCTCTGATTTATTCTGTGATAGGCAATGGATGGCACTCACGCCCTTCCACTCCTCATGTGTGCTCCCACAGCTGCAGCCCCTGGTATCACGTGATTCGCCTTAACTTCTTGATTTAATGGATTTGAGTGGGGGTAAACTGTGTGACTAAATTAAAATGTTTCCCCTGGCAAATAATATGTTAGGGCTCAGGTATCTGTTTCTACTGGCAGTGGTTTTCATTCTGCGAGGCTCCTTTCCTGCAAGAAATATGATTTTTTTTAACCAAAGCAAAGAATACTTCTTTCCTTGACCACTAGCGTCAGCGTTAGATGCATATTACAGTCTGACAAGAGGCCAGACGACATGTTTTCTCTAATATCAAACTGGTCTTTGGAGATTTTCCCTACTATTCTGACTCACATTAGAGATGAGAGACAACACAAAGAGTGGTCTTACAGCACATTTTAAAAGGAAACTCTTTTTTAGGGTAGCAGAAAGCTTCAGGGTTTGTGTGTTGTACCTTAGTTTGTTGTTGGTAATTTTTGTGTGTGCGTGCTGGACCTGACCACTGGATTACTTGCCAGAAGCATGTCTCCCAACTAAAGCAGAGTATATTGCATCGATTGTACGCTATCTCTTAATGGTTTCTAAGCAGTGACTTCATCAGGGCTCTGACATACAGTTAGTGGTTCGTGCAGACTAAATAACATTATGCAGAACTTCCTTTGTTCTAAAGGCTGTTTTTCATGTAGAGAAGGGATCCAAGGCTTATCCCAGACTAGATCCCTTTGATTAAACACAATGTAATTCTATTTTTCTGCTGCATGCCAACAATAATCACCATATCTATCAGTTCAACCACATAGCTGTCAAATTTAGATGCTGTGTTTACTTTTCTAAAGTCATTATCAACCAGATTTGTTCACCTAATTTCAGTGTAGTTAAAAGACAGGGCCATACTATGGCCTTCTTGTGCTTCTGTCACATCTAATTTGACCATTTTCTGCTAAGTTAAAGTCTAACCTGCTGGACTTTTGACAAATCTGAAAACCATTTCACTCTTTAATTGACACCTAATCTCTGAAATACAAGTGTTTGTGAACAGACCTGTTCTCTGAGTGATCCACTCCAAAATACGAGCCTGTGTCTTCCAGACAGCAGGGTGAGAGCTGTGACCGTATGCAAAGAGCCAGAACAGACAAAACGCTGAAGGAGGCATCCAAATGCTACCAAATCACATAAGTATTTAAAGATACTGGTTTTATTTGTAGTCAAGCCCTTCCCTGTCACTGGGTGCGTCTCCACAGCCTGAGGCAGATAGCTGCCAGGAAGTTTTCTTGGGGGGCATAGCACCCCACAGAAGAGCCCTGCTGCCAAGAAGTTTCTTTATTTTGCTGTTTAAGTGTTGTTTAACAGCATCCTGCTAATGAGCCTGAAAGTCTGGAGCTGGCTTGCACCCTGGCATGTAGCCATAGGCTTTGTTCCTTTAAACTCTCCAAAGCTCCCTATTTTTTATTATTTGTCCCCTTGCTCCTACACCCCTTTTGCTGCAGTTTCCTGGCCAGCCCATCAGTGGACAGCAACAAGGTCACCCTATGACTCCAGGCCCCCGGCCCCACCCAGGTGTTGCGACCATGATAAAGGAGGGTGGTCCAGCATCCCCATAGCACATGCTGGTAACCCGCTGCTCCTCCCTGGGGCACAGGGAGCTGGGCAAGTTCCAGCCACCTCTCATGGAGTCACCAAAGCCCTAGGAGAGGGTAGGGAGAGGTGGCAGCAATGGGTTTGACAGGATGTTTTGAAGGGACTGGGGGTCAACATGAGGACCTGGGTTTGGCTGTGGAGGAAGAATTCAAAACTAAGAGATGCGTGAGTTGTGCAGAGAGGTATGCCAGGAAAACTGTCTGAGCATCAGCGCTGAGTGGACATGAAACTCTGCAATCTTCACAGCTTGATGAATGTCTGCCATTTTGACGGGAAATGCTAGATGACTTGAATTAATTCTGTCTCTAACACTTTCCTGCTGAAGAGAGTGCTTTGGCCCATTTGAAATAATGAAGCTTAGACAAACAAACAAGAACTGCAAAGGCTAAAGTCATTGCTGTTAACCTATCTTGATGAAATTAATGAATATTTCCCCTCCTTCTGCCCCCTTCCCCGACTTACTTCTACAGAACAGAGCCCATATTTCGAAGGATTTTGCTGTAGCCTCTCCGCATAAAAGCCTCAAAGAACAAAAGAAACTGGGAATTCAACAGCAATAATCAATAGACATGAAGTGGTGGATTTAAGGTGCCTCAGAAAGCTGCACCAGATAAGCAAGCAAGGCTGCTGGTAGGGAAGTGTTGTCAAAGTGGTACCACACAGGGACAGGCAAATTATTGTGATAATCCCAAACTGGCCTCTGAGGGGCAGTAACGTTGGAGCAAATTAGAGCAGTCAAATGGAAAATTAAAAAGTAAATAAATTTCTAAGCAGAGAGAGGCTTATATGGGAGGGCCATGATAGGCTAGAAAAACCACAAAGGAAAACTAGTAGCAAAATCCCAAATGGTTCACTGACATTCGGAAACACTAGAAAAGCAAACATTCACCAGAAATTATTGTCCTCATGTTCCCTGAAGGGAAAGAATATCTAGATTAGACACGCTTCATGAAGGAATTATCACATGGACCTTCAAATGAAATGCTGATATTTTCTTTAAAGACAGAACTCCAATGCAAAGAGTGAGCATTGGCCCTAGTGTGGGGATTTTCTCTTTTAAAGACAGCAGGGAGAAAATAACAGCACTGAAATCCTTAACTATTATTAAACAAAACTGAGCTTGGCTGTGCAGAATGATCAGTAAAACTTCAAAGGATTTAGAATTTTGGTGAGAGAATGAACTAATGCCAAGTCCACTAAAAGATACTACTCCCTCCCAAATTACAGTTGATTTATAGAAGTGAGTTGCTTCATCCCAGACAAAGTGCCTGCCACAAAGCTACTGGGCAGACTAGAAGAGTTTTAAAGCATCACCCTTTGAGAATGATCTCTATCCAGATATAAAACAACATTTAAACAGAATGAATCAAGTCTTCTGCTGAGGTGATTTTTTGGAGCACAAATTTCGCCTGTGTTATTGATAGCTACATTTCCACTTTTTTTTTCTTTGCAAAATCAATTTCAAAGTTTGTCTTGAAATAAGTTTGCAGTTTAAAAGAGCCTGTGTGCATAAGTACATGTACACATACAGAATGTTTTATATTTGACAGCTATTTGCACTGATCCACAAACTCCAGAGCAAGACAGCTCTTCATTCAAGTAACATCCATATTCCCACAGTCAAATTTCTTTGCAAGCTCCCAGGCAATATTCACTTTTCCAGCAGAGAGGAAAAATGATAGAGAATAAACAATCAGTTAGGAAAACCCCCTTTCTTTTTTCTGTCCCCAACTTCATAGGAGAATCTGAGGAAATTGCTGTTGGGGCAGCTTGGCTCTCTCCCAGTGAATTCACGTGGATTTCTTTCTGCTGGGAGCAAGGTGCATACCTGGATTTCTCCTTGAGATAGTCATGGTGGGCCCAGACTCCCAGGTATCACACACAGAATCATTAAGGTTGGAAAAGATGCCACATCGTTTCTCGGTTCCCTGTTTAAATGCAGTTGTATGTTATAGCAGCGTATGTCAGCTCCCACCTGGAGAGTGACAGCAAGTCTGCTTGATTTTCCTCCTGGAGAAATAGCAGTTGTAAGATTTTAAGGTACTACAGGAGAAGGAAACTAGAGTGATGTCTGGCTGTGCTGAAAATCACCTTGTGACATAAGAAAGGTGCCTGTGACTTTTCCCAGAAAAGCTAACTTGAAATGTGCTTCTGGAAGAGGTTTTCACACAAACTGGCATCTGGGGAAAGCCCAGCTTTACCCAGGAGACTCTCTGTCCCCGTTCTATTGAAACAGTAGGTAGGTTTTTCAAAATCTATATTGTATAACCACAGACATATGTTTAAACACATCCAGTTTGTTTATTCATCTGTATCCACTCCTCTGACATTCCTGGACAGATGGCACCAGCCAGGCAACCACTGGGCTTGTGTTTGTGCTGGTGCCCCATTTACAAATACTGATCAGCTACTTGCACAGGTCAGGAGCACACGAAGACATGGCCACAGTGTGGTCTTCATTTTAATATCTGACCAGGATGCTAATGTTCGTTAATTAATGCCAGTGTTCAGAAAAAAAAGTTATTCAGTGCAGATATTTACTTTTAGGTTGTTTCCTAGAACTAAGCATCAGAGTGGACGAAGGGAGGGAAAAAGTGCAAAGGCAAAAAAAAGTCCAAATGGTTACTTTTTCCCCAGGAACTAAAACTGTCCGTAATCTTGGGGTACTGAATAGTTGTTTGTAAAATCAGTGAAGAAATAGCTAGTAAGAATGATCTGTAAGAACATCACTAGGGTTCAGTGCTAACACTCTTAATGTAAACATGCCGATTTCTAGAGTTCAGAGCATCCTTTGTGGATAACAACATCCATTCACTCTCTCAGGCTTCATTTTGCAATTAGGACATTTGCACTTCTACTTTGGAAAAAGAACTCTGAGTTTTTTCAGAAATTGAGGGCTGACAAGCTGTATTAATTATAGTAGCGAGTGTCTCAGACCAAGCCCTGCCAAAGGCCAGCAGAGTGGGTAAAATATTTACTCCATAAGTATAAAATACCATTTTCTGCAGCCAGTCACTGCCCTTTCATAATAACTCCCAAAGATCCTTTAACCTTTGGGATGTATTACTTTCACAAAAAATAGGAAGAGAGTTGCTTACTCAACTTCTCAGAGAATGAAGCATGCGTATGGAGACAATATTTGCCAAGACTTTTCTGCAAAATATCTTCTGGGTTACTTTTCCTGTAGTATTCCTAAATTATTGCAAATGCAGAAGCCTGTCAATTACAATTACTGAGAGTGAGAGATGACCAGTAGGTCACTGTTCACAGATATCCCAAACATGTCAACTTTCATTATTGTATCTTAATATCATCCCTTCTCCAATTGCTATTTGCATTCTACCACACACTGACCAGCTGCTTTTTGGGTGAAACTGCTAGTTATTGAGCAGGACTGATTTATAGCTAGGAATGAAAATGCATTCTTGAAAGCAGTAAGGCGATTGGGTAAAAGCTACGGTTTGGGTTAAAGCATAATTGAATGTCTAAGCTGCATTTAGACTTCTTGTCTCTTGTTTCCCAAACCCTTGATCTCCCCATCCCTCCCAGCTCTCCGGCAATTTCTTTATCCCAGGCCAAAACCTGACATTGCATAGCTGTGCTCTTATAAACTGGTACAGAAAGCAGAAGTACTTTGGCCCTCAATTTTGGGCAAGTTTTCTCAAAAAGGGTATTCTTTCAGGAAGTCTGAATCTGCGTGCCCAGTGATGACCTCTTATTGCAGCTGCTGTGCATCTTAGGGAGAACAGGAGTCAAGAAAGGCAAACTTCTGTCCTTCTTCCTCTCTGTCCCGGAGCTCCCTGGCTTGGAGGTTTGCCAGGATCCACAGCTGGGGTCAGATAGGGAGAGCAACCGAGGTCCAAGGTCAAACTGCAGGGCTAGTGGGAGACATTTGCTGGGGCCTGGAGGGGAGAGGAGGTGGGGAGTGTAATGAGCTCAGAGAATGGGGATCTCGACAGAAAAATGCACTGAGGGCAAGGAGATGAATGAACATCGACTCTCAAAGGACAGGGGAGTTTTCTTTTTTCTGCAGAAGCCAGACCCCATTTCTCTATCAAGCTATACAAACATAAGCTAGAAGAAATAAAGCAAAAATACATTTACCTAGTGCAAGCAAATTGAATTAAGTGATACAATGGAAATTAATTCTCCAAGCGCAGCAGCCAGGAGTCAGTTTATCTTTGCTTCAGGCCATCACGTGGGAAAAGCTTCCCATCTGGCTTCTAAAATGTTCCACTATGAAAAAAAAAGATGGATCCACTGGGGTTTTGTTGTTTCTGTTGTTTTACAGCAGACAAGACTGCAACAAAGCCCAAGGTCTGCAGTTTCCCCTTGGCCAGCGTTGAGGGAATGCAGGTAAGCTCCGTCTTTCCTACCTCAGGATGGGAAAACTGGCAAAAGGATGCTCTGAACTAGGGCAAAAAGCTTCAGATATCTTCTGCGGCAGAAGTAGTAGCAAGCTAGAATGGGTAAGAGCCATTTCTAATTAAAAGCATGCCAGGAAGGGTAACCAGAAAGGTTCTTTGGATTACAGCAAGGCTTTCATTAACAAAAGAGACAACTCCACAGGGATGCTCAGATGCAGTCAAGATGGGCTTCTTACAAAGTTAAGTCAACATGGCACAGAAAAAGCAACCCTCGAGGCCTGGGGCCGAGGCCGTTCCAGGCCACCACACTCGCTGCGGGGTGTCTTTTTGCAGTGGCATTTCACCATGTGTTAGCCCTTTGTTTCACCACCTTCCAGTAGCCTCCTGCGCTCCTCGGTCACACCGCCTGGACGTCTTCCTACAGCAGTGTTTGCCAAAGCAAAAGCCAATGGTGGGAATGGCAGCCAGGATGTGGGCAGTTGGATGTCCACAAGCATGGAGACAGGGAAAGAGGGTGGGACCTGAAAGAGGTACTGCCATCAAAAACTGGAGAAATCAAAGGAAGGGCATGCTCACTGTAAGGCAAAGGTTAAGATATGAGATAGTATCCCAAGGTGGGACCTCTCCATCACTGAGTGAGGCCCAGGGACCTGACCAAGAGAAGGAAGCAAGACTAGAAGACAGGAGGCGAGAACAGAAACATGTGAGCACAAGACTCAGCAACACACACCAGGCAAGGCATCACCTCTGACTGCCGTACCTACTTAGATGGGGGAGCTGCCCACACTTGGGCCATCAGAGTAGGGGTGCTGCACTTTGGAGCACATAAACGCCTGCAGTCTCTTGGGAACAGAGCGGTGGCTATCTGCACCTTGATTGCCTGGGTGAGCTGAGAGGGGCAAACTGGACCTTGCCCGCATTTCCAGAAAGTGCAGTTGCTGATATGAAATATAGTTGCATTACCTGAACAACTGTATAATCCCATTTGCTACAAGGCAAGATGTGCAAAGCCCAGCCATATGAAGAGACATGTTTAGCATCGCTCCCTGCTTAGCTTCGAGCTAACAGTGAACAAAGGGGAATTCTCAAAATACAAAGTTTGAACCCTCCTTTTTTCCACCCCTGCCCCCGTACGGAGCAGTCCTGCAAATGCTGGGCAGTTGCAAGCGTGTCCTCCGTTTGCACAGCTGTGAGCCCTGCAGTTTTGTGCTCCCACAGAAAGATCCGTTTGCCTCACACAAACAAACAACATACCTTTGGTATGTTATTGAGGAAGAAAGGCACTTTTGTTTGGTATAAAAAAGTGAGTCAGCTTTCTTTACCATTTTCTCCTTATGTGACTGGACATCAGAGAGGCTGACAAAAATAATTTTCCAGCAAAGAAATCCCAGTTTCTCCAATTATTTTGCAATTATTTTCTTACAGGCAACCTCTCCCATATAAACAGTTTCCCTTCTGTGTCTCCAGCTGCTGCCCCCAGCCCACACCTTCCTTTCTCCGAGTTTTGCAATGAGCCAACCCCAGGAGGTGGCTCAGCGATGACCATAAGCTCAGTTGATATCTGAGCCACATTACCGAAAGCTGCTCCAGAAAAAGGAGGCGCAGAGGAGCAGATCCTCTGAGCCCTTATGTAACGAGGGAAATTACACATTCTGCAATCCTAAAAGCACGTGGGAGACGAGACTCTCAGATGTGTCAAAACAACCAATCTAGCCATCAATCTTTTCCTACAAGGCTCGTACAACGGCCTGTTTGCCACGCATCCCTAAAGTGCGACTCTCCTGACGTTATAAAACCGTCTGAGCTGAAATACTGGGAAGCCAGGCAATGTTACAGGCAAAAACACCTGTCCCCTTCCCTTATTTTTGCAAAACAAGCACGTTCTGTGAATACGGACATTTTGCAGTGGTACAGGGCAAGCTGCAATTCACCCTCTGTGCTAGGCAGCCAGAGCTTATGGACTGCTTTCCCTGAAAGAGCAAGGTAATGACACAACATGAAGGACAAAAAAGTCATTAAGAAAATACTCCAAATTTGAATTAAATGCAACCTCAGACAAAACCAGCACTAAAGACACCTAAATCATTCACTCTGCTGCCTTTTTTGGCTGAGGAGAGCGGTGCAAAGCCACCCCCTTGAGTGCGTGCCTTCAAGTCCTTTCATGCCGTCTGTCTGCACAAGACCAGCTCTGCCACTCAACATAGGGAAGAGAAGGTCACAGGCCCCCCTCGCCTGCTCCTCCACCTCCTGCAGAGCTTCTGGTGTTGCTCTCAACTGAAGCCTTCCAGGATGCTGTTACTCTGCTCAGTCTTTTTGCCTGAGCATAGAAAATCCTTGTGTCCTCTTTCTCCTGTGCGATACTGCCTTACTACCTCCAAGCTGGGCTGGGTCCACGGAGAGTCCCTTTTCCCTGTACATACCATAGGCATTTTATCAAATTTCTGTGCACTGATAACTGACAGCTCCTTGTCTTTGATATACTGAGGTTTGTGATGCCAAAAAGCAGAGCCTCCTGCTCTGTGTAACAAGATGCACAAATTTTGGCAGAGGAAAGGAAATGAAAACAGCAAAAGACCTGGCCCTCTTGAATGGACAGAGCACCAGGATGGTGTTTTCTGTTCACACATGAGAATAGCAAATGGCAGCACAGGTCCTTGTCCCCAGCTCTGCATCACTCGGAGTGTAAAATCACCTGGAAAACTCTGAGTTTAGGAACTGATAAAGCCTGAAGGAATGGGAAGAAGAATGCCCCCTACCAGGTGCTCTGGTTGGTGCTCGCTCAGTGGAAAACCCAGGAGGAGAAAATACTATTTATACCATGTGGATCTGACCGAGGACCAGTGAACACAGAGCCAACTCGCAGCCCCAGGTGCTCTCCCTCTTGCTGGATGCTTTGGGGCCTGGTTGACAAGTCCTCCCCTGACCAGGCTTTGCACCCATGGGTGGAGGCTCCTCAAGAGCCCAGTGCCACAAGGTCCCTGCACAAGGAGGTCCTGCACACACCCTGGGGAGGCAGCACGGAAGGGGACCAGGGAACACCTCTTCTCCACTGTCCCCTCCAGATCCCATGGAACTTCCACACCATACTTGACTTTTTGCTTTGGAAAAGGGATGTTACTGTCAACGAAGTCTTACAAGGCAGTGCAGGATTTGGTATTCAGCAAACCCAGGCACAGCAGAGTCCTGCTGGTCCCATTTCTTTGCTCGTGCCCCAGGACACCAGGTGAATCACCTTGGTGTACCATGCTGCAGGCAAGGACACCCCAAAATAGCAGTGCTCTCTGCTGTGGGGTTTGCTGGCAAGTATCAGGGCTACCACCAGGTTTACACAAGGAACAAACGCAACATCATCGTGGAAACGCATGCAAGAAACAGAGCAGCACTCAGACTGCGGGTGAAAACAGGTTCCATTTTTAACAGGATACAGAGAAGCACGACAAATCACTAAGTGCGGTTTTATGGCCTTGTGTGCTTTATTGTGCCATTTTTTTCTAAGCTCCTGTCTTCAGATGTTGGCAGCAGGTGACAAGCTTGCTAGCCAGTTATAAAGAGACAACTGCACAGTGTAAAACTAACCTCTGCTCATCTTTAAAATGAAATGACAAGGGAGCTCAGAAATTTGGGGGCAGAAAGCTCCAGGGAGGAAGGGGCAACAGAATAAATAAAAAATGGCAGTGGCTCAGCAGAGGATGCTAACAATTTGGAGTGTTTTCCTTTGCAAGCAGTGAAATGAAGGATAGGAGTGATGACAAACAGAGATAAGGGGAACCTATCAACATTCCTTGTAAAGCATATGGCCCTGTAAATGAGAGTTCACCGCCTGATAGCATCCATTATTGTACATTCTGGATGGTGTGGGACTTTTCAGCAGATGCTGCCGAATCTGCCTCGCCCACCCTGTGTTTTATTATATGGATTACAGCCTTCAAAGTTGTGAGCTGGCTTTCTTTAAATTTCAAAAATAAAAGCAATCGTCTGAGCTGTTTTCAAGCTGACTTATGACTAGCGTGATCCCCGGAGAGCTTCAGCCAGAGCATCCTGCCTTTTGTTTACTTCTGAATTTCTCCTCAAATTGTTTAAGACCAAACAAGTATGGAAAAACTGAAACAGCACCAAGCTGGAAATCAACATCACAATACTTTGAAACCTGTGCAAGACTTTTGGAAAATTCCTGTGCTGTTAGCTGTGGTTTGCAGGAAAACACGCAGCAAAGCCTGGCAGGGGCTGGGGGTCTCCACCCCCCCAGAGCCCTTTTCCCATACTTTTCCATCTGTTGACATTAAGTTCAAAGCCAGGCTGGGAGACCTGTTTTGTCAGATGGGGTGGGTGGCTGCTCGGAGAGGTGGTTGATAACCAGCATGTTGGCCCCACTCAGAGCATCACCCAGCCCTCTGGAAAGAGACAGTGCAGCCTTGTACTCCTTATTTATTTACACAGTAGCTCATGGAGATTTAAATGAAAAAAGAAAGCATTGGGAGCCCAGAGCACAATGCCACCAAAACTATTCTGGTGCCAACAAAGACTGAGTAGTTAAGCCTGGCAGATTCTGGGTTTCTGTGTGAAGGTCAGGAAAAAGCAGCAGCTTGTTTAGCTTTTTTTAATAGGCATCTGTTCTAGCACTGTTATTATTTCACTTTCAAAATAAATACGGTATCTGTTGAAGTAAAACTGAGTTTCCTGGAAGAAAGCCGCCCTTTCCCAGGAGGTAGCGATTTGCGTTCAGAGCAGCCATGCCCTGCTGGGGCTGGCTGAGATGTATTCATGCACTCACCCAGAGGAGAAGACAATGGACAGACAGCAGAGGCGGAAGCGGTCCAGCGAGGATGCCCCTCTCCTCTAACCACCTCTGGCAGGGACAGCTCGCCGCAGCACAGGCCATCGCAGAGGGGAAGGAAACACGTCGCAGTTCAGCTGAAGTTTTGGTTCCTCCTTGGAGGCCCTAGCACTTTAAAACGACTAGGCTGTTTTCAGTAATTTATTTCTTATCTGCTATATATCTCCATATCTCCATTATGTTACAGCCCACTTAAGAAACACGAGGAAGTTTTGAAGCCTTAATTAGAAAAGATCAAATTAAATGTTTTTAAGAACTTTTGAAAACAAACATATCAAGAAGTTCCCACTGTTTTCATTGCAAGGCTGAAGTGTTTTCCTTCCTAGGAAAGACCTGCTTTTTGCTACCTTTGCATACTCTGTGTTTACTAAAGAATTTTTCTCTTAACATACATGCAGTTTCCCAAGTTGTACTCATCTGTCTCCCATCAGTGGAAGAGCCTGCGTAACACTTAAAACCAAGATAGCAGAACTCACCATGTGATTTAAAAACACTGTGGAAGTACCATCCTAAAAATGTGCGATTGTATGATGAAAATACTGAATGAAATATATAATATGCAGAAAAAATCCATCATGCCTGGTCTTATTGAAGTAACATGACATCTGAAATTGCTGAAGTAGCCTTTTCAAGTAAGGCAATGAAATTAGCTTTTCATTGAATCATCAGATTTTTGTTTAAGTGAAATGTTTCTTTAAGAAAAGCAAGAAACCAAGCTGGGTGGAAGATCTGTTTTCCCTCTTTAATTAATCCCTGTCTAAGACTCTGAAGACCTTTCTGCCCACTGTTTTAAAGCAACATCATTTATCTTGAGAACTAGGGATCCATTTAATGGTGTTCACAGTCATTCAGGTCTTTCTGCAAAGTCAGTATCCCCACCCTTGATAAGACTGGCAGATTTCAGCCCAAGCTATAGCTGTTAAATATCTTCACAAACATCAGTCTGGCCTTGAGTGAAGAGAAATCAAAGGAAATCTATAGGAATGTTTGGGTAGGACTGCATGGAGGTTGAAGAAAAATTTGAGACAGATTAATACACTGCTTGGTTTCTGCCTTCTTGCACGGCCGAAGCTACAAGGCTGTCGCAAGGCTGCAATTGCTTTGTCATGTCAGACAAATTGTCAACAGAAAACACTTGGCTACTCCTAAGGCATAAGAGTGACTTTCTGCAAAGCTTTCAGATCCAAGCTTCTAAGAAAATTATCTACTTATTTCAGTAGGAAAAAAGAAAATAAATTCATAAAACTGGTGATGCAGTTAATCAGGACATTAAATCTAGGGTGAGAATATGTTTCATAAGAGAAAACATTCCAAACACAGTGAACATTTACTGTTTAGAAGTAGCACTGTATCATTAACTGCCCTCTTAGTACAGCCATTTTCCCATTAAATGCAAGCTTCTGATTGGAAAATCGAGCACACAAATGCAGTAACTTGACTTTACAAGGTATGGCACAAATTAAGTGGAGCCTTTAACACTGAACGTGCAACTCATTACAGTTGTACCCAGAAAGCCATATTTCTTATATGCAAGGTGTTAGAGCTACCTGGAAAAAGTGATACTTCGCAAATGATTTGTTTCTAGCTTTCCACAGTAATTAACCATTAGAAATAGATGCAGCTCAATAGCTCCTGTTAAAACATCTTTTCCTTGGACTTATATCACAACTAGATTTAGCCCAGCCAATTTGATCCTGAAAGTGAGGGTTAAAGAGATTTTTATTTTTACCCTGTGTAATGCAGTTTTACTGGTAATGAAAGCTGATGAGAAAAATACAATCAAAACCATGTTTTGTTGAATATTTTATAGATATCATGAAAGATATATCTCCCACTGTGTTTTTAAGGACTTATTTCAGAAGTAATATTTTAGTACTTTATCAAAAACAGTTGGACGGGGTTTTTTTAGCTGGGTGTTGAATGCCAATGTTTGCTACTCATCTTTTTCCAAACATTTGAGTTAAACTGACATAAAGCAGAATACTCCAGATAAACCCTCAATCCAATGTAATTTAATGCCAATTTCACTCTGGTTTTAACCTGATCCTCTTACATTGCAGCAAATTGGCCAAAACATATAATGGACAAAAGAGGGAGCTCTTTTGCTGCATCTTCTCTGCAGAAGCGTGCTTGGTTTCCTTAAAATTCAGGGCTCTTTCCAGTATTTCATAACACAGGAAACAGAAGTTATGTGTTCTGCAGAAGATTAGATATTGAGCAACACTGTTACCAAAAAAACAAAACAAAAGCAAGCAAACAAGCTCCATTTGCATTCTCTTCCAAACAAACAGTGAGTCTTTAAAAGTCACCTTTTCATACTGAGCTGGAGGGTTCCCCCCCCCCCTTTCTAAAGTGTGGAGACTGGCAAAAAAAGATTCTTTTGTAAGCTTTTATTACAAAAAATGAAAAAACATATAGGCCTCTGCCTTTCCCTGACCACCCCTGGATTGCCCAACTAAAAGATAAACACATTTGTGCTCCATTACCTTATTCCTTGACTGCATTCCCCAAGCTTTACCTTCCCTGGGCTCAGAGCAATGGGTACATCATACCAATAAAGATCAAATGGCAAAGAACTGGGCAGCTCGACCCGCTAAAGCTGTGGTGCTTTAGCAATCCAGTTGCCTGGGACTCAGATGCTCTATACGCTCCCGTGAGTGAGCCACATCAGCGTGTCTCCTTCCTGGATGCCCAGCCAGGACCGAGGCTCAGGCTCCAGGAGCATCCCACTGGGGACAGGATGAGCTCAGGCAATGCTCAGTATCACTGGCATGCCAGACCTTGGCAAGGAAACTTCTCCTGGCCAGTGTCTGCTGACAGACTTTGAGAAGGCGCAACACCACCGCTGCCACCCAAGAGAGGGCAGCCCGGGAGCAGGGATGCCCCACGTTTCCCACCTGGCACCTCTTCAATTCTAGGAAAAATAATTATAAAGAATAGAACAAACAAAGGATAAGCTGGGCTGGTGAGCAAGCAGAGGTGTGCCAGTAAGGGTGTGAGGGAGCACACGTTGGGCTTTCCAAAACCCAGCCACGTCACCATCGGCTGGCACAGCACCCGACTGCAAACCCAGATCCTGCTCGCTCCCAGCAACAGAGTTTGGGCTGGATTGCAGCGAGGAAAGGATTAGGCTCTTGAAGAGACAGATGTGTGGTCCAAACCCATTGAAATCAGTAAGCATTTAGCTGACATTCACTATACCCAGCAGGCCACTTGGACATGAACTTCATGCTAGATTTTAAGTTGATACATGTTTGCTTAACAGAGACAGACAGCAACCCCAAGCTCTGAGGGAGGATGTGAATTTTAAAAAGATCATTCAGATTTCAGGAAAACTGCAGCAGTTGCCTCATCCGTGTCCGTGCCTACTTAAACTCCCTCCTCCAAAACAACCCCACCCAGAGATGGCTGCTGTCCCGGGAAGTGCTTTACCTCAGGACAACTTGTATTTTGAAGAGGCAGGCTGCAGGCTGTACTCATATTCCTGTTTTGTTTCATTTTTTTCTTCCTTTCCTAAGTGTACCATTTGGTGAATGTTTGACTAAAAAACAGCAGACACCTATTCCCCAGAAATGAAAAAAATGGCACGCTATGCTGTAAACAGATCTTTGCTGGACTCAAACATTAACGATGCTTCTTTTGTGTCTGTGCAGAAGTGGACTGGTGACCATGATCCACTCTATTTTTCTTCCTGTGACATAAAATAATGCTCAGACCCCATAAATACTGACCTCTCTCCACACTCGGACTGGAACTTGGCAGCTCCGTTCCTCATGGAGCAAAGTCGGAGCCAGAAGATCCCTGAGCAAGACGTTACTGCTCCTGCTTGCAGGGTTATGCTGTTCAGCTGGAGGCTGGTCGGTGGCCCATGCCCAGGCACACTCCTCTGGGGCATCCAGGAGGGACCAAGAGATGGAGCGAGAGTAGCACTTGATTTAGCATTAAACCATTGAGAGTAATGGACCCTTTTGCATTAGGGTTCTTGGAGGGTAGCAGGGGGGTGAGAAGATAGAGGATGCAAGGAGACCAGGGGATGAATGAATAGAAGTAAGGCGCTACAATAAAAGTAAATGTTTGAAGATGGCGGAGGAATGAAGCTGTTGCTTTCACTCAGTCAAGATGCGATGGCTACATTCGCCATGGTCCAGGTTTGCACGGTACTAACGCCTCAAGCCCAGCAATTTTAAGTGGACAATGCATGTAGATGCATTTATGAACTGCTATTCGGACATAACAGCGTGTGGAAGCATCCAAAATGCACTGCTCGAGAAGGCAAGCCTTTCCCTATGAGTAGGTTGGGCAAAATACAAGAAGAAAAATCCAGAGGCCTGGCAAGACCAAAATGTGCGTACGGGGAGGTGAGCCCAAACCAAACAACTGAGGATCGCAAGCACTGATACAAAGGATATGTACCTCATCAGGGCTATTGCCAAAGAGAGATTTTCCTGTTCCTATTTGAGGTCAGGACACATACAAAAACAAACCGACATATGTAACAGATTACAACAAACACAAGGGAAGGGTGTGGGCAGCTACCAAAAGCCAAGAAGTGTAGGATGTCACAAGCGAACGTACAGCCTGATGGACCCACAGCACTTCTCCCAGCAGAGGTAAAACCTTTCCTGCGCAGAGACGGCGGTAATCTTGGACCATTTCTTAATGTTTGTCAAAGGATTTGGCACTGCATGAAATGTAAGTGAAGTTCCTGCTCCCACAGGCTGAACTATTAAGTCTTGCGACATGTTTAGTAGGTCAACACAATAAAGCACAGATCAGTTTTTTATCCAGAGCTCCAAGATGAGCATGGAGCAAAGCTAAATGCAGAGCTAAAGCCAATAAAATACTTGAGTAACTGCAAATTTGGCCCAACTGACTTTGTTACACAGATTTTAATCACAGTAGTTTAGCATGGAGAAGAGGAGGCTCAGTGGAGACCTTATTGCTCTCTACAACTACCTGAAAGGGGGTTGTAGAGAGGTGGGTGCTGGTCTCTTTTCCCAAATGACAGGACAAGAGCAAAAGGCCTCAAGTTGTGCCAGGGGAGGTTTAGATTGGATATTAGGAAAAATTTCTTCACTGAAAGGGTTGTCAGACATTGGAACAGGCTGCCCAGGGAGGTGGTTGAGTCACCGTCCCTGGAGGTATTTGAAAGACATGTGGATGAGGCACTTAGGGACATGGTTTAGTGGTGGACTTAGTGTTAGGTTTACGGTTGGACTTGATGATCTTAAAGGTCTTTTCCAACCTAAATGACTCTATGAAAATGGTTCCACTTGGACCCAAACACTTTACAACACTGTCCTGCAGACAGGGTGGGAGGAGGCAGGAGGTGAGGGATCACAGGCACCTCAGGCTGAGGACATGTCTGACCTCTGCTCTCCTAGGCAAACACACTAATCATTAGATCTGTATGTAGTGACTATCATCTCCTCCTTAGACTGCTTTTGCAAAGACAAATGTGTAGGTGCACAGGACCTGTACACCAAACACCTAAAAGGAACTTTATATTCCTGCCTTTTCTAGCAAGTTCCTCCTTTCACCATTTTTTGCCACTTCTTATTTTTCATCTGTTTTATTTTAACCTAAGCTGTTATTCTTGACCACAAGGACAACGCCCAAGGAATGTCAAAAATGCTGTGCCCCAAAAGCACATAGGCTGGTAATGAACACATCGTCCTTCCTATGTACCATTGGTTGGTGCAAGGTAAGGCAGGTGGAAGAGCAGGGCTTCTTCCACCTCCTTCTTGGACCACTGCTCTGCAGAAGGGATTGTCTTCCACAGCCATGGAAGGGGTGGAAAAATATGAAGAGGAAGAGCCTCAGTCCTATCTCTTGCTGGCCGCACAACTTCCACTCAGTACAGGACATAGCACAGCTTGTTCTTCAGGATGTTTGGAGTCTGTAGGTGCTTTATTTCCAATTATTTCCATCAATGCTGGAACTGAAAGTCTGGTGTCCTGCAGACTTGTAATTTGTGACTGGTTAAAGCTTGTTTAATTTTCGCATTCTTTGCAAGTTCTCTCTGCTGCATGGATTTTCTGATACTTAACAACATAATGCTGCAGTCAGGGCACTCAGAAAATGGCCCTTTTCTTTTTCCACTCACCTACTTTGGTGGAACTTCAAGAACATGGTTTATCTTCAAGACCCCCCTGTCTGTCAGATGTGGCTGGAGACATTTGAAGGGTCATAAATCCAGAGAGGCAGAAACTCGGACAAGCAGAGACTACTCTGCATCTGCTTGAAAAAGACTAAAAGATTATGTGGCATGTCTCCGCAAAAAAACATTTCATAAAAACCGCTTCTCCCATCTCTGTTTCTCTCTCTCTCTCTGTCTTCAAAATCAGTTACAACAAAGGCACTCACTATTGTCCATGAGGTTTCTCATAATCAGGTTTCTGTCTCTGGAAGGCATCACTTTTCTGCAGAGCACTGGATGAAATCCAAAGCACAAATTATGAGATCCATATGAGGAAAGCAGATGTTTCTAGGCAATGTTTATGGGGAATGGCAGATCTTTGGGGAGACATTGAATTACATTTTCTTTAAAGCAAATACTTAAACTGTACAATAAATATCCAAAATATAAAACGTAAGAACAGGGAGATAGAGATAAAGGTGTATGTTAAAAAAAGGTTTAAAAGGGCTTACATAGATCACATGCATTTTAGCGACTCTACACATTGGGTGAGTGGTGTGGAGTTCAGGAAGTCACTCTCACCAGCAAGGTTGCAGGGGGAAACATAGCGTCTTCAGCCATGCTGGAGCTGCACAAGGCTGCTCAAGTCCCCAGACAGAGCTCACCACCCCGTCCCTGCAATTGCTGACCTTACACCAGCGATTCCAAGGACAAAAGGAAAGAAACTTCTTATGAGTAGAGCAGCTTGTTCCGATTTCAGGGAAAGACGCTGCCTTTGCAGCAGTGATTTGGTGCAGTCACAAGCTACCTCTCAGACAGCCTTTGAAAAAGTGTCAGGCGGGGTATCTCCTGAACTCTATCAGGATGGCTTTTTTTCTTGTAGTGCAATGTCTGAAGCTAGGAACCCAGCCAAGTGAGGGAAACGGAGCTCCTCTGACCGTTTGGTTTGTAGTTCCCATTATTCTTCTCATTGTTTAAAACCAAACTGTACATCAGCATTTTTTGCCAGGGAAGAAACTAACCACATGGGAGGAATATTCAGCTCCTGAAGCACAGTCAACATTTGCCAGCTGAGGAGCAGATGGCTGGCACCCATTTGCACAGTAGCCCTGCAGTCTCGTTTGAGAGGTCATTTTGGCTTAAGAAGCCATTTCTGCCTTGGAGAGCTTAGTGTTGTATGTAGATACTGGGCCCACACTTCAAATTATGTATTCATCATTCTCCACTCAGAAAGATCATGTGAAGCACTGGCAGAGCTTAATGCAAGCAAAAGTCTTTGATGCACTGCACTTGAGTCTTCATTTTCTACGCTATTAACTGAATGCTACTGTACTGGCCTCAGTCTCCTCCTAACCCTTCTCAAAATAAATAGATGTCATCGCATACTTGGTTAACTTTTCAACTGATGGAGAAAAAAATCATTCAGAAATAACCAACTACATTATCCAGAAGAGCAGAGGCTTTTCTGTTCCACATACTGGAAAATCTGTGTAATATGGGTATTGGAGAGGGACTCAAACTGTCAGGTGACTCCACAGGGCACTAACTAGTTCAGCCAGCCCTATGAGCCCAAATGCAGGGCTGGTCACACTAGGCATGGGCTGACCACATGCACAACTACTTCAATGTCTCACCAGCATTTTCAGCTGTGAGACAGGGATGTGATAGCACCCGGGACCAGCTGTGAGGCTTTTGTGTCCAAACCGCATACAGCACAGTGAACCTGCAACCTGGATAAAATGCTCACAGACATGTCAATGCTGACTGTTTCCTGAAAAAAGTGAGGGGACGACAGATCTTCAAAGCAGTCTTTTTCACACTCAGCATGGTTATTTTGGCAATTAACACGCTCCAAAATTGTTCATAGCTGTTGCAATATGATAGCGTAGAGGTGTTTATGGCATCTCAGCTAGACAACTACTTAACAGGTCAGTGTGGCAGGTAATGCATTACATGTTAATAAATCAAGACAGAAAATCAAGCAAAATCTTCATCAGAACTGATTCCAAGTCCAAACTCAACTTAGGTACTTTCAGAGACTGTGGGAGAAATCCTTCATCCTTCTATCTTCTACAAGCCCAGCTCAGAAGTCTTATTGCTAGATAACTGGAATGAAGTGGGATCCTTCTTGACCAGCATCTCTAGCATTATTTCTTGCTATTTCTTAAAATTGATCTAGCATATGGTCTTTCGACTCAAGTTAAGCAGAACCTCACCTACTTCTATTGAGGTCTTGCCAGTGAAATATTCTGATGACTCTCCAGGGTCACCACATTCTTCACAAACACAGTTTTACACTACTGTTGCTTGAAACTCAACTGATACAGGTAGATAGTAATTGTTATGTTGGACAGAGCTCTAAATGAAATGGGAACATAATGCACAACAAGGGAAGCCAAAATTATTTTGTAATGTACTATTTCACTGTACAAAGCAGTTAAGTTACGTTTACAGTATCAAGGGCTGGAAGCATTTTCAAAGGAGCATACGGATTTTGTCAATCTCTTTGACAAACAGTTTCTGAAACAGGAAGATATAAAACACTTATGGGAAACCCACTGCCTTTCCACACTTGCCTTCTTCACCCACCACTGCTTCATCTACCTTTACACACAGCACTAGGAAATGACCAATCTTTTCCCTAGCATTACAAAAGCAAATAATCTTTTCCCTAACATCACCCAAGTCACAGAAGTCTGGGTTAACATGTGTCTTTCCCCTTTTTACTGGTATGCCCTCCTTACCCCTCTGATTCAGTCCTGCTTGGATAGTAGCACCCCATTCCCTTCCTCCCCTGCTTCATTTCACCATTCTCCAGAGTGACACCAATCTTCTTTTAAAATTATTCAGAGGGATTTAGCTTCACATCTCCAGGCCTAGATTTTTCCCCTGGGCACCATCCCAAGGGAGTGCTGTGAAACTTAATTTAGCCATCACAACTGCAAAGCTGCAGCACATAGACGTTGACTCCACAAAAACTTCTGGGGTAGGATTATGTTTTGTGCACACATACTTTTCCCTTTATATTCTTGCAGAAAGCTGCTACCAGGGAAACTGCTATAATCCCATGCTATCCCAGTAAATACTGCCTTTCCTAATAAGTATAGTTCCTCCAACTGGTGAAGAATGATTTTATAATTAATGCTTTATATGGTATTTTGGTAATTATTTTTTTGAGAGCATGAATTTGTTTAGTTCATGCATGTTAGGGATTCCCTTTAACCTCAAAAGAAATCTTTTAATTTTTCATAAATAGACACTTTTTAGTCCTCCTGGATGCATAGACAGACTTGAAAGTACCAATCAGGACAACTTTCCAAGTCTGCAAAGATTCAATGAATAATATCAACAAGAGATGGCATCTTTTTCAAAGAGGACTAGAAAAGGGTCTAATACTTTTAAACCAGTTTTCAGATAAGCTCTCTCTAAGTGGTAGCTTTGGAAACAGTACAAATATATCAAACATTTTTCCCTTCCTTGGCTCCCCGTTATGTTTAGAGAGGGCTTTCAGTGAGTTCCAACAGCAAGAACAAATGGGCAAAGGCAAAGAAAACAGATTCACAAACAAAAGTCCAGTGAACAAATGAACTGCAGAGTCATAACTGGAGAAGTGAATACGAGGTGTGAGAAGAAATGTTTTGTTATTGCTGAAGTGGAACTGGAAGCCACGGTGGGAGATGGAGTTAACCAGCTGCCATCACAAGTGGGCATCACCCTCTTCTCCAACCCTCTGGTTTTTGGTAGCAGAATATTATTTCCACCAGCAGCAAATCCTACCTTTCAACAAGGATTGGCTTTCACACACTGAGGGAAGCCAGAAAGGACACGTGAATTCAGCATGTAGGGGGAAGTGTTTCATAGTCCATACCCAAGATCTACTCTCCAGCACCTCAGACCACCAGAACAAACTGCACTAAAAACCACTTGCAGCAACAGCTCCAGCTTGCAGAGAACTGGAAATAATTCCTCATCGTAGGATCACACACATACAGAGACACAGGCTACCAAAACGGAGAGCGGCCCGTTTGGATTAGCAGCAGGGAGAGCCAGTAGCCCATTGCTGACAGTCACTCTGGGGGTCTGCTCTGCTCCCGTCTCTCTGGGCACGGGCTGTAAAGGTTTTGTTTTCTGTTCTCAGAGAAAATGACTCCTGCTAGACTGCTGTAAACCTATCCTGCTCAAGGACATCTTGTTTGTGTTAATCCTGTAGATTAAGCACACAGCTTTTCACTTGCAGCTTTGCAGCTATTGTTACCAGTAAACCCCTTACAAGGCTTGTGGGCCAATGCACATTAACTTCAAGGCTGTCACTGCGATAGCACGAATGAGGAAGAGCCCCCAAGAATCATGCGAACTGACTCTCACACCAAATACTCCATGTTAAAAAAAGGTTGGAAGAGAATAGCCTCCTGTGATCTTCTCTGCGTTGAAGGATCGCAGCTGTTACTGGCAACAGGAGATACCAAAGCTGAAGCTTGCACGCTTGTGCAAATACAATGGCCCAGTGTACGCTGCAAGGGGAGCTCAGCAAGACCTGGAGCCTCCAGGGACTGAGGCAAGCCTCTTGCTTGGGCTCAAGCCCACCGAGCAGTCCAAGCAGGAGGGTCACACCAACAGAGACAGCAACAGTCAGGTTTTCCAATAGCATGCAGAGGCATGCTCTTGCACAATCTCCTCTCCTGCATTTGGTTTAGTCACACTAGGGTCTTGGCTAAGTTTGCAAGTGTACGTTAAGTCATCACTCAAGCACCAGGCATTTGTTGGCTTGCTGTTAATCATGAATGGCGTTACCTGTAAAATATTCACAGAAGGTTCCATTTGGATAGAAAAGCATAAATAACTATGTATTAAGGGATAATTTTATTTTTACAAATATACAAGAAATTAAGAACAGCTGGACTGTAAAATACTTCTTTGTATACAGTGTTTTTAATATGAGTTCCAACAATTCCCTGGACTTCACTGTTCAGCGAAGCCTCAGTACCAAAGAACTGGCTTTTAGGTGGTGTTTTCTTGGAATCAAAGCTAGCTAAAGTATTCATGCTAACAGCAGGATTTTCACAGGCTTTGCTCGTTTTACTTTTTTTAGACAGTTAATTCACTTCATAAACAGCCTGTGATATTTTCAAAAGAGCAATAAATCACACAACAGATTTGTGCAAGAGCTTGATTCTGCACCTCATGTTTATCCTGTAGCTTAGGCTCTTGTTGAGCAAGATTGAGAAGTGCCTCACTTTAAACACAGTTGGTCTCAGGCTAGCAACATAGAGCCCGAAACACTATGTTAGCTCAGAACCTCATTTACCAGTCTCAGTGGGACCATGAGCATCTTTAACAGATCAGAGCATCCTGCCTGCTGGATGCACCTTCTGTGGACACTGCACAGCAATGTGAAAAAAAATCTTGAAGTTTTGTATTAGTACTTAGGGACTTGTCTGCAGTGATGGTGCTGGGGCATTTGCAGTTTCAGCAAGATCACATTCTGCACATACAGAGAGGAACTTTCTATGTCTGTGTATTTCAAACTAAATAGTCTACTGCAAGTATTTCTGGACTCCTAACACTGGGAAGTCCATGTTTTCCTTGCAAATAGAGCCTAACCTAGCCCAGAGGGGACTGCCATTCCAGGATTTTCAAACCAAGATTTGACCACACTCCAAAAATTCGAAAAAAATTTTTGGATGCCATCAACCCAGAGATGTTCTGGAATGTGATAATAATTCCCAGCAGAAAGTGGCCAGGTTTGGCTCCTAGTGACTAATGAAGCTGTCATGCACCATTCGTTCCTGCTGTTTAATAATGCTTTCGAAAGAGCCCTTTATGGAGATGAATAGTATAGTAGTGCTGCAGCTGAGGAACTGGCATGCTGTCAAAGAAAACAGAGGCTAGTTTACTATGCATGGCACTGTATTTTTCATTATACTTCACAAAGACTTGTTATTAACCGAAAATGAATTCATCATTAGGGGATAGATATTATTTAATAAATAGTTCAGCGCTGTTTCGAGACTTTATTCCAATAGTCAGATTCCATTATAGCAGCAAAATTACCTGTTACTCTAGATGGTGATACAATCTTCACTGTTTCTTAGGTCCTGAATTTCAGGGGATTATATCAGCCCTACCAGCAAAATTGAGATGGAAATGCAGTTCATTCTTTCCACTTTCTCCTCAGTGACATATATATGCACACATGCTGTGTCTAGCATACAGTTAATAAAGGTGGCAATTTGGCCAACCCAATGATGAAAGCAACAGACACACAACAGCTCCTACATTCAGATCCAGATCTCAGCTTCTCTGTTGGTGGAGTGATGTAATCTCAAGTCACACCTGGGATTTTTATATTCCTCAGTTGACTCATTGGTCATCTCAGGTAATTGTGGGGCACAGCAATATTACAGCTGTGTACAACACTCATAGCAAACATTAGACCCAGCCTGTAAAAACTTACTGGATGTTTTTTCCACCCAGGTGGAAGTCCACAAGACTCCTACCTGTGTCCAGGCCTGTCTCAGGTGAGTTCACATATTTATGAACTCTTGGGGGCCTTACTACTTCAGCAGCTGTGCTGAGTAGATGTGATACACACCTTTACTCCCTTCTACTCTTGCTGTGAAGCATCTGGGAAAATCAAATGCTCTCTATAGCCTTAGAAGCAATCTTCCCCACATGCTTTCAGATTTAAAGCAGAGAGACAAGAGACTGACATATCTTATCAGCTCTCCACACAGAGCTCCATCAACTTCAGCCAGAGCCCAAGATGAGTCCAAACAAGTTGCAGTGCATGCGTTTGAACACAGTTGGCTTTCAGAAGCTGCGGGGAGAGATCATAGGCCTTATCTGCGCAGGAAAGTCTAGATGAAATAGTGCAGTTAGCTTGCTTTAAAGTATCTTGGGTTTGCACAAAATCTACTTCAACCCTTTCGAACATTTGCCAGTATCAGAGGTGGTATTACATAGATCTAGCTTGTCGTTTCTCCGTTCAGTGATGTAAGAGGGTGAATACAGCTCTGACTACCTTAAATCAGTATAACCCACGTAGTTCTGCATTTACAGAGTTAACTACTGAGTGATCCAGGGAAGCATCCCATCCTGCACAAAGCTTCATTCCCCACATTTTCTTATGCTGCATTCATTTATCTGTATTGAAAGGGGCAGGGTTGAAGGACTAGAAGTCAGCTAGAAGGTCCATCATTCTCCTGATGTACTTTTTGTTACTGCCATTTTTCAACTCCTGGCCTAGAGCTCCCAGGACCAGATACCAGACAACTATATGTATTTGGAGCCACACAGGCAGATAAGTTTGGCTCAGTGGTTTCATGCTGCTTTTGATGCTGAAACCAGCTAACTGGAGAGAAATAGCAGAAGAATTGAAATCAGGCAGTTACTTCTGCGAAACATCTCTCCAGTAACTTCACTCAGTAAAGTGTTATTTCTGGCTTCCATCAACTGGCAAGTGGCAATTTAGATAGAGTACTTGAAACGACCAAGGCCACCTTCCTAAAAAACTGTAGAGTACTCACACCAGAACTAACATGTCAAAAAGCCTTCAAAGGCTAAACCTTTTCTCCCAGACTTAGATACTTAACAAGTAGAAATCTAAAGCCTGGGCTAAGGGACCCCTAAACCTGTTAGACAGAAAGGGAGGTCTACATCCTCCTCAGAACCTGCAAGGACTAGTTTTTTATTTGTTTGGGTTTTTTTATAGACAGGCTTGAGTCAAAGCCCAGGATCATTTTGCAACTTCCAGCATGTGTTGAAGCCTTCAGGCTTCACAAAAGTTCAGAAAACAGAAAAAGACAAATGTTTTTTTGTATACTGTTAGAAGGCAAAATGTTTTGTACATTAGGGAAAACATTGATAGAAGTATCATTTTTGGTCAACAAGGTTTTTAAGCAGTTCTGCTGTCTAAAGAATATCCTTGTAACTGGTTAGTCCACAGAGTGGATGATAAAAACAAGTGAGAACCAATAACACCAAACACCAATGGCCAGCCAACCAACTCTACACATTATCTACCAGCATCCCTGCAATACAGTCCATTAATATCCCAGTTTATGTTATAATATGGATATTCCCCAAGATTTTATAGTGTGTAGACAATGTCTTAATAAAAACCCTGGTTTGTGGAAATCTCCCATCCCATTTGCACAGACCATATCTCTATTCACAATCCCAGTACATCATTTTGGCAACCAGACCAGTGTCTTACACGGATAAGTAATATTTGGAAAGAGTCCATAAATTTTCAGTTGTCTCTAATGCAGTCAACAGCTGGAAACACACAGACAAGCCAGTTCAAGAGAGACCACCAGCAAGTGCTGCCCACCAGAATTTCAGGGTTGTTGATGTAATGATCTCAGCACCCGCAAGCTAAACAGGGTGCTGCCGGATAAAACATCCCCCCAGAGGCTTGTGGGCACTGTTAAACACAGCAATTTCCCTAGATAAGCATTTTTCCCTTTGCATCAGTGCCAAGTCACACAGTGCAATGGCAGATGACACTGCCATCACAGGTGCTGCTTTTGGGCTGAAGCTTAACCCTTTGATTACTGGAGGCTGTGACACACTGGTCATGAGGGCACTGGGCTAGATTCTGTTCTGGCTGAATTTCAGATTTGAGACTGTGGTTTGGAAGGGGAAATTTTATGTTAGCAGCATCACAACTGCTCACAACACTCATGCAATATTCTGATAAATGACAGAAACCTCTCTTCTGTAACAAATCTTCACAGTAGGTGCAGTCATTTTTTTTTATCTCAGTCTTCTCTTACAGCTGTGAGACTCAACTGATGTCAAAACATTTGAATTTCATCTGGGGAAAACGCACTGAGGAAACACAGCATTACACACGTTTTAAAGGGATAGTCTGGAAAAAGGAATAGCTAGAAGACAGACAATTGCTTCCAACAAATCTTGGCTGGGAAATTTGAAACAAGATCCATGCACTTCAGTGTATTAGAGTTTGTTTGGATCTAACCTTTTCATTGGAAGTTGTGCAAACAAGCTGAAATGTGTTCACTGTTTCATAAGAGCCACAGAACATGGTATGAACAAATTAACAGGTGTATGTTGTCTCACTGGGTAGTTGGAGAGGATGCTAAAAGCCCAAGGTGGATTTTGATCAACATGAATAGCCACAAGTTAAAAGGCAAGGAAATCCTAATTCTATATTTCTGCCTCAAACCTAGTGTCACAACTGCTGTCAGCTCCTCTGCTGAGGAGAAATGCCCAAGAAGTCCATCTGAGCTGCTCCTTGCTTGTCAACCAAAGCACTGGAGACAGTATCAGCAGCATCACGTTTTACTGTGAGGTCTCCATGAACTTTAAACTGCAGAACTGAGGACCAGAACCTCCTTTTCACACAGGAGCAAGATTGAAGCACAGAGAGGTTTCAGCTCATGTTATATTAAGCAGGTTTTATACTGACCCAAGATAAGCATGCAAGTTTGAGTTACCTAGGATCTCCTTGGCCTCATTTCATACCAAGATCAAAGTCCAGGCAGCTTCAGGTATATTTTTTTCCTAAGTGGTTTTTCAGCTCCTCCAAGAGCTTGACAAAACAAAATGGAAACAAACTCTTTAAAAAGGGAGTTTCAACTTCACATTTGAGCCATGGGCAGAGATACAAGCAGAGTTCAGAGGCTGCCTGTGTGGTGAAAGGAAGGGATATACCCTGGGCTTCAGGTCTGAGAAGATTTCACTACCCCATCACCATGCTCTTTGGACACCACCAAGCTACTATCAGACATCTTTTCTATCCAAAAATTAATCATGCTGCCTTGCGGTCTCTGATCTGAAAGGATACCTTTAGAGAGGGTAGCCTGCTGCAGTACTATTAGAAAGATGAAACCTGCCCCCCAACCCATGCCAGATCCACATTTAGTAGCACACAATGGACTGTGCCTTCAGGTGGTGTAAATTGGTATTGCTGTATGGAAGCCAGGAGAGTCACATTACACCACCCAAGCATCTGACCCATTCATTATAAGGTGATTATATGCACTGCCAGTGTTGAGCAGAGCAGCTATACATGTTTTCTACTAAGAGCATGCTTGTTATTTTTTCCTAGAAGATCATTGCTTTCAACTTTAGACCTTCCTAATCCCTTGACAGACGCTTTAACCACAAGTTTGCTTTCATGCCATAAGACATGCAAGTGACCACCAATTTCAGTTTCATCCCCAGAGTTTACATTATGGGCTGTTTGCCCTCATTGGAAAGAATGCCTGACATCAGGATTAAATCAACTTCAAGGACTTCAGTAGCTGGCAAGTAAGCTGTGCTTCCCTTCTCCACCAATTTGTCAGATCTGGCTGAAATCCCATCCTCTTCCCCTTATGAATTGTATCCTGCCCACAGGTATGCTTACGAGGTGTCTGTTTTTCAAACCTTGAGCGCTAGTTAACCAACACTGGAAGAAACAAAGTAAAGAAAGGAGAAGTAGTCCTAAACATTTGGATGAAGAAATCCCACATTGTTTAGTTTTTTCTTAACTTTCCAGGGCAAAATCAAGTCCGTGTTAGGGAAAGACAAGTTAATTCCATATGAAGATAGGCCTTCCCTTCCAAAGGAGAGAACTGCTTTGCTACTGAATAGCTACAGGACTAACATCATTGCTTTACAGACTTCAGGTATCACACAACTATAGCGTACAACGATAGTGAACACCATCTTACACATTACTCTTAGAGAAGAGCAGTAAATTGATAGGAATGCAAGCATCAAAAGAGCTGATAAAAGGATAAACACTGAGCAACAGTTCATCAGATGTTTTCCGTCCCAATGCTCCAAGGGTACTTAAAGCAGTAGTTTAGCCATGTGCCATCCTAAGAAGTCAGTTGTTACGCTGCAGCCCTGGAGATGAGCTGGACACGTACATAACTCCGCAAAAGTCACCAGCTACAGCCCAGGGGATAATGCAACACTACCTCACTTCAGTGCAAAAGATGATACTTAAATTTAGATAGATATATAAAAGCTAGATGGACTGGGATGTGGAAACACATGTTTTGCAAAGAAATCGCACTTCCTTCACTTACGAGACTTTTGTTTGTGTCTGTACCTCTGTTTTCATCCACAGAGACCGCTTTTTTAATGAAAGAATTTATTTAGGAAGAAATTTTGTAATTAGAATTAGCTATTTAAGATCCATAAATCAAAGAACTGATTCCATGCAACATCAAGTCCAGGAAGGCTGATTTCAGAGTATGTAGCCTTTTGAAATAATATCTCCTCATAGCAGTTAACATCTAGACATATCAAAGCATTAAACTGCTCTAATTAACCTTGGGCACCTCCTACTTCACAGGGGTGGCTCAAGAAGAGGTGAGTTCAAGCCAGAATGATGGCAGGAGAAGTATGTCCCAGCACAGAGTATTCTGTGCCACCACGAGCATTAACGTTAATTTCTATGATGGACAAAAAAGCTGGGTTCTCGCAGGGGTTGCTGAGGGTGTTCAGCCTCTCAGAGGAGATACCAAAGACTCCAGCAAGACACTAAGCCAAATGATATCCAGAAAACTCAACACCTCTTCATTTTCAGTCCCCAGGGTGACAAGATGGCTGGGCCGGAGATGAAAAGCCAGAATCCAGAAGGGGCTGTTCTTCATTGCACAGAGCCTTCTTGCAGATAAAAGCGGGTGGGAAAATTCAGCTGTATTGAAACAAACAGCCCATCCCCACAATTTAACTGCCGTTCTTCCATGCAAACACATTGACTCCTTACAAGCGTTTAGATTGCAAACTACTGCATACTGCCTCCTCTGCAGCAGATAATTTGTAAGTTTCTTCCCTAAAAATCCATCCTGGATCTACACAAACAACATCTGCTACGAGCAGTTACCAGAATCAATCTGGAGAATTGTAAGAAGCAGGTCTAGGAGAAAGCAAACATTGTCTGCCATATTATCTCCTTTTTCAGTGGAGCTGACAGGACAGCTGCCTGTTATTACAGTGCACCCCAGGAAATGCTTAGCTGCCAAAGAGCCCAGAGCCAGCAAGGGATTAGCAGACAAACAGAATTCGTGCACCTGGGAGTCACACAGCTAGATGTGCCATCTTCGTAGGATACGATACTTAAATCCCATTTACAAAGAAACAAAAACAAACAGAAATTACTTAATGTCATCATAATTATGATAAGTATTGGAATAATTTTGCAGTTTTATGCCTAGATTAAGTGGCAGTAGTTTTCATTTTATCGCAGTAATCTGTTGAAGGACTTATATAACTGTCATAAATGTAATGCTCTCCATTGCATGTTTAAACTGTTCCTAAATAATGCAGGATCAATACCAGGTTAAGTGACCAGAACCCTGGTGGCTCTAGGGTTGTATAACGCAGGTGGTGCATAGGACTTAATGGTTTCATGTGCCCTGTGTAATAAAAAACATCAATTCCTTCACCGATACCTTTCTAAAAGCAAAGTTTCTGCCAGACAGCCCTTTCCTCTTCCCACCACTGCATTTGTGCTTCACAGGCATGCTCTCACAAGCTGCTGGAAATGTTTCGCTGCTCCTGGATCAGCCTGTGCTGGGCTGGGGTGATGCCCACTGCCACTCCCTGTGCTCCCCTGCATGGGGAGGAGGACTGGACAGCAGCCACCACACAGAGCTGAGCTGTGCTCTGGGCACCTCCCTCACCCCATTCCCATGGACCCTCGCGCCCACTGCTACCAGTTTTAAGTGGAATCAGGTTTGTAGTATCCCTACCTCCACATAAAACCACCAGCACCAATACTGACAGCCTAAGGTTTCTTTTCTGTCATCAGGATGGATGATACATATCCCGCACAGTAGCAGTGAACTTCTAGAAAGCTGCTGCACAGCCCACTGAGAAGTAATGTACAAACCTCAATGTGCACTGGGGGTTAGACAGTCCAGGATAGTTCAGTTGGGGACTTCTTTCTTCTAGTTATGTATGTATTTATGCCAAGGCAAACAAGTTAGTAGAAGAGTCACTGGAATATTTAAGAATTTGATAAATTAATTCTGTCTGTATTTTAGGAATACCTTCTCAGCAGGCTTACAGGCAGAAGTGACAAATGTTTTAAGAAGTTTCAGGAACCAAAAGACAGAAATAAGCTCTGCAGTTACTGAAGAGCTGTCACACCCTAAGAAACAGGAGCAGAGAATAGCTGGGAAGAATACCAGAGTTACCCCGATTGTGGATGGAGAAAGGGTGGCTTTCAAAACAGATCCAGCACCAACCTGTCAAGGTAGCAGCTACATTGTCAATACCGATTATACATCACAGGAACTCCTGGGAATAAACCTGTAGCCAAATACAAGCTTTTCCCAACAAAAAACACCAATGTCTTCAGTCACTAACTCAAAGAAAATCAGAAGCAGAAAACAGACTGTGATGGATCTACCATAACAGTACACAGGATTGTTTTGAGAACAAGAAGTGGCTGTGCAATCGCAGTAATAGCTCAAGGTTTGGAAATGGAAGTTAACAGACAATGCTCTTTCCTCTAGAGCATTAGTTAGCTGTAAGAAACTTATTATATTTGCATTATTTCAAGCTTACTATTGTTGTCATAAATTAAGAGCTGCTGTCTACTGGGATCCAGTTGCTCACTGCACTACTGAGAAGTCAGAGTTAGAAATAAAGGTATATATTTTCCTATCATGCCATCTGCCCTCCAACCCCCTTCTTACTGCATAACCTGATAGATGCCCCATCTGCTCCCACCTAATTTATATGATAGTTGAAAAGAGAAATCTTCCATAGAACACGGTTCTAGAGTTGTGCATATCAGCTAACTCAGAGGCAACTATCTCCTTACTACAGGGGCGGGAGACCTTGAGGTCATATGCACATAGCGGGTAACAGCAGTGGAGAGCTGCAGCCCATTAAAAGTGCATTCACATCTATTGGCCTTTCCTGGAAACTCAAACAAGTGAAATGAGTGGTAGCAATTCACAAAACTTCATCAGTCCCATGAGGATGTTACAAGCAGCCTCCTCTCTTCATAAATCCCTAGTGTTCAATTTGTTTCCAGTTTTCTCGCCCAGACAAAATATTGAAAAAACAGAAAACGTGAACCTAAAAATAACTGTTTCCCAGTCTCTTAATCCCACTAAGCAGTTTCCCAACTGTAACCTCTTCTTCCTTATGCAGTGTAGCATGACTAAAGTAAATGCACTCCAATTCTCACAGATAAACAAGAAAAACCGTATTTTTATTCCTAAGTCAGACTTAGTTCCAGTATAACATAGTTGCAATGTACAGTTTTCCCATGTACCTATTGCTCAGCTCTTAAAAACAGAAATAATCACATATCAATGAAAGTAACAGTTGCCTGAATGCTTTACAGAAGTGAAAGAGTTTTTTCCAATAAAATAATACAGAAAAGTCAAAGTAGATTACTCTTCATTCTGAATGGAGATCGTACAACAAAACCACTGTATCAGGTTTTTTTTTCACCATTTTCAAAGTATAATCACAAGCCATACCATCAATTGTTAGATAAGTCATCACACATGTAGGCTTTCAGTAAGCTTTTTTATTTTCCCCCTTCCTTGGTTTTACTTTGCAAAGTCTCTCTCAAGAAGCCTTGTGGGAACAGAAGATTGACGGAAATCCCAAACTCAAGCAGTGCTTATAGGATGCTGATCTGCCCACTGTCTTTCTATTAACTTTCCCATTTACAGCAAGCAGCCTCCTGCACAATGCCTTCAGGAAAGAGCTCCAGACTGCACCAGTCTCTCTGCTTGCATACAGCACTGATGAAACCAAGATTCACCTTTTATGAACCCACCACTCCTCCGCACTACTCCATCACAGAAATAATCTGGAGTAAAAGCTCCCTCTGGAAAAAACCCAAAAGCTGCATAGGCTTCTTTAAGTTAAGCAGTGAGTTCGATGGTAAATAAAGGATTATATTTCTGAAATTATTCATGCAATAAAATACAGAAACAGTTGTAAAAGTAGGCATGAAACACAAGCCTTTTGCTATTCCAGGACAAATGCACAGCTCCATGTCTTGTTGCCTCATGAATATTTCCTGTATTGCCTGAGGAACTCTGAATAGCCTTCTGTGCATTCCGAGATGTTAGAAAGTTAACATATTGGGGGTGGGTTATAAACAGGCATCTATGGCACTCTTCGTGCAAGTGGCATACGCAGATTTCAACCCCTGCTATACATAAGGCATTTCAACCTCTGTTTCCAGACACTTACACTGGCATGTGAGATGAAATTGGAAAGCTGTGGTGATGCTGTTAGAGCATCCTACAGGTGGGATATTAACAGCAGTCCAGGAGCAGCAGAAGTGGCCTTAGGAAAAAGAGTAGCCTACAAAGGGGGGACATTATGCAGAAGAAAACATGTAGCAGTAGGAGAGGCCACAGCTGCCCTGCATTTTGGAGAAACAGGTGGTCTTTTTCATTATTTTTTTCCCACCTTAGTTTCTTATATTGTTTCTGTGGCCATAAAACTCCTTAGTCTGGATTTTCAAGGACTTTCAGTACATCTCCAGTCAGGGAGAGACATGCAAGGCAGCCTGAAGTAGGCTGAGGTATGGCAGCTGACAAGCGATCACAACACAGCATCCTGATGGCACAGGTACCTGAGCCACTGTGCTTGAACCTATAGTGCCACCCTACAGCCCATGCCACCATCTGGTGTGGTGGGCACCCCCAAGAACTGACACTACTAAGACCAAAACCTTCATCTACTCAGAGTCACTGGTTGATGATTCTTGATCTGGTAATCCTTGTCTCCCCTCTCTCATTCTGCTTTTGTAATTGCATCTACAGTGGATTCTGGTACCCTTCTACAGCTGCTAAAAATCAAAATCTTTAGTCCTGAAGCTGCTTAGGGAGAATATCACAGCAAATGCAATCCTGGATGTCCTTCCACTAACTTTAGATGGCTTTCCAACACACTAACTCACTTCATGCTACTAGGCAGGAAACATCTGTTTCTCTTTGCTCAACCCAGTTTTCCTTATAAAGTGGTCCTGAATGTGCAGTCCTGGGTCAGTTCGGACATATACTAGCAGATGAGATATTTTTAATGTATTATATAAGTTGGAAGTGAATTATACTGGAATAACTTCAGGAGGTCCACCTAGTAATGGTTCTCTTAACACATATGGAAGTAATTTATTTCAAAAATAGGAGAATCTGAGTACATTTGCACAGTTTGGGTTTTTTTTTTTTTGAAGGGCCTTTTTCTGCCTAATATTCCCAAGTAGGCGTTTACCTAAGAATTACTCACTAGTCAGATGCACACTGTGCTTCAGAGCACAACTACTCATGTTTTGATACTGGAGAAAAATTCCCTTTTCTCCCCAGTGGTGAATTTGCCTAACATATACAGAGAGAGGAATACATCTGGAGAAAGGAAGCCTTTCACTTCAAGCAATGCAATTCACACAAATGCATGGACAGTAGATGACAAATTGCACTAGATATCCCTATGGATTACTTTACCCTGTGCTTATAGATAAGGCTAGTATATAATCACTACTTTTCACAGTATTGAGACTTATTGGGTAAAGTTTTAAACAGTGTAAAACAAGACCATTAAAACATACTTTGAAAAGTAACTTTTAGCACCTTAAAATAGCTCTTCAATTAGAAGAGAAACTTGAGCACTAAATTATGTTGTGACCTAGACACTTATGTATACTGCAGTAAAATTTCCATTGGTTTGCACCAACTTAAATACATAAACGACAAAGTTACATTTAAATGATCCAGAATTGAAAGTGTTTCTTTCATAGATTTACTTCATCAAAAACCACCCATTTACCTGCTGAAGAATTCCTTTTCCTTTATCTTTTAAAGTATCACAAAGCAGTGAGTTCACAGACAGCGACTAAAGATGCTACCAGACTATGCTCACAACTATTGGGGGAAAAGAAAACATACTCTCAGAGATGTGAAAGTTAAAAAGACACCATCCTAAAACCAGGCAGTACATACTCCTTATTTTCCTCTAATAAAGGAGGGTAAGGCACCTGCCCACACTGCCAGTCAGACCATTTCTGGACCAACGTACAAAATCAGATAGTTGCTATCATTTCCAGAAATGCCTCAGCTTACACAAGTGCTGCTCCTGGAAAAGCTTCTAGTACAAAAAGATATTAATAAGTCAGTGCAACAAATGTCAGGATTTCAACACCACTTTTGCGTTCTATTGTGAAAAGATGACAAAATTACACAGTCACAAGCTGAGAATTAGGGGATCAGCAGAAAATATTCCTTTCTAAGGCCATATAAGTTCATGCATAGAAAACTGGCAGTAATCACTTAAAGTCAATAGAAGTATTTCTTATTATTCAGTATTTAAGATAAAATACTTGCACAAAAGCTACCTTGTGACTTCCCGTACAAACACGCATTCTGCCCTTCTCTTTTCCAAAGTAGACACACCAATACACAGAGGTATCGAGAGGAAAAAAGACCACAAGACAAAAGACTTAGTTATTTTAAAAGAAAAAAAAAATCTTTCTTCACTTATCAGAACTTCTCAATAAACTTGTTGCATTTCACCATCAGGGTTAATTTTTCAAACTGGTAGAATTAGCATTCAGCTGACCCTGTTGTGGTATTTGAACCCATGGCCATCTCCATACTGTCGATGCCATAAAAACTGAGTGTATCGAACACCTTTTGGTTAACACACAAAAGAGGGCAACCAGGTCTTTCACATACCTTTCTGACTTTCTCCAATCCTTTGTTTTCGTGATCAAGCATGGCATGTGGGTATTCCATAAAACTGCCCATGGCAGCTCTTTAGTTTGGTATTCAGTAACTCCCCCAAACCAAAGCCATTTCTCAGGGCATGCTTAGCCCTGCGGTATTCACCCAAATACCATGCATGACCTTAAGAACAGTTAACTCCTACAATCAAACACGCCTGGCTTTTTTTAAAAAAAAAGCAAAACAAGAACAGAAGAAAACCAGAAGTCAGATATCAAAGGTGCACAGCTAGTTCTCCCCTGCATCAGACCAGTGAACCACAGGAGCATTGCTCTTTGCAGTTCTCCCACTTCCCTTGCCACCCCTAAGGCAGGCAGACACCAGCCTGACCCTACAACAGGACAGGCCTGCAGTTTTGTCAATTCATCTGGCACCCAGGTGTAATAGCACCCTAATTGCACTTTGTGACCCCCTAAAAGCTCTGCCTGTGGCTCTTACACAACAATCTTCCCAGCTTCAAGAATGAAGGACTCAGGAAGAGTTGGGGAGCCTGCCTGCAGATGAAGGTTAACCTATCTTTATTTTTATAAAGCTAAGCAGACAAAGACAGCAGTTACAGCTGCAGATATATGTGTAGTTCTGGATAAGCAAAGCTTCTTCATATAACTGGCCCTGCAGCATCCCATGTCCTGGCCAAGATTTCCACTGAGCAAGGGTACAGAGCCATAAAACAGCTTCATCCATATTCTAACTCAGCAAAGCACAAGCCATTTCTCATACAGAATCATTCAGAAGCTTTAATTGCCCATTGCATTCAATCTGTATTTATAGTCCCGATTTTTAATCCACAGGATCCTGGCTTCCCTCCAGTGCATGGGATGCACTTTCTAGCAGTGCAGCAGAACCCCATGGTAAAAGCTGCTGTCATGAGATAAGTGGAAGAGCAAAGACAGTCATAGTCAAAGCTGCTGAATACAGCTGGGAACACTGGATTTTGTCTCTACTCTGAGGTCCTGACATGAATCAAGATTTCACACTAAACACCTTAAAGAACTTTTTAAAAGTGTTCTGAGCAATGATGAAGTAGAAAATAAACAGTACACAACCATAAATCACTAGAGAGCACCACAGCAAGTATGCACTTAGAAGCCAAATTACAGCCATACAGGCATTTTTAAGTCAATCTTCTGACTGCTTGGCTCTGCAGTTTTAATGTAGCTCTTTCAACTCACATGTTACACAACTTAAACCACATCAAATATAATGATAATCAGGCAGCAGTTCTTCCAGTTTTATTCAGATAGAGTTCAATTGTGACCAAAAGCTTGCTAAAGCAAGTTGAAGTAATAAAAAAGTTTGCAAGTCAACCTCCTAAACGAATGTGCTATGCGTGTCTGTTTACAAGTTAGCATATACACCTCAGGATAAAACCCAGCCCTTAACCTGTACCTTTTCTGCTGCAGTCGTGACGAATCCCCTCCTGCCTTCTGAAAAAGAAGTGGTACTTAGGACCAAGGTATTTCCACATCCTCAGTGAGACACTCATTGCTTTGCCAGTAGGTATTAGTGTAGAACATCAGAAACTGAGCACAGGGGAGAAAGAAAAACCACCCCTCTCACCAGCCATTTAAAACCTCAGCCCATCCCTGAAGCAGCTGTAGAAATGCCTGCAATTACCTCAGAAACAAGAAGCAGCTGGATTCAGTTCCCGAGTCATCTTTACAAAGCAAACAAGGAGAGGGAGGGTCTTAGGGTTTTATAAAACGAAGTGGGGTTGGGGGTGGTAAGAGAACAAGTGATGTTGGAGGAAGGTGTAGAGTTAAAAGGTTGTCAGTGTGATAGTTGGACAATCTGTCTAAAAGGCTCTGTGGTTAGTTACTAAAGGGTTGGGGGAGAGTATCCTTGGTTAAAAAAAAGTGTGTTATCTATCACAGCAGAAGATACTCAATTTGGATGTGTGAGCAAAGCATGGTTTCTTTGGGAAACATCAGCAAGAGCTTGGTGATAGGGATGACTGGAAAACCAGTGGGATAGGGATGATAGGGATGACTGGAGGTGGATCTGCATATTTTGTTTATTCCATCTGTTTCTTCCAGGGCACCCTGCAGATGGGCGGGATAAGAAAAGATCAGAGGAATTTTTTCTACCTGCCCTTTATCTTCCCAGCACACAGTCATATATTTGTAGTTGCCATGCGAATGGCTAATAATAGAGCTTAGGAGAAAGGGAATGGGTTGAGATGAAAAGAATCACTTAGCAAAGTATTATGAATGTTCATCTTCTTCTTTTTCTGTTTCTTGGTTATGTGTAGGGAGTGACCTTGCCTGTATAATGATCTATTTGCAAGTTTGTCACTGGAAATATCATTTGTACAAAGAACATTTATATATTTGCCTGTACACTTCTGTAGGGTGGCTGACCAGGTAATTGTAAAACCACTGTGAGCTCACAGCACTACGGTCCATTCAGGACCATATGATACCACAGTCACATATATATGCAGATAACAGTGGGATTCCCCTTTAAAAAGTGAGAAGTATTTTTCCTTTTATGTTTATTTTAAATATGACTCTTCTGCATGATCCTTGTTCTTTGCTAGTGGTAAGTATGCATTCAGCATCTTCATTGTGGCTACTCTTTCATAAGGAGAATTAATCTTATGGAGTCATTTAACAAAGCAGATGACAGGAAGGTGCTCTCTTAAGGGAGAAGACAAGTCATTTCCTGTTTCACATAAAATGAATGGGGAAAAAGAATATCATGGCCAAGAGGCAGAAAGAATCAAATCTCAGTTTGTGTACATGATTCACGCTTTATTCTTAGGGTGATGAATGAAGCAGCATGCTTCCCAATATGCAAGTCTTTCCTCCATGTACTTGGTTTTGCATCATTTGTAGAGTCAAAACGATTAAAAAGTACTTCACCCTCATGCTCTCTGTAGGCATTCAGATGCTCACGTAACTCTATCCTCTCTGGAACACATTAGTTTCACAACAGGTAAGCAGGAAGTGAAGACACTGAGTAATCCAGGAAGCAATGCAATACTTCTCATTGCTGGATGGGGTACATGGCCTTGATTTGAAATAAAAATATTCTACCTCTCTGTCCAAAACTATTTTCTAAAATGTTGTAGGTGTACACTTGCAAGATTTAAAAGAGACATCTTCAAAAGAGTTTCAAACAGCTCACAGTAATTATGTAGTGCTTACTAGGAAGGGAAAGCTAAAGATCACATGAACTCTTATGGATAACTTTCCCATCTTTTATCTCCACAGAGTATTCCTCATTTCCACTAGGCAAAGAAAAAATATCCATCTGCTAATATGTCCTATAGATTCACGCCATAATTGATGCTCTTTAACTACAATCAGCTGTATAACACATTTTTAAAAGAGACAGGGAAGTACATGCAAATCTGACCAAGTGTCTTCATTTAAAACGGCACTGTCAAACCCAGGTCATTTGGTCCTTTATGGAAGAAGATGAACTTAGGAGATCTATTTTCCATTCTTTGGCTTGATACAGCTGTTAGTGCTGTTGCTAAAAGCCGGTATTCATCTTTGAAGATAAGCTGCCCACATGTCTTTCTGGGGTTAGCCAAATGGTCATAGCGCACTACTGATGCACAACTGCAGTGTTAGTACAGGCTGGGTGGAACTAATGAGTGGAAGCGTGGGTGGGATGCTCAATGGCTTAAACATTTGTTTCTTTCTTCTTCTTTAGATGACACTGGTGGTCCATGCAGGCTAGCAACCTTTAACTTCAATTAAGGTTGTAGGTGTAGGATTCACAAATTTTTTTCTTAATGTGTGGATACTAATGAGAGCTTTCCTCATCGTACGTCAACATCAGATATGCCATACTCATGACTACCTAAACCACATCTAAAAGTATATTTTGTACTTCACACAAAAGTAAAAGCATGCTAAGATTTCTCATATAGTTACTATTAGCATGTTTATAAAGTTACTTTAGAGGGTATATACTTTCCCAGACAGTATTGCAAAACATGATTTAACAAGGATCTACTGAATATTGATTAAAAATAACCCTGCATTTAAAACTTAAAAGCTATATCTTATTAGTTAGCTTGGCAATGCAGGTAGACAAGAACCCTGCACTGCCTGGAACATTACAGATTCATATCTGATTCTTGCTGCAATTGGTATTTCACTGATATCTTTTCTAAACCGTGTAATTGTGCTTAATGATGCTATTCAACAACCTGAGAGACAGCAATAGGGAAGGGAACGCAAGAGCTCTCCCGGGAGGGCAAAAGCACAGAACCCCAGCAGTGAAATAAGTGAACAAGAGCCCAGACAATCCGGTTGTTTTCTGTCAGAGGCAGGCTAAAACTGACTCTTCCAAAGAAAACAAACCCAACATTTCTGTTCTTCCAGCAGTCTGCCTTGTCTATACAAAATCTGTTCACATCACACAAAGCTTCATGAAGAGAAAACCTTCTTTACCCAGATCCATGAATTCTATGAAAAAGGTTGTCTCCTTCTGGGTGTTTTTTAGACCTATATAAATCACTATCTTAAACACTTTACAACTTTAGTCATCTTTTCACATTAGCACTTCAAAACAGCATCCCACAAACTATCAGTTTAAATATAGAAATACTTACGTAGAAGATATTTTGCAATCATTCATATTTCATTTATTATACTAAAAATTATAACTAAAATCACATGCCCTTCACTTTGCTAGGTATTTTGTACTCTTCCACTATTTCTCTTTTAAACTTTGTCAACACTATGAAAAAATACGGAGTTAGACTGATTTCCTGGGAAGATGAACCATGTACAGTCACAGCAGATCTTCCTTGGCTTATGGCCTGAACCACAAGGGCTCTTCACTGCCACTCATAACTTTCAGCTTATGTTTTCCAGAGTTAAATTCCTGACTAGACACCATTTTTCCTGCAGAAAATATATAACGTATCACATTGTAAAGCTAGAGTTAGGAGTACCTGAATGGGGCTTGCAATGGCCAGCACACTGACTGGAGAGAAGCTGAAGACAACACCCTGGGAACACCAGAGAGAGAAGCATGGTTGCAATTCAGCCCTCTCTGAAACAGGCTCTTCCTTGCAGCTTGAGTTCATCTCCTCTCTCTGAGGCTGAGATTCACAGCCTGGAAATCCTCCTCTAGACACTGGCACCTGGGCAACATTTCTCATTTCAAGTTTGGCAGAAGAAAAGCAGTGGGATGCAGCTCTTCTTTCCTCCCCCAAAGGACACAGATGCAGTCTTATGGCTTAAGCTGATTTCTGGAAAGTAATTTTCCACTTTGATTCCACTCTTCCAGCTTGCATGCCCGCCTTCTGTAGACAAAACCTGACTTACCAGACCTGAGACTGTCTCCTAGCACTCCTTTTGCCTTGCCACTACCCAAGCACATGGAGCACAGAGTGAACTCATTTGCTTTGGTTATTTTTTGTTTCCTATGGCCTGAAAAAAGGAACCCAATAAGTGTGTGTTGTCACCTTTGACTACTGTAGCAATGGCAGCATTCATTATCTGTACTGTTCATTAGTAAACCACTAGTAATGTTAGTCTTTTGTCTGTTGCCAAACTCTTTTATTCAACATGAAGAATATGGCAAAAGCCTGTCTTACATTTACATAAGCAGCAACACCATTTTACTGTTTGTTTTTTCCTCTACAGCCAAAATACCTTCCAACCCATTCCTATTGTCGATAGGAGGAGGAAAGTAACTCCTTAAACCTTCAAAACCCAGTGTTTTTCTAAAGTTTTCAGTCTCAAGTGAATAGCACTGAAATGCTTGGCGTATAACAAAGCAATCACAAGTACAAAGACTAGCAGCTTTGAAAAACTCAAAGCTGTCCGTATGAAACATTTTTGTCTTAGTTTGGATAATGAAAACCAACCACAAGCCATTGCAGTGAAGCACTCATTTTTCAAATTCTCAGTAGGATGCCAATATGGGAGAGGAGAGAAATCAGGGTGTCACCGTAAAGCGGGAAGCCATCTGTCCCCTCCTCCTAATGGAAGAAGGTTTCCTGATGACCATGGAGGTCTGCAGATCTGCTCATGCAGGCGGTGGCCTCAGAAGATATAGACCCTGCAGTCAGTAAAGCAGCACAGCCTGAAAACCTGAGATACAGAAGTAGGTTTTTACATTGTTTCTTACGATTTCTGTTGAAGTTTCCAATTTTTAGAAGAAAACTTCAGTGAATTCACCCTTCTGGGATCATATTGATGTCAGAGGTGTTATAGTATGAATTATTTCAGTCCTGAGAAGCTAAGTAGCATTGGGCCTTAGTTATTCTAGGTTCTAATGGCATTTATTAGTTCTCTGACATGCAGCTAGGTTAGAGCATTACTCCTAAAATATCTGTAACCAACTATCAGACTTATCTGTACTCTGTTAAAATAAGCAAAATTAGACGCCCATAAAAACCCACAGACATTATATGTTTTTTCCAAGCCACGTTATTTATGATAATCAGCAGCTGTGAAAGTGAAGTCCCTCTGCATAAATACAGAAGGCATCTCTCTTGGCAGTTGTTCATCAGACCGGACTCTGGAGTCAGCAGAGGATCAAATGTGAATGACAAACCACACAGCAGCCCACTTGTGTGCCGGTACCCTGGGGAAGGGCGGGCACAGCCCTGACTTTTAAACAAGGACTCATAAAGAGAGCCAAGATGCTGAAAGCCATCATTATAAAGCCTGAGACAAAATGAAACAACAACAACAAACAGTTGGGTAACCCTTTTGAAGTGGATGTGCTCCTCTTTCACTGTTTTCTGAATCTCCTTAAATTTTGATTGGCTTTAGATTTGAAAGCAATTGGCAGACAGTCAAAATTTAAAATTGATGAAGTACAATCAGTCTGTTCATGGGACGCTTGGAAAAGAAAATAATGATCTTTCAGACAAAAACATTCTGAGGAAGCTAAGCCACCATGTCAACAGATAAGAAAGCAAACAGTGGTACTGAAATGGCTGGAGCAAACAGTATTTAAAAGAAGGTTTTGTCCTGGAGAAGTTGTGGCAAATTTAGAGGGCTCTGTACTTGGTGATCTTTAGGGTACCCTTTTATGCTTCCAGGACATGCTGGCAGTATAGCAAGGTCCAGGGGGGTCATACCTAATTTGTATTAATCGCATTAGTCCAGAGGGGTGACCTGAAAAACTGCAGTTCATAGCATGAAAGAATGACATGTCCTGTATTGGTCCAAGAATTAAAAAATATTGACCCCATGTAGCATAGTCTAAAAAGAAACCCCCAAACAAAAAAGCCTACAAAACACTGTTGAGGTACCTTTGGCCTGTGGACAAATTCAAGAAGGCATACAAAATATATGCAAGCTAGCCTCTCCTTGGCAAGATGTGGGGCAGTGCTATATCACTTTGTATCTATCACTTACTCTCCTCCCTGCACAAAAAAGCAGCGAACATAACAGGAGTCTGATGAGGCTCATGACTTCTGCAGTTCTGGGGCTTGGATTTGAATATTGAATTTGATCTACTTTTGCATCTGTATGTCTGGATGGCATGTCATTGTTTGTTGACTCAAGATCAGGGAAAAGTGTGAGAGACAGAAAAACTAAGGGTTTGTAACCGTGTCACTCAAACTGTGACCTACCTGAGGATTTGGAAAACTACTCCTGCCTTCAACAAGATTTGGCTATCAGTGGGACCAGCCTGAAAGAGGGTAGATTCAGACTGGGTATAAGGAAGAAATTTTTTATGATGAGGGTGGTGAGACACTGGAACAGGTTGCCCAGAGAAGTTGTGGATACCCTATCATTGGAAGTGTTCAAGGTCAGGCTGGATGGGGCTTTGAGCAACCTGATCTAGCGGAAGATGTCCCTGCCCATGGCAGGGGGGGTTGGACTAGAGATTCTTCGGAGGTCCAAACCATGCTATGGTTCTGTGATTCTTTTCATGATGGAGAATTAACATTGAGGTACCTTACAAAGAAGGGTTTGGAACATACGGTTGCATCTCTTCAGCAAATCTAGGCCTCGTTATTGGCATCCATCAGATAATAGATAAGTAATTCCCAGAGTAAAAATGGCAATAATAGCTTCCTTTCCCTTCCCTGCCAAGAAGTGCTGTTACAGGTAGAGAACTTACATTTATAAGCCTGCCCCAGAAGAATCAATGTTCCTTTTGGTCAGCCAAGCAACAGCTCGCAGGGGCACCAGCCGGTGTGCTGAGACAAAGGCTGGCCTTTTTCTAAGCAGGAAAGTAGGAGCAGGGACAGGATTAAGTAAAGGAGCTATTCTTACGGGTTTACCAGTTGTCTGCTGGAGTCATTTGAACAGGTTGGGGCAGTAAAGGGAGGGCAGCAGGCAGTGTGTGGAGCTGGGGAGGGGATGGAAAATCTGTAACTAATAGGCACCTTTTCATCTTTCTCACTCTGTTTTCTTTCCAGTGGTGCCCAGATAGGGGACAAATCTTCCCATAAACAGTAATCCTTTAGAAAGTGCTCAAGTACGGCTATTACTTAACTTCCTGATTAGTAGCAGTCACCACCTGCTACTTCTGCTCCTCATTGTCCAGCATAATGGAAGTGTTCATTTCCCTGGCTGTGAAAAGGTAATGGGAGGGGAGTCCCTCTTCCCTCTTTTGGCAAAAAGAGCAACACTCCCTCCTTTTCTCCTGTAACTAATCCCAGACCATATTTATCCAAGAAAATAAAATTCTGTTTCTGCTGACAAATAGCTGGATAAGGCAGATTATGAATACTAAAAAAAAAAAAAACCCACGCAAAAGCAATCATTCTGATCTCTTTGAACTAAGCTAAGGGTTCCTGCTGCAGGGCATTTTTATTGCCTGACCATGGCTTTGAGATCCCAGAAAGCACTGAGCAAAGGCAATATATTCAATATTTTTGACACCTCAAACATGCAAAGACTTCGCAAAGACTTCTGTTTTCTTCAGAACTTACTAGCTGAAGCTGCCAAGAGAGCTGCACATGTTGCTTGAAAGACAGCTGTTAAAATAGTCTCCTTTGATCAAAATTCTTCCATGTTTATAGCTAGAGCAAGATAAAGTATTATAGGATTTTCTTAGCATGGACTGAAAATCATAAAAAGAATGAAACTTGCAAAACCTGAAAAGTGCATTTGTCATGAGCGGGCATAACTTTTGAAATGTCAGTTAAAAGGAGACAACCCATGAATAGACTATGAGGATTTTCAGACTTTCTATTTCCCTAAAGTCCTCTTTTGTTTTACACTGGGAGTGGTGGTGTCTCTTCCTAGGGAAGCACAGGCAGGCAGTAGATTAGTCCTTATTTAGATGGTAAGTTCCAGCCTATTTGAATTGTATTAAGCATTCTCCTTACTTCTGTGGGATTTGTCATAAATCTTGAGTAAATATACTTAGCACAATCTCAAAGACTGAAGTTTTGATTTCTCAGAGGGCTCAAATCTTTAAGCCTTAAAACTTCTCTTGTTTAAGAGAGATAAAGCAAAAGAATCTACTTGTCAAAACAAACACGGGGGAAAAAAAACCCTCAGTACAACTCTAGACATTATCTCAATGGGAAGTGGCACTCATTTGGGGCTTTTCGGTAGCATTCTTTGCCCAGGAGTGAAATCTATTATAGGAATTAGTACTGCCCCTTAAAATGGTAGCATCACTAAGAAGCAAATGAATCCTACTCTCTTTCCCTCTGTTTTCCTATCCATTCTCCTTCTTCTAAACAGTATTCAAAGGTTTCTTCAAAGGTCTTCATCCTATCTTTGTTGCCATAGTCTCTCACAGAGTTGAAACAACATTTTCAAAACTAATGCCTGTTCTAAATGCATTGTTGTTGGGATGCTGAGTCAGTTCTCTGCTGACTAGGGTGAAAGAAAAAGAATCTTTGAAAATCAGTTTTAACATTCAACTAACCTGAATGGGGAAAAGCAAGACATCTATATGCTGCTAGACAGAAGCAAAACTTTTCAGGGTGAGATGCCTTGCATTTTGGGAAGAAAACCAAATTGTCTAGAGGTTTTTGTGTCAGCTATGCTGGTTTTACTCTTTCTTTTTATTCATACTGGACCTGAGAAAGACAATCGCTTCTCAGAAGGAAAAAAAAAACCCCACAGAAGAATCCTGTTGATTAACACACACCTCCCCCCCAACTAAATCCTTGCTGTGGGGGTGACAGAGGATGCTTGGTATGCATTAGCAGTGACAGGCAGGGCTAGCTTCGGCACAGTTGAAATGAGTAGGGGGAAATGATGAAGCAGCACCATTATTTCTAAGGGAACTAACAAGATATTTTGCTTGTATTCAGCTTTTCTGTCTGCCTCTCTGTTTAACTACTTGCACGTTTTTTGAAACAAGGTCCATCTCTAACACATGTATTTGTACAGCACATAGGAAAGCAAGCTTACGATCTTAATTTGAATTTCTAAGCTTTACTATATAAACAAGAACACCTATTTGCTATGTAAATTAGAGCACTGCACACTTCATACATGCATTTCAAGAAAAGACAAGATCTTTGTCACAGACTTGGTTACATCAACTTTAAATTGTTTTTAGCTGCCTGGTTTCAATTTTTTATAAATCCTTTGAACATCTGTCCTTAACCCGTGGTCTGGCATGGCATGCTAAATTCTATATATTTGTTCATTATTCCTAGGGGAGGAATTTGCATGAAAATTCTGTTGGTCTAATTATATGCCTCAGCTAGAGAAACTCTATTCATCTGTCTGCAGCAAATTTCACCTTTATGAAACACATGATGACTTTGCCAGAGACTTTCTGGACATTGTAGCAACTGAAGGTTTTACAGCCTACATTTGTAATATGGGTCATAAACTGAATTGAAGAAAAAAAAAAAAACCTTAGATCCTTACAGTGCTTTTGAAAACAATCCTTCATCTTCAGGAAAAATCACAATTTAATGGGGAAAGATGTTTGCAGCAGCTTATTAAGGGTAAAATGCAGCCTCCCCTGCTACTCCTATCTCCCCGTGTCAGGGAATTCAGGTTGTGAATAAGGAAAAGCTCCACAAGGATATGAAAACACAGCAGAAGAGCATGTTGTAGGTCTTGATCTCTGAGATAGATGGGGGACTGAATTTCTGAAGCTTTTCAGGGTGCCAGGATGCAGAAAGAAGAATAAAATAGGGCAGGAGTTCTTTCTGTAACTTAAGAAACACGAGTGTGAAAGTTCATTCATTACATGGGAACACCAAGGAGCTTCCCAATTTTTCATCCTATAGGATGAAAAGGATGAAGATGGGTACACTGAAACAGAGGTGGTGATCATGGGGTTTGCTGTTTCCGAAGCTGTCCACATTTTAGAAGGTTTAAAAGTATTCCTAAAGAGACTGTACACAGACTGTACATTGTGTGTATACTCCTCCCGATCCTTTTTTTTTCCCCTTTTCTCTGTGACCACCACACTTTTTTCTCCCATGGTTTCAATTCTCCCTGTTTTGCATCAAAGCCCCTCCCTCCTGGTCTCCAGAATTTCCTCTTTCACTTTTTCTTTCTGTGCTATTTGTCTTCCCTTGCTCATAATTCACTGATTTTCACTAAACTATTCTTTTCCACATTTTCCTAAATCCCACCTTCCCAAAACTCTCTTGTTCCCCTTTTCTAGTCTGTTCTTGGCTTTACAGTCTTTCTTAACACTGTTTATACACTGTTGCTGAGGCTTCTATGGCCTTTTTAAGTTGGCTCTATTTATTTCCATTCTCTGACCAGCTGTATCCACCCATCAATCCTATAGCCTAATCTACCATGCACCCTTCTTCCTAATCAATCTACCTCACCATCTGAAATCCATTTCTCCAACTAATTTATTTTTTGGATACCAGTGTTATGCATCTACATTGATCTTTTGACTTTTGACCACTTGGTTCCTTCCAGGTTCATTTCTTTTCTGTCCAATAAGCACCTCTTCTAACGAGTAAATTCTCTGAGCTCCTCACTATGTATTTCATTATCCTCATCTTCTTGCTAAATGGGCTGCCCTTTTTTTTGCCCACTTGACCCAAATCTCCCTCTTTTCCATACCCATCGCAGGGCATCAGAGATCCCAATGACAAGAATGAAATGGAGAACCCTTTCCGCTCGCCTGCCTGGGCTTCCCCTGCCGTCTTCCTTCCTTGTAGCTTGTGGACTTTCTATGGAAATAGTTTTTTCCCTAGGGAGCCATCGGTGGGATTCACACAGCTGCAGGCAGAGGAGAGCAGTGCCTCTCGTGCTGCCTGCGGGATGCACTGCAACCACAGGCTTTCACTCCCGACGGGTCGCACCAGAAGAGGGAAGAACTCTCACCCGCATCCCCATCCTTACAGCTCGGCTGGCTCTGTCCTCTTCTCCTCCTCAGGCAGATTCACCAACTGCTGTGGCACTACCTCCGGCAGAAAGCAAGGCAGGATTTGGCCCCAAATCAAAGACCTCACCGATGTGTCGTACCAGTTAGCACTAGTGTCTGTCTCTGCTCGGGGAAGGGCTAAGAGCTAGAATAGCAAGGGTATTTCAGGTCAGGCCTGAGGCGAATTAGCAGACAAGTTGTGAAGCTTACACAACATGTGGCCACATTATGTGTGGCTCCAGTCAGCGCTAATAGCCTGTCATTGAGCTCCATGTTTAAACAATTTGAGCAAACAGCAAACACAGAAGATGGGAGGAGGGAAAAAAAGGCCTTCGAGGAATACGAAAGATCAGGCTACTTAGTACACTTGGCAAGCAAATATTGCCCTGATGAGGACAGCAGAGTACCTACTAGGTAGTTAGAGACGTGACCTAGTTCCTACCCTGCAAAAGTAACATAATATGAAACCAAAAATATAGAAGTTGACCAATTTTAAAATTCACTTAGCCAGCAATTTTTAGAGCTACATAGGAAACTGATTGTTGGTTTAGGCTGTGTCTGATCGTGTGAATTATCTGAGAAAAAAAAAATATGTGGTTTTGGTTTACCAGCAAGCAAACCAAAAAAGGGGGGAAAAGGAGGAAAAACAAGTTTTAGTAGCAACAGAGAGTAAAATTCAACCACATCCATATAAATAACATTGATACTAGTGTTGGGAAGTAAATATAAAAACATTTTAAAATAGAAGACCTTAGAAACCATACTGCATTGTTTAGTATGAAAATAATAGCCTTTCGAGCCAGTACTGTTAGAGAACGTATTTAATCCAGTGCAGAATTGGCTATGAAACCGTCCACTCTACCATGGGAATGCTTAGCTCAGTATCTGGTAGGCTGCCAGCCATTTAAAAAGTTTTTGTGTTGGTTTAATGATTGTTCCCATGAGCACTGATGGTAAGGGTTGACATTAATTAAAATACTAAGTCATCAGAGCTTGCATTGTGGGGAGAAGGAGAATGGGCTAGATCCAATTGTCTTCAAGGTTTCTTTGGCCTTCCACGTTTTTCTCTTAGATGCATCATACATGCCAAGTATCCTCTTAGCTGAGGTATAACAATGTAAACAGACTGTATCTGCAAATATAAAGTAATCTTTTTAGGTTTTCTACACACTTTCATTTAAGCGATTAGAGGACACTCATTAAAATCAGCTAATCATGTAATGTGGCTGTGTTCTGAATGCTAAACAAAATGCCTAAATGAAAGAGGATTTTAAAACACTGTCTGCCTCTCTTAATTTATTTCTACTGTATACTCAATGGTACACAATACAGTAGGAATACTGGGCCCTATCCTCATTAACCTCAGAACTCATTATCTCATATAAAACCAGGCCCTTTTCATAGAGTACGTTGGAAAAGGTAAGAAAAAGCGTATTAAAAATAATGTTTAAAAAACGCTCTTGAAACATGATGAAGGATTTTGCTTAGAACTGTGAAATTAATACAGAATAGCACAAAATCCTGAGTAAGGCCTGCTGCTAAAATGATCTTGGCATAATTTGGATAGAATAGCTATCCTTATGCATTTATCTCATCTCATTAAATACCTACTCAAGGTTCAGATCTTCAAAGGCACACAAATAGGAATAAGTCACTTAATACCTGGAGTCCTCAAAAGGTCACATAGAGAAAGAGTAAAGAGGCTGAGCTTTCCTAGTCCTCTCATCTATTCAGCAAGCCTGGGTTCCCATCCTACTGGCAGGAGCTTAATACTGCAGAGAGTGAGAGTGCAAGAAGGAAAGTTTATGCTATATATAATGTGATCAGTAGCCTAAGAATGAAGACATCTGGTTGGAACAACGTGGAGCAATGTGGAGAAGCAAGCCGAGCCTACATAAAGGCGATGGGACATTTTCGCAGTAAGCAATATGCGACATAAAGCAGACTGCTGGTCCTGGTCCAAAAGGTAGAGCAACCCTTTCTACTTCAACACGTTTGCTCCTTTGGATCAGAAGTCAGGCGATACTGTGACTTTGGGTCACCTTCCTACATCAGGGGAAAACCAAAACCTAAACGAGGTGCCTGAAGCCAGTTCTTTCCCAGTTCTTTCAGTAGCACGTGGCGCAGGGGTCACACCGTTTGACACCAAAGGGCTGTGTAACAGAAGTCCTCGTCTCTGAATATCTGCAGCACAACCACCAAGGAGCTTTGCAAGCACGGACATCACTCAGCAAAGATTCCTTTACCTTGTTTGCAAGGCCTTGTTACCTTGGCCTTCTCCATGCTGCCCCGACGTCAAGCAGGGAGAAGGGGTTTAGATCACCACAGGCAGAAGATTTCTGTGATGGCAAATCCTGCAAGATAGGAATGCTCTTTGGCTTTTTGGTGTGAATGTTATCTGAATTATCTTTTCATATTAAAACCTACCAGGTCTTTGAGTCCTTCAGGAGCTCATCCATGTAACATGGAAGAGGAAGTGCAGCCAAGGGAAGTCCTTGCTCATGTACATGAGGGCAGGAGGCCTGATGTCCTCCTGGGGCTTGTCTTCAGTGGAATCATCTATGAACACAAGGTTAAAAGGCTTTGGGTGTTTTTTGATTTTTTTTTTTTTTTGAAGTGACAAGCAATAGGACAAGAGCAAAAGGCCTCAAGTTGTGTCAGGGGAAGTTTAGACTGGATAGTAGGAAAAATTTCTTCACTGAAAGGGTTGTCAGACACTGGAATGGGCTGCCCAGGGGGGTGGTTGAGTCACCGTCCCTGGAGGTATTTAAAAGACGTGTGGATGAGGCGCTTAGGGACAGTGTTTAGTGGTGGACTTAGCAGTGTTAGGTTTACGGTTGGACTTGATGATCTTAAAGGTCTTTTCCAACCTAAACGATTCTATGGTTCTATGAAAGTGTTGGGTTTTGTTTGGTGGGGTTGTTGTGGGGTTTTTAGGTTTGGTTGGGTTGTTTGGTTGGCTTGTGTTTTTCTTTTTGGGGGGGTGGGGGGTGTTGTTTGTTTGCTTGTTTTTAAAGTGCAGACAGACTTGGGGGGGATCAGGCAGTGCCCAGGCAGCCCCACCGCCCCCTTGTCAAGGGCACCGGGAAGCTGGAGTGGCCGGGAGCGGGCTCTCAGCACAGCCTGGCCACGGCGGTGCACGGATGAAGCAGGCCACGCTGCCTTCCTGAGCCCCGGCCGAGAGCCCCGGGGAGCTGGGGCACTGTGGGAGGGGTCCCTGCCCGGAGGGCAGGGGGAAGGCGGGCGGTGAGCCCCGGAGGCGGCAGAGGCGCCCGGGTCGTCGCTGCAGAGGCTGAGGCCACGTTCCTGCAGGTCCGCAGCGCCGTTTCCCTCCTCTTCTTTCCCCCGGCCGGCCGTGCCTTTCGCTGTAAGGGGCAGCCCGGCGCGGAGGGGAAAAGCGGGTCTGGCTGCGAGCGCGGCAGCCCCGAGGGGGCCCCGCGGTACCCCCGGCGGCGGGGCGGCGGGAGGGGGCCCCGCGGTACCCCCGGCGGCGGGAGGGGGCCCCGCGGTACCCCCGGCGGCGGGGCGGCGGGAGGGGGCCCCGCGGTACCCCCGGCGGCGGGGCGCGCTTTGTGGCGGCCGGTCGGAAGCGGCGGGGTAATCCGCGGAGCCGGCCGCAGCGAGTGGGTGGTCTGGGCGGTCCGGGCGGACGGAGGCGCGGGCTCTCGCCGCTGCCCCTGCGCCGGCCCGGGGCCGCTCCCGCAGCTGGGCCGCAGGCGGCCCGCAGACCGCGCTCGGCACATTTCTTCATTTCTCACTTGAGTGCCCTTCTTTAGTTCCCTTTCAACTGCCCACTTTATATCGGCTTCATTACACCACCGCTCCATTTGTAATGTAAATCGGGAAACTCAGGGAAGTTTTTCTTTTGGCCTTGTCTACGGAAGAATACCGAGAGGTATTCAAAACGTATTAACACAAATCAATGGCACCAATAAAAGCAAAATCTCCTTAGCAACATAATCTTGATTGCAAAAGGAGAACTGAGAGCATTTAGCAGAACAGTGGCCCACATGGAATACGCATTTGTCTAGAAGAATGCGGCACAAAGCCTAAAAGAGAGATGCTGAAAAAATCCAAAATTAACTCACACTGAACAGTTACTCTTTTTTTCAAAAGTACACAATTGGCTACATTAAATCTATCGTGCGCTTTTCTGCTCAGCAACATTGTATCATACCGCTTTGCAAGCCCAAATTACAACAGCCGGAATGCTTCACAGCGCCTGGCGGGAGCACCCCTCCCCACGCGCACTTCTTATACGTGTGCGTGTATAACACGCACACATATATATTATATATGAAGAGGCTGTTAAGATTGCCATACTAAAGTAACCAAAGACCTGTAAAATGTTTCACGCAAAGAAAAGCAGCTGGCTGATGAGAATCACGATCGTCCTCGCAGCAGCGGGGAAGGCAGGATTAGTTTTCGTTCATAAGGTTCAGGTTAACCAGCATTTCAATATCTGACCATCCTAAAGATACATTAATTACATAGATGCCTGTCTGAGTAAGTGGTATCTGCCTTAACTAGATGGAAAGTGTATCTTGTTTGAGAGCACTAACGTATAAAAGAAAAGCGTACAGCTTCAACATTACTATTCAACCGCAATGGTAATACATATAATAAATCCTACTACCTTTAGGGCTTGAAAAGCTTAAAGAACTCCAAATGAGGACTTAATCAAGTCTGAAGCACTTAAGGCAGGCAATGCCTCTAAATTTGGTAACTCTAGTCCTACAGTAACCTAAATGACCCAAAACCATTTTCTCCCCCCCCCGCCAAATTTAGACTAAAAGTATCAACAGGAAATTAGAAGAGACCATTGTATCATAAGGCAGAAGTTTCTCAGGTTTTTCTTTCTTTTTCTTCCCCTCCCTACCACACCCCCCCTCCCCCGATATTGGATAGATGAAAAATGGTAAGGCTTAGTAGATAGGTTAACAATTATTTTATTAGTTTATAATACATACAACTTAAGAAATGCTTTAAAAAAATTATATCGGAGTTCATTCCAACTCATGGTCAGGTCAGGAAAAAAAATGCTGATGTATTAAATAATATTCTATAATTCAACAATAGATTAACTTCAGTAATTTAGCAGACATGGTTAAATACTCTTAAATATGCATATATACAATTGTGCAGCCTTAAAAACAAGTCCTTTTCTTCCTATCTTCTCCTCCCAAAGCCGTGTGCCCTGTGAACACAGTACTGGCCTCTAAGCTTTCAGTCTCTCACCCGGACTTAAAATATTTGAAGAGGAATGTTACAATAGTGGAAATCGCAGCAACCCTATCTTTCTAAACTCTTTATGAAAGGAGATGCCTGACAGGCAAAATTACCATCAAGTCTCTCTACAAATAGCAGCTTCCTTAATATCCAGTTCTAGCTTAAATTATTACTTACGCATTTTCTGCCTGAAACGGATTTTTAACATAGTCCAAAATATTGTTTTTTAAGTTTGCCTTCTTGAAAGAGAACATCCTTTCAGTGACTTATTTACCATTACTGCTCTGTATGTTTAACAGGCTTTTCCTAAGCACATACAATCCGATGCAATTCTCTCCAAATTCTTTTAAAGCAACATGCATTACACAGGACTAATTTAGCACACAACATTTAGGCACTGTTTTGTAGTTTACTGTTCTCTTTAAAATTTATGTTTGGAATTAGTTTCGTATTCTGATTGCCACACTCAGTCTTTTATGGAAACAACAATCCAAGTTACACTTTTCTAACCAGGAACTACTCTGCATTCCTTGTTATCTCACTGAACCAAACTGCTCATTGACAATATTAACAAGTAGGTACACTGCATATGCTAGAAAGCCTGTTGCAAGCACAGAAGGATCAGAGATAAATGTTTAGAGCAGATGAGTGAGATATTTATATTGGTACAATAAAATCAGTTTAAACATAGACCCACTAAAACTATCAGTTATATTGCATCAGGATACCTGACTTTTTGAAAAACTTCTAAACATGATTTTAAAAATGGATTCACAAACCTAAAACACTAACAAAAAAAGATAGCCAGCTAACTACCTACCAAGTCTAGTTTTCAACACAAGGCAAAGTAACTCTCAATGATGAAGTTATGAAAGAGGAGGAAAAAAAAAGCGTGTTTCAATAAACATAAAATCTACTCTCTGCCCTCCAAAAATGAGCATTTGTCAATGGTTCCCTTCTCCACAAAAGATACAACTAACTGCAAAAGTCTCTCTTACTTACCTGAACTTAATTATCCTAACTGGGCCTTAAATATAGTGTCACATGGCAGGAGCTGTCTGGACAAGTCAAGAATTTTCTTTGGTAACAATTAGCCATGCATTACAGGCTCCAGCTTAGGAAAAGACTCTTCTGTACTCGCTGCGCAGCTCTCAGAGATTCCATTTTTGGTCTGGATATTTTAAATTGAGAGATGCTGAGTTTAGAAGGAAGCTTACCTCAACATCTGCATTAATAGCAGAATTGTCTATCAATTAGGGCACAACCAAAATAAATTAATAACACACTTACTAAAATAAAAAATGTAATAGAAATTAAGACAGTCTACATAATTACTGAAATGGATTGCTAGCTTTTACTTAACTTTCATCTTTCAATACCATTTCATTTAGTTCAAAACTGTTTTCCATAACACTCAGAGAATTCAAAACGTAATCCCCAAATTCAGTCTTTTGGGTGTTGCTTCTCCTAATTCCCATGTTCATCTTTTGCCTCACTAAACCCTTCCTAATGGTCTGTTGTATTCTGAGGAGTCAAGCATTTATGAATCTTTTTTCAAGAAAATTAGTCTTAATGAAATATGAATGAGCTAAATGAAGCAGCAGAATTTTTTAAAAGGATTTCTTCCCTGAAAACAATAAAATGTAGTTTATAAAAGATGTATTACCCAGGTGTCATGTGGTGGAGATACATATACCAGCATAACAAGTGTCAACATATGACTTTTCATGCAAGGATTCATTTTTTTTAAATTTTCAAAAATAGTCTCTAATTCACCCCATGCTGACTGAAACATCAGTGTGCAAAAAGATGAAGTTCAAAAATTAGTGAACTGAAAAATCCTGTTACCAACAAAACAACCCAAATGGATATCTGCAACTAACAAAGAATAAATGCATGATGTTTTCAGCAGTGAATTTTTTTTGCTTCTAGAGTACTTCTCGCCTTGAAATTTTTCCACTTCCTTAAGAATGATACTGTTTCCTCATTACACCAGTATCCCCCGATTCACCCAGCCTACAGAGAGAAATCTACAAAGAATAAACACAGGAATTAAGAAGGTAGCACCATTAGAAATAATCACGCTATCCAAATGAGCAAGAAAAACTTCATTTATCCTTATCCAACATACTTTTGACATTCAGCAGCCAAATAATACAGGGTAAAGGGAGCTCTCATAGCTGTATATTGATAACATTCATAATGGTCATGCATATTACAATCAGAAGTTTTCTAGGGTGCCGTTTGCAAAGTAAGCCTTCATGCAGATAGGCATTCAGCTCATTAACTCCATTTTCATATTTCCTATTAGTCCCTGAGAAGTTAATATTTCTACCTACAATATGGCTATTAAAGGCATTATAACGATAATACACTTAGCTGTTTGAGATGGAAATGCAATGTGGCTTTAGGGAGAAGCAGCACAGAAATTAGAGCAAATTATTGGTGATGAATACAGATCTTATTTCTAAAATGCTTTCTTTTCATAAGCAAGGTTGCTGAAGAGCATCATAAATTATTTCAGTCATGGATACAAAACTAGCCAGCACCACTTACGCTTAATAAGTTGCTACTATGAATCCAAGACATTTGGGCCTCTGATTGAGCACTTCCTTTACAAAAAATCATCTGGATTTTGACCTAATGTAGGGTCATCATGATCCTTCTTTTAATTGCTCAACAGCAGCGCTGGGAGAACGTAAAAGAAACAGGGATTTTCTTTGCTTAACAAGTCTTTTGCCTCTTCAATTAAACTGATCTCTTTAAATTGTTCAGAATTCAAATGGGGTTTTTTTGGTGGACAATTTGCATTATTGCCAGCTGCTCAAAAACCATAAGCTAGGGCTCCCAAAACAAGGGGACCGATTTAAAATTAAGACTTTGGGGTGGGGGGTGGAGGGAAGGGAATAAAGACAACTTCTTTTTCTTTGCCTTCTGTCTTCTGGGCAGTTACAGATTGCATTTTAAAGCTCTTCCCTACAATCTTCAGGGCTAAATAATGACTTTTAGAAAAAAAAAAATGAAAACTGACTTTTAAGTAAGCATTTATGTCAGAGTATTACATTTAAACACCATGGTCTTGAGATTTACAAAAAAGTATAATCTAACAAACTGATTTAGAGATTATAATTTACATCTAAGTACTGTAAAAGGTTTTTATAATCTACTCTACTTGGTTTTGAGTATTGTGGGAAATTTTGGATTTGCATACACAGTTTATTAAAATTACTCTTACTGAGCTATTACAAAAAATTTACTGACTTCATGTAACCTATCTCCGTAAACATTTTAATTTCTGGTGAAGTTTGCCAATCCCAGTATAAACTTCAAATCATAGCTATTTAACAACAGATGAGCTCTACAGAATTCGTCATGTAGGGTAAGACAGAAAACCTTTCTCCCTCAGGACTTATTTCTACCTATCTCTAAAAGATTAAAAATAATTTATTTTTATTATAGTACAATAAGAAAGAAATCTTTATTGACCAGTTAAAGGCCACTGTATCTAAAAATAATTAGTTTTCTCAGGGAGACATTGATGCCTTTACCATTAGTTTCGCAGGCTAAAGGTGAAACAGGCATAATTAGCATCATTTGTTAAATGATGAATATCAAGTGGGTACCTAACTCTTACTATTCAAGGAAACTGGAAATAGATAAGATTATTTGTAGGAATTGCTGAGTTGCAAGAAGCTGAACATGTTAGTACAATGTAATATTTATTTTAGCAAAGAGTAGGCTATGTCCTGGAAGTCCTACTATAGCTTCTGGCCTGCTCAAACTGTTGCAACTTCATCCTTTGCCAATTAGACAAAAAAAAAAAAAAAATGCCTTCTCACTAGCACACAAAATAAATAGATTTAGTATTTTAAAAACAACATCAAAGGAAAATCCTGATGACTGCTGCAGTCATTAAATAGCTGATTAAAGTTCCTGCCATGTTCAATTTCTATCATTGTAATTAATGAATCGAAAGGGATTGTATGAAAATGTTTTATAGCATTCTTACTAGATGAGTATACTACCTCGTCAGGAGAGTAACGCTTTTGAGCGAAGCTCATCTATATATATACACGCAGTTTCTCAAGTTTCCTGGTTGAATTGTAAGTCAGACACATTGTTTTAATAAAATATCAGAAATGCCTTAAGAGGCAATTAATCTGGCCTCCTTACTAAGGGATTTAACTTTTGATTTTCTCAGAGCTCTACTTTGGACCCCTCTACTAGAATTCTTAAAGAGAAAGTCATAGTTAAAATACAGAAATGCCTGCTAACCAAGTAGGTAACTGTAGGCGCACCTAAAAGTAGACAAGATCTTAAATAGCACTACCACTTACGTGGAAGCTTTACTAACGAGATACTTTTTGTAAACCTGTAAGCCACACGCTGTTCACTGCTCTTGTTTCAGCACACACCGTGCTCAAATTAGCTTTACTGTAGGTAAGTCTGGGTGCTGCTGGCAAGTCGGCTGTGGTGTCACAGAACGTAGTATGGGAAGTTTGGGTAGTAAACTAAGGCGAGTAGCTCACGCTGAATGCGGTGCTGCTATGAACATATCACAAGCCATATCCAACCTATCCCTCCATACTAATGAACTACCAGCGGAAAACTGCAACTATGACACAAACCTATCTATACAGTCAACTGAGAATTTTGATAATAAAATCTAGGCCTTGTATGATTCAATATTCATTTTATTGAAAACTGACACTTGAAGAAATCAACATATATTTCCGGTCACCAGTATTTATCACCAGTTATCATTTTAGTTCAATTCCAACCTCTCCCTTGCACCTCCACAACCTCAACTGCTGTCAATGTTACACTTCTGGCCTCCCCCACTGATCCGAGATTTTAACTAATACTTCTGGGTGAGAGGAGGAGTGCTGCAGACCCAGATTTGTACTAAAGAAGGGGCTGAAATTGATTTTAAAGTAATTATAACCAGTTACTTTGGAGAGAAACTGTTGTGGGACCCAGAAGAATGAGGCAGCACAAAACTGGTATTTGTTAATTAAAAATCATATTCTGTCAAGTAAAAAAAAACTTGTAGGCTTGTATGAAAAGCATAGCTGAACTATTTTCAAAGTAAACAGCAGGAATCCACAGACAAAAGCTGAGCAAAGGATGAGTTTTGGGAACAGATACAGAAGGCTTAGATTTAAGAAAACCTAAAACTTTCTAGACCACTCCCACTATCAGCAATTTAGGCATATAATACTCACTAGAGAATATTTTACAGAGAATAAATATTTTGAAGACATAGAAAAATAGTTCACAGCATCAAGGTACCTGCAATATATTACCTTGAAATAAAACTTGTATTTAAAAGATTAAAAAGAGAAGATTATTCTTGTAGTGGTATCAACTTTTCATTCATACAAATATTAAGCAGAGTATATCTGTTTTTTCATATATTCACATTATTGCTTGCTACCACAACTGTACAAGGAACATATTCTTAACTTACATTAATGTTCATGTACAGTAATTTTAGATACCTAAACCAAATGTAAAAATATGATTGAGTTGCAATTAAAAAAACCCTATGTGCGAAGATATGTACAACTAAGATATAAGTAGAAGAAACAAAATACAACTGGCCTGACCCAAGCATACATCATATATCCAGTTAAAAAAAGTCTTATACTTGTGCAGAAAATAAGCTTTGTAAACCAAAGTGAGCAGAAGCAAGGGTGCAATAAATAATTATCTAACACATTTAAACTTACACTGTTGCCCAGTGTACCCTGCTTTGATTATTTTTAACACACGGCATCTGCATTTGCATCTGGAACTGTACTGTTCAAGATTTCAGTAACCTTTTTCTGCTTATGTGGCTTTAAAACAAACAAAAAAAAAAACCCTGAAAGGTCCTCTTGGACAATAAGTTTTAGTAAAACAAGTCCTTCTGCACTGCTGTGTACAGAATCTGGTAAACAGTAGGAATAAAGCTGATATATGGCATTAGCCTGAATTAAAACAGCTACATTATAAACTGCAGTACTAATATATTTTTGTGATCTTGAGTTCTACTAACCAGATGCATGCAATTCTCTCAGTAATTCTTCTAGTCTGAGTAAAATAATTCTATTTTGCTGCTTTATTTTTTAAACCTTTAAATTAGAACTTTTTCAGAACCAGCTGACAGGACTTCTTCAATAAAAGCACAGAGATTTCTACTAATGCAATGACATTTGGGTTCCAAAAAGCACAGTTTCAAGAAGAACTTTATCTCCTTCTTTTGTTGGAAGAGGCTAGCCAATAGAATAGCCAAAAGAAATAAAAATATTTACAATTGACTAGTCACTGACAAAAGTTTAGGAAGATCTTAGAAGGTACTTCAGCATGTAAATGAATGATTAACAGGACTTACACAATGTACAGTCAATCAATTGTGTCAGTTTGGGATAAAAAAATACCTGCTCACTTGTATACCATTTTCAGCTGTGTATTTATAGTAATATATATATGTACACACACGCGCGCACACATATAAAAGACTCTTTGAAAATCAAGATACATTGATAAACAGAAGTAGCAAAAGTAACAATAACTTAAGTAGTAGTTAACATTTGTGTGAAATGACTTTGCAGAGTTTGACCAAATGCACTTAGAACACACTCTTATTTAAAAAAAACAAACAAACAACAAAACAAAAAAAACAAACAAAAAAGAGTGAAAACACCACAAGATTCTGTAGAACCAATGCTATGTCACCACCAGGAGAGCACCAAGCAAGGCACCATTGGAAAGACAACATACTTGAATAAGTCTCTATAAATAAATCAAATGCTAATCTGGTCGAAAAATCGGTGTCTTTGGTAAAAATTCTATAAGGATGACCTGTACAAAAAGAAAACAAATATATATTAAATGGAAGATGGCAACAATCCAATTCTCTATCACAATGATAATTCACATGCTTTTTTTTTTTTTTTAAACGTACATCAAGTTGTGATGAGGATCAAAGATCGCAGTGCTTTTCTTAGGTAGGAGACCATTAGAAAAGTCATGTTCAATATAATTGTTTTGGGGTAGAAAACCAAAACTCTTAAAGTATCAAATTAAATTGGAAAAGTTTGCCTACCAATACCTAACACATCTAAACAAACTGAAATATGCTACTACATAATTATTCTTTAACATAATTCATTTACTTTATTAGGAAAAAAATTACAAAAAAGAGGAACATATTCATTAAGAAGAAACCAGAAGGCACAATGTATGCAAAGTTAATTTTCAATTACACATGCAATTCCCTTTACTACAAAATTGTTTCCACTTAACATAGGGTTCTAAATCATGCTTATAGTTCAAAACTTGTACAGAAAGGTGTATCAACCTTTGCAAAGTTCCCATATCTAACAAATCTTCAAGTAGTTAACAAGAAACTTGACTATTGCTTTTGTATGATTATTCCTATGGTCCCGATTCAAATTTAAACTATGTGTTTCTGAGCTGCGTACACATAGTAGGGTACACTCCAGAATACAATCCAAGCATTTATCCTACTTTACATAGAAAGCTTAAAAAAATGTTCACTTGTGCATTTTCTTTCTTCGGAGACATAGTCATAATACAGTAGTATGATTGTATTCATAAACAAATAAATGCATCTGGTAACATAACTATGGATTTTATCTACTTGTAAGGGGAGCTGGCCTCTAAGAAGTTAAAGGATTTCTAAATACTTTTGATTGGAAAGGAGAACACAGCTTGGCTGCTTGGAGAGTAAACACTTCTATCTCTGATAGCATACTGAACATCAGAAAAGAAGTAAGTCTGATTTTATTTCTAAGGCAAACACGTTTGAAATAATGAATATCAAAATCAGGTGTATAAGTTTATTTTTAGAGATATTCAGAAGTGACTTATTTTCAGAAGTGATACAAACTGCTCAAAATCTATTGATCACTGACATGAGACAATCACTGGTTGCTTCAGAGATACCAGGGCTTCTGATATTCAGGCAAAGTTTCAAAAAGGGAGCAAGAAGTAAAGCTGGAACACTGTGTTTATGCCAAAGGTGTAAGACTACCTTGTCTTTATTTAATGTATTTAATTATTTAATTTAGCACCTACAACAGTGGATTGAGAACCTCAAGTTGGCAAAGCACCAAGTTTTAGGTACAAGAGTCTAATTTAGATCACCTGTTTTGAAAAAAAAAAAAACTTGAAGATAAGTGTTTAGTATTTAAAACTAAATCATGAACACAACATTAAGGGCAGTTTTTAAGAGACTAGCAAATCAGTTCACTGAAAATGAGAAAATGGTACAGAGAAGTTTTGTAAAAAATTTCTCATTAAATACATCCAGACATAATATATTAGAAGTTCCACAAATTGAAAATAAAATCTTCCATCTTTATCCTGTAAAACTATATGCCCATGCTTACATATTATTAATGTAAACAGGTCAACAGATTTTAAATTGTATTTAATAGAATGAATGTTGATCTGTAAATGTTTTTGGGCCATAGTATTTACAAACTAGCATTGGACATGGTTTTTTTTCGAATTAATCTGCAAAACATTGGATGTGACATTCATTTAGGTAAAGCTCAAATCTACTTTCTGAAATTTGCTTTATTCCATTTTCAGTCACATCTTATACATGTAAACCAAAAAATTTTGTAGAATAGATGTTACAAAAAGTCTACTTATTCAGTGAACTGAATAAAACCATTCTGTAAAAAAAACATTTTAAAGATCTTATGTTTCAGGCTAGAAATAAGATCTAATGTAGAAACAGGAAAAAGGGGAAGACTAAAAGAAAATATTCTTTTAATATAATTTCCAACTATTTGATCATTTTAAGAATTTTTATATGCATGATAGCTTTGTTGTTTCAAAGAACAAAATACCATGTAATCACAGATACATAGGTATTTCTCAAAGGCTAATCTTTATTTTCAAAAAATTAACCCCTACTTCCTAGAGCATTAAAAGAAATGATGCAAATTCTAATGTTTCTTACATTTTAGCAGCTTAATTTCATCTATTCTATGTACCTCCAAGATATTTTGAAAATGGAAATAAAAACAGCACCAAAAAAGAGCAAGAAGGTTGCAAGCTAAACAAACTGAAATCCCACATGGGACATCATTCATTTTAAACCACATATAACTTCTCACTGTATAATTCCAAGAAGGGCTTATGGAGTCTCAGCCAAAGATTGAAGCAACTTAAAACTCCAGAGACTGACTTAAAAATATTTTAGTGACACCAATTGGAGATAAAGATACTTTCAAGACAGTTGAGGTAACGGGCAGTTAAAATCTAAAAAGGCTAAAGGTTTCTTAAGCTCCAACAGCTTAGTTGAAAGGTCTTCTTCCATACTTTTAGACTTGATTAGCATTATATAAAACAGCCATATCTGACTTGCTGCGTAACCAAAGTTGTGGTTATTCTTTATACAGCATCTAAAATTTCACACTCCATCAGCACATGTTCAAGCTATTTTATCTTGGCAATTAATTTATTATTTTTCAGAACACAGTGAAGCCTTGTTTTCAAGTCATTCATAACTTTATAAATCAGTCCTGCACATGAAACCATGCATCTGTGAACCGTAGAAAATCCTTGCACTCAGGCGATTAAGCTCCTGACACCTTTACTGATTAATAATCATGAAAAGAATAAGATCAGAAGCAAAATAAATGATCATTTAATAGAGAAACTCACAAAACAGCCCTTTAACTTACATATTCCATCATGTTATTCGTTTCACATTTCCTTTTGCTTAGTCTCCAATGCAAGCACAGCTAGACAAGGAGGAAAGAAAAAGAAGAAAAATGAGCTGTATTTTATTGCAGCACACAGACTAGCCCATTTGTCCACCTTTCATATTTTTCGTTCAACAAAAGCATCTGTTTCCATACTGTGCAATTCAAACTCCAACAGTACGAAGCTGCTCCCTGCGGCACTCACCTTGTGGTATAACCTATTGTTTTCCCATTCTAATAACTTCTCAATCGATCTTCGTGTCTGGAAGACAAATGAGAAAGAATTTTACTCTTGACTGGTTTTAGAAAAACTTTGTTTTGCAGCTGCTTTTGTGTGAAAAGGAGAGAGGTACAGGACAGTGACTGAGTACAGGGTGGTCTATAGTACTATCAAAATTTCTCTGGTATTAAATAGTAACTAGAAGAGAAACAACTTTTTATGACACCCAAATAACTATCTTCAACCATTTTGGAAGAAAAACTGTTCATATATATGCTTTCTTGGTTCTTATAGCAGTTATAATTTTAAAACCACAGAAATTTTGAAGTGATCTAAGTATAAAAGCAGGAATAGTGCTCCCCCAGTATCAGTGGTCTAAACGCATTGCTTCTAAGAAGGTCAGCATCTGAGCTGACAAATGTTGCAAACTGTTTTGCAATGCTGTAGGTCAAGTACAAATATGCAATTCTCTAAACAAAAGAGAAATTTTTGTTACTTTTATACCCAGATTTGAGAGACTGAAAACCAAATGCAGAAAGTTACAGTAAATAGCACAAATGAATATTACTAAATCTGTTATTTGTATAAAGAGCAAACCCAATATTTAGGATTCTAAAGCAAAGTTTTACTGCCTATCTTGTCCACACTTGACACTTCAGAGAGAGAATCCTGAAAGCTGTTCTGCACAGCTTTTTAAGATTATGCATGCTAGTATTAAAGGACATTCTGTGCTGTAAAGTTTCACAGCGTTTTGAATATAATTATTCAGTTATATTTACATTTGAGAAATACATTCTGACATTTATGGTCATTTGACTGCCAGAATATATACTGCTTAGCTCTAAATGGGATTTGCTACTGACTGAATAAAAAGAGGATAATTCATGGTGCCAGGTGTTAAGATGAGACCAACAGAGCTGCAGGTGCAAAAAGGACAGAGCAATGACAAGGATCAAATACAACTTAGTGCAGCTGCAGCTTCCTTACAAGGAAGGCAGAGAGGGGTGAGGGGAAGGGATGAGAAAGCATCTTGCTGTTATTACTACAAAATACAAGTACTGTTAATGAACCTAAACAAATCAAACTAAATGCTCTTATGGGGGGAAACAAGAATGCCTAAGTATAATAAAAATTAGACAAAAAATTATTCACTTCCCACCAAATATTAACATCTTAACATCAGTTTCTCTCTAGTTTAATACTGAAGCAGTTGTGGGGAAATACATCTAAGCATGTACTGAGGTCACATGACTAAAAATTAGATCATTGCTATCTATGAGCAATCACTACACTGAATTTTTATTATGTTTTATTTTAAAAAGCACAAGTCAAGGAATTATCAGAAGGTGGATGTGCCAGTGACTAATTTATCACATCAAGTGGGAATTGAGTATTTTTGGGTTATTGTTATTATTATGTTTTTAAAGACAGTGCCCTTTAACAATAATCAGTAGACCTCACTTGTTTCTTTGTAAAGATAGCCTTTTAGAGTCTGCTCTCCTTTTAAATGAAAATAGGGCAGCAGTTATGGTCACACTTTTGTTAATTTAGTTGCCAGTCAGCTCCAAATCAAAAGAAAATAAGGCTGCAGAGTGTAATTAACATTCAGTTCAGTCGTTTTGTCCCTTGTCTAGCCCCCAAGCTTTGTTAAAATTGCCATCTGAATGCTGAAGGCTGTAGGGAAATCGATTTGATTCTAATCGCACCATGAAAAGAACATGATCTAACTGCTTTCAGCCCTCCGTAAATCTGTACTAGGTCTTTAGCACAATGCAACTTCCAATTTAAAAAGCACTGAATGTCTCGTCAATGACTTTGTGAAGAAAAAAGAACAAGGAGCAGACATAAAAATTCCAATAGTTGTTTAAGCATTAAAGTTCATTTGCATCACAGCAAACCTGAAAAGGGCTGACCTCTCAAACCGCCTCTCAGGTCTATGAAGTTGTAGCCTTGACAAGCTCACATTGACAGAGCTCATTGACTCTGAAAGGCTACTCTATCAATGGTGAAAAATGGCAATAGGTTCTACTCTGAGCAGGCATCTGCCTGCCCACCCGCTGCTAAACCAATGGCAAAACTGATTCAAAACCTGAATCTACCTTGTAATCTTCCTTTCCAGGACCTTTTAATAATAGATTAAGATCACTATACAATTTAATTTCATTGTTTGCCCCAAATAGTGTGAAAAACATCCAAGCTTTTCAAATTCCAATAAAATTACATATATATATATTACAATACATACACATAAATAAGAAATTGATAGGTAGTTATGAACTATTAATTGGTTTATTTAAATAAGAAGCCAGTTTAAAGTCATTTGACTACCGTGAGTTAAAAACACATGCAGCCTCAAGACCATGATTATTTATGTTTCCAGAACCTTAAATGTAATCCTTCCTGTAGTATAATTTGGGATAGTCATAGCTCCCAAATCACACCATATTATGAATACAGAAATGTTAACGAAAATTAGACTGTAAAATATTTCTGCAAACCTCAGAGCTTGGAATAGAAAGAAATGAATTAAACAGCATTGCACAATTCACTATAGTAAGTTTTCTTCCTACTTGACAGGTGAAAAAAAGCACTTGCACGTGCAGCTTAATTAATCACCGCTCTTGACATCTCAGTGATTTACAGTGAGGAGCAGGTGAGGATATACAAAACCAGAAAGGAACACTTGATTTGAGTGTAGCATTTCCAGCACACTAGGATGACAAGCTTATATATTCTATCAATGGTGTACAGAAAAACCCATACAGCAAATTATTTGTTAGCCGCAACAAAAGCACAAATTAGGTGGAAGAGAGACTTGCTTATTAGGAAGATTTAATACTATGCAGCTTTTAATTTTTTTTCCTTAAAAAAAAAAATCAACCCAATATTCGCGCAAAGCTAAAACTGCAATTCAAGTACACTTTTTAGCATACCAATGATAAGAAAGTATGCTTTGTAACATACCCCGGGAAAAAAGTAGATAGCCTTTAATGTTATCCGCAGAATGTTGTGAAATAGACCTCTTCAATCAACTATCTAGATGCAATGTTTAATGAAATATTCCTGTAAAATAACTGATTCTTTCAAGTTATTCATGTTTGACTGTCTTTTGAAAAAACAGACTACCAAAAAAGCTCAACTCAGAATACACTTTCACCAATGCTTATTGCTCCCAGTTAAGTGAAGTTTTGGCCCTTAAACACGGAGGAAAAAAAAATAGGAAGACCAAGTACGAACTTTTCATGTAGAAACAAGGCAATGCTGAATACAAATAGTGTGTTACCTGTATTGCAACTGCAAGACCTTTCTGTTATGTCTTTGCAGTGTCTAGTGAAGTTAGCTTACAATTCCAGATGCAGTTATTATCTGGACTGGGAGGCTGCGCAGCCACAGGGCCCCCTTTTGCAGTGCATAACCTGGAACATGCACGCTACACTAAACCATACTAGCGAATGGGCCAAAGCCCCCTCAACTCCTGCTGTAAATCAGTGAATGACTGGTACAATATTAAACAAAAGGATCTTACATGACTCCCAAAATGGTGCTAATTTGAGTACCTCCCTTTGTTTCCCCACTTAAATAAAGACAACATGGACAGTAACAACACGATACTCCACTATCAGTTTTATTCATAGTCGTCTGGGAAGAACAGAAGAATCTCCCACTACATGCATTTGATCTTCAACTTCTCATCTGAAAACTCCAAAACATACATAAATGTAATGCAACATTAGTCAAATAAATAGTATGTGGAGATTTTCAAATTCCTTCATATAAAACTCTACCACAACCAAGTATTAATAATTTTGAATATTGCCCTGAAAAAATACACTCTGTGCTCAAATTTCAAAGTACAAAGAGACCAATTTAAGCAGATTTTTGTTGATTCTCATACGGCCAGAATTTGTATTATACCCCATGGAAGAAAGGCAAAAGATCCTATCAGATGTCTGAATTATACCATCTCCGCTCAAAGAGAGAAATGATGGAAGCAGGAATTTCTGTTCATTCTCCAAACAAAGACATACCTGGCTACAAAATTTATACCCAAGTAATTTAGTTATCACAGAATCATTAAGGTCGGAAAAGACCTGTAAGATGAAGTCCAACCATCAACTGACACCACCATGCCCACTAAACCACATCCCACAATGCCACGTCCACACATTCCTTGAACACCTCCAGGGATGGTGAATCCACCACTTCCCTCGGCAGCTTATCCCACTGTTTCACCACTCTCTCAGTAAAGAAATTTTTCCTAATAACCAGCCTGAACCTCCCCTGGCGCAACTTGAGGCCATTTCCCCTTGTCCTGTCGCTAGTCACTTGGGAGAAGAGACCAACACCCACCTCTCCGCAACCCCCTTTCAGGTAATTGTAGAGAGCAATAAGGTCTCCCCTCAGCCTCCTCTTCTGCAGACTGAACAACCCCAGCTCCCTCAGCTGCTCCTCATAAGACTTGTGCTCCAGACCCCTCACCAGCTTGGTCACCCTTCTCTGGACACGCTCCAGCACCTCAATGTCCTTCTTGTAGGGAGGGGCCCAAAGCTGAACACAGGATTTGAGGTGCGACCTCACCAGCACCAAGTACAGGGGCATGATCACCTCCCTGCTCCTGCTGGCCACACTGTTTCTGATACAGGCCAGGATGCCGTTGGCCTTCTTGGCCACCTGGGCACACTGCTGGCTCATATTCAGCCGGCTGTCAACCAACACCCCCAGGTCCTTTTCCAACAGGCAGCTTTCCAGCCACTCCTCCCCAAGCCTGTAGCGTTGCATGGGGTTGTTGTGACTCAAGTGCAGGACCCGGCACTTGGCCTTGTTGAACCTCATACAATTGGCCTGGGCCCATCCATCCAGCCTGTCCAGATCCCTCTGCAGAGCCTTCCGACCCTCGAGCAGATCAACACTCCCGCCCAACTTGGTGTCATCTGCAAACTTGCTGAGGGAGCACTCAGTCCCCTCATCCAGATCATCAATAAAGATATTAAACAAGACCGGCCCCAAAACTGAGCCCTGGGGGACTCTGCTTGTGACCGGTCATGAAGTAGATTTCACTCCATTCACCACGACTCTCTGGGCTCAGCTGTCCAGCCAGTTTTTTACCCAGCGAAGCGTGCACCTGTCTAAGCCACAAGCTACCAGCTTCTCCAGGGGAATACCATGGGAGACAGTGTCAAAGGCTTTACTGAAGTCAGCACAAACAATGAAATTTAAAGTTAGAAGATAACTGAGTCACACAACTGTACACTCACTTTCAACATGCCACAACATCCCCCAAGTCAATTTTGAGGCCCATATTGGTGCCACAAATGTGCCAAAGCTGTACTTGGAACGCACATAACTGAATTACACATATCTTTATCTTTGCTGAGAAAGTCCCCACCTTGAACACTGTATCACAAATAAACCCTTTAGAAACCATAAATTGGTAGGATTCTCATCTTACTAAGGAATTCTCTATTTGTGAAGGGCAAAGATGACAAAGGTGAAACCTGAGTTGTTTTCAGATCCTGACATCCTGGAATATCTGTTTCAGCACATACAGTAGTTTAAAAAGGTGTCTGTTCAACCATGTAAGTGTATCTTGCATCATCTTTCCTATTAGTAGCTAGGATATTTCTAACTAGAGACTATTGTAAGGGTGCTCATCCCAGAAGCCACTGCAGCATCCATGCAAGAAAGTGAGTGAAACCCATACTACACAGATTGAAGAATATCTGGAAATAAATGTAGCGTTATGGTGCTTTTTGTACAGTCTTGAAATAGCTGCTCTGTCCAACAGGATTACTATTGCTGCATCTTGTCTTACCTCACAGATGATTCTGGGCAGAAAGTGAGCTCAGACCAAAGCACAGATCAAAGCTTCTGATCAGGCAAAGAGAAATATAATCAGCAGAATTCTGGAGCAGAAGAACTGACAACATCAAGTTGACCTCAGGAAACTTCCCATTCTGAAAGATATCCCTGAGGATATTGTCCCATATCCTCACATGACCCATAAACTGACCTAATTTTTACGGGTCTCCACCCTGGGTTGGTACATCACAGACAGATGAATTTAAAGCCTAATGAATCAAATCAGATCAACTACTTTCTGAAAAGGTCTCTTCCACCACGTTGTCTGCTGATAAAAAGAGGAGAGCAGCGTTATTTGACATTACTGCATGTAACAGCTTTTAATATCTAAGCCAAAGACAATTCCTCAGAGACTCTGGTTACGTTGATTCTCAAACTCCTAGACTGTTTAAGAAAGCACTAAAGCCATGAAATATGTGGAGAACGGAGAAGGTGTACAGAAACATACACCTCATGTACATTATCCAGAAGTACAGTGGAGAACATCTTGCAGTATTATCACCAATGTATTAACTGATGGATACTGGATGAGTATTTTCCAAAGTCATTTTGGTCTGCAGTAGAAACATGTGGCAGAGAGAAATTATCAAGGAAAGTTCCTAAATGTTGAGAGGAAATTTATATAAGACTTTTGTAATCAAATATAGACAATCCAAAAGACTCAAGATGCTAACTTGACACTTTAGCCACTGGATATTTCAGCTGTCCTATAAGAGCCAAGTCACCAAATAAGTGTAACTAGCTGCTTTCTGTAATGATGTGACAGCGACTAGAGCCAACCATTGTGGAAACTTCATACTATGGAGAAGCCTTGTAGAAGAAATGGTCTTGACCTCGGCAAAATTAACACACTTCCCTTGAGAGGGCCTAATTGAGATGTGGAAAAACACATTTCACAGGCAAACAGATGTTGAACAGATCAATGAAGCATCAGGATTATAACTGATGTTGTTACTTGAATTTGTAAATAAAGAATTGTAACTCTCTTATTCTACGATTAAGTTCTAGCTCTGATTCTCTGTCATTATAAGGAAACAAAAACCATGAAGGTCCATTCCCTCTAAACAAATTATTCAAATCTGGCCATGACAATCTAAAGCATCCACCTCACAGAAAGGGCCACAGAAAATGAACACGTAAGATTGAATTGACCATAACAGGGATGAAAATAGGATTGAATCTCCACCAAATAACTTATCTGGTGTCCTCTACTGTGGGAAATTATAAACTGAACATGAATGAAAATTCCACCTCTATCTTCTCTTTTAAGGTTACAGAGATGTTAATTTGGGTCTCTGTCATTTATTTCCAATATATCCAGTAATATGCTATGGAACATAGTTCAAGGCCAGTGCAGGTGGAGAAACTAAAGAGTGTGAGGTTACATCTCTACTAGGAAATTAAACTGTGCCTAGAAACATTCCCATTCACTTGAAGCCAGCTGGCAGGGAACAGCTTACATCTATATCAGTAAGTTTTCATAACCTCTGAACCACTCATAGTGCCTGAAGCATACCGATAGTGCCTAGGAATTGTTACACAATACAGACTCAGAGCCTGCCAGGGACCTCTCTAAGAGTACAAATTATAAAGCGCCAATTCCTAGGAACACTCCCAGGTTTAATTTATTAGTATGTAGGAAGCCTTTGACTCCTGCTGTTAGGAGTGTCTAAGGGCAGGGGCCAAGAATGGAAGAGAAGCTACTTGGCCAGAAAGACTGAAAGGCAGCACAACTTAACAAAATAACTCTAGAAGGCCCTGTAAAATCCAACGCTTCACTAATGCGCATGCTGAAGAGAATGATCCCTCTGAAAGGGACAGCCTCTACAGTGCCTTGCCTGTCTAGGATTGAACCAGAAAATTATAGAATCCCAAGTAGGTTGATCCTGTAGCTAGTGAACCAATTTAGAAAAAAATAAATCTGGCTACTTAAAAAGTATTTTCCATCACCATCATCATTATTGTTCCAAATTCAGCAATTTATTCCAAAATTCAGCAAAAATAATTTTTATGGGGAGCAAAATTAAAAGTACCTAGTCACTTTCCACTTTATATGTTTGTTTGGTATGGTAGAAGACTTATCAACTCCTAGTCTTCTCTTTTGTAGAACTGCCCCCTTCATCCTCCCAACTGTTTTGTCAGCAGTCATGTTTCTTGAACTACTTTGTTTTTGTTAAATAACAAGTTACTTTATTGATACATACTGCTTAAGTTACTGAGAGTGCTCCGCTTAGGCAGAAAATAACATTTTACCCTGGTTTGTTTAATAAAGTGAAAAAGTGAATACATCCTAAAGCAAGACTACTTTGAAAAAAGCAAGAGAAAAGGCACAGAAGTATCACTACCTCACACTTGCCAACAGCCCATTCCAGTTTTATGTTTGTTTTACAGTAACACAGTATAACAAGTTATTGTTCAGTGAAATGCTTTCTATTTATCTTACGAATTTCAGATAATTTTGCAGATAATTCTTTCTTTTTCAGATAATTCTTTCTTCAGCGTTTGCATATGCTCCCTACTTGGCATCATCCATGAGTTGCTAAAGACAGAATCCTAAAAATGACCCTTCCTAACCTGATTTCCAAATCTGATAACTAGCTAGACCATTTTTAGCATGACCTTTCAAAATAACTCTATGTGAATTTCAACCAGCTCACATCTGTTTTTTCAGAAACATGTCACATTGGACATGAAAAGTATACAAAAAGCAACATTAAAACCAAACCACTGCATGATCTATGGCTCCCTCTATATACCCTAGCCGTCACAATGTAAAAGGTGCTATAACATGGAAATGTTAATCCTACATGTATTATTTTGATTAATATTAGAATGTCCAGAGATATCATTCTAATTACAAATACAATTAAATTTTAAATAGCATTTAGAATATCCACTATAGAAACCAAAGATATATGCTGCGTTTAAGATTAATATAAAACCTATTATTAAGAACACATGAAATTACAAATTTAACTTTCGAATACGTATTTTCGAAATACTAAAGGATTTGCATTTGAACTATAAAGAAACAAACTAATATTTTGTGATTTACTTACATTTGTAAGTATTCTTCATGCCAATCTTATTACCCTGCCCCCCCTCCCCCTGCAGGTTTGCAAATTAAAAGACATGGCAGAACTATCTGCTCCCACACCTTATTATGCACCAACTCACTACTCTACCCTTTAGGAAAGCACATGAAAACCTGATAAACCTTTACAGGGTGCTCTGAAGGAAATAAAATCTGATTTCACAGATTAAAAAAATAATAATCACAGAGCTATACACACGATGATTTCACATTTATAGTGTTCTACAAGCTTTGCCACTAAGTTCAGTACGTGGAAGACTTTATGACTCTTCTGATCAAAACTATAGTGAACAATTTTTAAAGAAAAAATATACCAGGTCTGAATCTTCTGAATTTTTTGAAGTTTTCATTTCATAGCTAATACTAAAAAAAGACATGATTTTAAAGACCTCTGAATATATTTGAAGACAATGGTCAAGAACACGTATTTGATACATACAAGCTCTCCTTTAAAAAAGTTTTACTAAGCTGACTAAAGCCAATGTAAAGATCACTTGTGTTCTAGTTAGGATAAACAAAATAAATACATTAAAATTTTAAAGATTCTTCCAAACCAAATTACAATGTAAATTGTCATGACAGAGACTTCAAAAACAAGGTACTCTTCGTCTTATGTAATTGCTTTGATGAACTGCTTGGAAAAGCATTATGGTATTAGAGTATCTCCAGTGCCAAGTCCCTGGCAGATAGGCAGAGGAGAAAAATATATATTCTCTTCAGTTTTGAAAATAAATGTAATGTATTAATAGCTTCAATAAACTGAGCTAATGTATTTTAACATCAGTATCATCCACTGACAAGCAAGACTACCGTATTTACGAAAATTCATTCCAGCTCCTCCACCACATATTTAATTTAATCAATACCTTGGAAGTTGTAATTAGCTTATGTTTATACAGCATGCTGAAGATGTAAACTGCTACATAAGTGACAACTAATGATGAGGCTTAAGCAGCATTCATCAGCTTTGTGTGAATTCACAAACAAACAAGTAGCTCTTGAAAGTATTAGTACAGATCACTTAAATATCTCATTCTATTCATTTTAAGAGATTGCCCATGAACATTCTGAAACATGCAATTTACATGAACAATACCAGCTTTTAAGAAATCTAGTGGTACTGCAATTCTATCATAGCTTTCATTGTTACTGTTTCTGTTGAAATTATTTATCCTATTTACACATTGGGAACTACAGCATTTAGTTAATACTGAAAATGAGTGTCAATTCACTTGAAAAAGTGGCTTCAAATGGGCACCTCAGCCTGTAGTCCTTTTTAAATTATAATTCACTATGTCATTCTTTTTATTTAAAGAACAATAACTTAAAGACTTAACATTCATTTGTACAATCTGGAACTTGTCCCAGAAAGGATGGTACAAACTATGAGTAAAACTGCTGAAGATCATTGATGATCTAGATCTGCAAACGAGGGACTGCATTTCCTGTAATTTTCTTGCAGCTTTTATTCATTAAAATTGAACCAAGGCCCCATAAAAGGAGAGAGGCAATAAGATATTAAATCAAATTAAACATTTATTCTAGTGGTGGAGAATAGCAGGCTTTTTCTCAAATACCTCAATGAAAAAGAAGAAAGGAAATAATACTGTACAAAGACTTCCAAAACTAGCAATGAACAAAACACTGAAAAGAAAAATATAGTGAAGGGAAAGCTTTCATTGCATGGAAGTGCATTAAAGTGATATAATTAACAATTAAGCTTACAAATGTCTGTGACTTAATAAATTCCCAGTTTGAAGTACATGCTGATTTAAAGAGACAAACACATAACTTATTTTTCACTGCACAGAAATAAGCATATATATTCCCATTATACACAAACTTTCAATATTTGTCTGTAATTTCAAAAAACATATTTACATTTGTGGTAACATTCCCATGTTAGAATTAAAAAAGTCAGTGAAAGGTAGTAAAAATACAGAATACAGAGAAAGATTAAGAGAATTATTTTAACTTCACAAACCCTGAAGCTGCAGCTTGCATTTTGTCTACATGAACCTTAAAAAATGTTTCTCTAAAAAAGAGCTGCAAAGTATAGCAGCAATTTAAGAGTATGGTAGACTGATTCAGCCTCATTAAAACTGGCATTTCTTAATTGGTCCTTCTGAGAAAAAAATACTCTTCTGTATTAAAAATAAGCAATTCTTTAGCTGAAACTGTTGTTTCATTTAATAAAATCCTTAACTTGAGAAACACTCCCACTTGTTAGCTTACTGTACATGCAATTCAACAAAACAAATATGTTAGTCTTCTATTTCAGTACGAAAGGGCAAAGATGAAAGCTGGTATATTTTTACTGTGCAATTAAAACATGTTCTACACAAATTTCAGTTCTACATGGGAACACTCCCATCCTGCTTTAAGAAATCAAACTCTCTAATTACAGGCTCTTGGAATTCTTTCGTGATCACTGCAGCAAAGGATGTAACACAGGCCAGTTCCAAATAACTGTCCTTTCACTAGGAATCACTTAGGACAGGGCTGAATTAGCCAAGCTCTGTGGGCAACATTTCTCAGATAAGTGCAGGTACTGTAAAATACGTAGTTTTTTATTTATTGTTCATTTGTTATAAATTGTTTTACGTTATGAGTGTCAGTGGGAAAGAATCCATTGTATCTAAAAGTTGAAGGGAAGAAACAGGCACATGTCACCCTGGATCCCTGTTTCCTCAAGAAGTGAATCCTGGCTGTTGTGACTATACCTATGGCTGGAGTCTGGCCAGTGAAAGGAGATCTGAAGAAGTCAAAGCATGGAAGATCATTTGATCAACACAACCCTCTTCCAAGACCCAGTGAAGTCAGAGACTAGCAGTACAAGAGTTTAAATATAAGTGATTACTTCACACTGAATAGATTAGTCTGCTATGTATCAGCAAAACGGTGGCACTAGCAGCAAACCAAAATAGTCTATGGATTTAATTTTTTTTTTAGTGGAAGAATATGAAGTTGCTTCTTGTCACAGTTCTACTGGAATCTACTAAGCAAATTACAGATTCGAACCTAGATGAACCAGGTTGTATTTACTACTGCTGTTGATTTGCTGAGCAACTCCAGGTAATTCACATCATGCACTGTCTCTCACTTAGCCCACTTCTAGGAAAATACATACAATTAGCTTTTTGCACTTGTCATAGCACTTTGACATAAACTGATGGGAAGTCCTGCATAAAAGAAAAATCTTACAAGCTTGTGGATGCAATTCAGTACTGAGATCTTAAAGGGTACAAAACCTGTAATTCCAGGTAAGAGGAATTTAAAGAATTTAAATCACTTTGTACTTTCCTGATCTTGGTCTACCAAGAAATAAGGTTGAATCCACCCATACCTATTCAAGCAACTCAAGTGGCAGTAACTTTTTATTGCTTTTCTGCGAGTATGAGTCCTGACTAGAATCATTACAAATTCTTCTGCTTGTTTCCTATACTAGAATTTGCAAGTATGTCCTTGAAAATACGCCACAGCTTTCCTCCTTACCTCCTCTACCAGAAAAAAAAGTCTTTCCCAGACAGGTCCAGGATTAAGAGTTATAGTTTGGGAAAGCATTCTTGTGCCTTTCATTTTGTCTTTAAGAACACGAGTTAATTAATTCTTCTCTATATTATACTCTCCAGATGCCGAGCGAACACCAAGTTCCAGATTCTCTGTCTGACAAACAACCCTCTAAGCAGACATCCATTTGCTGAGCTGCTGAAACGGACAAATTATGTTGTCAGAACACCTGAAGTCTCCAGATTGACTTAAATCATTTTCATTCCGGAGGAATAATCAAACTGCCTAAACACAGCTATTCAGTGCCACCAGTGCCCAGCACCACTGTACCATCCACAGTAGCACAAGATACTGTGTTTAGGCGGCTGAGTCTTAACCTCAATTTCCCTAATGCTGGACATCCAAGCTTAAGCCTGAATCACCCAATCTTAAGTGCATGAAAAGGTGCGAAGGTCCGTAAGTGTCTCCTGATACCAGCTTTAACAGGAAAAAGGCAACTCTAGGATGACTTCTGGAACATCAACCCCAAGTTTCTGCCCTTGCTCCTGCTGTTCATTCTCTTTCCAAGACTCTTCTGTCTTTATGCAGTCTGTATATTACAGCAACAATTACACCACTAACCTCTTTCCAGCCTCCTCTGAACACAGTATCCATGTATTTTTTTTCAGATTTATCCTTTTGGAAGGGAGCTTACCTTAACTCCTATCCCATGCAAACTTCAACAGAAGTATTTCTCTAACTGTGGTTTCAGAGGGTTCCCACACAGAACCTCCTTCCTCATCTTCAAACTCTGTTTTCTGCACCCAGATGCTACAAGCCCTTGCCTTTTTTCTGACTTTGTTTAACAACGTATAAAAATTTGATTATTTGTGACTTCTGGTAATAGATTAAGAAGCCCCAGTTTAGAAGATGAGGGCTTGTGGCATCAGCCCCTACCATGTTACATCCTGCTATCGTTTCCTGCTACAACAGCACATTATGTGAGAAAAATGGGTCAAACTAAAGAGCACCAGAAGCTTTCTCCTCTAGAAGTTAAACATGGACAGTAGCAATGCAAGCTTCCCTTGTGTTTGTAACAAACAGAGCTAGGCCTAGAATGGTAAAGGTAGTCTTCTCTGCAATCTAGTTAAGTCACCAACTTATCTGTTGAAACAATCAGCAAATTCTAATTTCTTGTAACATACTTTCAGAATATGGATATACAATGATGCTACAGGAAACACTAGTTTGTGACAGCTTAAAGACAGAAAACCTAGGGTTTGATATAATTCACACTGATGCCAACATTTTTTTTTCCCAACGTTACCAGGAGGCTTTTCTACCTTATTTCGTATACAATTAAAACTAGCCTTAAGTAATCTCTCAAAGGGACTAAGCATTAAGATCTTAACATAGAAAGTTAGGTGATACAAAAATGCATATAGATTTTGTTATGATCAGTGTTCATCCCTTAAATATTTTTAGAATGCCTTGATTTACTGACCCTGTAAAATGAGGACTTTGATAAAGAAAATCATGATGTTCAGTGTACTGAATTGTACAATTTGCAGCAGTAAGAGGTATTACACAAGAAAGAATATACACAAGCCTTGCCATGAAATGGAAAGATGAACAGTACTAATAGTGAGGAGAAGATGGGGAGGCACAGAGGCTTCCTGCAAAGTAGTAAAATAAGACTAGCCAAAGACAATTTTTATGCACATGAAAACAGAAGAGATGGGAGGGTAGCCTAGTTAACTGCACTGAGGAAAAGAAAGTGAAAAACAGGCACGTGCAATAAGCTTCTGTTGTGAACAATACACAAAGTGCCAAGTGTACACAAGCAAAACACTACTTTCTAGTTCTTAATGTAAGAAAAGAAAACTTACTCATCTACAGCTTGGAAGGAAAATCCAAAAAGAAAACCCAATTATTACCTTTTTAAAAAATTGCCTTTTTAAACAAATACTTATGGCTATTTGGGCCACAGCATAATCAGGAGCTCCTCAAAACAAACTGCCACTCAATCACTGCCCAATTCTGATAATCCCAAATAAAGTATCACAGAGAAGATGCAGTTTTTAAAAAAAAGTATGTCGAAAGTTACTTCAGTAATAATAACTGCTGTACAGTACATGATTCTAGCAGAGACATTCAGTTACACTACCACTCATTGAGTTATAAGCTCAAAGTTCTGACTGGTGTCTGTTGTAACCTTAACTAGTATGACAGACAACTGATACCAAAATATATGAAATCAAACTGATTTAAGTCCTAGCAAACAGTTTTTAAAGGTGGGGCAGAAAAAAGACCAAAACAAAATGAAAAGAAACCCAGTACAATTCTATCAAAAATTATATGAACAGTTCAACTTACTCTTTTACTGAGGCAGATAACTGGCCACATACTACAACCTAAAGTGCAGCAGCAGCAAAGGCATCCACATAGTAGCCATCGTACATTAACTGGAAGGTTCTTCTTAAGACAACTGTTAACTCTACTGATGCTGGCTTTAAATTCTTCAGGTGCAACCTACAAGGGGCAGGGGGGGGAAAAATAAAACCAAACTAGTACCATACACCTGGAACTCTTGTTTTTGTAATTAAATCTTAACTCTAATTCCAAATTCCTATTCACAGATACTCACCTTTCCAGTTAAAGATGAAGGAAATTCTGCTTCAAATTTGTTGCTTAGTCCAAACCTGCAAAAGCAAAATGAAGATCGTCCCAAAATTATAAATAACCCCAATCCATGCCACAAGTTACAAGCATCTCATAACACCCTCCAGGTTCATACCACAACAGCATTAATTTCAGGAAAAAATAGTTGTTACTAAAAGTAATTCCTAAAATTATCCTAACAGACAAAAGTACACCATTGTACACAGTTTGAAATCCATCTTGCCTATAGTTTCTTCTTAAAGTTCTGTTGATACTGTTGACTCTTCCCCAAACTTAGCAAAATCTTTATAAGCAATAGCGGCAAGCATGAAAAGTGAAGTACTTACAGGGAGAGGGGAAGTAAGTTAAGGCTACAGTTTTAATTACCTCCCTCCTCCACCAGTATAGATGTATCTTGAAGAAAGCTCATCCAGTGAGTGCTATTCCACTCAGGCCCTGCTAAATAACTATTCTAAGCATAAAAATGAATCAATACCAGCTTGTTTATTCAGAAAAAAAATACACTAGTAAGTTTCAGAACACAAAATACTACCTAACAAAACATGATTTAAATGATAACTAATTTGAAAGAAACATACCAATTACGAATGTAAAGCAATGACGCAGTTTGAGGTGAGCTGGAGTTACTGACTATTCTGGGTTTCAGAAGATCTAAAGGTTAGAAGAGTTTCACCTTGTCTATAAAGAAAATGTTTTCAGTCTTACAGTTGGCTGGTTGGGTTCATGAGTGGATGAACTTCAAAGAAAATTTGAGTATTTTCTGGCATCTGGTCTAGGCAGTAACTTCTAATAGGGACTATACAGTCTAACAAAGTCATTAATAAAACTATGACTGGCTACTAATTTGATAAACAGCAGTCAGTGTAAAATGTAAGTTGTCATTAATAAACTTCTGAATATAAACCAAAGCAGTCTTACAATCAGATACTACAAACAACACAAATCAGAAATTAAACTGCTCAAGACTTGAATATTGGCAGCAAGACCTATCACACATTGCTCAACCATATGCAGAAAAGCTTACCTGTGCCTTGATAGTTGAAGATTTTAAAGACATAATTTGCTTTGACAATATGTTTATTGAGCAGCTAGGTATTTCTCAGGAGGTTGGTTTGGGTTTTTACTAAACTGAATGATCTGCATGCCAATAGAGAACTTTGTCCAAGTAATCAAATGGGCAGTTAAGTGCTGTACCAATGGTGAGCTACTGTGGAAGGGCCTCACAAAACCCAGTGGACAAAAGGTAACAGATGAGCTTCTGCGTAGAAAAATACAAGGTGGTGAATCTTGGGAAAGCTAAAGCTATGCTTATGTGACACTCAGCTAAAGTTTGGCAGCTATAACTCACCAGACAGATCTTTTATCACCACTTATTATTACCTTAAACATCAGCTCAATACAAGCAGCAGCCACCAGAAATAGCGATAAAATAATGGGCACCACTAGGAAGGTTATTAAGAACAACACAGAGGGCATCATTTTGACTCTCCATAAAACCCTCATATACCCACATATTCAGTACTGGGTGCGGTTTGGCATCCACATTTCATGGAGGACTTGGTGGAGGTAAGAGAAAGCAGAGAGAAGTAAGACTAATATTAAGGGAATAAAGCAGCTGCCTTAGGAGACTAACAAGGCTGACACTAACCTGGAAAAGAGAAGGCTGAGGGGGGTGTATGATCAAAGCACAAAGATTCAGGAAGGCAGTGGATAAGGTGAATGATTAACTGTTAATCACCAAATCCCACAACAGAGGACACTCACTGAAACTAGTCACAGATTGGTTTAAAACAGATAAAAGAAAGTGCATCTTTAAGCTGCAAGTAGCAAACTTCTGGGTTTGTTTCCACTTGAAATTACTGACGCAGACTGTGCCAATAGATTTGAAGAGAGACTACACAAGTTCCCTGACAAACAGACACTAAAGGAAAGACGATGTTGAAGTATACATTACCTCACACAACTGCAGATGCCAGAGAGTACAAGGAGTATGGACACCAGGAACAGCTAGACTTGCATGCAACCCATAAGTAGCAATGCCTGTTGCCACAGTTTGCAACAGCATGCTGGGCTAGATAATTTATGAATTTGACACTGTAGGTGATTTTTACATATGGTCTCAAGGAAAAGTAAACAAGTCATCTCCCTGTCACTGACTGCAGCCAGTAGAATGATAGAAATATAGAATAATTTGGGTTGGAAGGGACCGTCAAAGATCATCTAGTCCAACCCCCCGTCACTAGATAAGGTTGCTCAAAGCCCCATCCAACCAGACCTTGAACACTTCCAATGATGGGGCATCCACAACTTTTCTGGGCAACCTGTTCCAGTGTCTCACCACCCTTATCATAAAAAATGTCCTCCCTACATCCAAACCAAATCTATGCTCTTTCTGTTTAAAACCATTGCCCCTTGTCCTGTCACTACAGGCCCTGGTGAAAAGTCTTTCTCCATCTTTCTTACAAGCCTCCTTTATATATTGAAAGGCCCCAATAAGGTCACCCTGGAGATGTTACTTACACATAAGTTACCTAACATACTGGAGTACTGTAATTAGTATAGTAGCTCTGCAACTCCTACAAATCCCTTAAAACTGGTGAAGTAACAAATGAAAATTATTAACTAGAGAAATATATAGCAAGTTTACCACTTCAATACAGAACAAAGAAAACCCATACTTACTGGAAACATACCTCTACCATCGAAATTACTGTTGAATAGAATCACAGAATCACTAAGGTTGGAAAAGACCTGTAAGATGAAGTCCAACCATCAACTGACACCACCATGCCCACTAAACCACATCCCACAATGCCACGTCCACACATTCCTTGAACACCTCCAGGGATGGTGAATCCACCACTTCCCTCGGCAGCTTATCCCACTGTTTCACCACTCTCTCAGTAAAGAAATTTTTCCTAATAACCAGCCTGAACCTCCCCTGGCGCAACTTGAGGCCATTTCCCCTTGTCCTGTCACTAGTCACTTGGGAGAAGAGACCAACACCCACCTCTCCGCAACCCCCTTTCAGGTAGTTGTAGAGAGCAATAAGGTCTCCCCTCAGCCTCCTCTTCTGCAGACTGAACAACCCCAGTTCCCTCAGCCGCTCCTCATAAGACTTGTGCTCCAGACCCCTCACCAGCTTGGTCACCCTTCTCTGGACACGCTCCAGCACCTCAATGTCCTTCTTGTAGGGAGGGGCCCAAAGCTGAACACAGGATTCGAGGTGTGGCCTCACCAGCACCAAGTACAGGGGCATGATCACCTCCCTACTCCTGCTGGCCACACTATTTCTGATACAGGCCAGGATGCCGTTGGCCTTCTTGGCCACCTGGGCACACTGCTGGCTCATCTTCAGCTGGCTGTCAACCAACACCCCCAGGTCCTTTTCCAACAGGCAGCTTTCCAGCCACTCGTCCCCAAGCCTGTAGCGTTACATGGGGTTGTTGTGACCCAAGTGTAGAACCCGGCACTTGGCCTTGTTGAACCTCATCCAATTGGCCTGGGCCCATCCATCCAGCCTGTCCAGATCCCTCTGCAGAGCCTTCCGACCCTCAAGCAGATCAACACTCCCGCCCAACTTGGTGTCATCTGCAAACTTGCTGAGGGAGCACTCAGTCCCCTCATCCAGATCATCAATAAAGATATTAAACAAGACCGGCCCCAAAACTGAGCCCTGGGGGACTCCGCTTGTGACCGGTCATGAACTGGATTTCACTCCCTTCACCATGACTCTCTGGGCTCGGCCATCCAGCCAGTTTTTAACCCAGTGAAGAGTGCACCTGTCTAAGCCACAATTCGCCGGCTTCTCCAGGAGAATACTGTGGGAGACAGTGTCAAAGGCTTTACTAAAGTCCAGGTAGACAACATCGACAGCCTTTCCCTCATGCACTAGACGAGTCACCTGGCCATAGAAGGAGATCAGGTTGGTCAAGCAGGACCTGCTTTTCATGAACCCGTGCTGGCTGGGCCTGATCCCTTGGTTGTCCTGCACATGCCCTGTGAACGCCCTCAAGATGAACCTCTCCATAATCTTCCCTGGCACAGAGGTCAGGCTGACAGGCCTGTAGTCCCCCAGATCCTCCTTCTGGCCCTTCTTGTAGATGGGTGTCACGTTGGCAAGCCTCCAGTTGTCTGGGACCTCCCCTGTTAACCAGGACTGTTGATAAATGATGGAGAGTGGCTTGGCAAGCTCCTCTGCCAGCTCCCTTACTAAGGGATGCCATCAGGCCCCATAGACTTGTGAGTGTTCAGGTGGCATAGCAGGTCGTTAACTGCTTCCTCCTGGATCATGGGGAGTTTATTTTGCTCTCCATCCTTGTCTTCCAGCTCAGGGTACTGAATATCCTGAGGATACCTGGCCTGGCTATTAAAGACTGAGGCAAAGAAGACATTACGTACCTCAGCCTTTTCCTCATCCTTGGTGACGAAGTTCCCTCCCGCATCCAGTAAAGGATGGAGATTCTCCTTGGCTCTCTTTTTGTTGTTAATGTATTCATAGAAACATTTTTTGTTATCCCTTACGATCATGACAGGAGGACCATCTACCCTTTCCCCAAAATCCTGAGTGAAACCAAGTGCTGAGGTAAAAGTTATGTAAATGTCAGAAAGAAGTGCCGTGCCCTACCAGTTAAGTTACTTAAAATTGCCAGTAGATTGAAGTGGAAACCAAAGCCTGAAAAAATCCCTTGGATCCATATATATTTCATAAGCAGCCAAGCCTGGAGAAGGACTCCAAGCTCAAGATACACAGGTGCCATCAGAAGTCTCAAAACTAAAAGGTAACGCCACTTTACTATATAATTAATTCATTCAAATCAGACAGATGTCTAAAGAGATGTCTCTTCAAAGAATGATCTTCATGTACTTGATGCGTCAACATCCAGAAGATATTTTCTATAAATAATGGAATTAAATATAAATTTGAGCAATAAGGGAGTAGCCAACTACAAGGATAATGCAGTCCAAAGCAGCTCTTGTTGCAAGAACTAAAACGAAACTGAGCCCCTGACCCAAGAGATGAGACAGAATTTCAGTTGTTCCTCTACCCAGAATACTAAGGAAGCCCTTTACTCTGAGGGTGAGCAGGTAAGTCAAAGGTACAAGGAAGTCTCCCTGATCCCAGTTAAGTCACAAAAAGATGTAACTGCAGGGAAAGCTCTGCTCAGTCTCATGCTGAAGATTGGCTGGGAAATCAGCAGGACAGAAACAAGGCTTTTTTTGTGAATGCATGATCCAAAAATATTCAAATGTTGACAGCCTCAAACACAAGCAAGTATTCATGGAGATCACAACAGCCATGCCTGACAAAGAAAAGCTCTAGAGGTATCTGAATTTACAAACAGGCTGAGGCAGAGTGAGGAACAGAAACTTCTGTCCAATACAGTTACACTTTGGTGAAGTTATAAGCAAATGAGACTGAGACTCCATACTCGAGGCTTCTGGCAATGTTTAATACATGGTGAGGCAGCGAAACTGAAACATCAAAGCTAACTCAATCAGCTACCAACATAATTCTGAGCTTTCCATATTACAGTTTTGTCACCATATGCAGGTAGTAAAAAAAGGGTGACTCCATACATTAAAAGCTTTGGTAAGTAAATGTGATCTCAGTATTATCACTCTTGACTGCATGCTGCAATTTGGAAATTAAAACATTAGAAACTCCAAGAACAATACTACATGATCACTGTAAAGACAAAACAGCTCTGACAAAAAAGCAGGAAAAAGTGCCTTAAAATCAAACACTGCAAGTCAGTATTTTGGAGATGCATTTCCTCAGACAGCTGTCCTCATATAGCACTAGATTTCTTTTGTACAGTACTCCATCTTCAGTGACATGTACTCTTCTCTGCTTGCTCTATGCCTTTCCCATTCTACATCATGTCTTCAACAGATCCATGCTCAACTCATGCATAAGTACTTTCCTTAACCTTCGTGGAACCTGAAAAAGTGTTTCTCAAACATGACTCTGCTTTAAAGGTTCAGCTGAGTTACTGCTCTTGTGTACAGTGGAAAAATGGTGAGAGGTGGAAAATTCAAAGTACAGTATAGGACACAGCCAACCTGCAACCTTTTCTCAGCTTGCAGCTCAGGTCTTCCTAACACATAAACTGACACACGCTATCTTCTTCCTCTTTGTCCTCTCTTATGGGGACACTAAACCATTTTTTCATTGTTCTCAACCATACTCTTTAGTTCCACATGTTCACAACCCTTACAAAATAAATATATATTCCACAAATCTTAACACTCTCCATCTGTAACTCTCACATAGCCCTGTTTTTACTCATATGTCCTTGATACAGAGTAAGGTTCAAAAATAGATAAGCAGACTTAAGTTTAATATTAAAGAAAATGACTTGGGTAAAAATATATTTTGTGAGGTTTTTCCCCCCTCTAAACAGTTACCTTGCATCAACACACAATGCGCTAAGATGACAAACAGCACAGAAAGGCATTCACTAGCACATCACAACAGCTCTCCATCATTCCGGCACTGCAAAAGACTAATAAAACTAATATTACTAGCTAATAGAGTCTGGTATATATAAGGCACATATGTCTCAACTGGTCAAGGAACAGGAAAGCACAGGAAAACAGTTACCAAAAAACACAATCAGACACCTATCATAAATATTCTCTTCGTGATTTCAAACTCATCGTGTACCTCTCTTTCCACGCTAATATGGTCTTAGGGACAAGTATTAAATACCTTGGACTTTCAATTCAGTTGTAAGTAAAGTTCTGTATTTTCTCAGCTTTCAGGTTTCTTACCATTAGAAGAGATCCCCTCAAGTTATCAGAAACCAGGTCAAATATTACTCCCAACTACCGAGCTCTTTAAACTCCGCTGGTGTGAAAAAAGTTTAACTGAATATTTAAAAACAATGTTAAAAAAAAGGAGTTTTAGAATTGTGTGCAGCATGCTCCAAACAGTGAGTTTAAGAAAAAAACTCTTAGCGCTAACCAAAAGCCCCACACTCTGGAAAGGCAAGGCCTTCATATGTTTTATTTGGATAATATTTACCTGCTTTCCTTAATTGCTTTTAACTACTCAGCTTAGAAAGGACTCTCACGCACTTCCATTGTCTGTTGGATAAAATCAAGTAATAGTAAACGTCTTTCTGACATTAAACTGTAGTCATGGAAATGACATATTTCAAATTCAACATTATGACTCCTGTGTAAGTTCAGAGAGGATATGACAATACACTATGAAAAGAGAGTTTCTGTTTAAATATACACAGTGCAGAAGCAGTCAGCAGCTCTTTAAACTGCAGAGCCAGGGACAGATCAATCCAGTATTTGCTCAACTGCTGATAATTTTTGTCAGACCTTCAAAACGCATACATGCTTTTACACCAGCCAAGACTAATGCATTATATACGTAAGACTTGACCTATTCCTTAAATTCACCAAGTGACTGCTCTGACAGTGATGTAACTTCTAATAATAAGCTTCTCGATAAATGACAAAAAAGTTATAGGTTGTACAAAGGTAAAAGTCAGTGATGTCATTTAGTGAACTGTTCACATGTGGCACAACAAAGAAAGTAGATGAAGATCAATTGCCTAATTTTGGAGGTACATGTTCCTATTTCATTGCTCATCCAAAATGTAAAGAACAAGTATTTTAAGGAAGTTCTGAAAGTAATCATGACCTAGTGACCATTAATGAACAATTAATGAGGCAACCATCCCTCTTCAACCACAAAGCCCTTACCAGTCACAGACACACTACACAAGCTTCCTCACAATTCCACTAACGGGCCTTGGTCTTGTCTTGCACAACTTACCTTCCAGTATTGGAGAAGAAACCAGTGTTTGCCTCTATTTCAGTTCTTTATACTTTTGCATTTGCTAATATGAAAACTATCTAATTGTGGGTTTGCTCTGTTTACCAGGAAGACACTAAGGTTACCAGCTTATTTTCAGAGAAGTCATTGTTTATTGTGAACAAAAGTTGTTACCATCCAGAGTCATACGCTGAACACATCAGGTACATGCTTCTGTTCCCTTACGGGGCCTCCTCAACCTCCTGCCCATCCACGTACTTCCAACCCTCCAAACCTCTCTCAGTCTATCATGTCGTACTTCCTGTTTTTAACCAGACAGCAAACTGCACTGCCTGGCTGTTAGTATTACTTAATGTCAACCAAATATTAAAGCAGTAATGTACCAAAGCACCACAAAACTAAATTTAACCCCGGATTTCTAGACAGGTCAGTATCTGAAAATCAGTAGAATCCACGGGACTCAGAGCAGTAGACCACAATACCTTCAACTTTTACACTTCTATTGCAAGCCTAGTCCTGCTGAACAGTGAATATTAAAAAAAAAGTTTTCACTGCTGCGTTTTGTCTCCAGGTTGATATTTCAACCTCTGAAACGGTACATCATAACTGACAACAACTACACTTCAGTAGAGTGAGCCTGACAGAACTGACTGAAGGAAAGATACCCTCATCTGTTACGTTATTGAGAAGTATTACATTAACTCATGGTCACTTGCTGCTAGATCGTCAGAGATACTAAACATTCACAAAACAAAACTCACAGTCACTCCAATATTAAACACAGTGAAACGACACGTATCAATCACAACTTAACATGATTTTACATGTACCTATCTGACTCACGGATGCCTTTTCCTTCTTAAAAGTCCTCAGAACTATATTAGCAGCCACATGTTAAATGGGAGTGGGTAACAAATACATAAACAACCCTAAGCAATAGTCCAGCTGGTCATGTGCTGGCACATACCTGTTACACGCAGGAACACAGGTACCAGGCACCTTAACTTCCTGACAGCTCATCACTTTGGACAAATACTTCACATTCCTCTGCCAGTCACAGCCCAAGTCAGCCTTGTTTCCTCAGCGCCTCGTTAGAGGTTTGCACCCGCTTGCGAGTCCCAGGCGGCACCCAGCTGCCCGGCGGGGCCGACGAGAGCCCTCTCGCAGTCCCACGGACGCCGGGGGAAAGGAAGCAGTACCGGCCCGGTTCTCCCTCCCGCCCACCTCCCCGACTTGCCCCAAGCCGTGATCGCCGGCTCGGGGCCACCGGCCACCGCCGCCCGCAGGCCCGGCACGCAGCCGCCCCCGTCCCGCCGCCCAGGCCTCCACCGCCCGGGCCTCCACCGCCCGCCCCGGCCGCGCAGGCCCCGGCGCGGCCCTTACACGGTGACATGGCCGGAGCCGCGCACCACCACCGGGTCGGGGGAGTACTTGAGGAGCTGCTCCTCCAGCGCCCGCTCCTCGTCCTCCTCCTCCTCGTAGATCTCGTCAAAGTCCGCCATGCCCGGGCGTCCGCTGAGAGTGAGGAGCCGGGGCGACGCGACGGGGTCGGCCGCGGAGGCCGGCGGGAGGGGGCCGGCGGGGGCGCCCCGGTGCCGCGGCGGGCGGCAGTGGAGCCGCGGCGAGGCGGCAGCGGCGGCGTCTGAGGCAGCGGCGGCGGCTCCGGGCGAGGAAGCGCCCGTCACCCTCCGCGGGGGAGGGGGCGAGGGGCGGGGCAGGAACAACAACAACAACATCCGGCCGCGCGGCCTGCCCCGCCCACCCGCCGCGCAGGGGCGGGGCGGGGCGGGGCGCGCGCCGGCCTCAGCGTGAGGCGGGAGGGGCGCGCGGGCGGCAGTTAGGCGGCGGTTGAGGCGGCGGGGGCGATCATTGTCCTCCTCAGGGCCCTGTGTCACTGTGACCCTTCGTGGTGCTTTGCCTGGGGGTTTTTTTGGATTGTTTGAGCCGGGTGCTATCTTTCCCCTCTTTTTAGCCCCTTTTTGGGCATCCATGAAAACAACCAAGGGGTTTGGGAGCCTGCTGTTGGCTGAGGGGTTGCCGTTGGGCCCTCTGGCTTAGTTCAGTGGGATGTGAGGGAAGCGGCCCCTAACCAAGGCTGGCCTGTTCAGATGGAGGCTGGTGCCAAACGTTTGCATGTCCCTTGGTGCTGTCAGTGTTTGGGTTTGCTATCCCTCCAGTAGCCTTTCAGCCTTCCATGGAAGGCACCATGCCAAGACTGCTGTTTGCATGGAGTGCAGAGCAGACAAACAACGAAATTGCGGAGGAATGGCCCCTTTTAGGACTATATATATGAAAGCTAACCAGAAAACCATAAAAATGAATGGGACTCTTGTCCTCTCTCTGTAGTTTTGGTACTTGTCATAACCAAAACCTAAAGCAAAGGCTGGAAAATGCCAGTGCGAGCATAATGGCCTTAGCAACGGGTAGGCCGTTGGCTGTTGTGACAACAGGGGAAGGCAGCGCTGACATGGGATTTAGCAGTAGCTGGGTGACATTTTAAAAAGGGAGAGCAGATCTTTTTTATTTGACAGAGTGGACTAGTGGATCATGTACTTGCAGCACTATTTAATGTATAGATAATGTCATGGTGTTCAGACCCAAACAGTCAAACGGTTCAGGGCTGAACCTGCTTTTCATGAGTGTGAAGAGAACTCTACATTCTGCTCTTCTTTCCTAGTACTTTACACCATATATCTTAATTACAACAGCCCCTTTCTCATATTAGATCATTTTTCCTCCGAAACCTGCAGTTCTTTTTTCCTGTCTTGTTACAGTATATATACTGATCAGCTTATTTTCTGAAAGACTACGTTGCCACTTAATCTCCATTACTCATGAAGATCCTCGTGGTGTATTTCTCAGGAATAAAGCGTATACAAAGATGTGATGGTGCTTACTGCTCTATGTAAAACCGAGGTAGAAGCAGTGTGGTTGTGAGATAGTCCATGACACTGTCTTTGCTGTAAAGGAAAAAAGCAGCGTCTTTTACTGTCACAGTGGAAAAGTGTGACAGTATTTCTGTCATGAGCTACTTGTAACAGGTTTCATTTCCCAAGTAACATAATTCTACAGAATAACACAGAATTCCCCTGAGTAGTAGTTTGCTTTCATACTAGTATGCTACATGTGTTTTTTTTTTACCTAGTTACTGTTCTTGCATATGTGTCTCACACATAGAAATAGGATTTAGCGGGATTGATGACTCATTGCTTCTGTCTAACAGTCCTGAAATTGAGAAAATGGACCAAATTTAATAGTAGCAAAAGCAAGAGGAAACCCACTGGTTTCAGTGAAGCTATGCCTCCTTGTGCTAGTTCACTCTACAGATGGATTGGGTAACCTGTTTGTTTTCAGATGACCATTTCACAGTAGCAGCCAGGTAATCAGAGTTAATGCTGTGCCGCAGCATGCTGGAAATTTTGGACATGACATTGAAGGGGTGGGCTTACCTACATCGCACTGGAGCCCTTGTAGCCATGCTGCAGGGGCCAGCTATCCCGTTTGAGGTCCAAGATCCCCGTGCTGCATGGCGTGACAAGCTTGGTTAGCTCGCTTGATGGGTTTGAGATAAGGAGAAAGTCAGTCCCAGGACCTTCGATTAGATCATTGCATTAGGTGTACGTTGCTTGCCTAACAAATACCTGTTCCACAGTCTGCTGTTTCCAGCTGTTTGGTATGCGGTAGCCTCTAACATGAAGAGCTGTGGCAGATATTAAGCGGAAGCGCTAAGTTTCTGGGTTGAGATGCCCATGACATTTCAGCATGTGTTCTGTGGTATCTGCTGTGCTCAAAGTATCACGACTGACTGCAACAGTGAGTGCAAGGTACTTCAGCATATAAGACTTCTGGGACAGGCACTAAAACTGAAGTACACACAGCCAGCAGCCACCTATGAAAAATTCAGTTTAAGTAACATTTTCATCATCTCACGTGGGCACTGTTAGAGTCTTGTTTTTCAGGCAGAAATTAACTGCCTTAATCATGAGATTGCTGTGTCTCTGTCTCATTGGCACCATTGGCTCATTCAATACTCAGCAGTACTGGACCACCCTTAGAGGCAGCAAGTAAACCCCATTTTGTCCAGCTGGCATCCTACCACACACTGAAAAAGGTCTTACCATGGGCCTTTCCTCTGTTTCAAGGAGTATCTCGCAAGTAGATACTCCTTCCTCTGGGAACAGTGAGAGTAATGCCAGGCTCATACTGATTGTATTTTTAAGCCATTTACTCTCTTTATATCTAAATAAAAGAGGGTAGGCCTAAAGTCCAGCTTGAAGGGCGCTGTGCTGTTGTTCCAGGTAGGAGTGCCCTCTCCTGTGAATTTGCTTACTGCACCTAGCAGTTCTGAGGGGGTGAACCGGTGCCCTGCACAACTCTCTCTGACCGAGGTACTTGCTGTCTTCAGAGTTGCTCTGTAAGGACTGCGTACTGTAATCTAAAGGGGACTTTAAATCGTCATCACATTTCCTTTTCTGTAGCTCATTTCCAGTTCCCTCTCTTTCTCTTTTGCCACCTGCTTTATTTATTTTCCTCTCCTTTATTGTTTGTCCCACTCCTTTTTCTGTGCGTTTCTTTCCCAGTTCCCCCTTTGTCATTGCTTCTTCCCTCTGCTTCCCTCTAATATCTTCTCTGTTGTCACTCGCCTCATTCCTCCCACAGTCTTTGGCTTGTTTCTCCCTGTCCTTTCCTTTGTTAATTAGTATGTTGTTGGACTTCTGAAGGAAACTGTTTCACGCAACAAGGCATCAAAGAACAATCAGCAGGTGCAGGAGTAACCTTGTTCTTTGAACTCCTACCACCACTTGACAGCAAAGCAAAGCTGGCAGGAACGGCTTCTCTTTTTCTTCCCCTGATTAATTAAGAGAAGAGAGGTAGTAAGAAGGAAAACAAGAGTGGGTGGTGATAGCAAGGGAAGAGGACAAGCAAGGGAGGATAGGAGGGTATGGAATCCAGAGAGAGGAAGATAGAAATAATATACTATTACATACATTCATTGACACCCCAGAGTGAGTTTAGCAAAGGTACAGGACTGTAGCAAAACTCCAAGGATACTCACATGAGACTGTGCTTTGCTTTTTCTGCCCCGAGACATCCTCTCACACCAGTCTCTTCCCTTGACACAGAGCCTCTCATCTCTGGGTTGGCTCCTCTGTCCTGCTTAAATGTCCCATTGCTCTCGACAAGCCTGGCTAAAGTGCTACTGATAATGTAAACATCCCTGATAATGGCATCAGTCACCACCACCCCTTGAGTTTCAATAAAACAAAATAAAACAAAACAAAACCTAAAAATGAGATTTTAGTTACAGTATTGCAGAAATGTGGAAAGGCAAATTCGGGAATGGGTAGGTAGCTACAAATAGCACAGCAGAACTTACTGTTAGAACCACAGGATTGTATTTGTTTCTCTGACCTTTTTTTTTTGCGTTGTTTCTTGCTGATTAACTGATTATTTTACAAAATGTCTGTAAAACCACAGGAAAACTAACCAAGGTTTTCTGTGTGAAAAGCAAAGGGAAGTCGTGACACCAAACCATTACAATAAGTCAGAGTTGTGTTGCTGACTTTATGATGCAGAATTGGGTGAGCTCTTAGAGTAAAAAGATATGTTGAATAGCTCCAATTCACTTTATTTTTTACTAGCCTTTTTCCCTCCTGTTGAGCAATCTATTTTGTTTTCCCTCTGGTCCAGCTTCCTATATTGCATTTATATGAGGTTAATGAGGAGAGTTCAAAAGATCTATACAGAAAATAGTATTTCTGAAAGAGACTATAAGTCATAAATAAAGTACAGAAGGCATAGGTCTTATGTAAAGAGAAAAGCAGGTACTTCCTTTTCAGAATTTCCTTAACATATAACAAAATGAAGAATACAGTCCTTGTAGTTTCAAGTCTTAAAATTGTGGATGGGTGCAGTTGGATACTCCTGCTCTTTCAAGGACCACATGACAGCACGTTACTGGAGGCAGAATCTCCTAATCCAAAAAGAATTTGTGATATGCTCGACTTAAAGACCTATTTGTGTTCCACATAACCTACGGGCAAGATAAACTCTTGGCTGGTTTTAGGCATGACATTGGGGGTTTTTTTGTGTAGGACTCACTGACAGGAAATATGTATGGTCACTTGTTTCTTCCCTTGCCATGAATAGGAGAATCTAATACAGCAGAATTCTTGCTGCCTTTTTTTTTTTTTTTAATAATCACAACAATTAAACAGAAACACACAGAAAGTGTCTGGTTTTCATTGTATGTGAGGTGGATGTAGCATTGAAATTGGTGGGGGTTTTCAATGCTGCAAGTACAGAAGCGTAAAGTCCACTAAAACCAAACATAAACACAGTTGTATAAACATACAAATGGAACAGCAAGTTCTAGGGTTTTAAGACATTCTTAAAATGGCAAATGTGCAATATCAAACCTTTCTTCAGAAGATCACCTTTAAGAACAATATCTGTTGGAAGTGCTGAAAACAAGTATCAAGGAATACTGTGGGCTGAATCCTCTGCTGTATCTGTTAGAGATACAGATGCGGTTAGTTGGGTAAAGCTGTGGTCAACTTCTGTCCTAAAAAAAAATAGAAAACAAACAAGCCAACGACAAATGTGGGGCTCTTCTAGCTGCTATTGGAGTGAACAATCATACCCCCCTGAATATCAGCAGGGATTTTAATGTCTTTATTTTTCCTTGTTTCTTTGTTTTTCCATCCTTTGATGCCTCATCTCATAGTTTATATTTATTTTGAGGACAGTTATTTTTCTCTTGGTAAATATGACTGAATGACTAAGTTGTTGACTCACCATCTTAAAAGAAACAGCAAGTGGCTACTTAACTACTGTAACTGAATGGCAGGTCTCAAGGTCACTATAAAAAGAAGTAGCTTTTATATGAAGAAAGTGTTAAAATCAGATTTACTAATCTGTTGTTAAGATAAAATTCCTTCATGTAACATATTTTAGAGAATTAGACAATGCCTCTGTCCATTTTTGCTTGAGAATAGAAAGTGCCAAAATTTTTATCCTGCTTAAAGGCAAATACCCTCTGCTATGCCACCCACATGTACCCAATCTGGTGGAAAACTAGAACTATGTATTCCTTTAGGATTGAGAACATAATTCTTTGCCTGTCAGATTATTCTGACAAATTACATTATAATTACTTCCTCATTAATTACTGTGACAAATGTTGATCTAAAGAGAACAGGGAAGGATGTCTTTCATTTAAAATCACCAAAACATGAACGATTGAGATTTCCTCTGAACACTTTAACATTCATTAATATTTGGGCATGCTAACACGTTCTTTCCTATTGTGTATAAGCAAAGAGAGATTTCTGGCACCTGTCTCTTTCAGATATGACAATTTTATTTCCTTTTGAACATCTTTAAAATAACATATTTTCTGCTTCCAAGTAGGTATTTTTCTCTCTGATAGTATGAGGCATGATCCACAAAGCATGACAAAAAAGTGTGACAGAAGCACTTATAGTGGAATATATTACATTCCTAGAGCATGAGGTCCTCAATGAAGGTAAGGAACAAATAACAATTCCAACCTCTGTGGTAAAGCATGAGAAATGGGAATAATCTGCAACCTGAAAAGAAACTTACTTTCCTTTCAAAGCAAGAGAGGAATTGCCTCTCTTCGGGATCCAGTTCCTTTTTCAGGTTCATTTTTGGCTGCTAGCAGTCTCGCCCTAAGCATCGGGCCTGAGGTAGCAGAGTGAAAATCTGTGCTTTTTCCCATCACCATATGAATGCTACAGTTTCTTGATGCATGTGTGAAGAAGCAGCAGAGGAAAGAATTGCACACGTGATTCAAAGGCACTTTGTGATCAGATCTGTAAATCTCATTGCAGCTTGGTTAAGACATTGGAGTAGAGTTGTTTTCTCTCGAAGAGGCTAGAGTAACAATTCCAACCTGCAGCAGAGAATGACATCAGAGACGTTTGGGTAACCGATCTGTTTGTACACAATGGACAACTTATACCAAAATGTCCTTGTGAGCAGGAAAATAACCTCTATAAACTCTTGCCCACAAAGGAATGGGGAAGCTGCATTTGGCTTCCTTTGCCCAAGGAGTTACTAAAGTGCAATCAGATTCAGCAAACTCTTTGCAATTCTGCAAGGTCCCTTATAAAGCACTGTTATTTACTGCAAGATGCTGAAAGGTAGGAGACTTTGGGTCAAATCCCAGTTCCGCAACTAACTTGCTCTGGAACTTTGGACAAAATTGATTGTTTGAATCTGTACACCATATGTTTGAATTTGTACACTTTCCCATAGTGGCTGAATTACTGGCAGGACTCTCATTGATTGGGAAGCTCCCAGGGTTTTTCCCACTGGGTGATACCTTAACACACAAGCGTTGTTTCTATGTGTGCATCTAGGAAGTGCGATCATGGCTTTTAGTTTTATTTCTTTGGTACCCTTGAAAGACCTTTTGTAGCTCTGGAGAATGAGCTGACCTCTTTTGTTCCCCTGGCCTGAAAAAGGTCATATTTTGTTTAACTAACCTTTGAAAACACCAGGCCAAATTCTACTCCCACTGCACCATTCAGAATAGCTGCAGAGTAACTGTCTTACAGCTCTGTAACTGAGAGTAGTATTTTACCCAAACCTTTCCACCTTCTGACTTGTAGTAAGTCTGTCTCAGTATGTCTGAGGGTGCAGACAGTCACACCTCTTACACACTGTAGTGTTAACTGTATTCTAGACGTACAGGAGTATTGGTTCTTTGGCTCAGCTGCAGGGTAACAGAGAGAACACGCACGGACTGCTAAAGTGGAGATACTTGACTCTGGGCTGCTCTTCAAGCATTAGACTCTTGTTTGGCTGATGTTTTTTCATCTGGTCAATGTATAATAGTAATTGTATTTTGTTTGCACTTTTAAATTGTGACTTATACCTTCCTGATTACATCTGGCAGTTTAGGTTCCAACACTTCTTCCTTCTTCAGAAGCTTCATACTGTATTTTTTTTCCATTTTAATGTCTTTCCTTTTAACTAGAATAGTGTTCTGAACATTATAAACTAATTTTCAGGACTTCTGTCATTCTTTTTCATTAGATTTTGGCATAGCCTCAACACTATAGCAGATTAAATAAGCTTTGAACTAATATATTTACACAAGATAGTAAAATATGTGAAATTACTTTGTTGCTATGATTTTTCAAAGAGAAAGCTTCAAATACAAGCTTGGACAATGTATTCATTATAAATAAGAAGAAGCAGGCTATGCAAAACTTTTTGATACTGTTTTAATAAAAATCTTCATTTTGGTTCCATTTTGACATGTTCATATTGTGTGCTTCTTTAATTTTACTTTCTTCCTAGCAAAGCAAGAGGTAGGGTACCTCTAGCCTGTACTTCACTGAGACTCTGCTTCCTGAAACTCTTGGGTTTGTTCCTTTATTATAAATTGAAGATGTAAATATATATAAAAGGATAAAACTGAAAAAGGGCTACTTCCAGCCACAGGCATGAGAGATTTGTTTTCACCTAACAGCTGCTTGGATAAAGCTAAGCCTATATTGTGAAAAGAGAGCTGAAGAAATGAGATGGTAGGTTTGTTTCTTGTAGAGGTTTCCAGATCATATCAACACCAGACCAAGGTTTATTCTGACATCTGAAAAAAACCCCACCGTTTTGGCACACGTGGCTTTTGTCTTCCATTATCTTAGCAGCAAATGTAAAAAGGAAAAAAACCCAAAAGCAGTTCCTATTGGAGCAGAGGCTGTATCCAGAACGCTAATCAGGCAATGAACATGGATTGTACAGGATAGAGGACAGGGAAGATGCAGTAGAGTGCTGTTTCCAGCCATGCTCTAGCTGCTCTGTGGACCTTAGTTTCTAGGAATACCAGACCAGTATCTTTCTTAGAAAATACATTCCCTCAAATAACCAACAACTTAATTTTAAGTTAGTACTATGTCAAAATGGATATTAAGAAGTCTTTGTGTGTGTCTTCACTCCAGAAAAAAATCCCATAACTTCAGGCACTGTTATATAAATGTGTCAAGTTTTCTCTTAAAACTACTTCTATTTAATATTCCCATTGGTAAATCCCACAATGAGTTTCAGAACTTCATTTCTTTCATACTTAGAAGCTTTTTTTTTATTATTTCCAGGCTAAATTTCTATATGGCCAGAGTATATCCATCTGTTCTTGTGGTGATACTCTTCTTTAGATGAAATAGCTCTTCTCTCTTGTGGATATTTACCCCACTGGTATAAGTAACAGTCATGTCTCTTTGAGTTTTCTGTTCTCATGAGGGTCCATGTTCCTCTAATAGTATACTCCTCAAGCTGTTCTCTGGACCTGCTCTGATTTAGTCTTTTCCAAGATGGACATGGAAAACTGTCTGCTATCCCAGACAAGGTTTTCCCATGCATGGTGGTGTTAGTATTTCCATCTCCTCAGTGGGATGGCCTTGCCAGTTATGCTCTGTGATACCTGTCGCCTTTCCATGCCACAGTGATGCTTCGTAAAGGTGGATTAATGTGCCCAGGTGCCTCAGTCACAATGTCATGTTCAGCCATGGAGCTCCTTACTTATATTGGCTTTGTCATTGCATTTCTATTACTCCTCGGAGAATCCACTTCTTCCAGTATGGCAGTCCAGTCTCCACAGATCCTGACTTCACCTCTTTCTTATGAATAGTGAAGTCCTATTGGCTGTGCCAAGAAAACAATTTAAACTAAGTAATTCAACTGTTTCTGAGACTTATCCTTGAGGAACTCCGTCATTAACTGTATTCCCCTCTGCTTCCTGAGTCTGCAGGAGTACTGTTATCTCTCCTTTAGGTAGTTCCTTCATCACTCTACAGTTCTTGAACTATCGCACATCCATACTTTCATTACAGGAAGAAGGAAAGAAATTATAACTATTTTATTTATTTAGACTAGATGAAGTGGACTCAAAATTCATACAATTTTCAGACTGTGAAACAGGTAGCTCCTATAATATGATGATACATTTGATGGCCTCTTCATTTTTCTCACAAGCAGCGTTTAATGGCCATTCCCGTTAATCTGGCTAAAAAAAAGCGGCATTTCCTCCTGTAGCAAATTCAGAAGACTGCTTTTTGGTCACTATCAAGCAGAATGCTTCAACCTAAGCATGACCCCTAAGGATCAAAATGCATGAGGGTTGAATTTCAAGGACAGAAATGGAATAGGATGTTTAGTATAACACAGAATCTCATGTTCTTTGCTGGATAGGGCCTGTATTACTACGAAGTGTCACTCTCGTATTGATTTGTCATACATCAATGAAAAAACAAACCTGGTCATGGCTGGCATGCTCCAGAGCCCACAGCAGCATTTTGAATCCTTGCTCTGACTCACATGAGCTTAGGGTTTCAGCTCCATCTCCCACCATATACCTCCACTGAGGTTGCTGCAGGGGTTTAGCTTTATCCCCTTAAAGATCCACCATGACAGCATTCCCTCATACAGGTCACCTGTAGCAGCTAACCAACCGTTTTAGCTGCTAGACCTCTAAACAAAGGTCGTTAATGAAACCAGGGCCCAGACTGCCTGGAGCATCTGGCCCAATGCTGCCCCATATCTAAAGAGTACTAAGGACATGGCAAAGCCAGGCTGAAAGGAATACCGGACAAGACTGCGGATAACTAATCTCACTGGGCATTTCCTCCTCTGGCCCCTCCACACGCTCTCTTGTAGGAGGACAGTGCAGAAACACCATTGTAGACTTCACTATGGTGAGAAGGCTCAAACGAGAAGCTTCCTTTGCATCCAGACACTGAAGGCAATCCATCAATGGGCTAACACTCTTTTTAAGAGGGTTGAAGAGGAAGAGTATTAAGGCTTACACCTACTTATTTAAGTAAAGACCTGGTTCACTTAGGAAGAACCTTGCAAAGTGAATAATGAAAGTTCCCACTCCAAATAAAAACCGATAGCAGAGTTAAGACCTGCTCGTTGGTCAGTACATTAAAGACAGTTGTTCACGCTAGACCTGCAGGTGAAGGTAGAGGACACAGAGCCAGGATGTGAGGGGAGAGCAGGCTGGAGGCTGCTGGGGCTTTTTTGAAGCACTCACTGAAATGCGAGTGATCACAGCTGTCCTGAAGGACTCGCGTAGAAGCTTGCTTCCAATCGGGTGAAAAACAACTTCGTGAAAAGCACCAACAACGTGAAGCGGGAGCAGAGTGACCTCTCCGAGGGCTGTGAGGGGGTGTAGGAGGGGACAGGTTTCTCCCCAGCAAGAAGCACCCGCTCACACTCCGGCAGGACCCGGGGTTGCCGGGCCGAAGCTCCGCACCCCGCCGCCTGCCAGCACCCCTGCTCCGCCGGTGGCAGACACGGCGGGGTGCGGGAGGGCGCTGGGGCAAGAGGGGCTCGGCCGTCCCGGGGAAGGGGAGCCAAAAACTTGTCCTTCCTCTGTGCGGGGGGACTCCGCATGTCTCTCAGCCGACCTCCCCATTTCCTCGGAAACGTCCAGATTTCCCGGGGGGGCTGCCGTGCCAGTTCGAGGCGGGGTAATTTATGGCCGGGGATGGGGGCAAAGGAAATCGCCCGCGGAAGGGAAGGGCACCGGGGAGCTGCATCTGCGGGGAAGGGGGAGAAGCAGGGTCCCCCCTTCTCTGCCCGCAGATCCTTGGGTGAGCCCACCAGCCGCTGCCGGGCTGCGAGCAGGTCTCCGGAGAGAGGCTCCGCGCCTCTGCCCGCCGGGGCCGAGGAGGGAAACGCGGGTGCCCGGAGGTGGGCAGAGTTTGAGGGGTGGCGGGGTCTCGGCCTCGGCTCTGGCCTGTCCCCCAGGGCAGCGAGGAGCTGGGCAGGCGGCACTGCGGGCTCCCATCCCCAGGGCGCGGCTCCCATCCCGGGCGTGGCGGTCGCCGGCCCCTGCCGTGAATAAGATTCTTTGAAATCCAAAAAAGCGGGTTTTAATGTTACATCCTCATCTTTGGAGGAGCGCGGTTTTCTTGCCGCGGCGACGTCGCTGCTTAAACAATCAGCGGCTGAGCCCCTGAAAAGGGAGGCATTGCACCCTTCTTGCTGAATGCGCTTCTTAGTGCATATAACGCCAGAGCCTTTTGATGTCTCACAATGTGTGTTACGCCCAAAGATTGTCTCTTTGGACAGATCTACAACGCTTGGCTTCATGTTTGGAAGTTAAATGGACAGCGAGGTTGTTGAAACTCCCACGCTTTAAGCTAGCGCAGAGACTCGGTACATTCGCCCGTTCCTTTCCGTGAGTGAAAGAGGCAGGGGTGGAGGGAAGGGGCTGCGGGTTTAATCCGTGCTCCGGGGCGAAGGGGAGGGGGGAAAGCAGCCCAGCCCAAACTTTTCCTCTCTTTTCTTTTCTTTACTTTATTCTTTGGCAGCTTTAAAATAAGAGCTATGTGCAAAGCGTGCGCCCTGCGTAGGTAGCTTGTGTCTCGAAGTCGCTGGCAATGTTGCTGTTCCATGAAATCAAAATTTATGATTATTCAAATGTTGGGGACTGTGAAAAGAGAGGAAGAAAGAGAGAAAATTAATATTGCAGCTGTTCTTCTGATTAATGAGAGATAATTGCTCATGAAAAGTCACCCCTGTGGCATTTTGTTGTCTCCTGGATCTTTGTTCTTTTCCACTATTATTGAGGACTTTCTTGAAGACTAAGCGGTTCTTTTCAATTTTTGGTATTCAGAAAGTGTTGCTTGGTTACAGATAATGGAGAAATCTCGGGCTATATTGGGTAAGATGTGCCACAGACAGCAATATCACAATGCCACTTTCAGAAAAGGATGGATACAAGTTAACGATGCGCTTTCAATAAAACATTAATAGACTTGTTCACGCTTTTATAATGACCTCCTTAATGGGAGCTGGGGGCAAGTCTTGTCTTTTGCTTGCGTTCCCTTCACAAAACCCGGCTTCGAGATCGCCGATCGCTTTGGAAACTAATAGGAAATCAATGTTAGATTAGCGATTAAATGCGATTACAGCGCAGGAGCCCGCGGCCCCTCGCTTACCCACGCAGGGCTTTATTTTGAGAGGGGCTTTCCCGGCCGGGAGCTGACCCAGCCCGGGGCGCATCCTGCCCAGCGCCACCGCAAGTCACCTCGGCGTGATGTTTGCCACCACGGCCGCTCTGCAGAGATTGTTTTTCGGGGGTGGTTGGGTGCTCGAAACGTGTCCCCGGGCTGCGGCACTTTCCACGGAGGCAGCTCCTCCCGTGAACTCGGCGGAGATGCGCGCCTGAAAGCCGGCGCTTTCTGCGGGCGGGCATGGCTTTTTCTTCTGCCGGGAGCGGCGGGGGTTGGGGGAGGGAAGGGAAAGAGTTGCTTTTGTCATTTAAGCCGTGAATCTCTTCTACATAAAGGTGTTAGAGACATCTGGAAGAAAAGAGGGACCAGCACCCAGTCCTGCGCTCGGCGGACCAGGGGAGCGGCTCTGATGTTCTTTTTTAACTGCTCCACTTTCAAAAGAGGGCAATTTCGTTACATTCTCATTTGTTACACTGTCTTGAACTAAAGGCAGACAAAGCTATACTCTGTCACCCCGAGCAGAATGAAGGGAATCAAAGGATTTTCCCTTAAAAGGACTAATTTTCTCCTTGAATTATGAAAGTAATGGCTAGGTAACAGCCTGTGCTCTGTACCCAACTGCTTAATACCTTCTAAATCCTTCCACGTGGCTCTCCCAGTCGTAGCAATTAGAGCTCATTATAGGCTCATAAGAGCTCTCATTTCGGGGATTACTTAATGGACAATGAAATTTTATCGGACAGAATTATTGAAAAATAAAATTGTAACGAGGCCGATGTGATGTGGGCGCACGCCTTACATCATTCCGCCTGGGTTGGGATATCTTTGCTTTCAAATGACTTCTTTTCTTGCTCTGGCTTTCAGGGGTGGGTTTTTCTTTGTGGTTTGTTTTTTTTTTTTTTTCCTGCTCTCTTTTATCACTGCACTTGGTTTATTATAACAATTACAAATTGCAATTTTGATCCGAGTCTTGCTCTGTCTGCCTTCCCTTACGACAGCCCCCTCCCCAGATCCACTCTATCACTGCAGACAGTTTTTTCCACCGAGGTCGGTGGGGTTCTTTTTTATTATACTTTTCCAGATAGCCTCTAGAAAAGGGAAAAAAATAAAAAGAAAGAAAAGGCAGAGATTAATTCAAACCTCCGCCAGATGAACTGTGTTTTGAACGGGGAGAGCCAGGCAAAGCCCATGCCTGTGCGCTGTGATCGTGATTAAACTCTCACCGGCCCCACCGCAGCTCGAGAGGCAGAGCCCCCGGGAGGGGCACCCGTCGTACCCCGGGGGCCGCGGTCCCCAGCGCCTCAGTGGCCGGAGGCCTCGGCGGCGGCGCGGGCAGCGGTGCTGGGCCCCGCCGCTGCCCGGGGCTCCGGGGCCTCGGCTGAGCCCTCGGCAGCAGTTTGGGGAAAAGTAGGTGAGGTCGGAGCCGACCCGCCTAAACCCCGCGGGTCCCTAATTGTTGTCACAAGACGCGGGATTAGCGCATTGCTGGAATAGCTGTCTGTTTACACTCCGCAGCCCCGCCGGCCGGTAAACACTTTCTAATTGAATTCTAATCACATTCAAATAGCTCCATAACCAGTCTCAGCTGCAATTCATAAAACTTTAATTGCCATCCATAAATCCTCAGATCGCCGAGTGCGGAGTGTCCCTAAAAACACTGTTGCACCGTGCCGGCTCCGGGCCGTCGGGAAGGTGGCGGAGTGGGGGAAGGCGAGCAGGGCTGGGGTCGGGCCGGCCCTTGCTGGGGACTGGGGGGGACCCGCACGGCGGCACTGCCCGCGGCAGGTTGGGGACGAGGACGGGACAGCAGGGCGAGACCTGGCCCCTCTCTTAACAAGGCTCGAGTTGCACCGGAGAGCCTCGCTGGTCCCAGGGGCGAGGAAATGCCGTCTCCATCAGAATGCGGGCACCCGTTTTATTTTCCTGGGTTTTAACAGCAGGAGAATGGGTGTGCGGGAGGGCTTGTAGGGTGCCCGCGTCCCGGTCTGGCCCGTGTGCACGATAACCGCCTCTAAAAACGTTACGGCTATTGATTCACTCCCTAGCCTCTGCTCAGCCTCTGGTAATCAGGCGTAGTCTGTGTTTTCTGCTTTAGAGCACGATTGTCGCTTCCCTTTCCCGAGTCAAGTGGGATGGGATCCGCGGTCGGTTTTAAACGCCGCTTCGCATCTGCCAAACAAGAACGCGATCGCCCTATTAACGATAAGTCTCCTCTTAAACTCCCATAAAACAGGTCATTGGAAAATCGTGTAATATGCTGCGAATACCTTGGCTTTTTAATGCAATCTGAAATACTCCGGAGTCACCGACCGTATTTAGCTGTTTATCCAATTTTACTTTGAATGATTGCTTCAGCAAACTTGGTGGAGATCAAAGAATTCCCCCCCGACACGTTCGCCTTTCATTAGCGCCGCGCGCTGCAGCCCTGAAGCGGTCGGGGAAGTTCACTTGGAAGTTTTCCGTTTTGATACCGTTTGGCTGAGAAGTGTCCAGATATTTGAAGGCTTTGTCCGTTGGAGTAATTGCCAATTTGGCAAGATTCACTCGGGGTGAAAAGGGCGAGAGAAAAAAAAAAAAAAACCAGCAGCCCACCCGACGTGCATCTGTATATACAGACAGGCACACACGCGCGATCCCTCACTGTATACCTATGTCTGCATCTGTGACCCTGGCTCCTCCGGTGCGGAAAGGGTCTCCTGGAGGAGTCCTGCTGCAGGGAGTGGACCGGACCGGGGAAAGGTGTGGGCCCCGCGCCTCCGTGGGATTCACAGCCCCTCGGATGACACTTTACCCGGGGGGTGTCGCGTTGACCCGCTTGTTTCAGCGCATTACCTGCTCCCCTCTCTCCTTCCCTTCCTGCGGGGAAAGGAGCGTGCTCCTCTGGGAAGCCCCCCCGAGCAGAAACTCCCTCCGACTGATTTTACCCCCCCGGCTGTGCTGACAGGGGGATGTGCCTGCGAGCGCGACGTGTGACGGGGCCGCCGCGCAGCACGGGGCAGCCGCCCCCTCCCCGGCTTCCCGGCTCCTATAATTTATCTGGGGCGGAGGCGAAGGACTGAAGTCATCGGGCAGCGAGCAAGCACGCACACTTTGGGCCCCCCCCCCCGCTTGCCACCACCCCCCCCCCCCCCGCTCCGGCAGCCTCTCCTGCCGGCCTGGGAAGCCGGGGAGATTTAGATCTGCGAGGCTTTCAGCCATCACGTGTTTAAATAGTTGATATAAAACCCCGGCGCAGGGGATCCAGGCGGGGGGACTTTAAGACCAGCCCTCTCCAGGGACCCTTTTGTTCAGCTCTCAAACATAAGCACCTTCTCGCCTCGCCAGGACTTCAGTGGCAACTTGGCCGAGCAGGAAAACCCCGACTTTGGGAGAGCCGCCCCCGCCTTCGGCAGCCCTCCGAAATGTCCCGCTCTTTCTATGTCGACTCCTTAATCATCAAAGACTCCTCGAGGCCGGCTCCGTCCCTGCCTGAGCATCACCACGGCCAGGACTTCTTCATCCCTCTCAGCATGCCTTCCCCCCTCGTCATGTCGGTCTCGGGCCCGGGCTGCCCGTCCCGCAAGAGCGGCGCTTTCTGCGTCTGCCCGCTCTGTGTCACCTCGCACCTGCACTCCTCCCGCGGCGGCGGCGGCGGCGGCGGCGGCGGCGGCGGTGGCGGCGCGGCCATCCCCCTGCTCAAGAGCCAGTTCCCCGCCGCCGCCGGCGAGGCCCAGTGCTGCCCGCGGGCCGGCCACGCTCACCACCCGCCGCAGCACCCGCCGCCCGCCGCCTCCGTGCCGGCCGCCGCCGCCGCCCTGGGGCACCCGGCGCATCACCCACCTGCCTGCGCCGCCACCACCTACAGCGTCAGCGACCCCCGGAGGTTTCACTGCCTCGGCATGGGTAGGAGCCCTGCGGCCGCCGGGGAAGGGGGGGCAGCGGGAGAAGGGGTTCCCCCGAGGGCGCCCGAGGGAGAGCGGCTGCCCCGGGGTGGAAGGCTGCGGGAGAATGTCTTTTCTCTCTCTCTTTTTTTTTTTCCCTTTCCTTTCCCCCGTCCCACTGAAGTTCTTGCTTCTCTCCCGTCCAGGAGGGTCCGATTCCAGCCAAATTCAAAACGGCAAAAGGATGAGGACAGCTTTCACGAGCACCCAGCTCTTGGAGCTGGAGAGGGAATTCTCCTCCAATATGTACCTGTCCCGGCTGCGGAGGATCGAGATAGCCACCTACCTGAACCTGTCCGAGAAGCAAGTGAAAATCTGGTTCCAAAACAGGAGGGTGAAGCACAAGAAAGAAGGCAAAGGCACCCAGCGAAACTCGCACGGGGGCTGCAAGTGCAGCACCAGCCAGGGGCATTACCCCAGGTCGGAGGACGAAGAGTCTCTATCCCCCTCATCGGCTACCGAGGATAAAGAGATCTCCCCGTTATGAGCCCGGTCCGGAGCTGCGCTCCCGCCGCCGGGTCCCAGCCCGGAGCGGGGCGGCGGCACGGCGGCTCACCTGGCCCCGCTGCCCCAGGGACAGCAGCCCGCCGACCTGGAGCGGGCTGGCCCTCGCCGGCCGGGAGGTTCATTTTCATCCCTTCGCAGTAATAGAGAGAGATATATAAATATATTTTTGGAACGTAAATGTTTTAGTCGTGAGAGTTCAACTAAAACGTTATTTATGTAACCCCAGGAGCGGGCACCTGCTCTTCCTAACATGTAGCACGGCACTGGACTCGCACGGCCCAGGGTGCCTCCCCCCGCCTTCCCACCAGGCCGTTTAAAGGAGAAAAAAAAACACAAAACAAACCACAAGACAAACCCAAAAACGTGTTTGGAACCGAAAGACGAGACATTAAGAAAATGAAAAGCAAACAAAAACCTGTAGGGCTGAGAACCTCCTGGGCGGGCTTCTTAACAACAACAAGGAAAGAACTAAAGATCGGTCGTTTGGGTTTGGGACGGCGTTTTGTTTGTGAATAGTTTTATATAAAACTTATATTTATATTTATTTAAATAAATGCGATCAGACGAGAATTTAACTTTTTTTTCTCCCCCCCCCCCCCCCCCCCCCCCCCCAAGCGCCAGCCTAGTCCAAGCAGCGAAGGTGGACTGGCTGGGGCAGGGTGCGTTTCTTCGCAGTCCTTTGTACGGTGAAAGCATTGGTGTATATGTGTCAGCCCTCCGTAAAGACTAGAAATAAATGCCATCGGCTACTAACCCGAATATGTTCTCTGTTCCCCTGTGACTCGGGCCGGCTGGGGGGCGGAGGAGGGTGGGGGACCCCGCTCCGGCCGAGCGGAATGCAAATGAAGCCGCCTTTCTGAGCAGAGCAGCTTTGTGCTGCTTCTCAGCCGGAGCCAGCGCACGCCCTCGCCGCGGCTGACAGCTTTCTCCCGTCTGCTCGCCCGGCGGCACCGCGCCGGGGACACCCGGCCGCCGCCGGCCCGGGGCCGCCGTTCCCGGCAGCGGGGCCGGGGCGAGGGGCTGCGCGCCCGGACACCCCGCGCCGCGCCGGGGTGATGCTGCCCGGCCCGGATGCCCCGGCTGGCACCACCCGGCTCTTCCCCCAGCGCGGGGGGGGGGGGGGCTGCCTGCGCGCATCAGCCCTTCACCAGGCTGAAACTCCGCTTCTGTTACCCCGGGATGGCGTTAATCAGAAATCAGGGAATTTTTTATTATATTTTTTTTCCTCAGGCGCCGGGACAGTATCCAGTCTTCTCGGCGTCGGTTTCATTCAGGCGCCTCGGCCGGGCTCAGAGAGCAGATCCGAGAGCAAACCTACTCGTGGGGTCAGGCGGAGACGGGGTTGAAGTGCTCTGCAGTCTGCGCGACAGCACCCGGCCACGGGCCCCATCCTGCCTCCGCCTTGAGCGGTTCGTCCTGAGCTCCTTGCAGGGGGCTGATGCAGAGTGGGATGGAGGCTGGTCAGTCCCAAATGTGCCTCTTTCTTTATAACTTTCTTTCCTAGTTCTTGCAGTCCTGGCAGACAGCGTATGAGCAGATCAGAAGCGCCTCTTGCACACTATGTTATTCCTCACTCACACCTTTTCCTTGGGTGGGTCTCCCACTAACCCCACCTACACTTTTGACTTCAGCCTCTGAAACTATTGCAAAATCTTTTAGGTAAATAATTCCCTGAATAATCCCACCATTTCTCATGTTTGATCCCTAACCTCAGAGCTTCAGCTCAGGGGTATGTCTCCAATTTCACTTGCCTGCTCTGCTTCTAATCAGAGAACAAGTAATAAGCCTGCTTGAGGTTGCTGTTGCAACGTGAATAACCCCAGTGACCTGGATGCTGGCAAGAGATGCAGCCCCAGCATAGTGACACTCTCACTGCTCGCTCATCTTGGAGGAGAGACCAGGTGCATGGGCACGTCTGGGGTAGGATGGAGAGGGCCTGGTGTGGGCACTGCCCCACAGCCTGGGCCAGCTGCAGGGCTTGGGGCAGAGGCAGTGCCCAACCCACCCGCAGTGTGACAGGAGGGGAAGCAAGGGCAGGACTGAAGTTTCTAGCCTGGACTTGGAAAACAAATAAAAAATCTCATTCTTCCATTTCACAGCTATTTCACTGCCTCAGCTGGGGGCCTGTACAGATGCCAGCAGCCCACAGCCCAGCTGAGCGGCTGGGGATGTTGGCAGTCCCCTCACTTGCCAGGCTGGGAATTCCAGAGGACCAAAAGCTCGTGGGCCTTGTGACTTCCTCCCAGGGGACCTCATGGAGGGCCCAACTGAGGGGGCTGCCTCCTCTTACCCTAAAATCTGCTGAGGTGGGCTCTGGAAACTGTTGTTCCTCTGCTTCCGTTCCCCTGTGTCTAGCTTGCTCCTATGATCCCACCGGGTCTTTTCCAGCCTAGAAGCTCTGGGAGGAGGCGTTCGCACCGCAGAAGGTCCTGCCCACCCTCTTGACAGTGTCATCCCCGTCCTGTAACAGGGGGGAGTCAACAGGCCTGCAGCAACCTGGGAAGACAAGGCTATGCTGGGGGAGAAAAAGCATCACGTTCTTTGAAATCTAAGACAGGGTGATATTGCAAAACTCAAAGATACTTTAAAACCGCAAAGATATTTCTTGGTAAAGGGTATCTGTTCTCAGTGTAACTCTGTGGAAATATGCACCTCAGTGAACAGATGGGTATTTTCCTCTGCTTCTAGAAGACACACAAGAAGGGATCTCTTCATTGCAGTATTTAACAGTGTCTTAAAAATAAAAGGAAAATGAAATTAGTTGTTATTTCTAATAGAAATCAGTGTTTGCATGTCTCTTTCAAGGGTTGAAAGGAAATAGTGGCATATTATTATCGCATACAAGCTATACTGTTGAGACCGTTGCTGTCATCACTGGATTTCTTTTTATTTTAAAGTAAATGCTTCATGTTAAACATTTTGGAAAAGAGGAATGATGCAACAGTTTGCCCCAACATATCTCAAAAGTCTGGTACTACCAGCTCGACCTGAACCTAGAGTGTGACAGGAGCACTGCTGGAAGTTTTACGTACCCTAACTTGCAGTAAACATATTGTAGGGTTTCAAAGTCCAGCATTCAACAGTTAGAAATTTAGGCAAATTGACCTTATAATGTGTTGGGGTTTTTTCTCCTTTTTTCCCCTTCTTCTTTCTATTCTTTTTTTTTCTCCCACAAAGTGTGAAGTGCAGGTTTTTTCCCCACTCATTCAGTGCCCAAGACAGGCAGCATTCAGCTCCCTATTTAATATTCCTCTGATCGTTAGTTTTCTAAGGAAATAAGGATTATGCAGTCGCTTTGCTTATCTGTCTGCCACTTACGCTCATTCCCTCATAACTCTTAAACCCTGTGATCAATACCAAACAGCTGGCTGACATAGCTCTGTGAGGGTCTCCAAGATGTTGAGTTCCTATGAGTTCTGCTGAACTCGGCAGTGGGCTGGCCAGTCTGGCAGGAATCAGGTAACCCCTGTTTGGGGGGCAGGTGCAGTGCGGCATGTCTTTTGCCCAAAAGCTGGCTGGAAAAGCGTGGCTACAGGGGGAAAGAGACGGTATCGTGGAGATAGACCTTGAGGCAGAGGGTATGGTCAGCAACAGGGCTAGGTGGCGAAGCTGTAGAGGAGGCCGAAAGGCCTGGGGGACATGGGACAGCACCCAGATAACAGCTTTTTCCTTCTACCATTCAATGTGATCCCAAGCCTTATTTGTTGCAAGTGCAGTGAATAAGAAATAAATGCCACGCTCTCATTTTTCCTTGGTACTTGTCACGGCGATGTTTGAGAGCACTGGAAGCATGACTGCATTTATCTTTATCGCTCCCCTGGGAGCAATAAATTCGCTTCTCTTTAGAGGTCGAGAACGAAGCCGTGGAGAGATTGAAACGGCCGCTGCAGCACTGCCCTCGCATCGTGAGGCTCCATGCGACTTCCCGGCCTTATTCCCGTTTTTAGCACCGGATATGACCCAGGCACGGTCCCGACGTGCTCCAGCTGCAGTTATTGCACTTACTGTGCATTATCCACCAGATGTGCCCCGCTCCGGGCAGTCAGGACAAGAGGAGCAGCCGGCGGCTAGCTGCCACCGCTGCTGCTGGAGCCACTCGTCGTGGCATAACTCGACGGCGGAGGAGCTGCCTGTTCCCCGGCGTGGCGGTTTCAGGCGGCGCTGTGTGTCCCGGGTGGCTTTCAGGAGTGGGACGGCCCCAAAGGCGAGGCCCTCCGGGCCGCCGGGACCCGCCGGGCAGCCGCCGGGCTGAGCTCCCCCCGCGGCCGCGGCCGCCCCGCAGTGAGGGAGCCGCGAGGGGAGGGGCGCGCGGTTACACCCGTGCGCCTGCACGAGCGATGCGAGTCATGTTCGTGCGAGTGGCCCCGCTGCCGACCCTCTGTAACCTTCGGGGTCTCGGATGAGCAAACATAGCATTCCTCCAACGAAGCTTCCCCCCTTAGATATTTATTTGCTTCCTTTCATTCCATTTAACTCTTTCCGATTAAAAAACTCGGAGGAGGAAAACACCCGCCTCGAGAGTCTCCCTGAGCCCGGTCTGCACGGCCGAGGTCACACCCACGGCACTGACCTCTCCGGTTGTGAATCCCCTGTTTGAACCTGCTCCCATGCTTTGGTCGGACCTCTTTGCCCACGGGCAGCGCCGGCCGCGGGCTGCGGGCTGCCGGCACTTGGCTGTGCTGAAGGGACCGCTCTTCCCCGGCTGCTCTCTCCAGTCTTGCCCTGGAGACCCCCCGGGCGCTGCTGAAACCTTTCCCCGCTGCCGGAGCTCTTGCCGCAACGCCCATCACCGGCGTCTCGCCCCGGACCTGGGGGAGCGCAGCCCTTGGATCTCCCTGCTCCCACCCGCGGTGTGGCCGGGGCACCGTGGCAGGACACGTCCCGAGCCCGTGCCTCGGGGACAGGGGCCCCTAGACCGAAGGGCTCAGCGCTCCCGGCCGGCTGCGGATCCTGGGGTGGACGGAGCGGGCTCGGCCCCGTCAGCCAGGGCCTGGGAGCTCACGGAGAGGAGGGCTCACAGCCCAGGGACCCTGATACCCGGGCCGGGGGACTGTGGGAAACTCCCCTTCCTCAGCAGCTCCGCTTTTGAGCTGGGAAAGAGAGGGGACGATCTATCTAATCCCTCTGCATTAATCTCTAGTTTGTCCTAATTTCCTACTCCCGCCCCTCCCGCTGACCCGACCCCCCGGGACATTGCCCCGGGAGCGGCTCCCCGCGCTGCCCCTGCGGGCACGGCCGGCCGAAGCTGCGGAGCGCTGCCCGGAGCTGGGCGGCTCCGCGGGCAGCGCCCGGCTCTCTTCCCCTCTCGCACGGTTCAGCCCGACGGTTCAGCCGCAGGACGAGGCCGCGGCCGGAAGGATCAGGCCCGCTCGGGAGTTTCTGTCGTGCCCACAGGGATAAGGCGGCCAGGAAGGGGCGAGTCCTGTTGCCGCCGCCCCGGGAACCCGGCGAGCATCCTGCCACCAGCCCGGAGGACGCAGGCAGGACGGGGAGCGCTCCCCTCCTGGGGCCGGGGCCTGAAGATGGCCGCTCGCAGCCCTTCGGGAAAGAAAGCTGGCCAAAAAACCCCCAGGAGTATCACTACTATTTTTAAGTCTTCGCGGCTGCTCGAAAAGGGTCCGGGGTAATGGTGAAGGCATTAAGTACGAGCGCGGGACCGGCACCCCGCAGCCCCCGCGCACCTCCGTCGGCTGAACGGGGCTTCGGTCTGGGGGAGAAGCCCCCGGGAGGGTTTGCAGCCCCGGCCCTGGGAAGGCGCCCTCGCCCCGCCGGGCCCCCGCCGGTGGCCGGGCCGCTCCGCGGGGCGGAAAGCCGTGCGCCGGGCAGCTGCGGAGAGTCCCGCATGACAGCGGAATAACAAACAGCCTGAACCCAATGTGCCACTCGGGAAACCTCGGGGCGTGTGTCCGCGCTGCAGCGCGCTCAGCCCTCGCCGTGAAAGCGCCGATTTCACGCAGGATCTGCTCCGCGCCCCTCTCCGCCCCCCTGCGCGCCTTCCAGCCGGCCCCGCTCCGGGCGATGCGCCGGCCCCCCGCCCCTCCGCGCCTCCCCCCCCGCCCCGACCCCAGCCAGCGTGTCCGGGGGGATTTAAGCTGTTGGAAGCGAACCCAAAGGGATCGGAAGCGTGTGCTGTGTGCTCTGGAAAAATAACTAGTTTCAGATTAATGAAGGAGTGACAATTTCAAGGCTAACCTTGGCACTGCCCAAGCCAGAGCGTGGGGAGCTCGCCAGGCTTTGCTTTATATTGTCTACTTTTCTGAAGAGCAGACAAAGATGGATAGAGAGACATTGAAAAGCAGGAGGCGTATTTCAAACAGCCCAATAAAGAGGGTTGTCACTTAAAGACAAGAACCATAGTGCTTTGATGACTTTGTATTAGCCTCACCGTTTCAAATAAGTGACTCTACTCTCTCGGCGGAATTCACCGAGTTTTAGTAGATGACACTTCAGTGAAGCCGCTTCAGACAGGAACAAGAGCTTGTAACTGCGGGGCAAAACTCCTCTTCGGGCGGGTTTTGCAAAGAAGGTTTCCGACCCGGGGCTGCTTTTTCTTTCCGTCCTCAAACTAAGGAACCTCGGTAAAACCAGGGTTTACAATTTTCGTGGGACCAGCGTGAAAAAGGGAGAAAACGATTCGTGTGAATGTAACGAAAGCGGCAGGGAGATCCCGAGGCGCCGGGGAGAAACGCTGCCTCCCGGCAGACCCCGGCAATACAGGAGCGGTCCTTTCTAAATCGCTTTCCGCGCCCTCGGAGAAAGCACCAACACGGCGTGTTGAAAATGAAGTTGTATGTAATCCCCCGGACAGCTCACGCGTGTTTTTCCCCGCGCGGGGCAGCCCCCCACGCGCGGCGGCGAGCCCGCCTCTCTGTGCGCGCAGCCTCTCCCGCACTTGTCCCCGCGGGTTCCAGGCCCTCCACGTCCCGCGGGGGCCTTGCTCCGGGTGGGAGGACACCTTTCCTCTGCCTGGGGGGCAGCGGGGTGCCGCAGCCCGGGGTGCCGCAGCCCCGGTGCGTGTGCGGTGGGGAGGGAGGGAGGGAGGGCGCAGCCCTGCCGGGTGAGACTTCTCTGCCAAAACCGAGGATTTTTTACATTTTTTGCTTTCTTTTTTTTTTTTTTTTTTAAGATGGGGACCCCCGACCGCTGCAGCCCCCCAGGCTTTGAAGGCACAGCGAAAGGGCTTCACTGTGGGTTTGAGCGAACCATTTAGTCACTGTTTCATTAGGCACTATTTGAACCTTGCAACATGTGGTAATTTCTGGGGCAAGCTGAAAAGGGGGGATTATGTAGGAGGGACACAAGGAAATTAGCTAACGGTTAATTTAACTCGTTTTCTGGTAGAATTTTCGATACATTCCTAATTGACTGAGGAGGCAGGTGAAGTCTTCAGTTCCAGGCAGACTCATTCACGGTGAGAATAAATGGCTCTTTTTCAACTCACACTGCTCACAATATATCATCAGGAAAAAGACATGCAATGAATATGTTGATTTTTTTTTATTATTATTAATGGAATTATACCCTGCTACGCAGGTGTGAGGGTAAAAACCTATACTGGATGAAATCAGGTTAACAATGAAATGAGAATTTTATTAGCTTTCTATGTCACATAGACCTGGATTTAAACTGTCAAAACAAGAAACAAGAGGGGGAAAAAAGATACTCTGAAGGCAACAGTGCCAATCAACGGGCAGAAGTAGTGGCCTGGTATCCAAATAATAATTAACCGTAATTCACGGTGAATATCCACACCCCACACTCTACGCTATTTATATGATATAGAGAATGTATGATTAGCCTATAATGGCAGATCTCTTTTGAGTCCGGGGTTTGCCAATTAACCCTAATCATCCCGATTTGCTATGAAACGGGAACATTTGTTCATAAGGTCCGAGTTTTAACAAAACATTAGATCGTGCCGGAAATAAACTCTGGCTGAGGCTCTTGCCCTGTTGGCAAGGGAAAGGGGCCCAGCCAGATCGGGGTGTCCCGGGGGCGTTCGGGAGCAGCTCGGGGAGCAGCTGTGACCCTGCACCGGGCAGCTCCGGGACGAGGCGGGCGGGGACGGCCCTGCACGGGGGAAACGGCGTGTTGGCGGTGACCCCGCACCGGGCACCGGGAGCAGCGGGCTGGAGGTGGCCCCGCACCGGGCACCGGGAGCGGCGGGCTGGAGGTGGCCCCGCACCGGGAGCGGCGGGCTGGAGGTGGCCCCGCACCGGGCACCGGGAGCGGCGGGCTGGAGGTGGCCCCGCACCGGGAGCGGCGGGCTGGAGGTGGCCCCGCACCGGGCACCGGGAGCGGCGGGCTGGAGGTGGCCCCGCACCGGGAGCGGCGGGCTGGAGGTGGCCCCGCACCGGGCACCGGGAGCAGCGGCGCTACCTGGGCAGCGTGCGGAGAGGTGGTGGGCGCAGCCGGGCAGGGCCCGCGGGCAGGGGAGCCCGCCACGTCTGGCAAGGGCCCCTTTGTAACCTGCTATAGAAAATGGAGGTATTCTGCATGACAAAGCCCAATTAAGCTCGCTATTCAGGACCTCTGCAGCTGGTAGCCCATTGGGAGAGTGGGAGGAAACGAGAATATATTAATTATGCGAAGGGGCGGTGAAAAAATACCAACAACCGCGGTTCTGGGTCGGGAGTTGGGTATGTTTGTTTGGTTCTTTATGTGTCAGCCCCGTTATTTATGTATGTATGTATTTGGTGGCAGGGGCGGTGGGAGGAGGAGGGGCGGGGTGGGGCGCTGCCCGGGGGGCACACGCCCCAGCCCCGGGCCCGTCTCGGCCTGCCGGCTGCGGAGCCCCCCCCGCCGGCCTCGGGGTGTTGGCAAAGAGGAGCAAGGGAGGCTGCCTGCCAGGCTGCAGGGGAGGGCTACCGGCTCTGGTACAACTGTGGTTTAACATGCTAGCAAAGTTGCCCGTTTTCTCTAAGAATTCTCTCTCTCTCTCTTTATTTTTGAATTGTCACTCAGCGGGGGTCAACTGTAAGCCTGCCAAAGGGCTTTCACGGGCTGAGGGGCACCAAACCCTAGGACAGACTGAAGGTCAGCCAAAGAAAATAAAATACTGGAGACCTAAGGTTAAGATTGACCCGGACAGTCTGTTTGCTTTTCAGTTTTACCTTTCCAAGCCAATGGACCATAATATACGCGTGGCTGTAGTTACTATTTAAAATACAATTTCAGACTCCAAAATCCAAACTGTCTGAGAAACATCTTGCATGACATAGTCATCTTACTCTAAATAATTCAACTCTTGTAATAGCAGACGAGTGTTAGCTCAGAACTGTGTACGACTGCACACAGAACTGTGCTTGGGATCATGCAGCTTTCAGCCCTGGCCACAAATGCATGGACATGACCACAGATCTTTCCCTTTTCTTCTGTAGAAGGATACAGTGGCAGAGAAAATTCAAGCTGTTTTTATGCTACGAGTGCTCCCAATCTTCTCAAAATAACATGAAGCTTAGGCCAGAATGTGGTCAACAATACATGCAGAAGATGCAAAGAGTAATGAGCCAAGAGGTATACTTGGCATAAGACATGTGCAATGCATTTGAACAAAAGTTTGGTATTCTAATTGTTCTCCAGTAGACTTAGATTTTAACTAACCTACCACCATTATCCCATTCTTCTAGAACAGTTGTCAGAGCGGTCATAGCTTCATATTCTAAGTGTTGCTACAGAAAAGCAAGTAGACACCCCCAGTTTAGGTACCGTAAAGGAGGCATACATTGCTTTTTGCTTCAGTTCCCCTGAAAGACGAGTCCTGGCTTTTGATGCATATTCTGGAGTGGATAGACAGGGATCCTATGCTGACTTTCATTAAACTAGTAATACTAAAGACACCATGAAGTCTTTAGACATGTGAGGGACTCAACTGAATACAGGAGGACTGTGTTGGTAAGTCAATCTTCCTTGTGTAAAAACTGCAATACCTCTGGGGCAGAGCTGGGTTAGTAACAGAAAAAAATGCCAGTTGATGCCAACAGCATCAATTTTCATATTGCTGTCATAATTTCCACCCGCTCCCATAGTTTTGTTTTGAGATTGCATTTTTTTTTTTATTCAGGCAAGTGAGAGATGGCTTTTAATGAGTTAATGAACAGCCATCAGGAGTTCCTATTTATTTTTAGCAGGACCTGCCAATTTTTCACAGGTAAAAGACACCAGCTCTAAAATAATTCTATTAAAATGCTGCTGCCATTAAGAAAAGATCACAGACAGAGGTTTTGATTTTTTATGGTATTGCCTTGTTTTCTCCCAATAAAACCATTTTTCAAGATCTGATTTGTCTTTTGTAATTAATGCCAGACTGAGAGGGCTTAGGCAGTGTACAGTTTAATAGATTGTGGCAGTTCAGTCTACTGGGTTTTCAGCAAAAGTTGTCAAATTGCAGTAAAATTGTCAAGTTTTTTTTCTCTTTCCCAATTGCTATTAAATGTGAGCAAGCGATCACATGCACAGAAAGTAGCTCTCAAGTTTTTTGGTTTTTCTTAGGCAAAGATAAGATTCAGTGGGTTCCAAATGCAAGTCTATCTAGCCTAGGTTGCCTCAGCAACAGATTGCCTCTCGAGGCTTTCCCAGATTGTGATAAAAATGAGCAGGTATTTTTATTTTCAGAACTAATTTTCAGAATGAGTTTAAGCTAGAAATTTGTTTTAGGGAATCAACTTGGAGCTTGAGGGATAGCTGCCATTATAGGTGAGCATGAGAAGAAAGAAAACGCCAGTAAGTTGAAGACCTTTTACAAAACAGGCACTGAGTCCTTCAAACACCTTGAATCAGGACTTGAGGCTTTTGGAAATATTTGGGAACAAGACTGAGATCGTCACCTTGATACTTGGAGGGCTTCTTTATTGCATATACTATCAGTATAGGTAACAGGGGCGGCAGATGCACATCTCCATGGGGTAGGAGGCGTGCATCCTCTGCCATGGTGCTGACCTTGGCAGCTGCACCGATGCTGCTGAGGTTGGAGCATCAGTGCTGGAGCTCAGCATGCTGAGGGTACCAGCCACTGTGCCCATCAGAAAAGCAAAGGGGATGATGCTACTTTTTGCATTGGGGGAAACCCTCTGAAAGTAAATGAAAGTGAATCCTGAGAAGCACAGTCTGCCAGGATGATGTGTATCAGCCTTGTTTATGCTGGCGTCTCATGAAAGAAGCCAGTGTTGTTGCTGGAAAAGATGGCCTTTGCCTCCTGTCTTTCCTTGCCTCTTGTTCTCTGGGCTGTCCCATCCTTTGCACTTGTTTCTTTCCTACGGAAACTTCTGCCCTTGCCTTCATCCCATTTCTTAAGAAGCACATGAAACCGGAGGATGTGATCAGGTCATCCTGTTTACAGCCCTGCACCTACATGGGAGGAGAGAGCATCAGTATATCTTTAAGACTTCTACGCCTTTCTAATTGACATTGGCTAATACATCCCAAAATTACAGGGGAGCTGAGAGTGTGGGACAAGCTTGAGAGACAGACAGAGGGAGGGACAGGCAGATTGCTCTCATAAATTTAATCTCTTTAGAAAATGAGGTTTATAGTATCAGCTGCTGGCAGAAACTGCACTCCCATGGTTGCTAGGTCAAAGTTGAGATAGCTTAAAAAATCTTCAGTGTAAATGCAGCCTTTGAAAGAGGTTTTTATGGAGGAAGACTTCTACCATGCTTGAGGTACAGGAATATCAGCAGGAACACGCCATGCCTGAAGCCATAAAGCTGACATATACTTTGAGTGTCCTTTGCCCCTAGAACTAAGGCGTTCTGACCCACAAAGAAAAGTCTTGCATAAAACTGCAGGAAGAGGAGAGAGTAAACATAGTGCATGTTTAGAGCAAAGGACAGCACAGATCTGTTGTTTTCATAACAGTTTTTTCCCTTGTTAGTCTTGTGTTTAGTTCTTCCCACAACTCTAAAGGGACGTGGAAGAGTTCTACTGTTTTTTTCCTTCTGTTAGTGTTTTCCCCCTTGAGGCAAGCTCAAGGGCATATGAAGAAATTTGACATTTGAAATTAAGGAGCAATTTCTATGTAAAAAGTAAACAGGAGATACGAATCTTTGAAAGCTATTTCTGTTTTACCTTAATTTAGAAGCGCCAGCTTCAGCTTCCCCAGGCTCTGCAGCAAGCCACAGTCCTCAGTCAGCATGTTCCCCTCTGTATCAACACCTTGGCCTTCCCATTTCATTTTATTCAGACTTCAGCTTATCTTAAGGGAACTTGGGAATCTCCTAGGTCATATTTTGCAGGAAGAAAATACCTTTTTTTGCATAGGAAAGCAGGCTGTATTATACCCCAGTCTTTCTACTGTATAACACTGTTTTTCAGAGAACTAACAACACAGAAGCAATTTGTTTTACCGGATTTGTGTTATTCCCTTCTTCCATTTTGGGGGTCATCTACGAATGAGATAAGGAAGCACTTGCTTCCCTTTCACCTTCTAACATCTTTACCCTTTGAAACCAAGCAGAATAATATTGGACACTGGTTTATAGTTCGTTTGTTGGTTTTATACACATACTTTGTATTTAATACATAAGTTCATGCACAGTTCCTTCTATGCACTTTCAGAGCTGTAGAAACTCATAGCAAATTGTGTGTTTTAAAAGATTATTTACACAGAAAAATGGTATATACTTGCAAAAGGCATGGTTTTGGCAGGGGACACCAGCAAGCCTACAGAATTAACAGCTCTGGGTATGGGCGATATCCAGGCCTGAGGCAAGGAGTGAAAGAAGACATGGTCCAGCCACCTCCAGGAGGGACTTCGGTGAAGAGCACAGTCCTTGGAGCAGTTTGCTCCAAGAGGGGATTTGAGCTAATGCCACCTCATGGAGAGTGGGAACCACTGCAGCAGAAGCGAGGATGGAAGCGTGGGGTCACTTCAGGGGAGCTGGGTGGTGGTTCCCCCCTGGGCCCTCTTTGGAAGGTATGGTGAAGGCAAAAGGTAAAAGTTGAAAAGAGAAAGTGGAGAACAGAAGTTTTCCCTACGAAAAGGAGTATTTTGATTCATTGGCAATTTTACTGTTCAAACTGCCAGACTGTATAAAAGGGGGAACAGGAACGACTACCAAATCAAAGAGGGGACAGGGTTTTGAAAACTTCATTCTTATTGTAGCCAGAGGAGAAAATGGAACAATGTGAATCCATTCTAGGGGCAATGATTGTAAATAAGAGTGGGGATGGCACAGAGGTAACTCATTTCAGTCCTAACAAGGTATACTTGTGTGGTCCTAATACCCTTTGGCTCTTTATTTTGTGCAATTTGCCAGTTTCTTGGCTAGAATGACTTCATGCTCGTAGCCCTGGAGAGTGTATTAGCAAATACTTTTTAATCTTTGAAGAACAGGAGTTTCCACTTTAATTATATTAATGCTAATCAATAAATGTCTTTGAACTGTACTATGGCATCATGAAAGTGATGTTACAGTGACTAAGGCAACACTTGCTGTATCAGCCTATTCCAGTCACTTAGAGCACTCCAAAAAGTGGATTTGTTGTCTAAGATGGGCTGTGCTTATTCTCAGCAGAAAAGGTCAAGGGACAGACATTTCAAACTGTGTGCCCAGCTCAGATACGTGCAAACACAACCGGACCCACAAACAAACCTTGAAGCGTCCGTGCACGCATGTGTCATGCAGAGCAGGATGTATATGTAAATGGGAGTTTGCTCATACACACTAACTAGCTGGAGCAGAACACAGTGTGAAAATGTTGCTTTAATTGTTTTAGAAAGTGGGGCAGGATGGTGATATTTGCCTGGGCCACTTCATGCTGTTAGCCGTTTCCCACTCTCCTGGGAAAGCACTCGGAAGGTTGTGCTGGTTTGTAGGTACAGCTGGCTGGGTTTGTATCCAGCTAGAAGAGAAGCAGGACAGGAATTCAGGAGTGAATGACAGCAAGGGTCAAACAGGTCCTTACGGAAACATCTCCTGGGGACTTTTAGAGAGCTGCTAAGTCTTAAAGCCAAGCTGGAGCAGGATTGAGAGTGAGTATGGGCCAGGGTGAAAGCCAAGTCCCTCCAGTTATGTGATCCTCTAACCCTTCACGGTATATTTTTTGTAGAACATCCGCATTTGTTAACAGAATTTGTTAAAATCTGATTAAAAGATGTGTGATATGTACACTTGGCACCTTATCAGAACACTCAGGAAATCCCAGCAGTACATGGTGTTTAGCAAATAAATGGCAATTTTGAGAGGTACTTATGGGGGAAAATATACCCAGGCTAATTTTATAATGTACTTCACATAGTTTTTAATAAAAGATTCATAGTACAGATAAGAAGATGGGATGGGTGATGGCTTCAAATTTAGGGCTTAATTAGGTTTTCCATCTAACACAAAAGTTATTTGTATAATTCTGTTTTAATTATCTATGCCAGAGGAATTAGCTATTTTTCCTCTTTGCATTTTTCAATACTTCTGGTACTTAATAATAAAAAAAAATGCTGTCTTTTTTAGGACTCTATTGTCCTTCTGCTATTGTGGTATTTGGGAAGCACTCACCATCTATGTATAGTCAGTGATCTCATCTTAAATTTATTATCAGTATTCTCAGTAAAAGGAATAGATTTTGAATAAAAAGAATAGTCTCGAAGTCTATGCACTGAAATAAATACATCTGTTTATTTGAATGGATCATAATGCATTTATGCATCGTGGCAACATTAAGGCAAAATAATTTTCCAGATACGCAGATTATAAAATGGCAGGAGGTTCTAATTCGTTGTCTAAATGAAATGGATTCTCTCTGAAGGTTTATATTCAAATGCAAATCTGAAGAACCTGATGTTTTTATTGGTTTTAGATACCTGCAGCAAATGGAGCTAACGCTTTCACAGAGCCATTGTAGCATGTCATCAGCAATGTTGTGGGCAACCCAAAAGTAAAAGTAATGTGGGACACTTTCCATGTCTTTCTTTTTCTATTCTTCTAAGGTTTTATTAGCCCAATGTTAAGCCTCAAGGAACAATTCTACTTTACTGCATCCACAATGCAGAGCAAACCCTTAGGACAGTACTGCACCTTGATTCAAACAGTACTGCACCTTGATTCAAAATACTTCTCTGCTAAAAGTGAATGGAAAGCTATCATTGCCTTTACACTGCTTTAGCTGAGTTTATTTATTTATTTAAGATTCTCAGTTTCTTACAATAGCACAAAGTATTGTTTGTTGGAGCTTCCCCTGATCTGTTTCTTAGAGAACAATTATTGACATTCCTTGTTCTTATGTTGAGTGAGGAGGATGGAAGTAATAGACCAGTGAGTACAGATTGTTGACTAAAGACCAAATTTTGGAAATGCTGTTGGCTATATTACTCACTGCTCAAGATCAGCCCAATATGAAGGATTGCTGGTGAGTGCTGGTGCATTTGTCTATACCCTTGAGCCATCTCCACTTTTGCATTCAACAGATTGCCATTCCGGTCTTCCACACCTTCCTATAGGTTACGTAAAAATTTTGGAAGAAAAAAGTGCCTGACTTTGAGAAATGCTTTTTCTTTTAGAGTATAGTTTTCTGAAATCAGTGACAGAGTACTCTTTGATTTCATTGGCTGCAGGGTCATGTCCTCAGCTAATATTGACTGACAGAAGAACTTTTGACGTACAAATCCTAGACTGTAGTATAACACAAGACAGCTATTCCTATGATACTCTTCTATGCATTCAATCATACCTTATTCCTCAAACACCTACATTTTCAAACAACAAAAATGAATGTGCTTTATTAAAGTCTCAGTAAGAGATTTTTTACATTTCATTACTGTGCACATTAGGTTGTACTGTCATTATGTGGCCACCAGACTGTTAGCTTTGAGATCCAGGAATACTACCAAAGCCTTACTGCAAATTCAGAAAGATAAATATATTTCTGGTATTTTGTGTGAAAACTTGCAGTCTTCGCTCTGAAGATGGTGAGGCAGTATAACAAGTGGCTATTTATTCCAAAAAAGAAAACACAAATACACTTTTAGATTGTAAGATACCTTGGGAGGAAATGTCATTGTTACCTGGTTTGGTTTTGTTTTGTTTTGTTTTGTTTTGTTTTGTTTTGTTTTGTTTTGTTTTCAAGCTGAAATGTGTACACAGATTATTTGCTGTTAATACTGAATGGTCATAATTAAAGCACACATTTGAAAGCAATTTTACTGTAAGCATGACAACCCAAAGAAAAATAAAATAACATGTAAAAAAACCCCAGGCTCTGGTGACTTCAGCACATTTATTTTCCTCCATGGATGGTATCCCAGCCTGCTTAAATAAATTCTTAGACTGGATGCCTGAAGCAAGGCAAAATGAACCCTCACAGGCTGGAAGAAAACGAAAGTACAAGAATTGGCTATGCTATATATTTTACAGGGGGTCAGAGCTTCCTGTTGTTCCACATTTACTCAGGCTGCAGAAATGTGAGAACTGTCAAAGACAAGACAACCTCCCACCCTCTGCTCTAAATAATGATTACAAAATGTTGTAACTATGCCTCAGCATTTACATGCATACACCTTTTCTTTTTTTTTTGGTACTGAAATAATGTATACAACATTGTCAAGGGACTATTTTTGTTTTTTAAGGTGCCTAGAATACCCAGCAGTGTGCTGAAATTCTTTGAGAAACATGATCATTATACCACATAGAGGATTTCAGCTTGAAATACTCAAAAGAGAGGCAGGAACACACACACATATACACACTTCACCATAAGCAAACACTTCTCTTGCTTGGAGCACAAAGAGCCGTCTTTTTTATAGTGTTTCAAGTGAACCATTTTAGAGGTACTGTAGTGGATTTACAAGAAGAGTTGACAGTGCTATTGTTAATCCCACTCATCAGTGTACAGGGATTTCCCCTTGGGAATCAAGTCCAACAAGCCTTTGAATCAGAAGACTTTCTTATTTGATGACTTCTTTACAAACCTGACCCTGCTTCCACTTCTGCAGAAGGCCAGATTAGCTAAAGGCATTGCAGGCATGTGCTCTAAAGAGAAATCTTACAATTAGTTTATAACAGGAGGGAATGGTAGATTGGTGCTCTTAGTATTTCATGTCCATTGATTCATCTCTCATTACTATGGCTAGACACTGGAAACGTACCCAGCCTTTTAATTAGAGAATTTAATATCGTTTAAGCACACTTTAAGGGTTAAGCATGTGATTAAGTGTTTTCCTGAATCACTCGCTGAAGACACCTCTCTCTTTCCATTGAATACAGAAGCAACCAAATCAGCCTGGGTACCTGCATGTAGATGGCTAGAGCTGCCTGCTCTAAATTCTCTCCCGCTGGATGTAGCTCTAAAATAAGGTTGGACGGTTTTCCATTTCCAGATACCGTATGTCAATCTCCATCAGCCAGTGTCTTTCTCTCCGGGTCTGACTCGCAGCATAAAAAAACTCCTTCAAACTGGCATTAGGCTCTCTCGGGCAAGTTCCGCTGCTCTTTATGTTACGGCTCTGAAGGTTGCAGCAGGCTTCTTCAGCAGATGCCCTCTGCTTACAAGTTTGTTTGGCACCCTGTTTGTTTTCTTACTACTAAATGTTAACCCTTAACGTTTGGGAGAAAAAGAATTATGGATGTATTCACTGCCACTTCAGAAACGTTCCTGTCTTTGAGAAGAACATACAAGGGCATAGGTGAGATTTTCCTACATGGGTGCTCCTGCTTCACCTGGGCAGGGGGTGGTGGTGTAGTAAGAGGTGGGAGGTTTTCCAGGTGTGTTTTTGTTGTAGGTGGGAGGTCTAATTCCCAGTCCTGCCCTCCCCTCCCCTCACTCCATATCTTCATCTTCACCTCTGCTTATGAACTTTTTATGGTTCTTCCTGGGGAAGGTTATTCCTTAGAGTGAGTAGTAGCCTTTCAAAGGCTACTATCAGGGAATCTAACAGAGAAAATCTGAAAGACGTTTGGCTTAGGAATAGCAGTTATAGGCAGATGCATAGGCAGTCTGGGCTAGTAACTTGACATTAGTCTTTTGGTAGGAAAGAAATTAAACCCACTGGTGATCAAATGTGGACTAAGTGGGGTCAGGCCCCTTGCTCCTCCCAATTCCTCCATCCCCATCCAACCGGTACCATGGCTGTCAGAGCATGGGGCGTGCTTCAGAGCGAGCGCATAGAGCAGCTTGCGCGTGGTTGCTGTACAGCAGGTATGTGATTGAAGAGTAGTGGATGGGATTTTCTGCTGTCCCCATCATGGAGTCGAGAGCTGCTGAGGGAACGCTGCTTATGCATGCAGCCTTGGCAAAGAGACAAAGACTGGAACAAAACCAAAGAGGTCTGATTTATATCTGCTATACTATTTTGACAGCTATATAAGAAAAAAAGAGGGGATAGTACCAGAATGATATAATGTTGGTAACTACACATTAACTTCTGTGAGGTTTTATCTAGAAGCACCTTTGCACATGGTATAGCGTAGTTCTGGGTGGAGGTAGCACACACAGCATAAAATGTTAAATGCGCTTTTATTAATGACATTACTTCTTTATATTAATGATGACCTCCGTTTCAGGTCATCTTTACAAGTTTCCGTACTGGGGCCCACAGTTACTCTGCTGGTATATTTTCCAAACTGGCAGGATTTCTTGGTATTCTTCGCTTCCTCTTCCTAAACACTGCTAATTCATGGACCACTTCTGCACTACCACAAGGTTGGCAAACCCATACTGTACACGAGAAATCAGGGTTGGGATGATGAAAGAACCTTTCTTGTGATGGGTGAGAGAGACTGATGCCTTTTTAAATGGAAAAGAAGCTATATTTTAAAATGCTAAACACATACGTATGTATACAGATTTTTTTTTTCAACTACATATAATACAGCTGAATAAAATTAAAGTGAACAGGTGTTTAGTTTGAGAAGTCTCTCAGGTGAATAGATATTTCCTGGAGTAGTTTATATTAAATGGCAGGTAACATACACCTGCTTCATTCTCTTACCTGATTCTCCTCTCATACGGAAGGTGTGCAGCCATGTGGTGTTAGTCCAATGGCCCTCCTCCTGATTTGGACCTATGTAGGCAAGAGTGGGACCTCTTTATGCTGAGCTGATGAACATTTTGTTAAACTGCTCAGGAAAATATTTTGACTGATGAGAGAAAATGCCTGTAATACAGCACTCAATATGTTCAGTTGGCGTTGCTGTCATTTAAAACAGTGGGGTGAAAATTGACAACAAAAATTCCTCATATCTTTTCCCAGGAAAGCCAAAATCTTTCTTGATTTCAGTGATGCAGAATCTGGCCTATCAAGAAAGTAATGTCATTCCCAGAGGGCTTAGCCCATTTTCAGATTTATGGGGTTAACTCCCTTACAGTTTGATTTAAAATATTGTTATAATGGGCTGTATGAAGGTTTCAAATGATTCATTATTAGAGTAATACTGCTTTTTGCAGTAAAATGACCAACTGTTATTTCCATTCCTCCAGAGTTCTTAAGAGTTATAGCCTCTTCCTGGCATGATTTGGAAAACAGTGCTGATTCGCTCCACTTTAAAAGTAGCTTTAAAGCATGATGGGAAAATGTTACATACCACATGTCCTTTCAGCAAAATTGCCACTGCTGCCTTTTAATATTTAGAAAGCACAGCGCTAACGAGAATCCTGTAATCGTAGTCTTTCTTCTTGCATAGAAACATAATCAACTGTTTCAAGAGGGAGTAAGACTCGATGAAACCAAAGTCTGGGAAAAAAAGTTATGCTACCATATCAGTGTTTGTGTGTTTATGACAATAGGAAAGTTTTTCTGCTTTGAAACCAATAGTGAGTGGAACAATACCATTCTCCTTCTACATTTGCTTTATCTCCTGTGAGAATTAAAGTGCAACAAAAGAAATCAGTAAAGGCTTTTTCTGTTTTTCTTTGTATTTCTTCTACGTGCACTTGACGCCTGTTTATCAACATCATGCTGAATCCCAAATTCTTGACTGTGAGCTGAGCTGCAGCTCTGCTCAAGAGCAAAACAACTGTGTCAGTGTCCAAGAGTCTGGGTTACAGAAGGCTGCAAGCACTGGTTAGAATAAGATATTCAGGACTTAATGCACTGTTTTTAAGAGAGAAAAAGGCACAGACCATGGTAATACTTCTGGACAAAACTCTTTGGCGTAAATTCTTTGGCGACAGCTGGGTGGCGGATGTCCTGGCGCAGCTGTCTGTCCTTAGCCTCCTACCAGCTCCCTATGGCTTGCATCTGCCCATGGCACTGCTCCCACAGCGCCTTTCCCTTTTTATAGTCAACAGAGATGGACCAGGTTAACTTAATTGGTTTAAAGAAGAGATTTTTGCTAACCTGACCCATTTTGTGAGAAACATATCAGGGAGCAATCCCACGAGCAGCTGAGCAGATCGGGCAGAAACTGGTGGAGTCTCCGCGTGGGGATGGGCACAAGGAGCAGAGGAGATGAGGAGCTCTAAAAGCCAAGCTGCTATGACGCTAACAAACTCTGTCGCTCGGCAGGTCTTATTAGCCTGGGCACGGTGCCATGCAGCTGAGGGGACAACGTGCAGTCAGCAGTGGCTCTGGGATCTCTGTAACACGCCCTGCTGTGTAGTGTAGATGTCTACTTTGTGTTTTCTTCAGATCATTCATGCTACAACTGTTTTTAAGAGGCTAAAAAAGGCTCAGACTTGACAAGATGCACAGAGTTGAAGTCCAAAATTAAATTATTAGCTCATCTAATGTGGGCTCCCATATATCTCAGGATATTAAATCTCACCTATTTATTTTTTGCAGGCTGGAACTGATCCAAAGCCTACTGCAGCCTCTGGACTTATTCCAGCAAATTCAATGGGTTCTGATTCAGGCTTTGAATCAAGCCTTAACTTTATACATTTTTGATTATTGAAAGGACTCTAATCCCCTCCTGCCTCCATGTGTGCTGATACAGAGACCTCATTTTCCATTGGTTAATGCTGGAATTTGTCACTCTGCAGGAAACATGCAACATTTTAAATCGATGCGGTCAACCAGTGTATTTTTCTAATAGATTTTGTAGGTATGTTAGTGGAGCCATGCAGCACAGACTCAGGATGCAATTGACATACATTATTTCTAAAACTCAACGAGCTGTGAGCATAGAAACAGAAGTTATCATCCTTCAGCTTCAAAATACAGATCTCTGCCCCCTGAGTCACAGACCATGTCCCCAGAGGTGGAGAGTGAGTCATACACCCACAGAGGTGAACCAGCATCCCTGTCCAGGTACATACTCCCAAAGCTTTGTGAAAAAAATACCTGGCTGATTGCTAGAGTAAAGAAAAGCAGGCATTTCCCTTACAGCAGTCACAAAAATAACAGTGGAAAGCAAAAAATCTGGTCCAACGCAAAACGTGTTTGTTTCTGGAAGCAGCAGAGAGGAAGGGGAGACGGAGGGATGCCAAGGTAGACTCACAAAGCGAGGGTGGCATTTGCCCTGTGAGTCTGAGCAAGTAGAAGGAAATATTTCCCTCCACCTTGGGGAAATCTCCATTCTGTGTCTCTCAGCAACCAAGAAGCAACAAGTATACACAAGTGAGAGGAGGCTGGCACAGTACCAGCCCCTATATACAATTATTTGAAGAAACTTAGATGTGAGTGCTGAAGAGAGAGAAACCCCCGAGAGCAAGCAATGATGGCAGCTACATACAGAGTTGCTTAAGAAATACCCACAAACTTTGTTCCCTGTATCATTTCAAAAAGAAAATAGAACTGATGTGTTGAAAGAAGAGTGCAAGGGTTAATCATTTTACAGATATAAATAACATGAGGTCCAGATCACTCTGCAAATACAGCTTCCAGCTCTGTCTGACTCAATAGCGTTCCTTTACTCGTGGTAGTGTAATAAGACAATTCAGCACATCGCCAAGGTATTTTGCGATACGCTGTCATCTCCAGCCAACTTCCGAAGGGTTGTGTGGTGAGAAGGGAGATTTCACAAACTGATGCACTAACAACATGCGGAGCTGCTCTCAGAGGAGCATGCCAGGTCTCAGTGAAGTTAACAGGTTGCAGCCTTGGTTCCAGTCCCAGACTTTTTTCTGTCTCCTCCCCCGGCATTTTAATTCAATACTGGGGAGAAACCGTAACTACCAGCTAATTACTGCAAGCTTCAGAAAAGTGTAATCTTTCTGATGACCTGTCCAGTAACCTAGGAAATCCTGAACAAACACTGAGCTTCTAACAAGCCAGTTAATGAACTATCAGTGCAATTAATGGTTTCCTTTTATTTAGGACCTTTAAACATCATAATAAAGAGATCTATTCCTCTCTGCACTGCAGTGGTTTGTGGAGTGTCATAATTCAGCACTAATTCTCAGCATGGGCAAATCTCTGCCTCTTCTACATATCTGGAAAATCAGACTGCAGTTACTGCAGCCACCAGCAAGGGAAGAAGCGGTGCATGTATAGGGTGAGGTTACTGCTGAGCGAGATGCCTCCTCCCCGTAACAGGAGCCATTGGCTCATAGCTTGGTTCTGCAAGCCGGGGATGGCATACAGTAGTTTCGATGCCACTTGGCTTTGCTGTCCCATCCTTCTGGCAAAATAAATGCTCTTCAGGATTATATGAAGCCTGGTCATCTGAGACTAGGGCCATGAGATGTCTCTCACCTCCCAGGTGAAGCTAGGCACAGCTATGTCCTCAGTGCTCTCAGGCTGCTGTAGGGCTCCTAGTGACCAGCCCACCATTTTAGAGGAACATCTCTAACCTCATCACTCTGGTGCTTGGAAACGTTTTGATTACCAGCCTAAATATGTGCATGATCAATATTTACTTCTTTACTGTTATTTTATTTACCAATATCTGTTAACGCGTTTATTCTTTTGCTTTTTCTTAAACGGGTCTTCTCTCTTCTGGTATTTACTCTGTTGATACGTATACAGGACATTTATACTTCTTCAGTTTTCAGTTTGCCAGGCTGACATAGCCAAGATCTTTAGGTGTCCTCTTATCCTTCCACTTTCAAGGTAGCCCTTCTCCTGTACCTAGGATTTACCATCCTGGTTATGCTTGACCACAGCTGTACAGGGTATTTCAGTTGAGATCTTACCCAGTGCCTTGTACAGTGGCATTTATTCTTCCATCCCTCTGATGTCAATTCCTATCCTGATACATCCTGTTATCTGGGTTTTTTACATTTACTTTTTATTTTGGCCATGACACGTCTAGGAGCTCAAAATTATCCCATCAGACTACAGTCTTTCTTATTCCACAGCAAAAACTGTTCATAGTGCATTGATACATGATCTTGCACTTTCTCACACTGGAGTTCATCTCATTTCTCTCACTTCACACCTTAACTTCTTTTTGCCTGCTGTCGTGGTCCTCTTGCCTACAAGTGATGCTTCCCAACTTGATGTCAATAGACTTTATTGGCAGATTCTTCCTCGCTGTGCTGGTCTGGAGAGGCTTTTGGAGAGTGGCTGTGGCCTTCGCAGTCCTTCAGTCTCCTGGAAGAGCCACCGTGGGGACTGCGTGTCATCGTTGGCTGCTCAGCTCCTCCGGCCTTGCGCTTTGTCACAGCTTTTAGATATACAACATCTGGAACCAGCAACTTACCGCCCTGTAAATTCTGGTTTTTTCTGACATTTTCATCTCCAAGATGTCTTCATGTTTCTTAAAGGAAGTGACCATGTTCAGGGCAGGCATCTTTCCATATTTCTGATGATAAATATAGACGAAGGGAAATCACTTATCTTCTTAGCAATGTGCTTAGAGATTTTCCTTTTATCCTTAGTGACCCAGTGGGCCCCCAAGCTTCTTTCCATAAGACCCTCTTTCCAATATAGGTAAAAAATCCCTTACTGTTTGTTTTAAACTTTTTGTGCTTTTTAAAATGAAATTTATGGTGACCCTTCCTATTAATTTCCTCCCTATTATTTGCCTGCTGTAATTTATGTTTTTCTTTATTAGCATCCCCAAAGCCTTAATTCCCCATTTTGACTTTGTCTTTGAGCCTCTCCAACCTTGCCCGTGTCCATACTGTTGTCAGAGGTACTTATCTCTCCCGAGGGTCTGTTGACACTGCTTTCCAAGGAACTCCTTGATGCTGGATGGGCAGAGACTAAAAATCTGCTGGGGTACAAAGTGCAACTGGAAAAATTCATGGACATTGGGAATTATTAAACATGAAGGAACTCCCTCTAAGATGCAAATTGTTGTAGGCTAGCTTGGTACTCTGGGAAAGTAACATTATGTATTTACCTCTGTTTCTCTATTACTACTGGCCATGGTCAGAGACAAGATGGGGCCTGTGGTCTGACTCGGTACAGCTGTTCTTACAGTCTTATCTTGGCCAGAAATCCTGGATTTTGCCTTTTCTGATTTCTTTTTAACTTTAACACTTTGAGAAGCTTCTTGTTGAATAGAAATCTCCCCTTGTGAAACCCGGTGTGTCTCTTCAAAGCGCTCCCTCATGCAGAACCAGCATCACTTTGTGCGTGGAGCCCCTCAGTGCTCGTGGTTCAGTGCCACTCACTGCTCGGTAGCTCCTCTGTCTTGGCTGAAACCAGGACCAGAACAGCTTCACCTCTACATGGCAGCTGAGCCAGAGCTGAGCTCTGCTGACTGCCCCTGTGACCGAGGTCTGAGACAGGAACTGGGGACAAGGACTGTCACACAGCCACTGACTTGCTCTGTCACACTTATGTGACTGCAGGCTCTGGGACAGGTTGTATATATATTTATATATATCCATATATATGTACGTGTGTGCATACAAAGCATCCATCATGGCAGAGCTCTGATCTTGGCTGGTAATTACTGCAATAAAAAAGAAATGACAAAATACTAAGAGCAAACAAACAATTGTTGGAAAAAAACCCAAGTGTGAAGGGAAAATGTAGAGAAATTAAGAAGGTTGCCGGAAAAACAACTGTGCTTGCATATATAAGTGCATAGAAAAGTACAATAATAAATTGCTTCTGTATGTAGCTTACTCATGTGTTTCCCTATGTTTTATTTTTCCATTATTTATTCTAGACAGTAAATCAAGCTGCTTTTGAGACGTCCGGGATTAGTTAGAGAAGGAAATAACGGATTATGGTAACCTTTCTCTAGAAAAGGTGTCTTGTAAAGTTATCTACATAGCTCCAGAAATGCTGCAATGTCCTCCTCTTCTGAGAAAAAACCATCTGTGCTAAGGGATGAAAACACAGGAGAAGCATTGCACAACTTTTCTAGTTTATGGGAATTTGTCAGGTCACGTTAATAAAACAGCATTCTTGAAATCAAAGTTTCAGGTGACACTGCCAACTTGAAATTATGCCTGTGCCTGCAAAATAGGTAATTATCAAAGTGGCAAGTAATATATAATATACTAAACAAACTCGACATATTTTTTCTCTTATGAGGGAGCCATTCAGATATTTTTTTTGCTAAAAAGACCCTTGTGAAAATATAAAACTCAAAGATTAAGAAAACAATCTAGTAAGAACAAATAACGTGACAAAAATATTTCAAAGGCATTTCAAAAGAAAACCTAGAGATAACATTTCAAAACTGTGCTATTGGGACTTGATTTTTTCCAAAGTTTTTCTCCAATAAGAATCATAACAACCTGATAATGATCAAAGTTTGTAATTAAGTAAATTTAATGCCATGATATAACTTTTTGATCTACGTCACCACACCCTATAGAAAAATGAGTGACCTTTGCATCTCAAAATCCTTTTGATATGAGTATAGGAAATGAAAAATCTTTCTAAAATGCCATTTTCTGTTCCAAGCAGTTGTCAAATACAGTAAAAATCAGCCTAAAATCAGCATAAATATAATGTGTAGTCACGTTCTCCTAAGTTTTTCTTGTATGAATGTTGTCTCTTTTACTGAAAATATTGCGTATCTCATTTTCTTGAGGCAGCATACCATACGTTTATCAATGTTTTCATAAAATTATGCATTTTTTCAAACTCTTCTGTCTTTTGATGTACCATAGGAACACTTAGGATTACAGTCACTCTGCCTGTTGAACCCACACCCAGCCACATCAGCTCTAACCAGATGGTACTGGTGGCAGAGGGAGAAGGAGCTGGGAAGGAGCTATTTGCATTTCTTCAGTCCTGTCCCTATTTCCTGAGAACAGTCCCTCTGTTCTCAAAAATGCTTAGAGAAGTCTTGGATCCCTAGGTTGACCAAACCCATCGCAATCTCTTTCTCTCTCTCAGGTATGTATCTCCTGACTCAGTCCAGAACTGCAGCAAGCATCTGCTCTGCCTGTGCCACCAGCACAGCTCAAAGCCTCAGCGTTGGTTTTGCCACAAAGGAGCAAGTATCGACCTGTCTTTCTCTTGACCTGATTTTTCTCTGTGCCCAGTCCGGTAAATGGGAACGTGCAGTCTGCAGATGCACAGGCGGAGGAAGAGTCTCAGGATGTGGCTGTCTGTTGCAACAGCTTAAAAGCGAGCCAGTACAACTGCATCATTGCACAAAGCAGTAAACAAGCCCAACCGGAGTACGGAGTTGAGATAACCCGGGTGTTTGGTGTCAGCTTTCAAGCTGGGGAGAGTCACCACAAAGCAGGGACGGTTGTCACTCTTCTCTCTTTTTTTCCCCTTTTTTTCTTATATGCTCTGGGAAAAAAGGGGGAAAAAAGTAAACATAAAGAAATGTGGAAGATGAGAACCTGACAGTGTTTTAAATGGATTTTTCTATTTTAGGATTTGGGCCTTCTTACTTTTGTCAAAAAAGAAGAGATTTCTTGGAGAAAATTAAAAAAACTCCCACAAGCATCTGTTAAAAATTTCCAGCACAAAGCAGTGACCTGTTTTGGCTAGTTGAAGATTTTCATTTACCTTAGCAGCTGCCAGAAGCCCATTTGGAGCAGGGATTTTGCACTGTTAGTCACCGAGGGATTTTGGATAGAAGCCGTCGTACTGAGCTATACCCACTGCCCCAGATATCTTCCATAGTGATGCTGAAGGAGGACCTCTGACGTGAGGTGATCTATACATGTATACAGCATGTTGTGAAGTTTTTTTAACCACCTTATAGTGAGTTTTGCGAACACTGATGTTAACCCAGGCCCCAAGTATTATGGCCAAGCAGAAGGACTTTTTATATGTGATATCCAGAGGTATGGGTTTTGACCAAATGCTTATGGAGTCCCTGATTAATTCTTATGTAGGTAGTACAATGGCAATTTTTTTTATGTTTGGGAAAGAGCAATGCTTGCCAAAATATGCTGTTGTGTCTAATTAATTATTTTTCAAGATTAAAAGCTACTATACTAACTCTGAGTAATGCTGCTCACTACTTAAATCCTTCAGCACCTTCAGAAAATATTTAGTAAAATATGCAGGATGTTACAGATTTTTTGTGAGGGTTGTTTTTTTTATTAACTTACACCAGTGTAAACCAGGAGAAAACCCACACACTTCAGCATGCTTGACTATTTGCTCTGCTGCACGAGTCCTGTGCTTCTGGGATGCCACCATCAGCAGAATTTGGTGAAAGGAGGGGGAAGCAGACAGGGTGGTGGTTTACCAGCATACAGCAGGCATAGACATCCTGACAAATTTTAAGATTTTTATTCACCCAATTGTCCCCAGGATCAGGACCTCTAAATTTTAATAGCTGTCTGGTGATTGCAGAAGTCTCTTTATCTGCATCCTTCCTCTACGTGATAGCAAATCCAGCATCTCCACCAGATGCAGTGTATAACCTCTTTGAAGAGTGTCAGATGTTGCTAGCATGACGCACTCCGCACTTGGAGACCATCAGCCCAGTGCTCTGCAGAGAGCGAGGGACTGGCTTGGTAATGTCTGCCAGTTCAGCAGCTGGGGCCAGAGAATTTCTTCACATTTTTGGGAGTTTGTTTGCTAGACAGGTAGGATGCCCACTGCCTACGCACAGAAAGTAGACTAATGGAAGACACTGCAGAGGGGAACGAAAGAAGCAACAACTGAAAGCAGCCTTTGCAGGGCTATGGAAGGATTTCATGAAACTCTGAATCTACTTTATGAAATTTACTCCCCTGCAGGGTCGCAAGCTGGCATGTTAGCCTGGCTTCAGATAGCGAAGGATCTCCCAGCCCCATCAGTCTGCGCTTTGCCACGGAGGGGCCTCTGGGCAGCCTGTGTGTCCTACCAGCGCTGTCCCACCAGCTCTGCAAGCAGTGGAATCCCATTGTGTTTCTTCCAGAGATGCTTCTAAATCCCTAGGGGCAGGAGCCGATTTTGGACGGCATTCAAGAGCACTTGAAATGCCTGCTTAAAGCCTGCTGCTCTGTTGTGAGAGGTTGAGGAATCTAAGCAAATGGTCAACTTCTTGAGATTTAGTCTGGTATTTAGGCTAGAGTAAAAACAAATGTTCCCTGCAAGAGCAGATGAGGATGCTGTGTTTCACTTCCTGGAATTTAGGGCTGGCAAAGACAGAATCCTTTTAATTCATATCATATCAAGGTCTTCTGCACATTCCTTCTGTATGGGAGATGCTGGAAATGGAAAGTTGGCTCTGGTTTTAATGTGTTTCCAAAAAAAAAAAAAGTCATTTTGGTGGTATTCTTAACATAGATCGAAAGAGTGAAACTAAATCACTAGAGACTTTTCTCAGAACCCCACCTTTAGGACACTGATTTTTCTGAGAGACATCTACAGACCCCTATAGATGCAGTTCGTTCCATATAATGTTGTCCTCACAGATTTTCTGTTTTACCATTTCAGTCTTCCAAAGGTGAAAAGCATCATGTGTGCACTGTGAGTTCAAGGAAAACAGGCTCATCCTCTTGGTCCAGTTCTTTGCTCACTGTCACTTTGTGGATTTCAACAGTTATCCTTTATTTACACCAGTGAAGTCACTGCATCTGCGAAGTGGCTGGTTTTTTTTTTCCTATACAACTAGCACTAAAGACGAGCTGATCCGTTTCATTTACTTGGTCAAACCCAGTCTCCTGGACCATAACTCCGACAGGTATTTCATGTGTGATACACACAGGCCCAAAGGTTTCTAAGATAATATGAACAGAAATGGTAGGCCTTGTAGCCTTTGTAGCCTTGTAGCTGCTTTAGTGAATTGCTAAGTGCATAATTAACTTAAATCCCAGCAAGAGGACACAAGCCTCTGCCTATGCTTTCTCCACAGGGTTAGCTGTTCCTTCAACGCTGAATTTTCCCTGCCCCAGACAAACTCATGCTCCTAATGTGGACCTAAGCACTATGTCTGTTCTAATCATGAGCAAAACCACTCCCCATCTGAATGGAGAATTTAAGGACTGGCATCAACACATTTCAATAACCCTGGAGACATGTCACCACCACGGTAAAGACTAGGAGGATACAAGCTCTGCCTGTACCCTCTGCAAGCAGCATTTCTTGCACTGAGGTCTGGTTCAGGTTCCAGGTCTCAGCGTAATCCCTGGATTCAGGAGACCACAGACTGTGCCCAGATCTTTCCCAGCACAGCTCGGCTTTGGAGATGCCTGTCAGGCCACAGGACACCGCTGGTATCAGGGGCACTCCACCAGGTGTTGGGAGTGGGCGAAGCTTCAGGTGGTAATGAAGACAGGAGGAAGGGAGGGTGGATTTTTACCATTTTATCATTAATGCTCCCATTTCACTTAACCATGCAGAGGAAAGTCAGTCCCTCTTCCTGCAAAAGATGTGAAACAGTGGCATTGCAGCCTGCTCTGGAGGGATCATACATGTGTAGCATCACCCAAACTTACCCTGTCTCAGCTCTGCCTCCACTGTTAACCTAAAGAATGAAACAAAGCATAAATATAAAATTGCTTCTTGGCTATTTTAGAGCTTCTGTACAATCCCTCTTCCTTCCTCCCTCCTTCCTGTGGTTCCCAGAGCTGAATCCTCCTGATGCTCCAGTGCTTGGGCCACAGGGATGCTCTTTTCCAGGTTCCAAAGCCACAAAGACAGGACGAGGAAAGAGTGCCCTCATGAGCAGCCCATGGCCCATGTGGTTGGTGGCTGCACACCTTCCATCTGTGTTCTGCTTCAAGGACTGCCAGGTTGCTGCCAGGGCATGCCAGCAAGCGTGTCCGTCCTGCCCCTCTGGCCACATCTGCAGGGTCATTGTGTGGTGGGACTGGTCCTCAGGCCTCCCCAGCAAAAGGTGGAGACCCAAGTCCACATGGGTTAGTCATTACATTGCCGTATCAACGTGTCACCTTCAAGCTCTGACATCAGGATATCACATTTCTCAGTGCTGACTCCTTACCAAAGAAAGATAGTGCTGGGATATTTTGGATTCACCACCTGCTCTCAGTATCCAAACAGGGTCAAAACAGTCACTCTCGGCACTTTTTAACCTCTGTAGGGATCAGAAAGCTTGTCTCTGAAGGACACCTCACCACAGCATACTTTGGGTTTGACTTTTGTGGTGTGTCCTTTCTGCTGCGGCTCCTGAAGATGCCGCAGAAGTTGCAGAGCTGGCGAAGCTGTGGAACCGGGTGGAGGGAGCCCGTGGTGCCTGTTCTCACAGCCGCCGCTCATTTTATTTTTGCTTCTGGGTGGGAAGCCAGCAGTTGGTTTTAATCCCAGTTTGAATGCGTCTCTCTCAGAGTCTGTCTCTCTTCTTGTGTAACACTGCGACGCTGAGATATTCTGGGACACTTTTACTAACCATGGCAGAGATGCATTCCTGGAGACTGGAGCGAGGGTGTTTTTCAGTGCAGGGCCACATGTTTGAATGATTCCAGCTGGGAAACCCACTCTCTCTGGTGGTCTGATGGAGCCCAGGTTTACTGACCTTCATAAAACCGTGCCACCCACTGCAGTAAGACCCCCCTCCACGCCACATACATCCCCCTTCGCACTGTGTACCCCAGTGACCTGGGACTTCACACTTGCTTCTCCTGTGTTTGGCCAGGCAGAGCAGTTTAGAGGCAAAGATGGCAGCGAGGAGAAAGGTGGAAACGAAGCTACCCGTGGATGACAGCAGGCTTCAGTCAGGCTCCGGTGGACTCTTTGAGAGATCCAACATGTTTTTTTGAAAGCAAATTTGTTAAATCCTTAATTCCAAGCAATCCCCACTGCTGAAATGGGGTGCAAACATCCTCCACTGTGATCCTGCTTCTCTCCTGCTCTTCAAAATAATTGAGGAGGGATACTTACACGAGGTGGCTGCCCTCTCTAGCTCCTCTTCTCCCCCTTATCTCCATTCAGATGCTAATGATGGTTTAAACCAATGTTTGTGATTCACAGGCCTAAAGCAAAGCTAGGCAGAAGGTCTGTAGACAGTACGGGAGCTAGTTATTTTTAACCCTCCTTCTTTCCTAAGTCAATATTGGGATAGGCAGCAATGAAAAAAGGCAACATACGGAGAAGGAATTTGAAGCCAGGAGAGCTTCAGGAGCCTCAGAACAAGCAGGCCCACAGGGCAAAGGGCAGCGGAGGGGCACTGGCAGGTGCTAAGTGGGCTGGGGGACCATTTGTCTCCCAGAAAAAAAAAGCACTTGACTCTTCAGATATTTACAATGGCTTCTGTCCACTCAAGCTGTCTAACTACCCATATATTTTAACCTCCCATAGGCAGAACTGCGTGCCTCCGACTTCCCTGTTAACAGCAGAGGCTACAGTTATACTTCCGAGTGCTGTTTTGATCAGCCCGCAGCTGTACAGCTGCTGATGGTTCTGGAGTAAAGCATTTCCTCAAAGCCTTCATCTTGTCAAGTTGACTAAGTCCTACTATGTTTTGGAAAAGGATAATCGGAGCAGGCTTCATAGATTCATTCAGACCAGCGGAGACTCTGCTTGCAGCTTTCTTAGTAAGAGATTCCCAACAAAGTTTCATAGAGGCATAGATTTAAATAATACCTTTTTCTTATAGTAGTATAAAGCACATTGGGAGAAAAATAACTAAAAAGAGAAAATACAAGTTCAGTGATGGATAGGAATTGCAAGAATTTATTTGGATTTACTTTGGCTCTGCAAATGTTTTCTCCCATCACAAAGAGAAAGGGAAAGGAAATTCTGTATTCTCTTGGCAATGAGGAGAGCACATTTCTATTCCCTTTGACTATGAAAATAGAAAATAGGGATGAAGTGGCCTGTTCCTACTCTATTCCTTCTTTGCGGTGTCCTCAACTGGTGGACAAAGAGAGCCAGCAAAGAGCACTGTTCTGATTTGGGCATTTTTTGTATCCTTACTGCTATTCCTTCAGCACTTAGCCTGTTAACATGGGACAAAGGAAGAAAAACGTGGATGGGAATAGGGGCCAGGAAGGTAAGGGATTATCCCACAATTCCCTTTCTCTGAATGAAACCTCAAACGGGTAAAATCAGAATGGGCGCCACCTTCCTGGCTCTTGCAGTACAGGTCCTGTCAGAGCTGCAGTCTGGGCTCTCCCGTGTTTGCTTCCTGCATCCCTCCAAGGCACCCACGCAGGGTGGAGGAAGGATGGTGGATAAGCTCATTGCAGCAGGAGGTTGGGCCGTGACGTGTATCTCACTGCTCCCTAACTCTACAAACCTGCTCAAGAGACATCTTAAAAGATTGCTCTGTGAAAGAGTCAGCTTCACCATGATGTCTTTGTTCACTGATTCAGCAAGGAGTCCTCTAGCAAAAAGAAGGTGGACAAGGCTTGATATTTCTGTACTTTTGAAATAACAAACAGTATTTGACTTCCTCCTACAACCCAAACCCACTTAAAAAGAGCAAAACACATCTTCCGAGTCCATATTCTCCATACACCACAAGGAATCAAAGAGAGGTGCAGCTGATTCTTATTTTTCCCCTCTTTTCCTACACACACTGAAGAAAGATCTGATTAACCTGTAGTGAAAACGTGGGACCACTCAAGAGAACGAGATTTCATTGGGGCTGAATGTTAGACCTGGGAAAAATTGGCCAGCATCTTCTCCCCGACTGCAATTAAATTATGGTTAAATAGTTTCTATTAGGGACATGGGCCTAACAAATGAAGTGATACTGGACACAGAAACTATTAAAGGACATCTTGTTGTCTGATTCGTGGGAGCTAGAAAAATGTCTAGTAATTTATGGGTCTTCAGTTTTTCAGCATTCCTTTAGGGACTCCTTTCAGAGTTTTCTTCCCAGGGATACTGAGCAACGTCTGCTGAAAATTGCTCCTTTTCTGCGTGTTGAGTTTAGCAGTCAGATAACAAGGTTTGCACCATGAAAAAAACTACTGACAAGTGAGGTATAAATTCAGATCCATTGCAATGCCTGTGTTGTGTCTAGACCAATGAAATGTTCACCAGCAAGAAGAAGCTTGCTACTTCCACAGCAGCAATCGTATCATTTTAATGGAATATATATTTTTTTTTTTGTTATTTGGAGAATGTCCTACAAAATGATAAGTTTCTGTGCATAACATTTTAAACACAGCTGGTTAGCAAGGGTTAACTCGATTAGTGGAACCAAAGTGAAAGTTTTAAAATACTGCTGCCATGGAGAACAAATGCCTTCAAAGCGCCTATAGCATATGTTATTTAAAAGAGCACTGAAACAATGTTCTGGTTTGAATTATTTTTCTTCACAGTACTTCTCTAACTTTATTGCCAAAGAAAAGACTTCCAGAGCCAATTTTTAATCTTAATTATACCAGATTCAATCTGGAATATTTCCCTTGAAGTTAGAGTTACACCAGATTTACACAAAGCAGGATTTGTCCCAGTTTCCACATTAGACTCTTTCTCAAAAGACAATTTAGGTTAAAAACAGAGTATCTAACTAAAACAACCAGGAGTCCAAGGACCAAAAACTACCCACATGCTGCCATATCCCCTGTTCTTGAGCCACGCTAGAGCTTCTCTGTCTGAGCTAAGCCTGAGCTGCAGCTTCGCATCCGTGGCTGCATTTTCCTCTCATCTCATTTTCTCATTTCTCCCTCCGCAATCGCCTTGCTCAAGTGAACTGCATGTAACCCAGTACTCGAAAGGACTGTCAGCAATGGACAGGCAAATAAACATGTAACTGAAGCAGCAAGTGCTCCCTGCAGAATTAGATGAGGTACAGACTAAAACCCGGTCACCTCAGACAAAAGCTAAAGCCCAAATAGTCTTTTCTAGAAGTGAGGGAAAAGAGAGGAACAATTTCCCCTGACTTCTCAGTTTGTCAGTCCCTCCTGTCTCCCAACTGAAGAAAGAAAACTGAACGTGTAGCCTGCAGCCACTGGTACCCCTTGGAATGGCTCTAGGTGTGATTGGTGCCCGCTTGATTTCTTCTATCAGAGATTAGGGTTATAGGACTAACCTCAGCCTTGTGTTTGAGCACAGGAAACACACAGCGCTGCGAGAAGAACGACAACCTGATTCGCACCTCCTGCCAAAGCACCTCCAGCACAATCTTAGTAAGTAAATGTAAAACAAGTGACTGAATTCAATGCCTGAAAGGAATGACTAAGTTCATTTCCAGGTCTGGAGCTTTGTGATGACTGTGTCAACACATATGCTGATTCTTGCAATTCCTAATGGCAGATGAGGGGCTGACCTGTTTTGGAAAGTATTGGGTGAAACCCATAACCTCCACCATGTCCACACAAACCCCAGTTATGCAAGGTCTTAGGAGGCATTGATGGCTTTCCCTCCTCTTCATCCGTGGGATGGGTGAAACCCAAGCTCAGGACCTCTCCATGCCACAGAAATGGAGGGACAGTGTTTGTCATGGTATTTTGGAGTGTGAAACATCCAGGGAGGAGAGGGATCCTTTCAGAAAGCAAATGACAATTCAGAAACCTTGGCCATAGCTCCAGTTATTCTACAGCAAATCAACCCGAAGGGATGTATTGTTGATCACTAAGCATCAGAAGAAAACCTGTTGTGGGATGAAGCAGATGTCTGGAGCATGGGCAATTCAGGGTAGCCAGTAAATAGACATGTTGGGTCTCTCCTGAGTTTGGCCCCTCGTGAGCTACCTTGGCTCTTCTGTGCCCATGGGAGGGATGTACGGTGGATGGGGCCAGCCCAGGCACATATGGGGACTGACACTGACACAGACCAGGGCTGGCCCATGCCCGTCACGTCAAGGGTGACTGTGGCCACTATGTCCAGGGTGGCCTCCGCACCAGCCAGCTCCCCCGTGCAGATCTCACGGCTGGGTCCCCGAGCGCAGCAGCCCGAGGAGGCAAAGCTGGTACTAATAGTAAATAGACACAGAACCAAAGCAGCCTGGTCTGGCTGTGTTTTTGTCCTGCTGTAATCCATTAATTGCTGCAGCTTGAAAGAACAAAGGCAGAGATAATGGTCTCGGGAGTTATGAACCGAAATCAAACCTGGGCTGAATCAGCAGAGGAGGTCCTTTGATTTCAGAGGGAAAAACTTCTCATTTGTGGCGCGGGAGGAATTGCGCTTTCTGCTTTACTTGCAGCATGCCACATCCCCCGAGCTGCCGAGCCCGGCCCACGGCAGCCCGGGGCTGTGCAGGGCTGGACCTGCAGGGATGAAGCCCTCAGATTCCCGGGGACGGGCGGACGGCCCCGCTTCCCCACCCTCTCCAAACCCTTAATTAACAGCAGAGACACCCCAGGCTGGCCGGGCGCGCGGTGCCCCGGCTCGGCGGGGCTCGCCGCTCCCGCGGGCTCCGGTGCCCTCTAGTGTCGCGGGCGGCGGCGGCGCTGCCCGGGCACCTCGGCCGGCGGCGAAGGGCACCTCCGGAGGCGGCCGCGCCGAGAGCGGCGCTGCCTCCCCGCCCCGTCGGTGCGGCGGCGGGGCCCGGGGCTGCCCGCCCCGGGAGCTGGGGGGCCGGGGCAGAGCGAAGCGCGGTGTAAGGCGCCGGTGAAGGACTGGCTGGAGGAACAACCCGTTTCCCCCTTGCCTTCTGGGCCGCCTTACCTCACCCCTGTGCTGGGATGGGGCCGCTTCTGGACCGCAGCGGCGTGTTTCTCCTGCCCCAGTCAAAAAGTCAGGGCGGGAGCAGAAGGAAAAACAAAGCCTGGTTTTGAAAGAATAAGGCTTCCACGGCTGTTCTGGCATCTTTTAATGTCAAGAGCCAAATGCAACGATGAAAGCAAAACAGCTCGACGTTGTGGCAGCAGTGGCCTCAGTGGGAAAACGACGGGCACGGGGAACTACCTTAGCCAACCATGTGGGGAATCAGAATAAAGGTTGGGGAGGGCAGGCTGGGCCACGTTAATTTCTTTTGTCTAGCTCCCTGCTCTCCCGGTGACACGGAATCCCTGCTATTCAGAGCCAAATTCTGTTGAACAAACAAAATGAGGGAATCTGGTGTTGTGGAAAGAGGGAAAGACAAAACCCAAACTGGTAGGGCTGTAAATGCACACAGGGCCCTCCCTCCTGCGGGCAGCGCACACCTCCCGGTGGGCCGGGGGGGCTTGGCGGTCCCCTGACTTGCCTTCTGTCTCAGGAAGCCCTTACCGCTGCGTTCTCCCTCCGCGATAGAAGAAAGCACAGATTTATAGCGACAAGCAATGAGAGGCCGCTCTGCTTTCTCCCTCTCTCAGGGGCTTGAGGGGGTCTGCTCCAGGCTGGAGCTGCTCGCAGGCAGGGGTTCCTGCTCCAGAAGGTAAAAGGGTGAGCAGTCTGCGGCTGACCCCCGCACCGTGCCTTGCTGCAACGTGGGTAACCATAATCAAACCCAGACCTGCTTTCCCACGGAGACAAAAGGCTGCGGCCCCACGGCGGGGCTTCCCGCGGGCCCCGAGCCGGGGCACCCCCTCTCACCCGCTCCTGCGCTGCAGGAGACCGCTCGGACCCCACAGGAGCCACCTATTAGGCTGCCTAATAGCCTCAGCCAGCTAACCGGTGCCCGGCTCACCCCTGGGGGAGAGCCGCAGGAAAGGGCTCGTTACTTCCAGCAAATTGGGACGTCTCCCGGGTGGGGGAGGATGCTGAGAGGGGCAGCTCGCAGGCTCCCAGTCCCCCTGGAAGCGTCCGACAGCGGAGCGAGCCGCCCTGCAAAAGCCCGCCCCGCCGATGCCCGCTGCCCGGACCCTGCGGGCGCTGCGGGCCCGGGGAGGGACACCCCCCGCCCCCGGGGGGCAGTTGGGAGCATAAACAGGCGAGAGCAGCTCTAGCCCGCAGGTTTTTTTAAGATGTACAGCTTCCATCTGTTGCCGCATAAACACACGCTAGCGGGACGCCTTATGCTCCAGGCCTTCGGGGGGAGGGGAAGGGGGCTGCAGTGGTGAAAATCCCCCCCACCCCCAGCCTGTCCTCTCGCTAACCCCAAGTTCCCCGCGCCTCCCTGGACGGGACCCCCTCTGCGCCACACGGAGCGGGGGGTAGAGCTCAGCAGCCGTCCTGGAGGGTTTATTTTAACTGCCACCTCCTCTGCGCGGGACCAATCCATAGGCACCGCCGGCACTTCGGAGGGGGATCGGCCCAGCGGCCGTGCGGGCAGACTCCGGCGCGGCTCCCGGCGGCCGCGTCCCCCCCGGGCGGCGGGCGTGGGGCGGGCGCGGCCCGGCCCTTAGCGTGGGGAAGGGGGAAGCCACGTCGGGGAAAGTATCACCGCTCCCCCGGAGGGGCCCTGGGCGACGGGGCACCGCCGTCCCGGTCCCGGTCCCGGTCCCCGCAGAGGCCGGCGGGCTCCCCGCCCGCAGCGCCAGGCTGGCCTGGAAGGCAGCTTCGCCAGTCCCCGAATTTGCAACTTTTATTTTTCGCTGGGTCTTGTGAGAGCCCACGTGGAATCCGTTAACGACCGCTCGATAATGATCATGACAAAGGCATTATTCAAATGAGGCAGGTAATTGCAACCAGAAGGCGCCTCCTCCCCTTTCTTTTGCTCCTTTCTTTTTGCAAGAGTAACTCTCGCACTACATCCCATCCTGACGGTACTTCGCCAGGAATCACCTCCACCGCCCCGCACGTTAAGCCGGATACGTTCACGCCGGTAAATCGCGGCCCGAGCCCGGCAGGGCCGGGCGGGATCGCCTCGGAGCTCACAGGCAGTTGCTGCCGCCGGTCTGAACCGCGCATCTTCGTGGGGCTCAACTCTGCGAGAGCCCGCAGCCCCGACCCAAGTCATGATAGGACCTTTCCCTCCACAAATTAAGGGGTTCAGGCTGCTGGGTGCGCTCGCCCCCACCCCCCCGGCAGAGACTTCCAGGGTGCAGTGGTTTTTTTTCCTGGGTTGTTTTGGGTGGTTTTTTTTTTGCCACGCTTTTGACTCACTTGGAGCCTGTTGTTTATTCACAAGCATTACGGTATCCTGTTAGCATTCCGACCGGGGGCAGCTCACAGATCTGACTCCGATGATTTCCTGGAGGAACATGTGGAAGCAATAGCGGGGTTGTGCACTCACCCGAGCCGAGATGCACTAGTGGAGGGCGTGCAAAGGGCCGGGAGCAGCGCCGGGGACCCAGCGCACCCAGCCAGGGGCGCCTCAGCCTGAGCGCGCTTTTCACGGGAGTCGGTTCTCGTTCCTGCCCCGGTTCCCTTCGGGGCATCTTCGCTTCAGAGGCTCAATTCTCCTGCGCTTAGGAAAGAGAAAAACCACCGGATCCTGGCGCTTGACTTTGAGGACAAACTTTTCTTTTGTTTAATACTAAAAGGAAAAAAGAGGTGCGGGGTGGGGGAGCAGGGCCAGACTCAGGAGGAAGCGGGAGAAGCCCCGGGGCGCAGCCCTGGGCCGGTGCCCTCCCCGGGAGGCAGGCGGGCGGGCAGGGGCCTCCCGCGCCGCTCCTTTCCTGGGGCTGCACTGCCCCCTCTCCCGCGGCCGCCGCATCGCCCCGCCGGCCCCGCTCGCCTCTTTCCGCACGGAGCCTGCAGCAGAAGGGCTGCGAGGGCAGCTCGCCGGCAGCTCCCCCGGCCACCCCTTATCGCCAGCAGATAGCGACGGCCAACAAAGCGGAGACACCCGGTGCTGGCTCCCCGGCGGGGATCAAAGCTCCGTCTGGAGCGTGTTCAAACAGGACGGAATCGGACGTGCGCTGCCCTCGCCTCCGCAGGCACCTCGGGCCCTCGCCGTGCCCCGGCTTGGCTATTACTGGGGTTTCTTTGCGCTGGGCAAAGCAAAGGCAGAGAGGAAGAGAAGAGCTTTCCCGGTCCCGTCGGAGCAGCGGGGTTTGAGGGGGCTGGCTGCTGGCGAAGGTTACCTTTCGTTGTGTCTTTCATTCATAAATGTTAGTGATTCGTCTCTCCCCCTCTCTCTCAGTGCCTCCTGCTCCTGGCGGGCTCACGGCCGTCCATCCAGCTCTCTAGCCCAAGCCCAAGCTCAGTGGTGCACAAAGGGCACGAGGAAGCCGCAAATTCGTTTCCAGATCAAACTCCCCATCCATAAACTCACACTGTGACCGCGGACGCCGAGCCCGGCGCCCGACCCACCGTCCTGGAGGGTCTGAGGAGGGAAGGCTCATTCATGAAATTGGGAGCACTCGGAGTTTTCATGAAAGTTTTTTGGGTTGGGTGGTTTGTTTTTTTTTTTATTTCTCCCCCTGCAGTGCAAAACTCTCGGCTTCCCCCTTTCCTCCCCCTCGCCCCTGCCATATGGCTAACCTCCCCCCTCCCCTGCAAGGCTGGTGAAATCTGGAGGCAGAGACTGGCCCCCCTGCCTGCGTAAGAGCCTCCCGCCGGCGCGCCCGCCTCCGGCCGCGGGGCTGGGGGCGCCGGGCGAGCCAGGGCGGCTCTTATTCTGAAGGGGCCGGAGGGGGGCTTCATTTCCTGACAGCTATTTACTTAAAGCAAATGATTAGTTTTGGAAGGATGGACTATAACATTGAATCAATTACGGGACGCGGTTTGTGAGACCATTGCAGTCGGATCGGGAGGGAGGGCGAGCGGGAGGGAAAGAGCGCAGCTGAGCGGGGAGAGTCACAAAAGACGTGGACATATTTTGGATATTTTACAATCTGCAGGATTGGGGCTGCGGATTATAAAGGAGAAGGTAAGAGGTGGGGGGCAGTTTCCCCACCTTTTTCTTTTTTTCACCTTTTCTCCCGCGGCTTTTTTTTTTTCTCTTTTGTTTTCTTCCCCTTGATTTATTTGTTGTTGGTTTGATTTTTTTTTTTCTTTTTTTTCCCCGATGCTCTGAGCAGGGCGGGGGGCTCCTTCCCGCGGGGCGCAGGCGGCGGGGGGCGGCGGGCGCCGGCGGCTCCCGCGGAGGGGAGCGGGGAGCCGGCGCTCCGCGGGCCGTCGGGGCGCGGCGGCGAGCCGCGCGGGCAGCGCTAATGACAAACACATTGGGACGGCGGGGGCCACCGCGCCGCATTCCTGCCGCGGGGGCGGGAGCGATCCGCCGGGGCTCCGCGGGCAGCGGCGGTGCCCGCCCGGGGGGACGGGGGGACGCGCACCGACAGAGTAAGGTAGGGTCGCGCCCGGCGGCTCCCCGTCTCTCGCATCCCTCGCTGCCTTCACCCCGCTGCTCTCCCGTCCCTTCCCCCACCCTTTGTGTTTCACCACCTTCCCCTCTTCAGATCCCCCTTCCCACCTCGCTCGCCCTGACCGGGTAGCCTAAAATGCCCCCAGACCCCGGGCGGGGGCACGCACCCCCCATCCCTTCCCCCAAGGCAACCCGATCTCCATCCCTGCGCGCCCCGTCTTTTTTTAACACGTCTCAGCGGCAGAGAAGATGCTGAATTTAGGCAGGACTTGGTACCTGGAGCCTTTCCAGCTTACAGCCCCCTCTCGCAACGGGAGCGCCAGCCCTGCCGCATGCCCCGCCGGACTGCTGGAGCCCATCGCCTCCTTCCCCGGGGGAGCGCAAAGTCTTCGCGGCCACCGTTTGGATTTTGTCAGGCGCGGAAGTTGCAAACTTGCCAGCCTCTGCCAGGCTGGAGTCCCCTGGAAAAGTCCTAGGAGCAAGTAGGAAATGGCTTTTTGGCTGTCCGCGGCATTGCTCAACATTTTTGGACGCGGATCCCGCAGCCCAGGAGCCGTTCCAGAGAACAGGACTTGGACAGCTTTTTCTGGAGCCAGCAGCGACAGATCTAGCGAGGCAGCAGCAGCCCCGGGGCGCAGCCGCCAGCCCCCGGGGGTTGCCCGCATCCCGGCGGGGAGGCGGCTGCGGGGCAGAGGCGGGGGCGATGCCCTGGCCCCCTCCCGCGCCGGGTGCACGTTTCCAGCGCCCCTCGACGGCATCTTCGGCGCGTCTCTTGCAAATGCTCCAGCTCCCCAGGGCTCCTCCGGAGCCCAAGGCTGCACGCCCGGGGCGGACAGGGCATCGCCTCGGCCCGGGTGGGGACCGACGGGCCCGCCCCCAGGGCTGCGGGCACGTCGCTCTCCCTTGGTCCCACAGCTCCGGGCCGGGGCATAACATCTGTCCCCCCCGCCGAGACTCCCGCCCCCTCTCCGGACCCCGCGCCCTCGGGGTCCGTGCCTCGCCCGACGGAGAGGGCTGGAGAAGAAGCCCCGGGTCGCAGCGCCAGCAGAATTAGCCAGCCCCGGAGGGAAACACGGCTTTGCTCTGCCCCTCTCCGTCTTCCCTACCCAACTTTTCTTTTTCCTGGCTACCTCGCATTAAAAAAAAAAAAAAAAAAAAAATCGCTCCAGCTTGGCAAAGGCTTTCCTATTGTTTCCCAGACAAACAGCGAAGTGTCTGGGAGTTGCCATCTCTGCGAGGTTTGCTCGGTGCCCCGGGCAGCCTTTGATCCGCAGCGGCTCTAGCCGTCGGGCTCCGCTCTCCCTGGGGCCTGCCGCTCGGGCTCCCCGCGGGCAGGCAGGGTCTGGCAAGCGCCTGCAGCCTGATGGGGGCTGGAGAGTGTGAATGTAACCCCCCTCCCACCATCCCCAGCCCGGCTGCCTGTAGGCGGCCCGCTGTCTCCCCGACGGGGCGCACCGGGGGAAGGGGGGTGGCTCGTTATGCCCTCGGCATCTCCCAGGGCCGGTGCAGAGCCCAGCTGGGGTCCCAGCTCGGCTGCCTTAACTCCGTGTCGCTGGATGGGGCAAGAGATGGGATCAAAGCAAGGAGACAGGCATCAAAGGTTCCTCTGTCATCGGCTGATCAAAATATGAGCTGTGGAGATCTGACTTTTAACTCTCGGTCTAGAAACGTTAGGGAAACATCTACCAGCCAGGGACTTTGGCTTTAGCTTCTAGTTAACAAAGAGCATTTTAGAAAGGCTCTCAGCTAAGCAGTGGTTTAGCCAACCTCAAAGCTTAAGAAAAAAGTTTGAAGAAAAATGAGACAGCACAAAGCACTGGGATTTAGGAGTCCACAAGCAAACCAGCTCTCCCAGCCTGCAGGCGCTCTCCTGCAGCTTTAAAATGAGACCCCCTGTTCTGGTGCTCCTCTCCAGGCACGAAGGGGCAGGAGGTGTGCCAGTCTGTGTGCCATCGGACACTGGGGCCATCTTTGCTGTTATCTGCTTGTTGATGTATAGGAAATCTTCACGTGGCTGTGAGAGTAATATATAGGTATTAGGTTTCAAGAAAGCAGGAAGTAATAAATATTAAAAAAAAATACTGCTCACCAGTACTACAGTATCGGGCTAGGATTTGACTACAATGTATGTAGACAGAAAAAGTCTTGCATACCCCAAACCTTGCCGGCTATTTCCAGCTATACCAGTTGGTCTACAAATGAGAGTGAAATGTATAACCTTATACAATCCTTGCCTCGCTTGCATCCTTAGATCATCATGGCCACAATGGCACTTCTTCCGCATGTGAACTCTGAAAATTTTAATGGAAGACGTTCGCTTTGCTTGTTTTAAAGACCAAGGAATGACTTCTGAGAGGTTATTTTTCCTGGTGGTGGCAAGAAGTGCTGGTAATTTAAAAAAAGCAGGCAAGTAAGCAAATAATCCTTTCTCTCCCTCTTGCCTTGCTCTCCTGCTTGACTCATCTCTTTCAAGTCAATAAAGCTTTGCATGGGCACCCGAGGGAAAAGTTTGCAACAGCTAGGCTTCCTAGCTCCTGAGGTCAACAGAGATGGATTGTTTTTTCCACGCAATGCTTCTGAGCCCTTGAGTTGGGCTCTGAGGTGTTCTTTGATCTGATCCCGAGAACCTAAGTGAGATGTATTCCTTGGAAGTCCCAGTCTTTTTGTCTGTTTCCTGAGACAGTCTGGAAAATTCTCTTTGGACCGAGCGGGGAAATTTAGACTTTGCAAATTTCCTCCCACCTTTAGCTCCTAGGCTGGTGGGATCTGTCCTTGAGGGTTAGGCTGAAGAATCGTGTCTGACTGGAAGGGTCCTTGGGTAGCAGCCATCACCGCCTGAAACGCACTGCAGGAGCCCAACAACACTGGGCTAGTCTTGGTGTGTAGTTATTCCTGCATTCAGGCTACGCTGGATGCAAATACTTGTAAAGGAATGTGGAACAAGCCTCGTTTTAGGAGAACATTTATGCCAGTCTTTTTCACTGAAGAAATTTTCTTGTGTTGTTTGAGCCTTTCCTCAGTGAAACCTTCAGGCCCGCCTGTTAGCACTGCAGGGCAGCTCTGCTCTTGCGGAGAACTGAGTTTGCAATTTGGGAATTGAGAACCAAGAAATGTTTCAGGAGGTCCTGTCTGAACACTTACATTCAGCTAGTGACATATACCACAAGGAGGAAATGTTCCCCTCTTTTTTTGGGCTGGCCTTAGCTCTTCCTGGAAAAGATCAGTCTTCCCAGAAGGACAGACTGCCACTGTGACAAAATCACCACTGAAATTATCCAGCCCTCTCATAACAAGGATAATCACATCATTACGTGCCAAGATTTGCAATCCAACTATTGTCGCCTCCCTTATGTAGATACAGAGCAACAGAGACCAGTTTTTGTTTTTTTTTTTCCAAATCGGTGAACTCGCACGAAATTAAAATATAAGAAATGTGAATTTTAGGTTGATCCAGGAGACCCAGTTTAGATTCCGTCAGCTACGTTGAAGACTAGCGCTTCCTCCTGCGCGACAAGAAATTTGGCTCATTAATGTGGATCAACATTGCCATCCTGTGGCCAAGAGGATGAACTGTAGTGACTGGGTAGCTGGCAGGAGATAAGCCTGTTTTTCTGGTAGATGGGCTAGTTTTCTGTCTTGAAAGAGGTCTTTCTTTGATTTACAGCAATATGAAAAATAGGTACCGCTGGCTCTTCTTGGTCTACCACGGTGCTTTCTCTCTAGGTCATGTAGAGCAATCACCTAGGAATAGCATAATTTTCTAAACATGTATTTCCATCGGCTTTCTGGTTATTGGTTTTACTCTGTCTTCTGTGGTGCAGTCAACGAAACCCTTCTTGGTAGGAAGGCAGCGCTTGGCAGTGAGTGTTTGGAAGATTGACCCCTCGCTGATAACAGTTCTTCAGATGTTATTTTCCTGATCTTTTATCACTAAAGCACACAAGAGAGATACCAGGATTTCAGTCAGATCCTTTCAAACCCCAGTGGTTAAAGTAGATGCAATGACTGTTTTACCCTGGGCAATCAGCCTGCCCTGCAGAGAGTTTGGCAAACCCCTCATGGCATTGTGTAGCTTTCACTGTACACACCCATGTTTCTCTTTTAGCTAGCAGTGTTCAAGGTAGGCAAGGAATTAAGGTTGGCTCAAACTTACATTGTATGTGTGCTGTTAATACTGGGCTTCAGCTTGCATAAATCTACTGGCTTCAGTGAAGTTACACCAATTTATGGTTTGATGGAGTGGTGTTAGGAACTGAACCTGGTGTATTTATTCAGGGCTGAAACTGGGGTGATTTAGGACAAAGAGGGGTGCTCTGTCATAAAGGAAGGTAAAAAAAGGCAAACAAGTGCATACAAAAAATTAAGTGATCATAAATAAACAAAACCATGGTAAGCATACCTGCTGGGTGTTGGGGGAATGAGTAAACTCTCTGTTGCCCATAAGTGTGAAATTGTACCTGCATTAAATCTTGACTCCAGCACTGATGTGCGAGGATACATTTGAGATGGGACTCCAGCATGCTTAAGTTAGATGCACAATGTAATTAAATCCAATTCAAATAGATTTTGAGTACAGATGGTGGCGAATCCTTAGTACATTACTCTGTCTTTCACAGTGAGGAAGTGTTGCTCTGAGTCTTGACGAGATTAACGGGTCACTGAGGAAAGATCAAAGCTCTGGATTGTGAAAGAATAGCCAGCTGGAAAATGCAAATTTAGTTAAATCCGTGTGTTTTTAAACTGCAATGGTAGATTGAGGCACTCAACTCTTACTGATTTCTATGGCAGCCCAACCAAGACAGCAAATTCGAAGTAGCACTTTGGAAATACCATCACCTGTACTTACATCAGTATAGTCATGGGGCTTCACTCCTCACTTACACACAGAGCTCTGCAACAGGGTAAGGCCACTTCAGCAGAGCTTCTGCACACCAGTGTGCAAGAGCTGAGCTAGCTTTGTGTTTTCTCCTTCTGTGCTGTATCACTTGCACTGAATAGTCTGCAAAAACAACACAAAAGGGGGAGACATCTGCCTTTTCAGAGAGAAAAGGCAGAAGGAAACTTGGCAGACAGTGGGGTAACATTGTCTTGTGGATCTTGGGAGGTTAGGAGTCAGATCAATAAAGCAGACCATGGTAAGTCTTTCAAGATTTACAGTGGGTTACTTTATCAGAAAAAAAATTACAGGATATAAATGTGATAAAAATGAGTAAGGAGGCTGAGACCGAGGGACTTCTTTGATGTCCGAGAGTCTGTTAACAATGGGAGACAGATACATAAACACATGGCAATTATTGTTAATTGAAGAATCAGGCAAAATGCCTTGTCTCTGCTGGAATGTTGTCAGCTGAATTTCCGAAGTTGTTTGTATATGTTTTTGGGGGTTGGTAGTTTGTAAGTCTTCTAATCCTGCTTCTGAGACCTTTATGTTTGATTCATGTCTCAAATACTTTTTGCTTTGCAAAAGCGTGCCGTCTGCTCCTCATGTTGCGGGAGGAAAGAGGGACTGGTTCAGAAACACTCCTTGGCGTGTTGTAAGCATTTAACTCCCATATGGCACTGGCATAGTTGCGATAACTGCATGTACCTACGTGCTTTCCTACCTCAGCATCAGGAGCTGAATAACAGAGGGTGAACAGAAACGCTCCAGAACCTTTGAAAAGTATCCCTGTCTTGGCACATCATCCTTTATTTTACTCATTGGTCTGTGTTTCAGATTAGGGGCTCTTCCGTGCAGACATTTTTTAATCTGTGTTGGCTTTGGGCCAAATCCAGTTACTATTAAAGTCACCAACAAAACGTCCATTGATTTCAATGGGAGCAGGGGTTGTAGGAGCTCCTCCTTCGGAAATTATCTAGCAGGCTGCTTGGGGTTTTAAGTAGAAATGTCTTTAGATGGCACAAAAATTACATAGATGCTTATTGCCACTGCTGCTTCTTCAGGACTGATGCCTTAGGATTATGTGTTTGAAAGCTAAAATTATCGCATGTGATCTATGACTTTCCACACTGTTGGGGAGAAGAGATGCTCTGTGAATGGCAGTGCTGGCCTACAGTCTGTCATGGATTTATTCCATCAGAAAATTTCAGCATATGTTTTAAATAGTATGTCTCTCGATCAAGGGAATTCTTGCTAAATAAGCAATAAACACTATTGTAGTGTATTGTATTGTATTGTATTCAGTAAGCTATATATATACATATGTACAATGGCAAAACAAAAATACCACTCAGGATTGTACTATTTGTATTAAAAGTAGCTTTTAAATATGATTTTTCTCCCATAAAAGCTTCTTGTAGCTAAAAGGTCAGAACCTACTGCATAAAGCCATTGCATCCTCACCGATGCCAGTGAGGGTACTGCCTCTGTGCAGGGATGTTTCTGTGGGCTCAGTCCTGGAGGCCACAGTGGGCATCAGAGCGGCGTGCAGGCTGTTTGAGAGAGGGGAGCGCCAGGACTTGGCTCCTGACGCAGCCAGTGGAGAGAAGGGGTTATGGTGCCTTAGCTGCATTCCCCATGCCAGTGATGTGTCTGTGGCCCCATATACCTCGTGGGAGGTGGTGGCACAGGTCTCAGTGGGCTGCGGGTGTGAGCTGGGGTCCCCAGGCTGTTTCTCTCTGTGGTACCACGCAGAGTGCCGGGAAGCTGCCCTAGGGCACTGCAGGAGAGGGGTTCTGCAAACTCTCATTCCTGTTGTCAGTCCATTAACTGGCTCCCTCCTGCCTTCTCCTTTCTGTTGCAGTTGTTGGTAGCTATGGGTACTTCCCCATGGACGTTCCTGATCCTGGGATGTTTTCTCACAGGTAATATACCTCACTCCTCTAAGCCTCTCCACCCCTACTCCTTTGTAAATCCTTATTTAAGCTTGCTTTCTTTGTGCCCACAATAACAAATGCCAAACGGTTGCCAGCTGGCTGCAGGCTGGATTTTTCTGCCCTTCCCTTCGGTAGGCTAAGACAAGAACTACCGAGAAGACGGTACTTCTGCTAGCCTGCGCCGGCCACTTTGGCACCCCTACAGCTGCTATAACCTCCTGCCTGGCTCGTCTGCCTGCGCAGGGAAAGTGAGCCTGCCCACCTCCAGTTGTCCCAGCCTGCCCCACTGGGGTTCCTCCAGCAGCGTGGTGCAGGCAGGGCTGCCTGTGTGGGCTCCCTGTGTCCTCCCACTCCGCACCACTGAACCGCACTTGCCGGGGCTGCCTGCGGAGCCTCCCAACATCTGCAGAGCGAATGGTGCCGGGAGGGGAGGGCAGGGTTTGCCACAGGGTGCCAAATATAGAAAGGGCCTGTAGACTGAGATAACACGTGCAGGAGCGAGAAACTGTTTTCAAAGACAGTCTGGATTCCTGCTGCCGGTTTATTGCGGAGAGCCCACTTTCACGCCGTGGGCCTAAATGCCTGTTTGTCATGGACTACCCTGTCTGTTTTGTACGGGTCATTTGATAGACTGAAACAGTAAATCTGTTTCCCTGGTGAATTCCCCGTTTTTTTCTGTGGGGCTTAGGGTGTGGATCCTCTCATTTTCCTTCTGGGAGTTGGACCTACACCAGCCCACCTACAAACTACCTAGGCTTGCAAATCTGAGCCTCTAACTGTAGATTGCATCTGAAAATCAGTGCCACCTACAACATCTAGTTCAGTGAATTACAGTTTTATTTGGCTGTAAATCTTCTGTACATTTTGGCTAGAAGTAGACCTGATGCACAAATTTTGGATCCAAGCCCCTGCTCTGGCCCTTTGCAGAAATTGAAGCCAGATGTAAAATGCAGGTGTTGGTCTTGGGAAGGGGTTTCTAACTTTCAGTTGCGAGCTTACTCGAGGTCCGACAGAACTGCTGGTTTCCTGACCATTGCTGTAGGGACCTGTACGATGGCTGTGACCCAGCAGCCGGGGTGTGGGATTCACTGGTCTGCAGCAGAGCAGTGCCCACATTTGGGGCTGGGAAGCTGAGGTGTGGATTGGAGCCATCTCTAACTTCACCTCTGTCTTTCACCTCTTGATTTGACAAACAGAAGTCAGCAAGCAAACACTTAGCATTTCAAAGGGAAGCCTTTTGCAGTCCATTGGGCCAAGCTCTGGCTTTTAACAAGGGCAAATTTCCTGGGACATCAGCACATCTGAAATGGTCAGAAAAACAGCTGCTGCGGATCCGCTTTGCTTTCTTTCGCATCCCCGCGCTGAGGCTGTTCTGTGCGTTCATATGCTATTCGCATCTTTTTGCAGGACCATTCCTAACATTTTGCCAGCTTCCTCTGCCGACTATTGTTCCCAATGGGAATGAAATGGTGGTACAGCTGAATTCCAATTTCACGCTCAAATGCTCTGGAGACAGCGAAGTGAGCTGGCAGTACCCAGTGACTGAGGGAAGCCACAGGATAGACATTAGACATGAAGAAAACAACAGTGGCCTCTTCGTGACGGTGCTGGAAGTAGGAAATGCCTCAGCTGCTCATACGGGCTTGTATGTTTGCTATTATAACCACACTCAAGTGGAGGATGGGGAAGTGGAAGGGAAGGACATCTACATCTATGTGCCTGGTAAGTGGGGCATGCCACAGCCGTACCCGGAGGTTTGAATGGGAAGGCTGAACCAGGGATGTTCAGAAGCAGCATATTGCTGGTGGCAATTTGCTGTCAGAGAAAGATAAATGATCCCAGGGCCATTTCCTAACGTGTAAATCGGGACCAGCCCCTGTGTGTCTATGGATATGTTCCTCTTTCTTTCTATTGGTTTTCACCTTTTTGGCAAGAGTTTTAGTTCTCAAGAAGAGGGATGAATTCACAACTCCAGAGCTGAGGTCTTCTGACCACCAAGGGCTGGATAGTAGACCTTGGTGGCTAGGGTAAGCAGCAGCTCAGCTTTGGGAGCATGTCCAGCCTCCAGGTTTGCCTGGCCCTTGCGTGGGGATTAACACCAATGCTGGCCTTTTCAGGGGTGACTTGGGTGGATGTTTTGGGACATGTACTGACAAAACCAGTGCCATGTCTGGCGCTAAAGCAGTCGCCAGATGAGGAAGGACGTGTCTCGTTCTTAACCTGAATCAGGCTTGAACTGACAACTGGAAAAATCTCATGTGTGCAGAGGTCCTGGGAAGTGTAAACCAACGGAGATGTCTTGGTGGGGGTGGCTGTCACAAGGGAGGGTGAAACGAGAAGTGTTACTGCTGGCCAGTCTGACACAAGATTAAAAATATGGTGCTGCCATGCAGTGCCCTGTAATTTTCAAAGCAAACACAGCCTTCCCAGGCTCTGTGCCGCCTTTCTCTTTAGTGGTGGAAAACCTGTTAGACCCAGAAGAAATGGCATCCCTTCTTTTTGGGAGTACCTATCCCCAGCTTTGCCCTCCCACCCCCTTGTTCTGACTGGCAATGTGTTTAAAGGCTTGCCACGCTATCCGTGGGATGAAGATCTTTATTATCGTAGCTGAGATAGGCAGCAGAGGCTGAGCCACAACTGACTGCCTTTGTAAAGCCCTGTCTGGATGTTTCCTCGGCGTTGGCTGGCATTCAGGGGATGAGTGGCACAACTGCAGGGCCAGGAAAGATCAAGCTAGTAGATTTGCAGTGAATATTTTGAAGAGGAAAAGAAAGAGAGAAGAGATTGCAAATCATCCTGCAAAACTGCAGCATGTTGTGAAGGAGATGATGTCTGAAACTGCAGGGAAGACAGCGGAAGGGGAAAAAGTCAGGAAGCACTAACAGGACTTGTTTTAAAGGCAATTTTGCACTGGCATTAAGTTTTTGCAGTTCACAATGTGTGATTCGAGGACAGTGATTCTTCCAAGACTTTTTGTCCATTTCCCACAACAAACATAAAGCATTTGCATTCTTTCTCGAAGCGAAAAGATGCTTCAGCAGAGGCTGCAGGCTTTGGCATATGTGTCTGGATTTCCAAACAGCTCTAACCAAATGACCAGAAGATTTTGTTGGTGTTAAGCAGTCTTGTAACTCACTCAGTGAAGGAATATAAAGGCAAGAAATGGAAGATTTCTTCAAGAGGGCTTTTTGGTTTGGTTTTTAAATGCCTCTAGACATCAGCCTACCAGATTTGCAGGGCAGAGACACCCTGTAATTTTTTCCACTCACTAACCATCAAGATGTCATAAATGCAGAAACATATCCTTTTCTCCAAATTATAATGTTTCTGTTTCCACTATAAACTTTGTCTTTACATTTGTTTTTCCTGCAATGAATTAGGAGGGCAATGGGTGGCAGCAACCCACTTTAGACGAGGAGGATTACGCTGAGACTTCACACAATATCCTATTTTCACTAACAGCACACAGAAAACCAAACTAGGTGAATCCCACTTCTGTTTTAAATTACAGTGGGAAAATGAATACATGGAGTTGGCAGTGTGTTTGGGACAGAGCGTTGTGTTTGGAATATAGCTACAAAGAGCCTGCCAGTGCAGCAGAAAGTCTATTGTTGGAGGGATTTGGATCGCTATTTATTAAATTTTATTATAAAGCTTCACACAGAAGCTTGAGGCTAGCAGGGATTATTTGTTTATTCCAAATGGCCAAACGGAGATAATTTGAGGGCTGTGCTTTTTAAGTTGGATATGTTATGCAATTATGTTTTAAACTCAGACTTTGGATTGGCCGGGTAGGAAAGCTGGCATGTATTTTGTTGGCTTTAAAAGAAATAAAACTACCAGGTGTTTGTTTGCTTTTTTCTGGTTGAATACCATATTTTGAAAACCACATGCTGTGACCATAATTAGCTATGCCTCATAACTATAATGTTGGACATGTTAGAAATGCATGAAGATAAGTACCTTGTACTATTTTTGATGAAATGTGGCTTTAATGGTGTTCAACATAAACAACATGAAACTAATTTCTACTTTTTGACATTGAAAGTGTTTGGATTTTTTCTTCTTTTTATTCCCTCTCCCCCCCCCCCCCCCCCCCCGCTTATGTAATGGTTAGGGGACAGCTGCTATTACCAAAGGAAAAAAAATCTAACTGAAGAAGATGAGTGATTTGTGCCAATAAAAGGCAGGATCTTTAATAAATTTTTGTGTGCAGTGGATGTTGCACTTAAGTGCAAAATCCTGTGTTATAAAAATAGGATGTTTAATTCCAAATTCTTCCCTAGGCTCTTTGCTGTACATATATCTTGATAGAGTTGTCTACAATAAAGTGAATTAATCTTTACTTTAGTCCCCAGCAACTGCATTAATGTTTTCACACCCAGTAGTGGTTTTCATGCTTTTTGTGACTTAATATCCTTTTGCCTTCACTGTAGGAATATCTCAGAAGCAGGTCTAAGGGGAATAATAAAGCTTAGTGGTTTTTTTTTTGAGGTATCTTGTATTTTTCATTCTGCATCCTGAATTGTCACAAAGGAGCCCAAGCCCTTTCCTGTTCAGTGCTTAGGTCAAATGCCTCGCTACGTGTCACATCAAAAAGCAAAAATGAGATGCTGCATGCAATTACCATGCCCTACCTCTGAAAAAGTGGAGTAACGAACTGTACTAGTTTCAGTTACGATCTGTAAGTGGTCATTGATAACTAGTTCTTGTACATGAACTTACTACAAACAAGATAGTGTTTAATTACCTCTTGTTTTTTACAGACCCAGACATGCCTTTTGTTCCTTCTATACCAGAAGACCAGTTCATCCTGGTAGAAGAAGGTGATCCCACCGTTATCCCTTGTCGGACAAGCGACCCAAATGCTCAAGTGATTTTAACTAACAGTTTAGACAAGGCTGTCTATGCTTTCTATGACAGCAAACAAGGTTTCATAGGGAATTTCCCTGCGGGCTCATATACATGCAAAACAATGGTTAAAGGTGTGGAGTTCAAGTCCGATGAGTTCCTCATCTATATTTTAAGAGGTATTTATTTTTGTTCTTTTTAAAAAAAAAAGAAAAGAAGTAATAACGTTCAGCCCAGTTCTTTCCTCACACTATAGGAACCATGTTACCACCAGCATCACAGGGCTATATCAGATACTTCCCTGATGATGGTGGTCCTGTGGCAGTATTGCTAGTTATCTAGTTGCTAGTTTACTCAGCAGTTATGTACAATTTTGATGAGAATAAACTGTCCTTAACTTTACCTCCTTTCCCAAATGGTTGCAGGAAAAGTCTTCTGTAATCCATATATTTTCATACTGTTTGCTGAAACGTAACTTAAAAGACTGGTGTTTCCCAGTGGCTTCAAATCGTAGGACCTCGGGTAGCCTGAAAAACAGCATGATTCAAATATATTGAAAACAAGGTTTTTACTGGCCAGCAAGATTCTCAAAGACAGTCACTGATTAGCAAAATGGGAAATTGCTTTTCCACCGAGTGCCTTTTCACAGGAGCATTTGAGATAGGAACTTCTAATTGACATTTTAAACATAGATCATTCTTTGTGGGATTGAACTCAATGCCTGTACACTTCATGCTTTAAATACACAAAGTTTGTATCAGTATAAGTCAGTAGTACTTTCACTGAATTTCCCAGGTGATTCCTCAGTAGAGGAAGTGAAATGGAAATCTCCCCCTGCAATTGCACCATGTGAAAACTGAATACTGTTTTAAACTAAATCTGCTCTCTCTCTCTCTCTCTCCTTTCTCTTAGCTACTTCACAGCTGCCAGTTGAAATTGAAGCTCTTAAAACTGTCTACAAAACGGGTGAGACCATCGTAGTAACTTGTGTGGTCTTTGACAATGAGGTGGTTAATTTACAGTGGAATTATCCTGGGAAAGTGGTAAATATCTCTCTTTTTATTTCATTTTATTTTTTTGTCTGAATGTTTGTAGTTACTTATTGGGGAAGAAGGTAGGGTTGTAAAATATTCTTCTCTTCTCTGAATGAGGACAGCTGAGGAGAGAAAACAAAGTAATTTCTTTTACTTTTAGGTTACCACAAAAGAAAGTCAGTCCCAAAACTTTGAGTTTGCTGCTAGTAAATATGCAAAGCATGAGAGGAAGGTGAGGTGTGACTAGAGTCCATCCTCTGAGGGAGGAATGCTGTCTCTCTGGTCTTGTGATGGTTCAAAAAAAGAAACGTGGAAATAGAGAGGTCTAGGAATGTGTCAGACGTCTGCATAGAGCTCTGCTGCTGGAGGTCTGAACCTCTAAAATGGCTCTCTTAAACCCTGGATTCTGGGTCATAATAGAGGACAATGAAGAATCAAGTTCATAGACTTAATTGTTCCTTATTATGCAGGTGTTAATTAAAATGACTCTTACAGTCAGTGTAATTATTCACTAATGAGAACTGCTTAGAAAGAAAATCTTAAAACTTTTGGAGAACCTCAGAAATTTTCAAACTGGCTTAACATTCTTCTGCAGTGGAAATTTTTATTAGGTGAAACTTGGTTAGAGACAGTTCCAGTCAAAGGAGAATTTCAGAGTATCCCATGTAAAAATCTGGTCACTGAAGGCATGGAGTAGTTGAAGTGACTATCTAATTGTGACCCCAAATCCCACCTTTTATTTAAGTAAGTTAAGAGCCCAAGAGGAAAAATTATTTGACAAGGTTTTGTTCTATTTTCCAAGTTACAGATTATAACCTTTGCTATATGCCACCTTTCAAAACTATTCCCAGCACATATTTTGTTCCAGCCTGTCATGATAACATGATCTGCCATTCTCACCATCCTTTTACTTGCAGCACTCTTCTCCTTGCAAATAAATGGTTCTTGTTTTGAGAGCAGGCAGAACACAGCATCTGGAAACTGGTTACTTTTTGTCTGGTGGAGGGGATGAAGATTCACCCTATTTCATGGGAACTGAACAAATAAAATTCAAAATAACCCCTCACAGCTTTTATGTCTGAGGAGAAGGTAGTGCGTAAGCAGTAAAACACTCTTTCAGGCTGCTCACCCAAATTTTGAATGGTATTTTGTTTTGAGTGAACAAAATATGAGCTTTCAACCTCCTCACCCTTCTGTGCCTGCCCCCAAAAGGGTGTATTTTTATAGACACACCTTTTGTGCCTGTGGCTGAAAAATACATCCCTGACCGAGTAAACAAGTCTTCTGCCATACAGGGTTTAAGATGATCGCTCTCACTCCAGTGGCATTATATATCCTCAATGGTGTGCTTTCAGCTCAGTTACTTAAGTAAGGTTTTTTTTCCTTCTCCAAACTGCAGAAAGAAAAAGGTCTGATAAAACTCGATGATATCAAAGTCCCATCACAGAAGCTGGTTTACACCTTGACCATTCCTGAGGCATCAGTGAAAGACACAGGGGATTATGAATGTACTGCTCGGCATGCAACCAAGGAGGTTAAGGAAAATAAGAAAGTGGTCATTACAGTTCATGGTATAGTCTGATTTTAGTGTCCAAAAATTATTAACATGTTGGAAAACACTATTTTCGAAAAATGCTGCACAGCATTGTTTACACAAGGCTTTTTCATTGACAGACAAAGGGTTCGTTCGCCTGGAGCCTCAGTTCAGCCCTCTGGAAGCTGTCAATCTACATGAAGTCAAAAATTTTATTGTCGGTGTGCAGGCATACCCAGCTCCAAAAATGTACTGGTTGAAGAATAATGTGACTCTGATTGAAAATCTTACTGAAATCGTTACCAGTTCAAATAGAGTCCAGGAAACAAGGTAAAACTATTCTTCTGACCCTTACTTTGCCATGTTGACTTGAGTTTCTCCCCCAGAAACCTGGGCACTGCTCCTGCTCTCTCTTTCCGCCACAGTTTGTTACTTCTTCCTCAGTGGCATTTAAAAATAAGTTCTTTGTTTTCTACTCTAATCTGCCTCTTCTTATTCCCTTCATAACATCAACCTCTCCAAACCATAGAAATCTTGGTTTCTGAGTGCTAAGCCTCTTCAGTCCCTCCAACGTGTCCCACGCCAATAATTTCTAGCTATTTCCAATAATATCAGGGGCTTTGTCAGATCCCTGCAAAATATAACTATGCCCACTTGTTTCTCAGTTGTATTTTGGTAGTTGTTTACCATTTGAGTAATGATTTTAGTGTAAAGACATGCTAGAAATGCCAAATGTCACTACATTATAATCTCCATATATCCAGATTGCATATTGCACCAAAGTGATTTTTTTTAAATGCCTGCCCTAAAAATACAAGCAAAACCTCTCATTTCTACAGGTTTCAGAGTATATTAAAATTGATCCGGGCCAAGGAAGAAGACAGTGGATACTATACTTTGGTTGCTGAAAATGAAGATGAGAGTAAAAGATATACCTTCTCCTTGCTAATACAAGGTAAGGACCCCCAAAGCCTTGCCCACCAGGACTGATGGCACACAGCAAAGACTTATTCCACTTACACATCGGATTCCCTGGAATATTGAGATAAGAAAGGCGTGAACTGGGGTGTCCAGAGGAGTGCGTGCGTGCCGAGTCCTTTGAGCTCTTGTACTCTCATCCTGGCTTTCACTTCGACTCTGGCCTTGAGCCAAAAAGAAACTTTATCCTCCCGCTTAAGTTATTCCAGCTGACAGCGGGGACGATAGCTCATTTAGTATGACATGAGGACGTGGCATAACCGCAGCACTTCCCTTTCGTGGCTCTAGCCTAGGATCCGCTCTGTTCTACAGGAGTTAAGGACCTCCTGGACGAGTCCGGGTCTCTAGCTGTCGCCAGGCTGTTGGCCAAACAATACCTGTCCTGGTTTATTTGAAATTTCAGGCTGTGTTTGTAGACCCTGATGAGTATTTTAAGAAACTCCTGTCTCCTTCTCAGTTCCAGCCCTGATCTTAGACCTCGTGGATGATCACCACGGCTCTGCGGGGGGGCAGACGGTGAGGTGCTTGGCAGAGGGGACCCCGCTTCCTGATGTGGAATGGCTGATTTGCAAGGACATTAAAAAGTAAGAAAAGCGTGTGCTTTGTTATCTAAAATATGGCTTATTGTGTCCTTGATTAGCTTAACATTATTAGTTACTGCACCATGTTTTCCTCATCAAGGACCAGTATGCTATACATGATATTTTTCTTTTTAGAGGCATGTTGCTTATATTTCAAGAGAGGTTGTCAGTGCCCTTCCTATTGCATCCTGTAGGAGAAAACACAATGCATCGATTCAGGAGGTTTCTCTCATAAAAGCTTTGTGTTCAATAAGCAAACTCAGCAGATTTCACAGTCCCAGTTGGAGTAAGGATCTCAAGGAGTAGCTGTTCCTCCCACCAGGGAGTTCTTATCATTTCACAGATAGCTCCATCTGCCTCACGAACACTCTTCCGTGCTTCTAAATTTTCGCTCGTAATTATTTCCCCCCTAATTAAAATTTTCATCTTCAAAGTATTTTAGACACGTGGAGTAATTACTCCCATTTTTGCTAGTTCTAGACTGGCTCCTTCTGTGGCTGCTGGGAGGCAGGGTTTTCCCTGGGAGGTTATCCACCAGGGAGAGGAGACCATGCATGGAATCGTCCTGGTGGGACGATTGTCCTCCTAGCCCTGCCCCAGGGAGCCTTGTACAGCACTAAGGATTCAGGGAGAAACAGAGATCCGTCGAGTACAATACGTCTATGGGATACACAGCGACACCAAGGTCTACCTATACCAGACCTGCTGGGCTGCATTGTCAGACCTTCAAAGTGGAAGCAGTAACGGCGATCATGAGGCAAATTATTCTGAGGAAAGAAAGATGTAGGCTTTTCTCAGAGGTGGTCTTAATCACTTCTGGTCTTGAAAATGGTCATTGTCAGAAGAAATAGGGAAAGGTGGTTGCTATTCTGTTCATTCTTCTTTATCCATACACCTGCCCAATTCCTGTCCCCCCCGTTATTCCTCTCTGCAGGTGCAGCAATGACACTTCATGGACTCTTTTGACTAACAATATCTCTGATATACACATGGAAGCCCACCTGGATGAGAAAAACATGGTGGAAAGCCAGGTGACCTTCCAGAAGGTAGAGGAAACCCTGGCTGTGCGATGTGTGGCAAGGAATGACCTTGGTGCTGTTACTCGGGAACTGAAGCTTGTGGCTCCCAGTGAGTTTGCTTTGTCCTTCTGTGAAATTACAGCAGCCAGTTTAACCCCTCTCTAACACACCCCAGTTCAGTCTTAAGAGATAAAAATATTAATTGCTGCAGACAAAACCAAATGAAAATGGATTTTTTTCCACCCTGGGACATCTGAGGATGAGGCATTCTACAGGTCTTTATGGTGCATCTGTTTTCAGCTTATTATGTGGTTCCATGATTCATTTAATCGTTTTATGGCCACTGGCTATGGAATGTTCTTCTAGACAATCTCTGCATTCGGTTTTGAAACAGGAAGGCAGAGCAGTTCTGGGCTTGGAAAGGCTTTACCGTCACCAGCCCCAGGAACTAATCCTGCCACATCTGCAGGACACGGGAACTGCGATGGTAGGGGAGGTGGGTGTCTTATACGTGTGTCATGTTCCTTGTGGCTCAGGAGGAAAATATGGTCTGTCTTTTTTACTCCACAGCCTTGAGATCAGAACTAACGGTGGCTGCTGCAGTCTTAGTGCTGTTAGTGATTGTGATAATTTCACTGATTGTCTTGGTCATCATATGGAAACAGGTAATGTAGAAAAATATTTCAGTTTGGATGCTGAGCCCTGCTGGGTTTTGATCTGCTCTGAAGTCAGGCACAGGACTAATGGTTGGTTTTGCATTCAATGTGCTTTGCAGAAGCCGAGGTATGAGATAAGATGGAGAGTCATTGAGTCTATCAGCCCTGATGGCCACGAATACATTTATGTGGACCCAATGCAACTGCCTTATGACTCCAGATGGGAGTTTCCTCGAGACGGGTTAGTGCTTGGTAAGTTTCCTCTGAGGGACTAATCCCATCCTTCTCTGGGGAGAAGGATGATTAAGGACAACTCTGAGGTCTCTGCTACTGGGATTTGCAATGTAACTCATGGCCGCGAAGTCCAGACCCTCTCTGTACCTGTCTGTTCTCCTCAGCTCTCCTACCACATCCTCTTCTTCCCCTACAGTGGTGTCAGCCTTGAGCTCCTTGTGTTAGTGTCTCCTGCGCTTCCGTTCCATCTCTCCTCTGTATGCCCTGCATGCAGTGCCCACCCCAGATGGCTAAGACGGCCTGTCCCAATGTTAAATTTCCTCTTCAACACTCATTTCTGCTAGGGCACCCTCAAGAAGCGCATTAGCATTTTTTACTTGCACGACATTTATACACTTATGTGTAGAGGCCAAGGGAAATCTGCAAGTAGTTATCTAGTTTTACTATTTTTTCAAGCATTAATCCATGATGTGCATATATCAGTGCTGAGTAACTGCATAACTTATTTTTGTGGCTACTGTCCTTCTTCCTTCCCCTTCTGCTTTCTTGCTTTGCTATCCCTGCATTGGAGTTTGTATATATTTCAGTTAGTAATTACTTCTTCAGGGCTGGCCCAATCTGTCATTTATATCAATTGAAAGTGTAATAATTATAGACAATTTTAATGTTCTATCCAGAGAATGCTTTAAATCCACAAGGCATCCCTCTCTTGGAGGTATCTGTGCACCAAGTTGTATGCACAAAATGCAGGAGAACGAAACTAAAGGTGTCTTTTGTTTGGTATATTTTCAGCAGCACACCCCCGTAGTGTAGTTCTCCTTCCCCCATCACAGAGAAAGAATTTATGTTAATTCTTGAAAGAAGCAGCACAAAAAATTCTGGTTCAGGAATGATATCCTTTAATTAAATTCATGTTGCTAATTGAAAACTAGAGGAGGGTGGATATTTAATGGAATTATTTTATTACGACCCAGACTTTAATTATATGCCTAAATGGGATTTGTCAGATCTGAGTTGTTAACAGACCACCACTGTGACTTTGTCTCCCTCTGACTCATGAGCACCAGCCTACTTCAATGCCTTCCTGTTGACAAGTATATTCAGGATAGTCAGTGCTTTAAAAACTAATGTTATATGTCCTTTTAGCGATCTGGATTGCATAAGCATTCTGTTGACATGGTTAACATTTACCCACTGGCAGTTTTGCCATGTGAAATGCTTGCTGGTGGGGACCTCTTTCATTTCTGCAGCTGATAATTCTGGTTTGTGCGGGTTTTCTCTTATCAAAGAGGGAGATGGCAGCATAGCAATTACACCTTTAGCTCAGGGAGGCTCTGAAGCAGGGTACAAAACTGTTTTGGCTCAGTTAGATAAGCATTTCCCATCCTAGCTGTGTAAGCCAGCTGGCATTTATTTGTTTTTCTAGCTAGTAGTGCCTGGAGTGCAGTGCTGCATTAAATGCCAACTCTGAACGTTGGCTGGATGGAGCATCAATTGATAAATTTGTGTCACACTGCAAATTTGCCTTTGCTATCACCCCTCCACAATGTACATAGGGTGCTGCTGTTCAAAGCGCTCAGCAGCCAGCACAAGACTAGGAGATGTGTAACAGAACGAGAAACGCGATAACGCAGTGAGCTGTTTGAATGCCACTGCCTTCTCCTGGTTCTGCTGAGAAGTGGCGAGGTCCCAGCAGGACCTGGACCTCCTCCTTCGGCTGAGGTGGCAGAGGGCAGGGCCTTTTGAGGAGCGGGGTCTGAGTGCTGATCTTTCTCCGGATCTTGGGGTGGCTGTAGAGAGGTGGCAGAATTGCTCCCATCGCTTACCAGCACGCCACCCATTTGTCCTGGTGGCCTTAATGAAACGAACTGCTGGTCTGACAGAGAATCAGACCTATCCCCCTTTGCGAAAGGCAAGTTAATATTCAGGTTACACAACATTTAGGGATGTAGTACCTAACTTCTCACGAGCCTAGAAACTGGATGTAGATTATAAAGCTTGTCACTTGTTTGCTTTTGATATAGACAAAGAGAGTTATGGTTGAATTTGGGCTGATTGTCCCAGTTCAATTTCAGCCAAAGAAGCATCCAGTTGAGAAGCTTGTGTCTGCAACAAATTCACAGACTTCACCTTTGTATTTGTGTCCCCCCCAAGCAGAAAAACAGCACCTCTCTGACAGGCTCAGCAGATAAGCTCTGTGGATGGGTAACAGAGGTTGAAACTGCTCTCACTCCCAGGTGCTGTTCCTCTGCTAGTTTGAGGAGCCTCGAGCTGCTGCTGTGTCTGCACAGACCCTCTGTGGTGGAGAAGCAGTGCTGCTCCTCCGGCGGGCAGATGGCAGCGGTGCCTTTATACTAAGAAAAGTAAACACACGCTATAATTTTGGGCTCCACTAAAGGCCTCAACATCAAGAACGCGATGGCATTACAGATGCCTCCAGCTCTTAAGCAGTCAGCTCCCACCTGGCTCCAAATTTCAAGTGTAAAACACGTGGGGCTTGGGCTACGTCTGTGGAGAGGGGTGAAAAAGGGAAACAGCAGTGATTGCTCCCCGCCACTCCGGAAGCGCTCTCACTGTCTCCACATGCACCCGGGCTCAGCAGAGGTGATGGAGAGGGAGATGTGCACCTCGTGCTCAGCAGACAATATGGTTCAGGGAGGAATTGGCTTGTGAAGACAAGAAGATCAAGGAGCATCAGCAAACGCCATCACTTTCTGAAGGGCTGCATCCTGCCATGTGGCTCCCAGACCTTCGGTCTGAAAAGTTTCAGGGGCCAAATTTCAGACTCAGGTTGTTTGAATTAGTCTGAAATTTAGTGGGAAGCTTTCTCACATCCTGACTGGGAAGAATAACCTTTGGAGCACACGACTCTTGAAAATAAATCGCATCGGTTTTGTGTGCATGACAAACTACACAGTCATAGTCTTGGAGAGGTTCCTCAGTGGTAACTCAGCTAAGCATACTTATAACTGTTTCTTGTGCTTGTTAACGGTGCAGAGAGCGTTTGCCTGGAAATTTTCTTTTAAAGCATGTATACAATAAAAGTGGGGGCTGTAGCTGGAGGATAACAGAAACATATGGCATTGCATGCCAGATAACACCTTCAGAGGCATAAAAGGAGGCAAGTTCAAACTGCAAACGAACGTCTAAGACAAAATGCCGTCTATCTCTATAGTAAAAGTAACTGCTTATCTTTCCTGTGCTGGAAGTTAAAAAGTAACATAAAATAAAATACAGAGCTTGTCAGGAATATGAAAATGTCCTGGCATCTGGAGCTCATATACGGGTTTGTTCACTGGGTAAGCATTGCCTTAATGAACATGCTTTTCAATACGGAACCTATGAAATATAGTACATTGGAGTCTGTTCGTGCAGTTCATATTTCTCTAAAATCTCACTCAATCTGTACAAAACTCTTCTGCACACTGTATCCATATCAGGATACAGGACAGATAATCCAAAATTTTTGTTGAAATTGATTTGCGGGAAGAGTAAAGTGTGTATAAACATTAGCCATTTCATTACAGCATTTGGAAATTTGCAATAAAATTTATTCAAGCATATGAAACACAGTTGTACATTAAACTTCAGAGAAGCTTCCCCTCATATGTGATCAACATGTATTTCAGCTTCTTGCAGATCACTGATGGTCGTGCCTGTCTATTTCTAAATGTGCTGTTGATGTACTTCAGTCTGTCTTACTGCTACATGTATCCAGCATCGATATAACAGCCTGAAACTACAGCTAAGGAGTTAAATTCAGATTTTTAAGTAAAGGGCACAAGTGTAGTATAGTCAGGTGCTGACTGAGGTGGAGAAGTCAACTTCATCATAGGAGAATCAGTGTTTAGAAAGGATAAAGTGAGGGTGGCAGGGCAGAGTGGGAGATGAATTTGAACGAGTTGAGTCGTTCCTCACAGTCCCTTTCCTACAAGCTCCCACATGCAGATGTGTTCCTGGTGTTTGCGTGCTTGTTTTTATTTAAGAATTGTACTTAATGACAGCATTTCTTTAAAATATATTTGACTCTTCTGCTTAACAACCACAGTAATGATAATAATACTAGTGGTCTGGCTAAGTGAGTGTGCTCTTTCCACACAAGAATCACAACCCGCAGAGGAGTGGCAGTGGGAAATGAGGTGAATTGCTGTTACTTTCTGAAATAAGTAATGCTCTCCCTTGTGTTCAGGTCGAATCCTTGGTTCTGGTGCATTTGGAAAAGTAGTTGAAGGGACTGCATATGGATTGAGTCGCTCTCAACCGGTGATGAAAGTAGCTGTGAAAATGCTGAAACGTAAGTTGTCGGGGTTCCATTTCCCAAGCTAGGTAGGGTTATTTAAGCATTGCTTGTGCATAAATAGATTCTCCGTATCTGAAGTTGAAAACGAACTGTGGAATGACTGAAACTTAAAGTTATACTTTAGATTGCTTCATGGCATTTCAATCCTGGAAGTATCCAGGCTTCTGAAAACATCCAAAGTTTGGTTTTAGCTGTAGCAGCCACAATAAATCAGAAAAGATAAAATAACCATGAGTGTTTGTGAACAAATGAAAGCAATACAACAAAGGAGAAATAGGCAGGTCTTATGCGAGAATTTTAAGTTCCCTGAAGATTTCCTGGTTCATGAGAGCTGAGAACTTGATGCAGTGGTTCTGGAGGAACCATGAGGAGCTTTCTTGGGTGGAAACTAGCAGCTTGTAAAGTGCCTCTGTGCCACCCGGGCAATCCACTGTATCCCTGGAGAGGAACAAACAGACCGGGTCAGCTATTGAGCTGCATCAAATGAGTCTTTTATTAGTGATTTGTGACTCCTCTCCAAGTGTTAAGAAAGCCCCTTGTCATGTACAGGACACAGGCTTCTTCAGGAAACCATGGTAGCAATGCTCTGATGAGGCAAGCAAGGAGAAATCGTTTGTTACTGTGAAAAGGGCAATTGCTCTCACTGAGTGGCTGGTGTGTTTTTTCAACAGCTACAGCTAGATCCAGTGAAAAACAGGCGCTCATGTCTGAACTGAAGATAATGACACATCTCGGCCCACACCTGAATATTGTGAATCTGCTTGGAGCTTGTACAAAATCAGGTGAGTTTAGCTGACAAAATGGAGGTTTGCTGTGGAGCTGTTGTCCACTGTTTAACAAGCAGACAAATTTCAAGTAAAAGATTTAATAATAAATATAAACAAATAGAAGGCTTCACAGACCTACTTGATATTTGGTAGTAGTTGCAGTCATAACTTAGTAAATAAAAATTTATTAACCCACAATAGTTTTAATGTTTTATATTCTATTTTCTACTATTTTTGGAGTTTTTTTTTTTTTTTTTGAAAGACTCCACTCATCAATGCATTATTTTGCTTTATTTTGTCAGGTCCTATTTACATCATCACTGAATACTGCTTTTATGGTGATCTGGTGAACTATCTGCATAAGAACAGGGACAATTTCCTGAGCCGACACCCAGAGAAGCCAAAGAAAGACTTGGATATCTTTGGGATGAACCCAGCTGATGAAAGCACAAGAAGGTGGGAAAAAGGGAAAAAAAAAAAAAAAAAGACCTGCAACTCAAGGAAATGTCATTACTAACCCTTACTCCATTCCTCTCATTCATTGGTTTAGAGCCCTCCCTAATTCTTCTCATTAGACTTTCATTCAGGTTTCATATATCTGGGAAGGTTTCAGCACTTTTTGTTCAGTCTCCCTGACATGTGTCCTAGATCCATGTTTCCCCTGTGTAGAGATGTCTGCAGTCCCAGGACCACCGTGGGTTCTCCATAGACATCCTGAGGTCCCAAAGAACATTCCTTTTAATGAAACACGGCCCAGTGTTCCTCTTTTCTGTAAAAACATCCTTTTGCCTCTACCCACCCAAGTTTTAAAAGTAAAGCACAACTACCAGGTTTCCTTGTTTCCCTACTTGGGGCATTTCTACTGTCTAAAAATCCTTCCCTTCAAACAACCTGACAGAGTTTGTTCTCTAAACTCAAGTACTCTCCTTTATCTACCAATGGCTTAGCCAGCCTCAATAGTTTCCTTATGGTTAGTGCTCATCTCATAGCTTTTTCCAGATGATGGTGGAGGAAGCTTGTCATCATATACTCAGCAATAGAGCAACGTCATAAAGTTAGCCAGGATTTAGAAGGTGAACAGAGATTCCTTTAAAAAATCACTCAGGCAAATAGATCAACTGACTTGGTAGCTGAGTACAGCAAGGACTATTCATCTGAGCATGGGTTTGCTTAGCAGGACTGGATTTGTTGCAGACTGTCTGGCTGAATAAATTACATCTATCATTTGAACTACCTTGAACTAAAAGTCCTAGGTAGTAACACTTTAATTCAGTGGGATTTTGGGAAGTTAGACAATATACGTTTACATACCTGACTATTGACAAAAGGATAAGTTTGAAGCACTTGTGTTTGACTACAGTGATACATGGTAATATGTACTAATATGTGATAGATAACACATGGTTATGTTGTAATACATGATCTTTATGTATTCCCTATCAAGAAGACAGCTCTTATATTTCACAGCAATACAACTGTATACTGTAGGAGAACTGTTAGGTCTACAGGATGCTGTGGCAGCGAAGTCACCTGGGCAATACCAGCTGATATACCTGTTTTTTTTTCCAATTTCAGTTATGTGATATTATCATTTGAAAACACTGGAGAATACATGGACATGAAACAAGCTGATACAACTCAGTACGTGCCAATGCTGGAAAGGAAGGAGGGATCTAAATACTCTGATATTCAGAGATCTGTGTACGATCGGCCTGCTTCATATAAGAAGAAATCTATGTCAGGTAATGTAGAATTGTCCCTTCTGCATATATTATGAATACAAATAATTCTTGCATAAATGCATATCTTATTTTTGCCCTCTACATGGATGTAAACTACTCAGCTGTGTTCTGCAAGCATGTGAGTATAAGCTATAAGGTAAAAGCTTATGCTTGTGTTCTTCATTATGCTCTGGGGATAGGATTGTGTACTGCTGGAGCAGAAGGGGTCCAGTTGTGTATTTGCTTTCGTGCTGAAGCTCTGAGTGGCTGTGCTCTGCAACGGGGCTGTAGGAACTCTTTGGAGGCAGGGATTTTATCAGTCTTGTAGTCTGCAAGATTTTGAGCAATAGCAATGAACAATAATAATAGTAAATTTATATTGCTCTGTTTCCACTTACATTTCACATTAACTGACACTTAACAAATGCAGAACACTCCCAAATACTTTCCTGGATTATGTAATCAAGATAATGAATGCATCCCATTCCCTGGTCCTGTTCTCAGAAACCGAATATGTTTTGCTTTAAAAATAGGCACCGTCACTTCTGCTTGTAGGCCTCAGAAACTGAGCCATATCCCGTCCCAGATTTACATGGCAGACTAATGTACTCATACTGTGCTCTAGGACAGTTGGGGTAAATGAATCACTGAATTTTGACTGTTTTTTTGCTGACATCTTTCATAAAAAAAAAAAAAGAACTGTCGCCATAGAATTCCTGACCCTTTTTGCTGGTATTGGCTTAGTCCCAGTGAATACTTGCTGGGAAACATAACAGAGTTCAGCAAAAGCAAACAGATAAGAATGTACGTGCATGCACAGAAACCTAATGAAGGCACCACCTCTAAATAAATGTTTTTGTACCACACACTGAGTATTGTAAACAACCTGTAAAACACTTCAGTGGGCCTTTTTAATGTCACCTTTTCCTGCAGTTCTCTGGGGAAAAAAACACAGACAGGATTAAAAACAAAACCTATATTTGATACTGGATGTTTCTAAGAATGCAGTATGTGTTAGTGACTGATGCAGACATTAAAAGTGGTTAGTTATTATGAAAAGACTGTTTTGGTCATGATATTCTGTTAAAGTCATCAGCTCAGAATCATGACAGGTAGGGGGAAACGGTTGTTGCTTTCACATTCCACAGCACAAATACGTTTTTCTCTCTTTTTCAATAGAATCAGAAGTCAAAAACCTTCTTTCAGATGACAGTTCAGAGGGCCTCAGCCTACTGGATTTGCTGAGCTTCACCTACCAGGTTGCACGGGGAATGGAATTCTTGGCTTCTAAAAATGTAAGTAAATAAAAAAGTCAGTAAAATATAAGAAAGTGTAGAAACATCTTCATTTCCAACTATGGGTTTCAGTTTAGATTCTGAAAACATGACACAATATAATACACTTTTTGGGGTTGTAGATAGCTTTCTCACTTACCTCGCAACTGACATCACCGTGGTTGGAAAAATCAAAGCAGCAGTCCTCTTCTCCCATTGCAGCCTGTAACATGCATGGAGGCAGCGTGCCAGAGATGGTGGTGGATCTAATCAGGGTCCGGATGGCGGGTCCACACAGCCACAGGCCAGCATGGTCAGCATAGACATATCATTAGGACGTGACGGGTAAAAGTGGAAAGGGTGGCATCTCTTTTGTCTTCTCCCCACTGCAGTACGTCTGCATGAGCCCTCGCTGGTTCTGAGGACTGGTGCCTCCCTGCCCCTGCTAGCGGGGCAATACAGGTGTCTTGTTAAGACCGTGCCCAGAAAGTCAACAGATCTTTTTCAGGGATCTTTGCAAGGGAAATGGCCCTAGTGGAATTAGCACGTCCTTGAACAACTTAATTTCTCTCCATACAGTGTGTGCACCGTGACTTGGCAGCTCGTAATGTCCTCCTGGCTCAAGGAAAAATCGTGAAGATCTGTGACTTTGGACTGGCTAGAGACATCATGCATGATTCCAACTACGTCTCCAAGGGCAGCGTATGTACTTCTTAATCTCCTGAGCTCTGCTTTAACTGAAATGTGAAGTGTCAGTTTTAAATGCTGTTTAATGTTCTTGCCATTCAGTGTTGGTTGCACTAATTGACCATTGGGATGAACGCTCCTGAGAACAATTTTTCTTCAGTTCATTAATTCCTGTAATTTTCCTAATTCTGCTTTAAAGCTGAAGAGTGCTTGGCCACGCTTAGTACTTCACAGGCTTACATTTTAACTGGCAAGTTTTGTGACTGGATAAATTATAAAGGAACTGTCACTGTGATACGTAGAGTAGTGATACATCAGTCAAGGATGTATCAGACCTAGATCGGCAGTGCCAGCTTTTATATCATACCTCAACCAGCCTGGTCATTTGCTAGTAATAAAATGAATACAGTTATGGCTTAATTAGTTTTTGTGGGGAGCAAATAGTAGCATTCCTTATAATCCTGGTACCTCTGTGTTATATGGCATTAAAAATAAACACTAGCCAGGTTAACACAACTTTTCTTGTTAAGGGAGAAGTTAAGCCTGACTATCAAACAACAGTTGTAATGGGAATAATTTCCTTAATGACTAATCTGTGTGATTTGGGGTTTCTTTCTTTTTGCTACAGACTTTCCTCCCAGTAAAATGGATGGCACCTGAAAGCATTTTTGACAATCTGTACACAACATTAAGTGATGTCTGGTCTTATGGCATTCTGCTGTGGGAAATATTTTCTCTTGGTATGTACTGTGAACACTTTCTTATGTGCAGTGATTAAGCTTTTTCAGTTCAAGCTGTTCTACATAAAGTATTTCAAATTCTACAGTAAAAATATATGTGTGAAATCAACTGTTAGTTATTCTTCTATATGAGGGTTTGGATTCCAAAGTTAGGTGTGAAGTAAAACGTCCATACTCTCCCAAAGTTCTCCTTAGATTTTTTTTCCCCAAGATACCTTTTTTCTGCTAGAAAACTGAAAGCACGGAGTGAAAAGCTTTTGGAAAAGCTTTCCTGGAAAAGTATTGGTGTGCTGGCCCAGGATGTATTTTCAGGCTAATATGAGATGGAACATGCTTCCCCCTTGCAATGGAGAGCCTGGGGCTGCAGCCCAGCCTAGGGCTGGTTTGAAACAGTCTCTTCATACACATTTCAAAAGATCCCGTCTTAGTCCCATTACAGAATGAAAACAAATATCAATCTTCTGGGACGCTGATTTCTTATTTCCAGGTCAGCACTGTTCACACAGTTGGTTTATGGCAGTGTAAAGTGGTTATGACAATGTATAGCAGTTACAGACAATGTAGAGTTCCCAGCTGGGAACAGCCTGGCTCTTTCCTCAGCCTGATTAATTAGCCTCCCGGGCGGGTGGCTGACCTGCTTCAGTAAGTGTGCATTGCTCAGGTTTACTCTGAGCAGAATTAATCATGCCTGTATGGTATCTACTACTGCCCCACAGCAACCCCAAGCCTAATGTTATTTTCTAGAATAAGTTTTCATATAGCTACTTCTCAGAAAACAGCAATTGCGCCACTATTTACGGTATTGATTACTGTAATCTCTGGACATCATAGGATCCTGTAAATATTCATTCACCAGCATCCCTGGGAGGCATGGGAGTGCTGTTGGATAGCTCGGGAACTGAGGCACAGCTAAGCCTGTGCTTCACTGCTCTACCTGTAAGGAAGGTTCTGAAGCCCAGTTTTAGGTGAAAATCCTGCTTTTAAAAGGGCTGAGGTTTCTGGTGTAAATATTATAGTATGCCTTCTCTGCCTGAGAAAGATGATGTTTCCCAGAAAGCAAACCATATCCTCAGCAGTGTTTATTAAGAAAGTCAACTTTGACATCTTGCTGCAACACTGACTTCAGCTTGAATGATCCTTTTACACATCAGCGATGCCTGTATGCTGTGGCCCCAAATGATCGCTTAACTGTGTCAGCTCAGGGGCCAAGTCCAAACTTTTCGACATCCCATGCACCCAACATGTTAGCTCTTGTCTAAAGCTAGCCGCTCAGGTGGGAAGATTTGGGTATGGAGGGGACAGGCTCGCAGTAAGTCTTTGCCCTTACACCCAGGATGAGGCGATTAACTCAGGCCACGTCACTCTCAGCTGTTGTGCAGGGGCCAAAGGCAGTAAAACCAGACAGAGCAAGTGACTTGCCTAAGGTTGCACAGAAAGTCAGTGGCAGAGCAGAGTCATGACTTCAGATCTGCCAAATGGAGGCTGATGACCTGATCCAGGTATCATCCAACCTCTGTGCCCAGTCAATACATTCTATAAACACTGTAAAGGGATTTTTTTTCTAAGTAGTGCCTACTTCAATCTTTCCTAGCCAGCATTTCACAACAGGGCTTAATGTGGACAAGACAATAGCTCTGGTGTGAAACATTGGCTAGGAAAGATTCATTCTGATGGCATGTCAAATTATAGCGTTACCACTTTTTGACAGGAACAGCAAGACAGTATTTGAGAACTCTGCATGGATAGTCAAGTATAGAGTAGTATTTTTTCTTCTCTTTTACCTGCAGGTGGCACACCATATCCTGGCATGATGGTCGATTCTACTTTCTACAATAAGATCAAGAGTGGATACCGAATGGCCAAACCTGATCACGCTACCAATGAAGTGTATGTGTGCCTTTGGCTTTTCCACACCTAGCCAGTCTCCACACAATTTTGGCTTTAGTTTCTGTTTGGTTACTCATTTTCCTTTACCAGTTGGTTAAATTGGTTTCCATCTTATCTGCAGGTATGAGATCATGGTGAAGTGCTGGAACAGTGAACCAGAGAAAAGACCTTCTTTTTACCATTTGAGTGAAATTGTGGAGAGCTTGTTGCCTGGAGAGTACAAAAAGGTTTGCTCTTTGAAATTTTCTCTGTGTTTTCTATATACTTCTTTAGAGGGAATTGTAAGGGTTGTTCCAGCTGTCAAAGCCATGAGCACTGACTGGCATGTCCCAACCTACGTGAATTTCGTGATTCGGACAGGGTCACTGCATGTTCGGTTTCTGCAGGCAAGCTTTCTGAGAGAAGCACTTCCGCAGTATTAGCTGGGAAGCAGAACTCTCCATTTCTAATGAAAACCTACCAACTCAATTTTTCTACTGGAGAACGGGTTTTATATGTTCTCATGGATTTTCTAGGCAGTGAGAGAATTCTAGAAAAGGGACTACTTGTCCCATATATATAATCTCCCTATCTCCCTCTTTGGACCCTGACACCAGCAAGTTTTCCCCTCATACTTCTGATACCTCTGGACAAGCTCTGCCTGCCCCATCATTCAGCATTTCATTTTCCCACCCACCTTCACTCCCTTCCCCCTCTCCCTACCCCTCTTTCACATCTGTTTTTCTGCTCTGTGCTACCACACTCACTCCTGCATCATCTAAAATTTACATGTCACTTCTCCCTTCAAATAATAATTTGAAGATGCTGGGCTTCTCTATCCAGTGTTGCTGGCTCTTAGGGCAGAGTATTTGCTGGGTTCATGAATCACAGCTACCCATCTGAAGAAAGGCAGCTGTAGTGAATAGCATCTAATGAGGGGTTTGAAATGAATATTTTCAGAGCTATGAAAAGATTCACCTGGACTTCCTGAAAAGTGATCACCCAGCTGTCACACGCATGAGAGGGGACTGTGACAATGCTTACATTGGTGTCACCTACAAGAACGAAGACAAATTAAAGGACAGGGAGAGCGGATTTGATGAGCAGAGGCTGAGTGCCGACAGCGGGTACATCATCCCCCTGCCTGACATTGACCCTGTTTCTGAAGATGAGCTTGGCAAAAGGAACAGGCACAGGTAGGTGCGGTTTACAGACCATGTAGCCCATAGTCACCATTCAGGATCATGTCTGGCAATGTGCATTAACACTTTTTAGCAGTCTACTCTGCAAATGGTTTCCTTAACTCTGTTGAAACTACTTTTTTGGCCTGTAAATATGGTAGTATGACTGGCCACAGTGTTTTCAGTGGGAAAAAACTAATTTTGCCTCTTTCGTGACTGCCAGGGGAAGGGGACTGCTGGTAGGGTGCTCCTCTGTGTCACTGGGACTCCCTTGCTAGCTTGGACAAGTCCCAGTGGCTGTCTGGTGGCTCTGTGGGCACGTTTTGCAACATATCTTGCCCCTACAGCTCAATGCCTTGGAGCTGCATATTAGATCTCAAGGCATTGATTTGTTCTGTGTGAGACCAGCTCCAAATTTGGGAGTTGTTTTTAATATCTTCCATAGTATTGTTTTCACAGCAGGGTATCCAGGACCTTTTACTGCTCCCTTGTCAGTTTGCATGACCGATTCCACTACAGCACAACAGTATAACCCTTACTGTAAATGCCGGGGGGTTAATTCAACACTTAATTCACAGTATATAAAATTAGTAACCTAGAAACCTCTTTTTTGATATTTTTGCGCTATTTTCAAGAGGAGGGGGAATGAAGTCTCTAAGAAGCACTATCCAGGTTAAGATTTATTATGTCTCTCTGCTATTCTTATCTTATTGTCTGTTATTATTATCTTATCACCTGACCTCCCTAGATTTACCTAAGGGACCTATTGTCATGGCAGTGTCATAAAGCTATTTCTGTAACAAGTCTCTGGCAGAAAGTGCTTGGAGGAACATATAAACAACCTGCTCCTTTGAATTCCAAGGCAGTTCATTACTTCTGAGATACAAGTTGTGTCATGTCCTAAGAAACAGGTGGTCAGAGCCACCTAAGATTGCGCTGTGGGTCAGAAAGCATGCGGGGAGGTGGTGTTCGGTTCTGCTAGAGACTGGAGTACTTACACAGCTGCATTGGCCTCTTATTTTATCTCTGAGATGTTTGCCTCTTCCAGTTCCCAGACATCTGAAGAAAGTGCCATTGAAACTGGTTCCAGTAGCTCTACTTTTATCAAGAGAGAGGACGAGACCATTGAGGACATTGACATGATGGACGACATTGGGATCGACTCCTCAGACCTGGTGGAGGACAGCTTCCTGTAACCCCATGGACACCTTCCAGCTCTGCACACGGGGAAGCCTACCGTGTCATCTACAGACTTCTGCTCCACAGAGAAAACCACTTTATTGCAATGTCAAGGATGTGAAGAGGAGGTGGGTTTGTACAGAGAAACTCCCAGCGATGGGCAGAGGAATCAGCCCGAGTATGAATGAAAGAGACATGTTGAAGATGGATTTTTTTAGTGTTGCTTCTTGCAGTACTTCAGTAGCATCTCAGTGTTGTTTGCCGTTTGAACTGGTAGGAGGATGAAGGAAAAGGCCACAAACAGACCAGTTTTGTGTTTCAAGGGCATTCATATGACTTTGATGGATCGAATTTCCACTGCAGCAATACTTCACCATTGTAATTATGTAAATAACTGTCTACTCAAGGATCTTTTGAGGTGCACATTGAACATATGCCATGGATTTTAGAAGAGATTGTTCATGATTTTTGTGTTCTTCCTCCCTCAATCTCAGTGTCAGCTGCTGTTGAACTATCATGTGAATTGAAGAACATGCAAAAACCACTTTTGGACCAAAAAGGTCTAAAACCACAAGGGACTGACCGGTACTACAAAACGTGTTACTTTTTACCATTAATACAAGTAAAGGGGAATAATAATAATAATAATTAAAAACCAGTCTATAATAGGTGTTAGAAACCTAGTAAGTCTTTATTAACTATAGAAGATAGCTGTTTTCAAGATAATACTACTACTGTTTTCAGTAACACTAAATGTATATTTTATAATTCATTGTCCTTCAGTAAAAGCACAGTCTCAAGAAACTTTCTTAGGTACAAGGACAAAATTTATGACCTGAAAATTTTTATGAAACAATTCTTTTATTTGGCTGTACGCAGTATGGTAACTGCTCTGGTTAGCTAAAAATGCTTTAACACGGAGAAATAATTAAGACTTAGCTTTCTATCATGAGCTGAGTAGTTTTTCTAATCAGATATACTAGAAGCAATTATTGTCCTCTGATAAAGTGAGGTTCTAAAAATTTAATTTAAAGAAACATTTAATTTATGCCAGATTTCCAAGATACTCAAGAATGGAAGATTATGATAAACCACCAGCAACACACCATTATTAATGTTTCATGGGTACTCAAAAGAAATCTCATCCTGGGGTTAGCTGTGAAGAATCCATTTGATATTTGAACTGCTCAAGGAACAAAGACATCTCTCCCAGGCTGGAACTCCAGATTAAATAAGCAGAAATAATTCTGCAGCAAATATGCTTGTCTTCTTAGTTTTCAGGTTTAAACAGGAACAGAAAATTCTGTCTATTTGCAGACTCTAACAACAAATGGTAATTTCTTCCCAGAGTGTTTTTCAGAAGAAGGTGCATGAAAATGAACCTGCTCTCAGCCTGCAATAGTTGTTTTTTGACACCACTTACATGAACAAAGTATTATGATTACTGCTATCATTGTACAATGTGTTATTGAGATATGATGCTTTGGAAGACTTACATGTGAAAAAAGGTACATCACTGCGAAGGGCCCCATCCTTTCTGGTGCTCAACTTTCAAACTTAACCTTAATTCAGTGCGATGAGCGCCTCGCAGGACGTGCTCAGCCTCTGGCATGACACAACCAATGCAAATGCAGTGCAAACTCATCCCTGTGTTGCAGTATTTTTCCTAGGAAGTGTGAAAGATGGACCAGCAGTGACCGACAGAACATGCTGCCATATTAAACTGCAGTTTAACTTGAAATGGCCCTAAGAAAAGCTACACAAGTCCCCTTGACTTCACTTGTTGTGGACAGTTGTGAATCAAATGAAAGCAAATGGAATATTGCCAGTGTTACAGGCAAATAATTCTGGGTCTGGGTTTCAAAATGTCACCTGGCTGAGGCCACGTACAAGCATACTGCAGATGTGAAAACAGGACCTGAAGCGAGGATGGAGGATGGACCTCAACCGTGATGGAGGCTGACAATCAGAAGGAACCGTGAGTGATGGCGCACCCTCCATTTCTCGCAGTCAACAGATCAAGACCGCGTGTCTTCCTCGGAGCCGTGCTTTAGCCAAACACATGTCACTGAGCTCTGTACAGGGACAACTGTGAAACATAAAGACTTTCAATATAGCCAGGACAGATGAGACGATGTAAAGTCTCCCTCCAGCTATGAACTATGAACTGAGGAAACACAAATTGTTTATTGGATATCCCAGATATCTGAATGGCCACCTGAGACCACATGTGCCTTAATTTGCACGTGTAGTCATTACAACTACACATTCAAATTAGGCGAGCAATTTCACCTGCATTTTTGCACATGGCCTAGTGTTCTTCAGGGTTTGAAAATCAGCCCCAGCATGTTTTATTATACCAGTTACTGGAATCTAAGGACACTTTCATGCGTTCTCCCCTTCCCCTCACCAGTTTCATTCTGTATCTCACAGCACATCTCGGGGCTAGATCCAAATGGTGGACGTGAACCAGAACTGGCTCACTTTCCGATGCATGGTAATGATGATTCTCCATCCTGTCATGAGTATCATGTAGATGAAGCTGCATCCGTGGAAGGGGTCTAGCCAAACCCAGCTCACTGCAGGCTTGGAATCAGATAAGCTGGCCTGGAAACTGGAATGAGAAGCAAAGGAAGAGAGGGGATTTACTAGAGAGGGAGAAGTGTGAGAGGATGATTTGTTTAGTTTTACAATATTATCAGTATTACAGACTTTTTCTTTTATGGCTTAATTTTTGAGAAGCCACTGGAAGAGATCTTCCCAAACCTTTTGCTACCGTAATTGTATAACGACAATCAGCGTTAGCCTACGAAACACTGCTTTTGATTTGGAATGGCCAACCAATTCCTTACAGCGTGGTCTGCAACTTGTACAAAATGGTCCTATTACATGATGAAGGACGTGAGATATGGTGATGTTATACATCAATATGTATATAAGTATTTTTATATAGACTTCTAGAATACTGCCAAAACATTTATGACAGCTATATCACTGCCTTTGTTTATATTTTTTTTACTGTGATATATTCCACAGGCACGTTAACTGTTGCACTTTGAATGTCCAAAAGTTATATTTTAGAATAATAAAAAAGGAAGTGTTTCCAAAATGGTGGCTGTTGTGAAATGTTTGAAGAAGGACAAACTGGCCTAAGTGATGGTAGGCACAAAATGTATTTCAAAAATGCCCCTGTTGATATTTTGTCTTTGAAAAAATCCTGTAAATTAAGATCTCTATATTTCAATAAATGATATATAATTTAAGGATACGTGAGGGGTCTATACTCACTTATTGAAAGATGGTTATAAAGAATTAGTCTTCCTTGTTTTTTTTTTTCCCCACAAAAGTTTTTTGGTTAATTGAATGCTCTGCAAAGCCATCGGACAGCAATGACAAGCAGGTCTCTGAGCCCTTCCAGTGGGCATAGTGGGGAAGTGCCTGCGGCAAATGTCCTGGATAGCGAGTGACATCTGTGGGGAGCCATGCTGTCCCCCAAAACATGGTGGGTGCCATGCTCCAGCAACAGCTGCCTGGGGCAGAGCAGAGGTGGGCACTGGGCTCCCCAATGAGATGAAATCCTTCTTGACCTTGGCACCATGTGTGCTGGGGGTTTGATGCCTGCTGGTCTTCACACACCAAGGAAAGGAGGGAGATGGGATGCAAACAGACATGCTGTGCCACATGTCTGCAATGTACGCTCTCTGCTGCTTCTAGCACTGGTGTACAATAAAGGGTTTTATGCAAAGGTTGCTTTTAACAAGGGACTAAAAATGACTTGTGTCAGTCTTTAGCCTAAAGCTTTTGATGATTACAGAGGATTAGATGTCCCCACCTTGAAATGGCCATAGTTTCCCTGCCTCTGGCTGCAGGGTTTTTTTAAACGTATGTTGAGCTCGCCTTCTTTATGAATCAAACCAGATTTTGTCCTATGGTTCTGTGCCCCCGCCATAATTAATTTTACACGGTGGATGTAACTGAATGTGAATTTGAGAAGATTTGCAAGATTTCAACCTGCAAACAGAGTTAAATTTGTCAGCTGCACCGGACCCTGTCCTGGTTTGCCAGCAGGAGCCAGGCAAGGCTGGTCGTGGGAAAGCCCTGTGAACGGGCAGGTTAGCTACCTCCTGTCCATGGAGCTGTCACTGTTGTTGAAACATGCTTAGAGATGAACTCTCCGTCTAACATCTCCCTCTCCTTCACCACTTCCTTGCAAAGAAAAATGCCTCCTCACTTCAAACAGGGTGCAGCAGCCTGGGCCCTTGCCTTAGGCAAGAGTTAGAGCAGGTTCCCTCTCCTTTGTGTCCTTGCTGAAGAGGAGTCTTTATCCTACAACGCTGCACAGACATGCAACGCTTCCTGCCACCCCAGGGGTTCGTGGCAGTGCTTGTGTCCTTACGTCTGTCCTGCTTGGCCATGCACCTGCTCTTCTGGAAGTTCAGCAGCTGTGTGAGACATGAGGACTGATGGACTCATTATTCATGCTGTGCATGGCAAAGGGTGGTGGTACCAAAAATCCCTCTCTATGCAAGAGCCTGCAGCTGGGTACAGAGCTCAGATTCAGTTCTCCACCCTCTTCTTCCACTTTGCAGAGGGGGAATGCAATCTCCTGTGTGTAGGGTATGGCTGTGTGTGCCTGTGAGCATGTGTGTCCACGTTGGGAAGCATGGACGGTGAGTGTCTCACCCTCTTGCTGAAGTAGAGCATTTTGGGCAAAAGCCTAACTCCTCATTCCACTGATAACCACAGTCCAGGTGGCTGCCGGGAGTCCCGCTCATTGTCTTGTTCCCTGTCTCAAGGCCTCTGCAAGTATTTGGCTGGAAACGTACCGAGGGAGCGCGCTGGCATGTGGCAGCGGCAGTCTGCCCAGGAGAGAGGAGCTGTGGGGAGAGCGGCACTGTGACCGGAGCCACAGAGAGGGGCGAGCTCCTGTCTAGGATGGGAAGGGAAAGGCAGGGAATGGCTTTCCACATGGGCCTTATGCAGCTTCATGGGACTTCAGCTTATGCAGGTAAACAGACCTTTGACTAAGCTTCTGGATTGCTATGAGTGGTGCAAAAGGGGAGCAGCAGGTTCATCAGCAAGTCATCCAGCCACCCCGAGATGCTCGCGGTGGCTCTGGGAACCTGAGGCACGGTGCCCTTTCAACTGTCTCGGCAAGACGGTGTGTCCCATCACCTTATCTCCATCATTAAAGGTTGTGTGGTATGGGAGCTCTGTGCTGGCGTAATCTCCGGGAAAGATCAGAGGAAAGCAAAGGAAAGCCTTTTGTATGTTGAAAACAAAGAAGAGGGAAAGTCACCTCATGGACCTGGGCTGGTCCATGTAGCCGGCAGCTGAAGCAGAGTCCATACGCTGTGGGAGTACCACTACTGATGCCTATAGCAAGGCTTCGCACTTGTGGGCTTGTCCACCTGGCCCCATCTCTGTCCTGCAGCCCTCGGCATAGCCAGCTCTCGTGAGACCAAACCACAGCGGGTGGCAGAGGACACACCAGCCCTTTCCTCTGCCAGCACTGATGTTCAATGCCTTTCAAAGGGAATACTCATCTGACTTCCAACCCCAATTCATCCCCATCCATATAACTGAGGGTAAGGATTTTGGACAGCTTTAAAAATTCCAATGTGTCTTTACATTTCTTAATACCTTTAATGAAATAAAGAGCCAAACTTCTCTTTTCCGAGTTGGCCACAAGATGGAAGCATCAGACAAAAATATGTTGAATAGTTCTTTTCCTCATCCCTTTACTGTTTCTGTTTCCACAGCAGCACAGACATGCTGCCACTGCAGAGGCAGAGCAGCTGGAGCCTTTACAGCAATAGGAGGTAAAGCAATACATACGGTGTCCATCAGCTCTAAATGTTTTGTTTGGAAGAACTTTGACCCTGTTATGATAACTGTAGTTTTCCATAGGATGAGACCTATGGTAGACACTCCTTTTTAAGAATGAAATATGTACTCAAGTCTACTTTTACCAAAGGGAAAACTGAAAAGCATCATGGAAGTCAGGGAATTTGCCTGGGATTTTTCTGGGCCACAGTTACCCATTTTGTGTTAGCCCATATGGCCCAAATTCTGCAAAGCTGGAAACTTCACTGGCAGCTGCCATGCTATCCGTGATGGGCTGAAGGACACTCTGCCTTTTGCCTCAAGAAACTTACCTCTAGTGGAGAGAGGGAGGGATTTAGAATAAAATACGATTTTAAATATGGTGAGGAGTGAGACCTTAGATATTCCAAACTCAGCTGAGACTGCATCTGTCTCCTCTCCATTCATTCTTTTGTTGCTTTAATGTTGTGCTGGTGTTAGATGAGGAGCCAGAAGCACTCCTGAGCTGAGGGCCAGATTCACTTGCCTTCATGGTATTCAAAAAACTAAAGAGTTGGGACCAGTCTAATGTACGTAGCCAGAGCCCCAAATCCTAACCCCCAGAAAGCATGCTGGTATGAGGGTTAGTTTGAATTTGTAAGCTATTCCAAATCCTGCAGCAATCTGATGCATCAGACATTGCCGTATCCACCCTGCCATTAGCACTGCTGTGCTCCCCAGCAGGACCATCACCTGCTTTATCATTTCTTCATAAAAGTGATGCAAGCTTTGTAAGAAGGGTGATGTGATTTATTAGACCAGCTGACACAGCTGAAAAAAAGGAGAAGTAACTCAGGTCAGGACTTGAGGTAGGGCTTGAGTATCTAAAAGCTCGGCTGTGTTTTCCAGCTCTACTAATTGGCCTCATAAAAGACATTCTGCATATTACTTCTGGGCGGCTGTGACAATAGCCATTGTGTTGCCAGCAGTAGCATGTGCCAGGTGATGCCCAAGTCTTAGAAATGCCTATTTAAAGGCAGCTTTAAGCTTTGAAATTGGAGCCACCTTGTCGAAGGTAAGCCAAGCATGCGTGCACTACCAGTGACAGCTCTGCAAAAGGTGGCTCCCACCAGCAAGTGTATTTGGGTGTATTTGTGTTTATACCAAGGGCATTTGTGAGCTCGTTGACTGATTGCTTTCAAGGTTGAGTTCTGTTTTGCCCACAATCTATTTGACATGCAAAATGATGGGTGCTTCGGTAGGTAAAAATGCTGCTATATTGATGTGGAAACGATGTCAATGCTTTAAAGACAATCTTCAATTATATAAAAAAAAGAGTCTACTGTCATCTTTTAAGCTGGCATGCTGTATGACACAGACCAGAGGGTTTTCCCAAATTAATCCCCATTTGAACCAGAGCCTGTCATCTAGAAAAAAAGCAGTCTTTTCTCATCTCTGTGAATCCTTGTGTAAATATCAGGTTTTGCAGCTGCTTACATGTGAGACAAGTGTTATTAGTTCAACACTCTGGGCATGCACCAAACCAAGACTTATATTTCCACACTGTTTGCTCAGAGGAGCTCAGAAACCCATTAGCATCATTTCTAGTCTGATCGGCTGGATGAGCAGGGGAGTGGGATTTCATCAGCATATTTCAGTCACCTTCAGTGTAGTTTCTGGTGGCAGCCTTTGGCACTTTTGGTTACATGTGTACAATACTCTGATGCTCTGTGTATGAAATGAGAGTTCCTCTGGCTGGAAGTTAGTGAAGGTGGACTGGCGTGAAGTAGAAAAGATGTCTGTAGCCAAAAAAAAATGGTATAACATTTCTCTCCAGTAAGGAAATACGGGTGAATTTAGGAAAATGTGGGTGAATTTAGTTAACCGTGTTTTCCCTCTCTGTCCCAAGACCTTCTCATGCTTTTCCGAGCTGTGCCTCCACGTTGGATGGCCCAGGGAGATTGCTCTGAGCAGAGCAGGAGGGGTGCCACTGCTGACCCCCCCAGGGCTCGGTCAGAGCTGCCTGTGCTTGGCTTTTATGTATGCAAAAGCAGGAACGGACAGAGGACCCTCTATACCAATCCCAGCTACGACATAATGTAGCAACATGTAGGTTTGGGCCACTGCCTTTGGCTGCAAGCACAGGGGACTGTCCATGCTCTGCTATAGCTGTGGGCTGGTTGAGAGATGCTCTCCCTGGCTGCAAGGCTGCTGGCTAAAGCCTTGGCATGACTGGTGAGACGATGCTGGGGCATGGCATATTCTGCTTTTTCCTGCTGTCTTGCTAAGAGTGCACGATTTGTTCAAAGGCGCATTTGATTTGGCTCTTTTTCCTCCCGCTCACCCTTTTCATCTTCCCCCCCAGAGAAGTGGGCTGGGAGCTCTGCCGCATCCGTGCCCCGCTTCAGACTGAGACGACACCAGTCACTGCCAAGGGCCAGGGTTGAAGGGGTCCAGAGCCCCTCCAAGATGCTCCCGAGAGTCTGCATAGCTAACGCGTTTCCACAGCTCCTCCCTGGATCCTCGGCTGTTCCCCTGGCAGTGAGAAACCCTCAGAATTAAATACCGTGAAAAAGCGTTGTTGAAAATGTTCAAGAGAAACTGCATTTTGAGAGAAAATGCGTTTGAAAATGTCAGCATTCTGTAAAAGAAGAAGGAAAAAAAATGGTGCGAATGTATGTTGCTTTACTGTCAAAAACTGAGCAGCCCAAACCTGTCCTGAGCTGCCAAAAATTAAAAACTTTATTTTTTGGCTCGAATATTTTGGTATTCAAATTTTCTCCTGAAAATGCCGTGTTCGCTATGGAGAATGTAGAAAGCAAGCTTTTGGGTTTTTTCCCCCTGTTGAAATCCACTGTTACCTCCTCCCTCCCTGAAAGGACCCCCCTTCCCATCCCGTGTGTTATGACATCTTGTGTTGAGACCGTGACTGTGCTGCTACAAGGACCTTTCATAGGAACAGCTGTTAGAAGTTGCCTTGCAACTCCAGGGAAGTATTTATCAGGATTTCTTATCCTGTCAGCTTCCAAAGAAAATGCCGGCAGAGGATTGGGGTGCGAGAGCTGCCCCCACTGGGGTGCCGCTCAGGCTGTGGGCAGCTTGCCTAGGCATGAAAGATGCATTTTGTTTCTCTGCTCTGCCCTGTGGCAGTCGGCTATGGGAGCCGGTGAGAGCCTCCTTTCCCAGGAGCCTTGCTGACGCAAGGGCTCACACGCGTGAGCGAGAACAGAGTGGCGCTTGTGTGCGGGTACGAATCTGCCCGCCCGCCCGCCCGCCTGCCTGCTGCCTGCCCGCAGGGCGCTCACCTTTATGTCCCAGGAGTAACGCGAAGAAGGGGTCCGAACCCCACCATGGCCTCGCAACTTCACACTGGTCAGAGGCGCTGCTGGTGCTGCCTGGGTTTTGCCAGCCACTGGGGCAGGGCTCATAAGAGACATCACCTCTCTCTGCGAACCTGCTGCACGTTAATTTTGAGACCATCTCAGCTAGAGGAGCTCTGCTGCGCCAGCACTGAGTTTTGTCACAACGCCGCTCAGGTCGGCTTTTCCCGCAGTGAAGAATGAGCAGGGGGCTTGTGAGAGTTCTAAGTCCGCAGAAAGGAAGAGTTTTCTTACATATCTACTGAATTGTGGTGATGTAACTCATGGCAAACCTCTCTCCCTGTCTTCTCCTTTCTCCAGCACTACGTGTCTTGCCCCGTCAGCTTGTCCGCCATGTCCCCAGGCTCCTGCTGAGGTCCCCAAGCCACACAGGTACTGCTGGGACCCATCTGACTTGTGACATGGGGGAACTTGTACCTCTGGCCCAGGAGACCACTCCAACAACAGAAGGTTGGCTGGATCGGCTGCTGGTGAGGGAGAGGGATGGACCCCCATATGGTTGTACGTGGTGGGAGAGGGAACAGGACCATGTAAGCACTGGGACAGGATAAATGTCATCGTATAACACACCCTACAGTCCTAGCAAGGATCAAACCCTGTCACCATTGTCCGGGACAAAGCACCTCAGTTCTCATTCACACAGGAGCATTGCGCAAGGACCTGGCCAGGGCCAGTAAGTCCAAAATGTGACACTCTCCGACCACCTAAGGGACAACTAAGGATTTGGCCTTGAGGAAATCACCAGGAGAACTTCAGAAAACCAGAAAAACAGCCACTTTGTCCCAGCCCTGCACTGAAGGATGCTCTTTAATGGTCCAGGTTTTTTTTTGGTTCTGTCTTGAAGTTTCTTTCTTCTAGGTGTGCTTACAATCACTCAAGACACCCTCACTGAGTTTTGTGCATTGATACCTCTCTTTTCGGGAGTGGTCGGAGAAACTGGAGAGATGGGTAACCTAAAAATATCGGAGTAGTCCACTGACTTATTTCACTTAAGCCCAACAGCTGTCAGATGGTAGCAGTGGTAATTCCATTACTATCATTATTGCTGTTGGCAACCTGGGCTGGATTTGAACAGCTGACAACTGCTCCTCCTGTCAACTGCCCAAACCACCCATTCTTCCATTTAGCTGGAGTGTTATGTCAAGTAGCCATACAGTGGCTAAAATACTGAAAAATTATGATTTTACGATACTCATATACTGTTGAACCTGATGTGATGTCATGAGATTGAATTGTTAATATTTCCGAAAACATATACATGCCTGTATCTTCTTCTCTCATTGAATGGTCAAGCATTCCAAATATTGGTCATCTGGTGCATTGAAATATACCCTCCGTATCTTTAATGAAATGAAAATAAACATTTTGCTTATTTTTTGTTTCATTAAAACACCTACCAGAATGTTTTGGGAATGTTTGGAAGTTTTTCATTTTTTCACGGCTCTGGAAAAAATAAGATGAGAAGGGAGAAGAGGAGGTTTAATTTAGTCAAAGAAATATTTATATAAAACTTTTTAACAACAGCAATGGAAAATCAATTATTATCTAACTTATGTGACCCACAGCCTAAGCTTAGATCAAATCTTTTTAGTAGAGCAGGCACATCTTGAAGACATACCATTTTTGCTAACCTTCTGAATTCTTCCTACTTTAGTAGTTCTGCAATTGGAAGTATTTAAAGGCTGGACACATATACTAATACTTCAAAGCAAAAGAGAGTATTAGTTTATTGCAGAAGTTATAAATCTTTCAAACTTTTCATTATGTTAACATGACTACATCAAAAGGGTTTGTTGAAATTTTGTCTAAAATCTACACATGCAGTTTCAGCATATCAACCTTTGCATGCCACCTTAGTTGTTAGTAATTCTGTAGAATAAATTCTGGTAGATTTGTAGATGTACAGCTATACATCTGCTCAAAAGGGCTATAGTTTCTCTATGGAGAGAAAGCTTCCCATGAAAATGAAATTATTGTTTTGGATGGAGTAATGAAAGCAAAGGATGCTAGGTAATAAGAGGGTCCTAGGGGAGCAGGAGGAGCAGGGACTGTCTGTGCAGTGACTGGGCTTGTCTGTGCCTTGCTGCCAATGTGTCCTGTCCCAATATAACCCCCCCTATCTTAGGTTTCAGCAAGCTCAGCTCTTTTTTGCAAAGAAATTGGCAGAAAGGTCCAGAACAACCAGAACAACCATGTACCAACCTTCCTCTTAATTCTGCAAACATATCATTATGGAAGTCACAAACTAGCAATACCATTGTCCTTTGCTGTCCTTCCCCTCCCTTAAGGCCACGTCGCCCCCACGGTATGTCAGTGGCCAGTACTTTGGAAAATCAGTTTGACGCCTTCCTCCCTCCCTGCAGGTGCTGTGACTCATCTGCCCTAACATTGCTCTGGAGGACACTAATGCTTTGCTCGGTGCTCACTGCAGTACTTTGCTCCATGCTCACTGCAGTACTTTGAATCACAGCTCAGTCTTGGGTTTAAAACCTACAGATTTTGGAGGGACATACATGTTAGTGACTGTCCAGGAACACAGTCTCTTTAAGAAATAAGTATTTTGATGCAAGAGCTGCCCATTGGAGAAGAGAAAGAAAAAGCAGAGAAACAGTATTATCAAAACAATAAACGGACAATATGCACCAGCCCCCCAATACCATCTCCAGATCCTGAATTCATGACTCTTCAATCCTTTGTAAATGAAGGTCCATTCCCATCTCTGCTTCCAATATATTATCAAAGAGTTATCCAAAATGTCCTCATGTGCTGTTTCATACCTATGCATCTTGTGGTACAAATCTGGAAAGATTCCTAATGACGTAGAAGGATTTTGACTCAAAGTCTGTCTTGATTACATAGTGTGCAATATGCTCCTCGCTGACTGACCTTATTAGCCCTGATGGATATCTAGGGGACATAATGATGATGGTGCTCAGGAAAAAAACCGAAGCACTGCTGTACCCAATAACAAAAAATCATAGGCTGATCCTCCAAGGCATGATTTAAAACCAAAGCAAAACATGCTGAGTTCTTTCAGTTCCACTTGGTGGACTTTTAAGTTGTGCTTGCTTCACATGATGACGTTTATCTGCAATGGTGAGAGCTAGCAACACACTGTGTACAAATGAAAGTGGAGAAGCTGTGATTCCAGCAGCTGGGACTTCACTATCCATTGCAAAGACATGGCAGAGCAACCTGATACAGCACATAGCCAGTCCAATTCTCCTGCCAGCACAGAAGTGTACAGGAGTTGACAGAAGATTTTGGGGCTCCTTCTCCAGAACTTCACTCTCTGGTAAAACCATCAGCATTCAGCTGATTAAGTAGTATTATGTGCACAGTTACATGCTTTGGCAGGAAAAAAAATCCTTCCTCTTGCCTTTTTCAATTTGCTAGTAGCTCTTTAAAAATGAGAATCCCAGAAGCTGTTGCTAAACAGTGCTAGAGTTTGCCTGTATGAGCTTTAATAATTAGCAGTAATTTGAATAAAACCAAAAGAAAGTTCAAGGGCTATACTCAACAGGAGATCCAGGCACTGCCTTCAGTCTTAAGTATTCACATCCATAAAGCAGAACTGCAAGAAAACGATGATTAACTTCTGTTTATCGCCCCCATGTTCACAAAGGCCAGGTTTACAGTCTGGCTTACATGCAGTCATTAGCATTTAATAACATAACTACCCATATTGCCTTATCAAGTTGAGTTTTTTGTCTGCTTTTTGTCTTCTGCAGGTTCAGATGGCTGTGTGTACACAGTCACAGGTGTCTGTGCAGGGTCTGGTTTGGATTTGACACTTCCTCTTTCATCTCATCCATTCCTAGGGAGGCAGTGATGAGCGTTTCGTATCTCTGAAGTCCATTTCCTTTAGCTGCTCCTTGTCATTTCCTAGAAGGATTTGTCTATGTATGTGAAGGCACAGCTGGAGAGGGGCGGTATTTGTCCTTTTTTTCTATAGATACTCTCTCTCTGTATGTGTAAGCTGCCAAGGAGGCTGCAGGGCTCTTGGTCGCAATGAGGAGCAGTAGAGGAGTGTGAACCCCAAACTATTCACAGGACACAGATCATCACCCTGGTTTAAATTTGGTACTTCCTGGGGTTTTAGATGTATAAATATTTTCACTTTTTGCTTCTTGAAAAAGAAGTCACTGAGAAGTAAAACTGTGCGCTTCAGGCTAACAAGAAGACGCAGGAAAAGAGTAGAGACAAGTCCACAGGTAGGGAAAGTGCTGGAGACTAGATGAACCAAAGTTAAACCTGGCCCAAAGTTTGCAGCAAAGAAGCAGCTATAGGTAAGGAAAGGGCAATATCAGAGGCAAAGCTGGTGTTTACGCAGCAGCTGTGAAATCAAGGACAGATACTAATAGACTTCCTTCAATTTGTACCACACCATAGCTGTCATTTAACAATGACATTAAATGGCATCAAAAGCTGAATTTAAAACGTACTCTCCTAGACTGATTTCACAAAAACTGCCATCGCAGCTGTGATAAAGCTGGCACTCTATTTACCAACAGAACCAGGACTGGGTCCTCTAAGAAGACCACATCTCCCATGACTATGGGAATCTCTACCTTTGTTTGCTAAAGGCATGCTGTCAAAATCATACCTGCTTATTTCCTAAAATGAGTTAAAAGTAGCTTGAGGATTACACCTGTCTTTGCCAATTTCTGTCATTAAACAATTTCCTGTCTCCAGTTTTGTGCTTTATTTCCTGCTGGTGTCTAAAGGATGCACGCTGACAGCCAAAGAAAGCGACTGTTGTGAAACACTGGCACTGCCTGTGGGGCCGTTATCAGCAGCAAGACTAACTGGTGAGCCTGGGTGAGATGTTTTCTTTTGTTTTGATCAATCGTTTAGTGCGAGAAAAATGCGGCTTTGGCGGATCTGGCACCATGCACTAATTGGGCTGAATGTGCAGATTGACTAAAGCACATGCTTATGGTTTGGGAGATCCAAGTTCAACTCTGCCATCTGCTTGAAGCCTCATTTTCCCGCAGTCCTGGTTGAGCAGGCTCTGGGTTGAGCGGGGCTGGCAGGTGCAGTCTCTCTCGCTGAAGCTGTTACACTTTGCGTACAAAGATTAAATATTTATTAGTACTGATGGTCCCGCGTGTCCCGGCTCCCACCTGGGTGCCCTAATCACTGCACTGTAATGCTCCCTGTGGAGCAATTAATGTTCAGATGTAATGTGCAAAGTGAGACCACATCAATGGGAGAGACTGCAGAAGCCTTTCGGTGCTGCACAACAATTTGCAAGGCTAAGAGGGTCTCCTGGGGAAGGGATGCAGGTACGAATCTCCTTGCACAGAGGAAAGCAGGGCAGAATGGGCTTTCCTTCACCCTGAATATGTGCCAAGCCTGCAGCTCTGTGAGGTTCCCCTTCAGGTGTGCAGACCTCTCCAGTCTCTGAGATATGCAAAGGACCATGAAAAGTGTTTAAGAAGCCTGAGCCTGCGGGGGAGATTTTAAATCCTTTGTACTAGGGTCCTCACCTGGCAACTTCGGGGGATTTCAGTAAATCAGAAGAGCTGGAAACAAGTGGAGGAGGTGCTTGCATAAAGGGGTGCCACACCTGCTAGAAGAATATGAACTAGAAGTAGCTGCATGCTTTTTTGGCTTTTATCAATTCAGGTGAGATACATTAAAGTATTTCTGAGGTCTAGAGACTGCCACAATCAACAACACAACTGCAGAACTGAGTCTTTCCTTCAAAACTTCACAGGCCATAGTGGGTAAATATAGTTCAGACACAAATATGTTTTTAGATGAAGAGTGTTCTTTTAAATCTTTTTTTCTCTCCTCTGAGAGTGCCAAGTAGTGCCAGTTTGGAAGTAATTTCTGAAATGTGGACATCTGTCTTCTAGGATCTGTACTGAAAACACCATCTTTTTTCATATGGCTCACCAAACAAGCCATTCATTAGTAACTAGTTTCAATCTGTAATGACTTCGGGTCTGATTCATGGTTGTTACTCTTAAGCTTTGTGCCATTGTCAGTGGGGTTTGCGTGAGCATACATCTGGGGTGCAGAAGTGAAATCTGGCCCTCTTTCTGGTCAGACTAATGATTTTCATGTGATGTTTCACAGCTCTTCATCAATCCTCAGAGCCCTTCTAATGTCTGAGAAAGAAAAAGCTGCAGAATAACATCTACACCATAAAAATACTCTAAAAATAACAGCTAATCTCCTGTTTGAGATGTTAATTTATAGAAGGAAAGGCTTTGGAATAAACCCCAAATCTTGTAATTATGTGACTGGGTTTTTTCTTGAGGTACATAAGCAATTCTTCTGTCCCTAGCTGGGAAAGTATGTGCTGTGTTCTACCCCCAGATCTTTTAGCACTAGCTAAAAGGTATTTCACACCAGTCCACATGTAAGAAAAAGCTTTTCATCAGTCTGAAGTAAGGTATAAACAACCTCAGGAAGTTTGGAATACGTTATTAAAACTGTTCTCTAGTATCCTTGTTACAGGGTGTTTTGGCATCACATCCTCTAGTGTAAGCTTATTATGTAAGTCACTTGTTGGCTAGCCTCTGATCTGCCCCATGATGGCTCATCAGAAAATCACATCCTTTTGTAAGTGGGGTGTGAAAAGAGAGACAGTGTGCTGCTGATCATTTTTAATGATTCATCCGTCTTGCTTTCCTCCTCTTCTAACCCCTCTCTGTTTCTGGATTTCAACTTGCCTGTGTCTCGGGCATTTCTCTTGGCTTTCTCCATCTTGTGCCTTGGGCACACCTGCACTCAAATACATCCAGGCTGGCTTTGGGCACCTCCCTGAGCATGGCATCAGGGATGTGCTGGCCCTTGGCCCTGCTGCAGTTGGGGAAGAGGTTGTGGTACCTGTTTGGAGCGATGCGCACCAAAGCTGGCATCAAAAAAATTGAGGGTGTTGAAGAGGAACCCCTTTGCTCCCCTGGTATAGGGCGTGAGCGGAGCCTCCTGAGGAGATGGCCGTCTCCAAGCCCTGCACACCGCCCTGTTGCAGGCACACTGTCGCATTCAGGTTTTGTGGAGAGAGGTGATCTAGCGGTCCCTAAACTTCTGCTGAAATCAAGAGGTGTTTAAATGCCAAAAGGGGAATGGGGCACCCAGATATTTGCGTTTCCAGTTAGTGCCTCTGCCTCTTACCTTGCATTTGACACATTAAACTACAGGATGCCACAGGCAGACCCTGTGCTTAGAGGATTTTGAAGATCGTCATCAGTCTTGGAAAATGCTCTGAGGCCCTGTAGCTGTGGATGCGACAAGTACTGTGTTTATTATTGCTAAGGAGGTGTAAGTATAGCAGTTACAGGAAAATATGAAACTATGGAAACGTGACTATGAAGCATTTACAGTGCTATATGAGGAAAAGCATCAGGTAATTATTTTCTTTGATGGCATATCTTGAAATGAGTAGGTCAGTGTGTTCGTAGGATGACATCTGGTACCTCATTTGTTCCCAAGAGAAGCCTTCAAAAGTCTTCAGACTTTTGTCACAGGGCTGCAATCATCTGTCTCTTTAAAAGACCCTTCCCCCTGTCCTTTTATCAGTTGTGCTCCTCACCCTGAATAGAGGAAAGATCGTGAATCACCCCGCAGATTAAGTAACAGGGCTAAAAACAGCCGGGCAACGGGGACGGCAGAGCATTGCCACCACGGAAGCAAAAGTCAGCTTGGCCTTTCAGTGAGGTTATCGGAAGGGCCCAGAAGTCCCAAAATCAGTACGAATTCAGCCTCCTTCAGGGCTTCCTGCAGTGCCTATCAGTCCATCAGGCAGCGCCAGCAGTGATGCCGCGGGTGCCGGGGCTCCCGGGGCACAGGGGCGGCTGCGGGAGGAAGAGGAGGAAGGCAGGGGCCAAGCAAACCTTTAGAATCTTCCTGCAGTTTCTAAGGCATTATCAAAGTTTGACATGCTTGTGCAGGAGTAACAGGAATAAATAAATTTGAAATAATGAGTATGGGTAAAGAAACCCGTGAGGGGGACCCTGACAGTGTTTGCAGATACTTTTTCCAAAATTGCTTTGGAGGCGGAACCAACCCCAAATATTTCTTTCCTCTTCTTTACACAGAGGTATGTTTAACACACTGTTGAAAGGGTGATGAAGTGGCTGACAGATGCTGTATCAGGGTTTCTATTAACAGTGCTGTAGTGAGGCTGAGTGAGAAGCAAGAAGCAGGAGCAGAGAAGCCTGAACCCTGCGTTGGGATGGGTGGTGCGGCTGGGGAGGAGCATGGGTGGCTGTGGTGGCCAGGAGGGAGGGCAGCGGCATGAATCGCTGTGGGAAGTGGAGAAAGCCTACTTGAGGAACACACTGGCAGAGGGAGAGATGACACAGCACCCAGATATCTAGTCTGTCCTCCTGGCAAGTTGAAGACCATCGGTAAAAGCTGCTATGGTTGTTATACATTATAGTTACGAGCTATTTAATGTCCCTCAGAAATTAAGCATGCGTTAATGGTATATTATCTATTACTAAATACTATCCTTTATGTAAACCAGAAATTTTCTGCTCTTTCTCTGGCTCTACATTTTACATTCACTGAGAGATGCAGGTCTGGATCTACTTATTTTCTTATCTGAATTGCTTTTGCTGCTTTTGCTACCACTGCTATAAATTTCCTAGGAAACCATCCTGCAAAACCTCGGTAGGAATTCAAACCTTTTTGGCTGATGGCACCATAAATAACAAATTTCTTCAAGGTCAGTCACATATGAGGTGTTGTTCAAAGCTTTTAAAATAGCTAGCTCAGTGCTGAGTCAAATGTATTTTTCTTGACTTGGTTTGTATTAAAGGCCTGAGCTACAAACCTTATTCAGGCAAAATTCCCATTTATTTTAACCAGGCACTCAGCTCCTGTTGTGTCCTGGTTTTGATTGCTTTGGTGGAAATCAACTTGCATAATATCCTGACCTGCACAGAGAGTGCGACACTAACCTTCTTTACACCAGCTATTCTTGCTCGCTCAGCACAGGTAGCGGTTATCACAACAGATAAAGAAGTAGCAGGGAGGGAAACTGCCTGGCCACAGCCAGCTGCTGAACCTTGGGCACAACCAGGAAAGGTCATCTTGGGGACCTTCCCATTCTCCTGGGACAGCAGGATGGCTTTCAAGGGTGCAGAGGTGGCCTTAGTTTCATGTAGGGATACACCTTTCCCTGGGAATATATAAGATTGTCCCAGTTGAAGACAGCGCTTCACCGATTCCTTGTTATCCTCATGTTTGGCACCAAGGAGTTTCAGGGCATAATTACTCCCATATGGTACCAGTGGGTTTCCACAGGTAATTAGCTCCATGACCTCTATCTGATCAAGCTCCTCTGCTTGCCAAGAACAGTCAGATCCTTGCAAAAAATCCCCCCTCGAACTGGAGTTTGCAACTCCAGCTCAGCGACCTCATCTGCGGCTAATGCTTCTTCCAAGGCCCTGAAATTTTCTCGCTAGACCAGAAGTAGCTTGAAAAGCCATTTTAGAGAGCCTAAGGGCAAGGGGAGGCAGCAGTAAGTGAGGCAGAAAATTAAGGTGGCCCGTTCGTGCAGTACAGATGCTCCCAGAAGGTCCCGCAGCCCCTGGGGCTGCTCTGGGCATGGGGCTGGGCACGGTGCTGGGGCGCCCGAGCTCTGCAACGGCGTGGAAAGAGCAGAGGATCTGGCTTGACTCTCGGATTGGTGTTTACAGGGCAGGCAGAGGGAAAGTGGATGTTTTACTTGAAATGTTATGAAAATCTCTGAGAAATAATGCCTGTAGAAGGCAGTTCTCAGAGTCTATTTCTGTTCACAAGGGACAAAAAGGCATGCAACAGAACCAAAAATTCTGCAAATCCATTTCCTTTTATTTTATCACTGCAAGGTTCACGAACTGAAAGAGGAGTTTGAGAAATGTGACTCAGTTTCTAAGAGGAATTATTAGGTTTAACTTTTTTCACACTCAAACCTATTGTTTTTTTAAGACAAACTGGGATTTTTCCCTCTATACAACAATAGTTAAACCTGATATGCAGTTGCTTGGCTAAGAGACTGATAGGATTAAAATCTAAAAATACAAAAGATAGAAACCAGATTGTGTTATCTAAAATATACATCCTCTCCTGTCGTGCTGGTAACTTAAGTTCACACAGTGTAAACAGAGAACTAACAAGCTCTGGTATTGTCATTTGGGCTAGGGTTTTTTTAACATAAACTAACTCCAAGCAGCTCACAGAGCTCTCTGAGAGATCAGGTACATAGATTGCAATGCGTCTTCAGGCCACAAGTGTTTGATTGATATAGTACAGTACTCCTGTTCGTATAAATATTTGAAGTTGGAAAAACGTTCTGGTTTTAATTCGGTTAAAAAAAGCCAGTTTAAGCTAACTTCCCATAGCAGAACAGTTCTTACACACACACACATATCTGTGTACGGCTCTGCTTCACGTACATAGACCCCTGCCATGAATGATGGGTTTTGTGTAGCCACTTGGCCCTTCTTGTTTCTCACAAATCAGCAGGAAGGTAGCAGGGACCTGATCCAAAGCCAGCTGGTTTTGCAGAGTCCCCATTGACTTTGGAGGACACTGGATAAACAGAGTTGTACGACCAGTCACTTTCTAGGTTTCACATGTCTCTAGGGAATTCAGTTGTTCTCCTCACACCTCATGCAATCTGCAGTCCCAACGCAGCAGTTATAGAGGTGACTGCCATCACACCGAAGGGCTTGGAGACCTCACTGGGTCTACCAGCCTGCATGTTCAATTCATACGGCAGGATTTTTGTTGCATTCACTGCGTTCTGAAAACATAATGGTACATTTTTTCTCATTGTTATGAAGTAGGAAAAATGTTGTTTCCAACTAGAAAGACCCCTCATAAACGAATATGTGAGAGAAGGAAAATGGGGACACTACAGATTCTTGTCATCCTGGGGCATGGGTAAAAGCAGTGGGTAAGGAAACCCAGAAGAGAATTGCCAGCAAAGTAGGAATTGCAGCTGACATTAAAAAAGATTTCTGAGATGCTTGGCTTGACAAATTCAGAACTGGAGACCATGTGTAAGGAGCTGCAAACATAGAAAACAACATCTAAATGTCAGAAAAATCAAGAGGCTGATTCCATAATCAGCGAAGGCAGAAGATGCAGCAAAGTCAAAGGCATGAGACAAAACCAGACTCCTGTGCTCTGGGATACACCTGTTCTTGGGTTTTTATTTTTTCTTCCAGCCTCTCAGGTTCTCTAATAGGACTTCTTGCCTATACTCTAGCACTGAAAATACCACCCTCCTGGTTACCAGCGGCACCTATCACAATGAGCTCAGTTGTCACAGACGGGGAGGAGATGTCTGAGGTACTCCAGTCCCAGCCTTTTAAGGACCTTCAAGTCAAGCCTAATAAACCCAAACACCAGCAGAAGTCAGAAGCAATTTTTCAGATGCAGCTCATGTGCCAGCAGTAACTGGATGTCTGCAGGAGTCGGTGACAAGTGTGACTCACCAACTGCGAAGCCACTCCCAGCGTGGCAGGGAAAGGCTCGGAGATGCCACCACCACCTGATGTGCATCCTCTGGCTTCTGCCAATCGTGTCGGGAGTTGCAGCCTGGCTCCCAGTGAGGAGGGAGCTTCAAGGACTTTGCCACTTTACTTACCTAGTTCCTCCATGGGCTGATGTGGTTTTGTCCATAGTTTTTCCAGGGAATTAGAGATTGCCTTGCAGTGGCAGTATTTTCTTTAATTTTTATTTTAGGCAGTATTGTTAACTTTTTTTGCACTGAGTATCTACTCAGCTGGGAGGTAGGAGCCTCTCAGCACAGCCAGGACGGTGAGAGCCATCTCCACTGGTTTCAGTGTCAGAGTGGCCTTCATCCTTTGTCCTACATAGAGTCATAGAAACATAGAATGGATTGGGTTGGAAGGGACCTTCAAAGATCATCTAGTCCAAACCCCTGCCATGGGCAGGGACATCTTTCACTAGATCAGGTTGCTCAAAGCCCTGTCCAACCGGACCTTGAACATTTCCAATGATGGGGCATCCACAACTTCTCTGGGCAACCTGCTCCAGGGTCTCACCACCCTCATTGTAAAATTTTTCTTCCTTATATCCAATCTAAACTTACCCTCTTTTAGTTTAAAACCATTGCCCCTTGTCCTGTCACTACAGACCCTGGTAAAAAGTCATTCTATGATGCTCACACAAAGCCAGCGATGCACGGAGGAGGTAACAAACAGTTGGCAGCAGTGGAAGAGGCAAAGCCACCTTGCTGTGAAAGCTGAGGTGAGGCAAGGGCACTCGTAGTGTTTATTCAATGCTGGCCAGACCAGGTCAGTCCTATAGCCGGGCACGTTGCTTCCCTGGAGCAGCCATCTGGTACCCTGCGATTTGCAGCATCCCTTGGCCCTGCACCCTTGTGCCAGACAACACTTTTCCAGAAGAAATTATTTCAGAGTCAGGAAGCCTGTGGAAGGAATAAAAGGCTATCTCTAGCAAGGAGTGAGCTCGAAAGCCTACACAGAGTACAGCCTTGTGCTTCCTGACACTTGGAAGTGAATATCATTTCAAAGTGTAAGAAGGGAGACTGTCTGCTTTAACTTTACCTTTGCGACTTTTTATTTGTTTACTGTTGTTTTTTTTAAATTCTGGCTTATACAGGTGGAGCCAGTCTATGCATTAGCTTGTTCCTGTCTGCCTGTGGCTTAGCTATATATTTTAAGACTGTTTTCCTTTACAGGAAACGGGAAGCTGTGGAATGCAAAATATCATTTTAGTAAAAATAATACTGCCTAACAAACCCCAAATGATTTAGTGTATGTAAAAAAGCAGATACACCAGAGAGACTCACTTGGAAACAGTATTTGGTGAATAACTTTTTTTTTTCCACACTGCATTATTTAAAGTTAGGTGGATACATCCAGAGAGGCTGACTTGAGTAGGCAGTTTGTTACTCATCACTTATTTCTCAGCCATTGCTCCAAGCACACACAAAATACAAACCAATTCATAAATTCATCCTGCACCAGTGTCCCCAGCAACCTTTTTGCCTCCAACATAGTCAACCTGAAGCCATATCCTACATAATATAGGATTGCCATGGACAGCATGAAACCCAAGGAAAATAGGTAGCTACTTATCCTTTGGGACAGGTTACAGGTGGTCGAAAAGGAAATCTGAATGTATCAGACTTTCCTTATTCACTGGTGAGAAATCTGTCTTCTTAAAATGATAGGAAGCTACTTCTTTTAGTACTATACCAAGGACTGAGAACTTAATAGAGAAGGCGATACAGATTGTTTCTAATTACCTAGAAGGCAGGTTTGTGCTGGGGTAGGCACTGGCCCACAGTACATGGCTGTGGTCTACCCACGGCAGCGTAGAGCTTCGCAGGGACTAATTTGCTCTTATTAATTTCACCTCCTCAGCAATCTGCCTGCTCTCCCTTCCCACCCTGCCTCCCCACGCAAGCATAGGAGAAGCAGCTCAGCTAATCAAATAGAAGATGAGTCAATTTGTGAATATTTTCCATGGGCAGAGACGAAAATCACTGCACTACAGTGTACAGAGGGCAGCCCCTTCAGTTTGGGCTTGGGTGTGCGACATGGTTATCACCCCTGGATGCTTTGCACTTGCAAGTGCTGAACTTTCATGATGATGAGAGCGGTTTGCCATTTGCAGCTCTCGCTTTAACTTGCCTCCTTCATCCCCCCAGTCCCCAGGAGAAGCAGTGCTGGTGACTTAGCAGAGCTGGTGGGTGGTGGAAGGGGTCTGTGGATGAGCTGCCCGCCAGTCCGGCAGCTGTGCCCAGCAAATCCTCACGTGCCAGGGAATCTTCAAGAAAAGCAGGGGATCATTTTGTAAGCTATTCGTTCATTTAAGCTGGAATTAGTTGCTGACGGCAAATTTATTTGCACTGAATAATTCCATCCTCACCAGTGAACAGTTAGTTTTGTTTGTATATGGACTGCAGTAACAAATCATGACTTTCCAGCATTTGTAACTGAGTTTTGGCCATGTGCAGTAATTAGAGAAAGTATATTAAATAAAGTATGCTTTAACTTGTATGTTGCAGAGACTTCCCTTGGCAGATACAATTACTTTCAAATGCAGTGATAGGGTGACATTGTTCTGGCAGAAGCTCTCCACAGTAATGTTATCAGAGTGACTTTAAGCCAGCACACAGGGACAAGAAAGTCAGCCCAGGTTCCATAGGACTGGGACCATCCCTAAGAGCCCTAAGGCCCTGGTTTGCTTGCCAGAGAAATGAGAGAGGACATGCGTGGTGCCACAGCAGAAGAGGAATTTAAAAGAAGCTGTGAATCCACTGACAAGCAAGGAAACCATACCAAGAACCTCTCTGTGACACAGCTGTATCAATTTGTGGAAAATATTTACATTCAATCTGTGTCAAAAATGTAAGGAACACTACCGTGTCTTTCTTAGAAAAAGAGAATAATTGTAATAGCGTAGGTAAGAGAGATAACCCCTTATTTTATTAACAATTTCTCTACAGATGTTTTTCTTCTTCTATATGACTGCTTATAATAAAACATCAGTGGGAAAAACATAGGCTATGACTACAGCAGATCACCCTTCGTGCTGACCACAGCATCAAACAAGTACGGCTTCTTGAGAAAGCATTTGGCGTCACAATTTTGTTTCTCCTGGACATCATCTTTATGTTTTGAAAGAGGAAAAATAACCCACATTCGCCTGCTGTTGTCTCATGGATGCCTCATACTTATTAATTTCATTTTGTTGTTTTTCATATTCCAAAGTAAACGCATTCTTCCTGACAGTGCTTGGTTCTTGTCACGCGCTGGAAAAAGATTACTACTGGCTGGCACCTTCTCTTCTGTTGAAAAGGAGCCCAAACCAGCAAAGCCTTGGACCTGTGAGCAATACTTACTCAAATAAATGGGACGCTGCACAGAAATTACTAACTTGAGTACAGATTGCAAGGCCAGTTTTGCCCTTATGAAAACTCTCCTGAGCCTGACCAGGAAAAGGCGAAAATGCAAGTTGAGACAAGAAAAAACTAGGAACAAGAAAAACCTGAATGCCAGATCTTTAAGTCCCAGAATCTACCTCCTGCACAGAATTTGCAGGTAAACAAGTTGCAGGCCTAAATATTATGTCCACAATGAAGCATCGGAGAGTTAATTCCATTTAGCTACTTCAGTGCTTGATATGTGGGTGCCACCAGATGATTGATGGTTACTTTATGTCAGTTGCACCTGGTCATGAGCACTGGCTGTGAAAATTACCCCTCGGTGTTTAAAATGGCAAAAGCAAAAGAGATGCTGACATCAGGGTAGCCCCAACAGCATGCCACAGTTATTTCAAAGAGTTACAAGTGAAAAACACCCCATCAGAGCCAATTTCTTGCTTGCAGTGGACTTGGGTCAAATCATCACCAAGAAGAGGACACTGTAAATGGAAGCACCCAAATGTGAGCTGGAGTTTCAAAGTGATAGCCACTGCCAGAAGCATCACGTGAAGCCTGCTGCTTCCACTGAGGTATGGTTAAAACTCACACCAAGATGACTAAGGGAAGGATGGGATCCAAAAATCATGGCCACAGGTAATGATAGCAACATGAACGTTGTAAGAGTGAGCTCTTACAACTAGGGGTGCTTTCCAGATCCCGAAAGTGCTCCTCACTCCCAGCTGGGAGTGCTACCCTTGGTTGGACAGGGCTAGCTCTCATCTTACTGAATGATTATCAGGTAAGCTTCTGCTCATCTGCTGGACTAGCCACATTTTCATAAGAGTGCCTGTGCAATACCAGTTTGAATAACTGGCCTTTTCATTTTACTTGCAAACAAAATGAGGCTTTTCTTAAACTGAAACTGCAAGGGTAGATACAGGCTTTCCAGTGGCCTGTATTTAGCACTACCAAACTGTTCAGATTTGCTTTCCATCCAGTTGCAATGTCCTTCTAGATATTATATTCAAAGCCTTTGTTTAAGGCAGAGTGAGAAAACAAAAATTTGGTTTTGCCCTTGACTAATCCTTTGAATGGAAATGATGGAGGATCCCACAGGGTTTTTTTGTTGTTTTTTTTTTTTCCTTTTTTTTTTTCCTTCTTTAAAAATGTGAATACAGAAATGTCAACAGTGTTTTATCTTGTCCTCTCTGCTTCTGCTGAGGGATGCCTGTAGAGAGCTTGGGAGATGCAGGAGGATTAGGCAAGCTTGGAGCCGCAGCTGCTGTCCCTCTCCCTTTCCCAGGACCTCTCCACCTCACTGGCACAGCGGTGGGTTGAGGTTACTCATGCTGTATCTCAGGGGCTGGTCAGGCAGCGATCAGGGATTACTCTGGTGGCACTGCTGCCTGAAGGCTACAGTAAAAACCAGGAAAACCACCACAATCCCACTTTGACCTGATGGTCCTCAGCTGTTAGGCTAAGGTACCACTTCAGAGGTCCAGCATGTGGAAATGGGTGGAAATGAGGCCATTTCCAGAGTAAGTCTGAGTCCCCCCACACCCCCTGCTACCTCCGTGTGAGACTGGTAAAAGGCTTTTTGTTAAGTTGCCTTGGGTTCAGCAGCTGAAACCCTGCATTAAGATGCATTTCTGAGTTGTGCTGTTGGGTCCAGCTATCTCCAGAACACAGAGAATTGAGAATCCTTTTTTTAGCTAGAAAAGGCCTTTAATTGAAATTTTATTCACTGTAAATCAGTCTTGCAGAAAAACTAGCTTTGACACACTAACTTTCAGTGACTTTTAAAATCACAAATATATTTCTTTCACATGAATTTCATACTTGCAATTGGTGTTTCTTATTCTGACTCTTAAAGAGACATATTTGTTGCTTTCTTTGTGCAATTCAGTTGCAGCAATGTAATACTAAGATTATAGTGCAAAGGTATAGGATTTTTCCTTCTCTGTGTTCAGTTTTGCTTCTTGATATGGAAGTCTCTACACCTAATATGTATGTATGAAAAGCGCTGCTATGGAAGATTTAATTTGTTGAAAGGCATAGCCATTGATTTGTGACTCTTTTCTTCTGCTGTAGTCTCATCCATTGTATTAATGCAAATCAAATAACTTTCTTTGTGAAACAATAGCTTTTATACACGTGTATGGCATTTTTATTACAGCTCCGTCTCATAAAAGGTATACATCTACTTTAGAAATTCAACTTCCCCACTTTTTTTTTTTAATAATGAAGAATTTAGCCCCAAACAAATATTTTTCAGATGAAGTTTTGTTAACCCTGAATAGTCCTGGTTGCTTAAGTGTTAGATAGTATGAAATTTCATTTCATGGGGGCGCTTTTACCAGTGCTAGTAGCATTTGGTCCAGGTCTCCATTGTCGCATAACTCTGAGGGACGATGTCAGTATATGAGCTTGTGTACGTGCTGGGCATTGCTTAAAAGAGACTTGGTTCTATATCTTCATTTAAGTGCTAAATTTTGAAACTTTTGTTTTCAGAAAATATCCTTCACGCTATTTAATGACTGCCAGCCTCTGAATCGCTTTCCTTTTGGCTGACTCCAAAGTTTCCATGACACTGGATTACGGTACTATAAGAAGTACGTCCTACAGATTCAGTTACAGCCCAAAAGAAGAAAGGTGAATAAGACAGAAACTTGCAGCCGTGGAGAAAAAACCTTCTGTGTTTAAAGACAACCTAGAATAATATACTTAGGAAAGGAGGGGTTTTACCTTAAATATGGTGAAAAAATGGAACAGCAGTTGCCTGAAAATAAAATGAGGCTGCTGTGTATTCTCTTGTGTGTGTCATTTTTATAGAGTGTATCTTTTTCAGAAGCTGATTAGAGCTGAGATGATAATGTGCATGTCAAGCAAACTGTCTTAATTTCCTTGTTCTTGCTTCCCTCCTAGGATGTCGCCGCCTGGTATGTGTTCTAACAAACATGTTTGTCAACTAAGAAATCACAGCAAATGCTCAAGTTAATGACAGTGTTAGCTGTTAGTTTGGCATCCTGCTCTGACTTCATTGGCAGATCTGTCTGTAATGATAGCCAGCAACACACGTACTCAGAACACATAGACAGGCTCAGGGAATCCATGCAATACGCTATAGTCCAATATTCCTCCTCACAGTCAAATTAACTTTGAATTTAAAGTGATTTAATATTAGCAGTTCTGATGGGGGCTCTGTACCTGCATGCACTCCTGGTCTGAAACACATACAAAACCCAGTCATACAGCTCTAATTTAAATCAACTTTGTCCTTTGTAGCATTAGCCGTAATTCTGTGAAAACCTAATGCATTGTAATTATAATAAACCCATTGGGTTTTCTAGCCCATTAAAAATACAAATGAGAAAAAAGAAGTTCCTTCCTTCTCCCTCTTCCCCAGAGGGCAAAGAGTTTTTGAACTGGGAGGCAAATGGATATTTCAGGAACTCCAGGTGGTAATGTTAATGACTTTATCGCTTCTGCTCGAAAGCATCCTATCATAGCGAGTATAAAAATATGAATGCAGGCTGATTTACAACCAATAATACCACATCAATAAGGAAATACCTTTGTCAAGAACAGTTTTAATTACTGGCACAATGGAATTGCTTAAATGAGGAAAACCTGAAGGGGCAAAAAGGGAAAAAAAGGAATTTCAAAAGGAGAGGAAAAGAGTTATAAGGGAAAGCTGTGCTACCGTCTCAGAAAGAGATTGTAAACTAGGTAATATCTTCTCATTTCAGGGTTCACTGGAGTTAATAATCTTGAATGTTCTGCTCATTCCTGGATCTTCATGGTCAGGTAGCAAATATGTAACTAAGGCCCTTTGATGTGAAGCAACATTAAAATGCATTCTGATCACCAGTATTAATACCACCTCTCACTTATGGTTCCAAAGTCTTGGTCACGTTTTCACGCTGGACACTGTGTAAGAGCCTTTGTCCACCCTGGCTGAACTGCGGCACTCTTTCAGCACAAAGCTTCTAGCTGTATTGGAAGATGCTCCTTACAGATCAGCTTTGGGTTTAATTTAAACAGATGAAGCATTTGTGAATTTTGAGTGTTTGTCCTGACAATGTCAGCCTTGTGATATGCCTCTGCATCAACATTGCTCAGATTTGAAAAAGTAGTAAGGGTAAGAGTACATCCTTGGGTACATCTCCATCTCCATGTGCTTGGAAACATGGTGTTTATGGAGCATGATCCTTGTATCAACAAGGGTAGGTTTTTCCAAATGATATATGTGAGTTGTATAGCTTAGCCCCATTCCCAGTAAGACTGTTCACCAAACTGCACTAAAATAACCAAGGTTCATCTTGGCCACCTGCAGCCCAAATGAGAATCTGTCTCTCTGTCTATAAAATAGGCTTCTTTGGGCTTATGGAAGTATGAAAGTCTTGAAAAGCCTATTCCGAAATCTGCTTCATGTATTTTTTGCACAAAATTGAGATCCTTCTTGAATCCTACCTGGAAGTACATCTAGCTCACCTCAAGTAGAATCCCTCAGATCCCACCCTGACTTTGAGCTTGAGGCAGTATCTGGATCCCTTTGGGGAGAGGCACTTTGCATTCACTTCCACTCAGCTCAGAATTTAGGATTGCATTACAGCAGACTTATTTTAACAAAAAAAGTTTGTGGTTTGTTCCCCCCCCCAGTTACAGAAACCACATGGTTTATGGCAAATGCTCCTGCTGTTGGGTTGTCTGGGCTGCTTCTCCGCCTTTTGTCCAACTGTATGAACTCTTTCCACTAAGAGTCCTGCTTAACTTGATGCAGGTAGCAGTGTGAGCCAAGGAGGGCTGGTGGTGCCCACAGCTCTGCAGTGGGATGTCCCTTTGCTCGGTCGCAAACCTCCCTCCTGCGTCACTGGGTAGAAAAAACACCAGGTCCTTGCAGAGCCTGGGGAGCCAGACCCTGCAAAGGAGGGCAGCAAGGGTGGGAGGCCAGGGTCTTGCACTGGTTAGCAGGGCTGGGGAAGCACCATGAGAAATGATTCAGTAGCTGTGCATCATCTCCTTTCTAAGCTGCACCAGAAGGCACCTCTTCGCAGGGTTACACCGTAGGGCGTGATCTACCATAAAGCTGTTTACAGTAACAGCCCTGGTGATTCACACAGAAACCCCCTCCTGGCAAAGCTTTCCCTGTGGGAGCAGAAGCCAATGGATTTCCGATGTTGTCTCATGTTGCACATGGCAAAAAGGCTCAGTGTAACCACTGACCCTGCTACACAGCATCTTAGCCTCAGTAGGCATCTACTAGAATACACCAAATACTCGATGAATAGTCAATACCATTGAAAAGATAGGTGTACCTTGAGTGGCTTTTGAGGTAGAGCTTGAAAAGACCAAACTCTTGTACGCAAAAAAGCAAAAGGCTGGCCTTCAAATACAGATAGCCTACACATGTAGTTTCAAATCATTCTTGTAGTGGTTAATCTAATCCCTGTTTCCATGAAAATCTCCCAGCTGAACTAAACATCCAGTTCTACAGATGATGCTTCTCAAAACTGAAAGGCGCTGGAGGAATTAATTATAGATGAAAAAGATATATCTCATCTATAAAAGTAAGTATTAGATGCTAAGCAAACAGGCCACATTTTTTATTTATTTAAAATAGCACGATCCTATGTTCCTGAGGGTGATAATAAATATTTTACTGCACAGAATTTAGGCAAAATTGAAATACTCTAATTGAAAGTCACTGAAGACATATTTATTGAAAATTCACCTTCCAAGAGTGTAGCAGTGGCTTTTCATGTTGTCAAAACACAATTTTGTAATTTTCTAATCCCAACTGATACCTGTAAACAAAAACCTGTCCTGCAGTCAGCCACCACTTTTTCTTCAACTTTCCTTTCAAAACCTTAATATTCTACACATCTGTGTTGGTGCAGAGGTACCTTAGCGACTACGGTCTCTTGCAGATGTGTGTTTTATAATGTGTTGTAAAGATTTTTTTCCTGAACATCCTTTTGCTCTGCAGCATGTGTCAACCAAACTGAATGAATTTCTCAGTGTCTTACTGGGCTCAGCCATTGAGAGTAAAGGCTCTTCCTCTGTCTTCACTGATGCTTGTGCATTGAGCATTGTTGCTGCATTTCTATCTTTCACAGATGGATTGCTAGGAAATGTGTGAAACTGCCTTGGGCACCAAGAAAACAGGGGCATCAAGCCAGGATGTTAAAAGACTATTTCCAACAACTGCAGCTGCAACGTGCCTTGCTCCACACTGAGCTTCACTCTCCTACCCTGGGTGGCTCGCTTCTCTTTTATTTAAGAAAGAGGGCATGTTTCAAGTACAAGCAAGTTGGGGAATTACAGCAAAAATGCAAAATGCAATCTCCTTTAAAGCATATGCAGATTCTTCTCTCAGCACCGAAAATCTATGTATTCCCACGCGTGAGATGAACCATGAAAGTGCTTAGACCTGAGTATCTTTCATCAGATCCCTCCCTGTTCACGAAGAAGTGCAGAGAAGGCAACGAACAGTAGTACATAAGTACCAAAATTAAACAGTGACTGGATTTAAAATTTTTTTTAAATTTTTCACTTTTTATTTCTCATCATTTGACTAGAGTAATGGTCCCAGAAACAATTTGAGAGAAGAAAGTGGGAGCAGAAGAACAGATGAGCCAGCTCAGCATCAAGCTCTAAGGAAAAGATAGGAATTACCATGCCATCTCAATGCCTAGCAGACCTGAGGCACCTCACAAGTGGAAGCAAGCAGTCCAAATTCAGCTGTAAATTAAAAGCATGGGATGCTGCAAAACCAGCTAGTAACAGGCTCTAAGGGGTGTACCTGTCCCTAGAGAAAATAACTGGGGGATAAAAGAAACCTTGCCAAATGGTAGTTAAATGACAAAATTACAAATACTACTTGCGCTTTTAAGGACTTCTTAAGAAAACAAAAAAGGATATATCTGATACCAAAAGAAAGGGCATAAATGCAATCTATATCAGTGTAAATTATACTGTCGCAAGCCCAGGGCATCATTTGTCTGTCTTACAGTATCATTATCACTGTATTCTTTGGATATTGCAATTCATGTCATCATTCTGCATCTGGAATGCAAAAAAGCCAAGGATACCAAACAGATGGTATACTCCACCTAGATTAATATTTACATTTCTAGCCACTTAATCTCAAAGAAACATAGCAGAAATGGAAGGGGCATAGGGAAGTGACAAAAATGAGAAAAGTACAGGGAAAACCGCCCTGGTAGGAAAGCTGGATTATAGAGAAAAGAAAATAAACTGGTAAATCCTGTTTCATATTACAAGGACAAGAGAGGGAGCCAATGGAACTGAAAATCAGTAATCAGAAAACTAATTAAATCACCATGCTTTGTCTTTACACAATGCATAATTAATCTATGTCACAGATGTTCTAGAGTCAAGAGAGATTATATGATTGTATACATAATATGAACATCTGCAGCCATGTGATATAGGATGGAAGCCCTAATGTTATATGATGCCACCCAGGTACTCACTGCTGGAATTTTGGATCAAACTTCTCTTATTAACAGGTTATTTTCTACCTTGTCTGCACTGGGTTTGTGATATCTTTAAAGCAGCTGGCAGACAGCTGTCACACCGAGTTCCTGATGTGCTAAACTATTTGGCCTTTTCTGACTTGTCATTTATTCCACTTTTATTTAAAGACAAGTAAGTATATATATCAGCCTTATGTTGTAAAAAAACTGTCCTGAAAGAAAAATAAATATGATTTTTTTGTGTGTGTGACTTAAAGCAACGGTTGCATTTTAAAGACTTTGATTAAAAATATATATATTAATTCTGCATATATTATACAGAATTAATCATACAGATGCAGATCTCTTCCCTCAGAAGGCTGGCTGCCTTTAAGCAGCTTTTGCCTTTGAAAACCCTGAACTCTGGATGTGACAAAATCATTAGTTTGTATTTTAAAAGAATTACAATGAACCCTAAAGAGAGACACCCCACTTCCCACATACAAACTTTCTAGCGATAAAGAGCCTTTTCAGACTGTATAATCCTATTTACTGTTCTTAATTGGAGAACTGTGTTTGTCAAAAAGTACAGAAGTCTTCAGTTGTTTGGAAGTGAGTCTGGCTCATCATCTTCCCAAGGGAAGAAAGGAACTATTTATTTTAACCGTTAAGCCTAAATGCAAACTGCACAATAAATCTGTCTACCCAAATACTGACCTATTTCATGTAATGTCAGGATGCGGCTAGCCTTGCTGTATAAGGCTATTGTTGCTAATGAAAAAAGCAAATCCTATTACGGAGCCCTGGAACCAGCTTCCAGGAGGTGGCAGGGTAAACGAGTGCCAACCCCACCACCTTCCTCCTCTCCTTCACCACCCACAGCCTGCACGGAGGCTGGAAATGAACCTCAATTACCCAGCTCCATCTAGTGTTTGGGAAACAAAACACTCCTCAAAACCCATGCTGCCTGTTTATATTAGATGCCACCGGTTTTCTATTTTCATGAGGAGAAAGAGTTTTGCGGAGCAAGCCGCCAACGGTGGTGTGGGGATGGGTACGAGTGCCCACGTACGGATGAGCATGGCCAAAATCACAGTCTGTCCGGTCTGGCAAACCCAAACTGACTGTGTTTCTGTGCCGAAGAGTTTACTCTGTGGCAGTGGGGTTTTGCTCTGGTCTGTGAACCCCTGGATATAGGTAAAATATTTCCAAGGTGAGCAGGCAAAGTTGGTCATACAAGGAACATACAGATCTGGGCATGTCCAGCTTATCAAGGGATCTGCATTTCCGCTGGAAAATTTACCAGGATCAGCAACAGAAAACCACTGTTCCACATCCAAAGAGGTGGTCAGGAGGAGATGGTTTTGAAGCTCCTCAGAAATGCACTGAGGTGTGGTCTCTGAGAGGAAAATGCCTCTGGATTTCTAGGCAAAAGGCAAAAAGGTCCAACCCAGTCTTATCTCCCTTTAACTTCCCTAACATAGGCCAGCCTGTAGAAAGCAGAACCCAAAGAAATCACACGAGAAAAGGTTGTCTTCGGGCCCTCCTAAGCCCAAAGGTCTTCTTTCTGAAACTGCTGGTAGTTCTGCCCACTTTCTCTGGCGCACAGGTGATTTTGACAGCCACTAACAGAGCTCCTGGAAAATGTGCAACAGCTCAGCTGCCAGTCGCATTTCTCTCATTTGACATGTTTCAACTCTATTTCTTTAAGAAGAGACAAGTTAGGAAAAAGAAAACCATGGCACATCCCTGTCAGCTCTCCAGTCTGAGCATTTTGAATAGTGCTGAGATAGAGTAGTTTAAATAAACAGCACGACACTCTTTTCAAGAATGAATCAACCGTAAGGAGTTCCCAGCAAATACTTGCAAAATTTCATTTAAAATCTCCATTTAAAGCCAGCTAGTTTTCTTTCTGGTCAGTTCAGAAATAAAGTTCCTTGCTTTTTTCTCTCCTTAATACTTTTATATGGCTTGATTGGCAATGCACTCCTGCCAAATTTCCTGGGAGATTCGTGGTTTGGTCCAGCAGAAGCAGGACTATCCCTGCTCCGGCTCTACAGATCTGCTAGGCATCAAGCTGGCCTTCTTCTGAATTGGCTGCAGATGCTTCCATCAAACCTTGCCTTCATACTGCAATGGGGTTACTTCATTGGATGCAGAGATGGCTCTTTTCCTGACTCATAACAATAGTTGTAGCTCCACAACAGCAGTTGTGTACTCTGTTTCAGGGTATCTGATTTGCATAATAACTAGTGAGATGGTTATTGTGGAAAAAAATGGGCTGTATGCAAATCCCCATACTGGAGGAGGCCGGCAGCCTTGGGAACCAGTTACAGAGGAGGGATTTGAGTAACTGCTGCACATGTATTTTTTCATACTCATATTGCCTGTGAGATATTTTAAGGTGGCACAGCTACAAGCCACCAACTCTCCAGCTTTCTGCTGTCTTCCCAGGCTCTCTTCTCTGCCCTAGCCCTCATGCTGTTTAGGAAAGCCCAAGGAAGCCAAGGTTGCTCTCCAAGGCACAGCTGGCTCATGCGCGAGGTGAGCCTGGGTGCCTCCTTGCCTTACGGAGGAGCCTCTCAGCTCCAATTCCCAAAGGCCAAGAGATGCCAAGCACCCCAACCCCACCTCCAGGGCTTCCACGCAATATTGCGGGACTATTAACGCACAAGCCTTTTGCTACAGCAATGTGTTGCTCAAATCTCCTGCAGCATGGCTGGATCTGCAGAACCTCCTCCTTTACCGCACACCGTCCCCTATTGCCTCCTTCTCTACAGTCTCCTTTAATCAACCAGCAGCTAATCCCATCCATGCCTAAATAAACGTAAGGTAGTATAAACTGCTTAGGTTTACTTAATGGCCCATACCTCCTCCTCCCAGCTTCCTTCAAACTCTCTCAGCTAAAAGATAATTCTTTCGGTGATCCATAAAACAAAGCACATTTGTAGTTCTTTAGTAGTTAATTTTTGCAGATTTCCAGAGTTAACATTTTGTCTCTAAAAAGAGAAAATCAAAAGGGAACATTCTTTAAAAGCATAATTTTGCATTCCTTTTCTGCTTCTCTCTAGGATTAAGCTAGCAGACAATATTTAGTTCAGTGAGACAGTAGCATGGGACATTTCAGAAAGGATTTTTTTGGCAAAGAATATGGAACAATTTGCAGATATTGGCAGCTGGACTTGCATTTAGCGTTAAACTGACCTGCCGTATACTTAAGCAATGCACAGCTGAGGCACAGTCAGCATTACTAAGCTTTTCTAACTATTATATCTTTCTGCAGAGATAAGCATCAGTATATTCCTTTATCTAGCAAGCTACTGTAGGTATCATGAGACCTATTGACTCATGATCATTAGTAAAGTCACAAACCCACAGTTACATTTATCTACAGTAAAACATTTTGCCATCTATGCTATCAAACTACAGCAGAAGTAAAAAGAAAATATGTAAATCGTTATCAGAATCTAAAACGTTCTGTAGTAACTACAGTTCAGTGAAAACCAGATTGGAAAAAGGCTCACAAATCCTTAGGCTGTTGGGAGTTAATTTGTTGACACAGAAGATGTCAGAGCATCATTTTAACATGAATATGATCGCTCTTGAGGACAAGTTTTCTTGAGGACAAATTTCTGCAAATTTGTAAATTATAACAAAAACTGAAATGAAGGAATAAATCTGAACCTTGACCAGAACATATCCAGAAGATTTTCACCTTTCACTGTTCCCACACTGCAATTTTCTCATTACTACACTTCCCGGTTTTGACTAGCAATGGCAAAGTCATACTGAGAGGGAAGAGAAGTGGGTTTGCTGGTATTTTGCTCAGAACAGACCAGGAAGTATCAGAAATCTAGATAAAAAATAAAGTCTGAATGTAAAAGATTTCCAGACAGATTTCTCAAGCTCAAAGTTTCAGATCAGTGTGGCTAACCTTAAGATAAGTATTTCAGCTTGTCTTAAAAGATAAGGTCTCTAACCTGTACCCATTAAAACTGAATGCAGTGTTTTGGTGTGTTTTGGTTTGGGCTATAGACTGGAGAATAACCACTGGAAAAAACTCTTCATTGTATTAATCAGCACGAAGGGTACATTTGTTGTTATTTTAATAACGTTTCCTAAGATCCCTGCCTTTGCATAACAGAATGTTGAGATAATGCATCAACCAAAATTCTTAAACAGAACATAATATTCTTCTGTTAATGTGAAAAGTGAGATATTATGGTGGCTGCCCATGTGTCAGCGCAATCAGCTGGGCTGCCTGGGGGGCTGCTGGCTCTCCTGTCTGTCCCTGTCAGCCCCCGAGCCAGAGGCACAGCATTGCTGGGGAACAGGGGCAGACGCCCCAACCTCAGGCTACCTTCGCACCCCGAGCACAGATCTCAAAGTACAGCAGCTTTTGCAACATTTAAAAGAAAATGGAGGTGTTTCTAGACACCCTGAGGGGCTTAGTCACACTCCCAGGATCCTCCAGGCAAATCCTTCAAATTCTGGCATATGGCACCATTTCCCAGGATGTTTCTCTAAGCAGAAAGGAGGGGAGTGTTCAGCTCTGCTTCTCTCCTTGGCAAGAAGGCTTATAGCTGGAGATGAGGAAAAGCATCTCCGAGGCATGGGAAGTAGCGTTGCAGTAACATCTGGAGAGTACCTCCATAAAGGAAGAACAGTTGAATTCATGCAAGAAGTAGGGGCAACCACTGGATGGTGTTTTACTTCTGATAGCCAAAAACTCTGGTTGTAGGTCTGATGATTTGACTTCCCCTGGGTGGGTACCAGAACAAGCTGATGGGGTGAAGTTTTATGCCGTGCCAGTGAGAAGGATCAGCGGTCAATGCCGTAAGGCAGGAAGAGACTTTACCAGATTTCCAGAGTGCTCAGCCCCTCTTTGTGGCATTGTACCCTCCTTCCCCCAGCCTGCCATTCTCCTGGCTGCTCTAGGAAATGATTGAAGCAGCATGTGGTTAGGAAGTTACCGGCGAGTGCTGTGCTGGCATTGTGCAGTAGCAAAAGCACTGGACCTTCAGCTGCCACCACTCCTAAGCTCTGTCAGAATGAAACTCTTCAGTGAAAACTGTGGGTAGACTCAGTTTTCACATTGCCAGCAAGTCCAGGAGTATACAGGCAAGAAAGAGATACTACTCAGTGCAGTCCAGACTTTCTAACGCTAGGCTGAATTCCATTAGAAAGGCTGAATTGCACTGGCCATGAGAGGATGTTTGTCTATTAACAATCCTTGCAACCTGTGCAGGGCTCCTGCAATTTCTTCTCTGATGCAGATGGCAGAGGGTTAAAATAAACACCCGTGCACCTAAGGATCAGCAGAAGTTGTCCGTTGTGGTATCGTAGCATGTTCATTTTGTCCTGGTTCATTGTACCCACACCGAGATGCTGACTCCACGAAATTCTTGAGGTACAGAATGGCACCAGAATGTGACTTTGGGAGGCTACAAGGAAATTGGAGGTGTCTGTCGGTGACTAATGTGCTGATTATAATATCTGCCTGCTGAATTTTGCATAATACATGGGAGAGAACTACAGAAAAGGAAGTCAATAGACTTGGATCAATTTGTATGCAAACAGCTAGGTGATCTGTTGCTGCTGAACTTACACAGATTTGGACAAGACAAGGGCATCGTGGTGCTAAGCTGGGATTGTTCCCTACATGTATTTTCAGACCAGTGCGGGGAAACTGGAGATAGATGAGTGAAATTAATGTTACATTTGGTTTAAATGTGGAAAAAAAAAACAGAGAAGAACTAATTATGTGTTGCTGGCTTGATCTGTGCTTTACAAATTTGCGTTTATGAATTTTTTTCTCACGATTAGCAATTTCTATTTGAAAGGGTGAGGAAGTGCTTGGAAGAGTGAATTACTGCTCACCACTGCTGCCAAGTCTCATGTTTTAATTTAAAGTTTCATGATTTTTGATGCATTTCTTAAAACTTACATTCTTGGAATAAAGATTCTATAACATTTCCAGCTTTTTTAAAATGTAAAACATGAAGCGATTTCACCTAGAAGATCAGATCAGATCTAAAAGGCAAATAAAAAGAATCCAAAGTGTGTTATTTTAAGCATGCTTTATGATTTTAGGTCAGTTTGATGGGATTTGGGATTTGGGATTTGATTCCTGAGGGTTTAAGGAAATTTTATGCTTTATTCATATGAAAAATAATACATCAATTATACAGGTACTTTTTCAAAACCGGTTGCAATAGCCAAATGAAGAGAAACATTTGCAATGACAAGTACAACAGAGATGTTGCTTGTTTTACATTTTCGTACAATCCATTTCAGTCAGCTCTCAATTTTACTCCACTTTAATATGGGCAACTGTCTGAAGGAAAGGATTTGAGATGGTTAGAGATCAGCTGTTTAAGAAGTACAGTTCTGCACCTGTTCTGGACTTGGGCAGGTAACATAGGACCAGTTAGGCAGACAAGTTTTATTTTCCATTTAAGAAATCTTTGGAATTCTCTAATTTTTTATTCTGGAAGCATTTCTCATCTGGTTCCCTCTTTTCTGTCTCAAGCTCTGTGTTCTTGCAAAAGTGACTTATTCAGAGAAATGCTTTTGATCTGAGCTCAGGTTCATACTGTCAATGCATAGACAGGAATTAGGCTTTTATTTTCCTTGGATTTGAGATTTCTTTTCTCCTTCTGCTACAGATCCAATTTGCCTACTCCAACCAAGTCTATTTGTTAGTGATTATGACAATGCATCAGCCGTTACTATGTAACTGAAGAAATTAATGCAGATTAAAGAGTACATTGTCATAGGAATATTCCATTCAGTCCTAGAAAGACTAAGTGAGTGTAATAGAAACAGCCTCTTCAGGCCAGTCCCAGTTTCTTGCAGCTCCCTTTCCCATTTCATTAAAAGTAGATGCACATTTAGCGTGGAATACGTAAGAATGCTAGATAGGTTTGCAAAAAATAAGATGAAAGGAATGAATTAAAGGCAAGAAATAAGACTGGGGAGACTTTCCTCTTATCTAGGCTGATTGTGTGAACACAGCGTGGTGTGTTATGAGAGTCAAATGACTGTTAGTGTTGCAAATTTCTCCACTGTGTGTCAGACTGAGGTCAAACCCTCAGTTTCTAACAGACGGTTTGCTCTAGATCAGCGTTGATTCTTCATGCAAACAAACTCAGACTTCTTTTTTCTTCTTTTATTCTTAAAGGTCAAATATAGGCACTGTAAGCTTTTCTCCCCTATGTCCTTAGCGTAAAAAGAGGCTCTTCCACCAGCTTTTCATCTAACTTCCTAACACTTTTTTTCCATAGCAATAGTACACTAGCCCTCAAGCTGGATGCAGTGAAGCATATGATATAACGTGATCCTTGTTTCCAAGAGCTTACGGTGTAGGTAAAGCAGAATTATGCTACAAGAAATGCAGTTGGAGAGCAGTTATAAAAAAGCAAAATTCAAGTTCTCCTTCAGTGAGGGATGACTGAAGTAAAAAGGATGATATGTGCACAGTCTTGGTCCCTGAAATAAGTCTAGCACTTTTTGCTCGTTCTTTTCTGAAGGCTCAGAAGGGAGGTCACTTGCTGTTAACAGGGCTGTATTTTGCCACGTGGTTAGGCATGACCTGAAGGCTACAGGTTTCAAGTTTTTCTTATGAAAACATAGCTGTGATCATTGAAATTTGGGACCTGAAAGAAAAGAGATGTAGGTGCAATAAGAAAAAATACAGTGAAATACTGTAAATATTGAGGTTAGGACACATAAGTTTTATGCTCACACGGGGAGAAAGATAGCTCTGCTCAAACCAGGTACAATGGTTTCTGCCCTGTTTACAGGGGGGCACCAAATAGGGGCTCTTATCTTGGAACTAAAAAGTCACCGAGCCTACAGTTATTTAAAGACCTGTGTCATGAAAGCAGTAAGAAGATTAAAACAAAGAGATTTTAAGCTTGTTGGCTTCTCACCTCCTTTTGAACCCCTCTATTAAATTATGAGGCTTTATATTTTCCTTTCTTTAAAGTCTGTTTTCAGCTCCCTTTTTTATTGTGTGAAAGACCCACACAGAGCAACAGGGGAAAACATGCCAGATAACGGATATACAAATAACACTATCTGATGCACAGATATTAAAAATTATCTTTTTATATCGTTTCTCAGAATAACCTAAGCTTCATGCAGCAGAGAGAGGTTTCTTAGAAGTCACAGGAGGTCTTGTGAGGGTGGCCAGAGCAGAGCTCCTTCTCCTGCCGTCTTCTCGCCATCTGGAGTAGGAACAAGGCCAATGGGGCTCCCAAGTCCTTCCCCTAATTTCTGAGCTCCAGCAGGAACCCTACAATGACAGGCAAAGGAAAGAGAGATAACACGGTTTGGTATTCTTAATGGAGAGCTTACACAGCTAGCATAAAATCGTATCACAGTACAAAGGGATAAAAGGAATTCAATCTTCGCACCTATGTCTTTGGGCACCATATTCTGTGACCTTGGGATGCTGCTTTTTTCATCTGCAGCATAACTTTCCAGACTATAACTTACCTTGTTGTGTATAATTACCATGGCAACCACAAAGAAAACATTTTAACGGAACTAGTTTGGAATTGAGCATTTTTTTCTTTTTCAGCTTTGGTGCCTACATGTGCTGGGCTACGTGCTGTGTTTTTGAGATCACAGGTCCTACACTGAAGGCTTGTCTGTCCTGTTTACACTGATATTCTTGTCTGCAGTTTGCTTTACATTGAGGTATAATAGTAACAGCTAAACTTAAAGGTCACCCTGCACAAAAATATGCAACAGATTGACTCTACTCGGAGGATCCCATGGTCCAAATGGCAACCAGGACATGGGAGGAAGAAAACATCATTGTTACTCACAACATGTAAGCATATTTATCAACAACATATTTTTAAAACAGTGAACTGTCAGAACATGGTATTTCTTGCTGCAAGATGTATTTGACCCTTATGTCCCAAAGTTGGAAGTGTGGGGTGTCTCTCCATTGGAGTATCCACACAGAAAGACCTTAAGTAAAACTGATTTTCACAAGGTAGCAATGGTCAGAGTAGCTTGAATATATCTCCACGGAAGCATCTGGAATAGCTCAGCCTGTCTCACCGGCTTTCTGATGTCTAGCAGTGGTGAATACATTTCTCTCGTGTCTGTTGCTACTGATGGTATTAACACTTTACTGAGCTGAGCAAAGCTCACCTTGTTTGGTCTAAGCTGCACTTACAAGTTGTTGCCTGCGTGGAAGTCAGACAGTAATGTGAAAAAAAATAATATCCTAACTTAGCAATAGTGCTGAAAACTCTACTGTAGATATAAGCCCACATTAAAACAATCCTTTTGCTATTACACTTTATTCTGACTGGCAAAATAATACGACCTGGACTGACACAAAACCTCTTTTCTGAACATAAGCTGACCCACAGCAAGGAAGATGTACTGCTCTTATAAAACAATATTAAACATTTTCTAATATAAACAGGGTTTGGAGGCCAAATGCATCAAGATCTCTAGGTACTTAACTCTGTTGAAATTAGGTGGGAAAACTGTTTAGCATAGTTTCTATCTGCAAAGAAGCTAAAGAAGGCATGCCAAAGCTTATTTCTGCAACCAGAAAATACTGTTAAAATAGAGATTGCAGAACACATACAAGCTTAAGGAAATTCAATAGGAGACCTTAAATCTTCTGACAACATATATTTTTTGAGCTTGCGATATTCTTGCAGTACCTACAGAGGCTTCTTTGCACCCTGTTAAAGACAGCATCACAGGCTGGGTTTGCCTGATGGGAATAATATCACGGGTACCTGTGTAACCTTAGCATAGTCCTGTCGTCTCTTTTGCCTGCTCCCATTCCTGCCCTAAGACTGCAGAAGCATTTTCCCTTCTCTGTCACTGCAAGTCATGCCTACTTCAGGGATGAATTTCTGGCAAAAACCCAATCCCCAAACCAGCATAAAGCAGCAAACAGGGTGAGAAGAGGCAGCACTTGCACGCTTATAACTTTAACCCCCTGCTACATGAGGATTAGTGGGCTGAGTGGAAATGCCACGTCTGCCCGTTTCTGAAAGCAGACAAGTATTTCCTCAGACTGTGCTCCTGCAGCCACTTCTGAATTGTCAGCCATTTTGCCAAAATTGCCCAGAGACCCCAAGAGGCAATAAACTTGAAACTAAGCAGGAATGACTGAAATAGAGAAATGAGCGTAATCGTGCACTGTGGCTAGGAAATCCTGGCTGAAGTTATATCTGAGTTTATCTGATGACTCTCTGTTTTCAGTGTTCAAATGTAATTTAAATGGGGAAATTCAGGTACCTAAACATAATGCCTTTAGAGATGATGGCAGTTGCTGGAGTCATCTAAACGTGTTGGCAGCTTTGACACAGGATTTATGGCAGGATTTGTGCCCTGCTGGAGCAGCAGCTGCAAGCCAGACGGGCTTCTCAGAGCATCTAAAATGACATTAGACAGCTCTTCTTATATTTAGGCACCTGAATCTCTCTAAATGTTCCTTTCTTGGAAATAAGTGTTTTAGAATCCATTCAGTGCTACTTCTAAGTTACAGGAACGGTACAGTTGTGTAATCAAATACAGAACAGAAAATGACTGAAAGAAGGTGCCTCAGGCAGTCTTAACATGTCGTCTTACGAGTATGCATCTTGACACAGTGCTTAGGATATCAGATAATTTTTCCTACAAAACCCATGTCGCATTCTGTCTTCGAAAGGTAGATACTTATGCAAACCTTTCCATCTTTTAATTACTGTGTACCTTTCAGACTCTGCAATGAATATGAAATTATTCATTTCCTCATGGAAAATTATTAATGAATACTAATGAATACAACTTTACAGTCCCTCTCCCTGAAAAAATTACCTCAATTTCCAGTTTACTATGGTAGCTGTGATGTCAAAATCTTTAAAGTGAAAACAGGGACAGGTAGTGTGGACAAAACACCTTGACCCTGCACCTGTACTGTGTCCATATGGGTCTCGCTGAGAGTACACTGGAGTTCATAGATTAGCAGAAGCCTTGTCGGATTAACATGTTTCACAGTCGTACTCTGCATGCTATTGCAACTTAATAAAGGTTTCAAAAGGTGTTATGTCACCTTATCCTAGAGAGGAGTACTAATAAAAGGGGATGATAAAGTTCAAGTCATTAAGTTTACATTTGCAGCGTAAGCAAATTAGGACTGGGAAAACAAAATAGTGCAATATTAGAGCTAGGATGGAGATAAATGATTCAGGCGAGAGAAGGTGGGCAGGAAGAGGGGACGACAGGAGATGGACGGCTGTGGCAATGCTCACTTCCCGTCTCTGCAGCCTGGACACGTTGGAGGACTTTGTGGCGACACACACTGAAATGGCACAGAGAGAGTGTTCTTAAGTGCAGAACAGTACTGTGTTTTACCTCTGATTTGATCCTGGAATGTCTGTTTCTAATACTAAAATGATTAGTCCTAAAGCCTAGCCTTAGGTCCGAAATGTGTCTTATACTTAAAAGGCAGGGTGAGCCTCAGGGAAACTGGAGATGATGGGGTGCGGTGTCTCAGCAGCAGCAATGAATCCGTAGAGAGGAGGAAGCCGATGTGCCTGCTCCTGGCAAAACAGGAGATGCTGCCGGGGATGGATGCCCCTGTGTTGGCCCCGCTGCTGCCGGCCCGGGGCACTGAGATGTTCTGCAAGGCTCTGGGTGAACCCCAAGATACCACAAACACCAGGTCCAGTGGGGACGGACAAGGTTAGTATGCAGAGGACTTAAATCCTTTGTAGGCTCAGTCCCCAGTCCTCTAGGGCAACATTCAACTGCCTCAACTATAAGCCTGCCCTTTTTGCCTGTAAACCACTGTCTCCTTCACAATATGTCCTTCCAGTATCTTCAATGAATGAAATGGGTCCCATGGGGTGAAAAGAAAGTGTTGTGGAGACCAAGCTATAAAGTATGTGCATAAAGGGAGTAAAATGAAGGCTGTACAGGAACCCTTAATTTTCCCATTTCCTAATTTCTTCACTTAACTTTTTGTAATGTGGTGTTTGAAAGAAAAAAAGCCATTTCCTATTTTTGCTCAAAAAAATTCCAGACAAACCACAGAAAAAAAAAATTTAATGATGTGACTCGGTCTTGACTTTTACCAGTGGGGTTGGGAACTTTTTAGATCCATAGCAAATCATTTATTCTCTTTCTGTTTTTACATTAAGGTGAAGGATTTTGTCCGCCATCTGCACACCTCTGAGGCATGAAAAGATTTAATTCCATGTCCAGGAGGGCATATGGTCTAATGGCCAGAGGACCCCTGTATCTCCCCTTCTCCCCCATCTCCCCTCCCATTCCTGCACATGCCCTGCACTGTCCCTGCCCGTGTCTGCCCCCTCCCTTGTTGTTTGTGATTAAATTGCTCTAATAATTTTTGTTGCATGTGTGAAGAAAGATTTTATGTTACATATTGAGAAAAGACTATTTGTTAGATTTCTGTTTTTTTTACAATGTTATGCTGTTGGCTTGGCAAAAGGCACACAGTGTTTGCTCCAGAAGCACATTTCCTGTGGCAAATTTAATATTGAATTAACAGGGGGCTAAATCCATACAGAGACTGAAGCTTCCTAATGCTCAGTGTTGTAATGACTGACCAAATCCCAGGCTTTTCCCGAGACCCAGAACAAGGGTCCAAACTGTTTCCACAGCCCATTGTGCTCTTAGACTGCGATGGCAGTCCTGGAATGGACCTCCAGACCCTTGCAAGGAAGGGCTGTCTCTTCTGCCTGACATTAGCACACTGGGACGTGGGAGGGCTGGTGTCAGGGCAGGGTGTCAGGGCCATTTACACCACCCGTAAGTGTGCAGTAGTGAGAGGCAGACAGAGACACCACAGACTGATCCTGGGAAAGTTCATGCTGCTTCTTGCTTTTAAAAAATTACAGTGCTGGAGATGTATTTCCTTGTGGCTTCTATCAGTCTCTCCTTTAGGAGGTTAAAGAGGTGTTTGGTACCTTCCTTTTACTCTCCTGCCTTAGCAATTTTTCACTTGGTCGTGTATTTCTGTGATTGCTGGGGCCCTCCAAGGCTACTGCCAAGAGGACCTAGGAGCTAAACCACATGCCAGTGCTTGCCTCAGTGTCACAGTATATGTAAAACGATAGTTGCAGCTGCAAGGTTTGGCATGCACATCCCTGAGCAGTTGCGGGAACTGCACTTATTGCATCCTTGAGGTTAGGACCCGAGCCAGCTTCCTCACAGGAGTTGCACCCTCACCACAGGGCTGCACATCCCTCTGTGTCAAATTACAGTCCTTTGATGGGAGAGGCTAAGCAGAGTCTGCTCCAGCCACCCTTTGCTTGTGGTTAATGTGGGAGATGTGGACGCAAGTCTCTCACCCAAAACAAGGTGGGGATTTGAAGCTAGTGCCTCACTGCCCCAGTGGTGCAGATAAAGTTACGTTCCTTGCTGCCATTTATGGGTCACTCAAACCTACCCACAAGGTAGGAGAGGTTCTGCAGAAACTCTTGTTGGGACTTTGCTGTGAACTAGGGCTGATTCTGGGCAACTTCTGGCAATTTGTACATGGCCACTGGGAAATGTGGCACTGGCAAAAGCTGAATGTGGCTTCGGACATTCATCAGCAGGCTTCAAACTAGTAGATAAATACATAATAAGATCCATTGGCAGGAAATCGATGGTCAACATGGTAAGTCTTGAAATATGCAAATTTTTAAAGGTGAAGGTGATTAACCACTAGAAAACCTTGTCAGAGGATCTGGTGAAACCAATAATAAGATTTTTATTTTTATTTTTAATCAAGAGTACCTGTTTTCTGAAAAGGATGCTCTAGTTCAAACAAGAACTGACTTGAAAATGTCTGGTAGTTTGGTCTGGTAGGTTCCACAACACACCAGGCCAGATGATCACAACTGATCCTTGTTACCCTATGATTATTTGAGAAAGAGGCACTGGTTACTTAGATATTTGTGGTGGGTCAGACCAGTTCTTCTTTGCACCTTAAATGCTGCTGTTTTAACTCAGAGAGTGATTTGAATATAAGTATGTAATGTTGTGCTTGCATCTTCCTGGAAATTCCTCAGCACTTCCTTTTGAACTCCTTCCCTTAAGGCAGATGGCTATCAGCTACCACCAATGACATGTAAATTTCATGCTAGTGGAAGTCCATCTCAATTAATGACAGTAGATGAGAGAATTTCTCCTCTTGCCCCAACTCACGTGGCTTGTTTCCTCAAGCCCATTTCCACTTTACTCAAACCCTGTTCCATAGCATCCTTCTTCCTCCAAAAGGAAGTCACAAAAAATAGTATTAAAGGTCTCATTACTCACTTTAGGCAAAAAAGTGCAGACAGACTTCTAAATCCGATATGTTCTCCAACTTTGTATTTCTTCCCTTAGACTGTAAAGCTGAAATGTCTTTATGAGTAGAGGTGAATGTGTTATAGCTGAATTTGCTACAGACCAACTGATCAGGCATCCATGTGGCATCATGCGAACCCATGAGGGATTTCCTGAGTATAAAAGATACCATATCAACCCACATTTATTATTTTGGTGAAATGTAAGTGTGATAGTTTTAGATGCCTTTTTTCAGTAATGCGGTCCTGAAGTTTATTATATGAAATGTCATTTTTATTTGCAAGTGGATAGCTGAAATAAGTTTTATTTTCCTTTTCTCTTTCTCCTTCAGTTTAAGTAACTGGTTATTGCACATGCACAATCTGTGTTACTTAGCAAAATTGTACTCTATAATTTTTGCAGTTCCATCTATAGAGTTAAAGCAAAAACTGAGATCTTTGTGAGACCTTTGTCATGGCACTTATGGATAGTTGAACCATATTTGTTAATCTCCTGTTAAATTCCCCAAACAATACCTTCCCTCACGTTAGAAACTGTCCTACCTATTTTCACATCAGTCAGTCAAGTTTTCTTATCTACGTGCAGTACAGTTCCAGGACATGCAATAATTTCCGTAGAGACCTATGCAACAACTTTTCTCCATAAGAATGCTATTTACTTGAACCAAATGGTTAAAAAACAAATTGTAGCACATGTTAAAGCACAGTTTGGGAACTAGATTAAACCCACTGTCCTCCTGGCTTAATAAACAGCCATCATGGCTTATTGAAAAACAGTGAAAATCTCCAGCAGGTAGTAACGGCGTAATCAGCTGATCATAGTAGTTCTTACTGTTTGGTGTTGGTGTACATTGCAATGCAGGACACAGAACAGGAGGGAATGCCTGAACCATTTAATTAGTTTTCTTGCAATCATGCAATCACATTCAGAAATGTACAAAGTTCTATCTTAAAACCAGTTTCCTCTTTCTCATCAACTCAGTTGCTGATGGAAGCCGTTGGAGAACCTCTCTCTACCAAGGATCAGCTTTCCTCACCTCTTTTAGCATCTCCACTGGCCGTGTCTGCTGTAGTGAGTTGGTCTGAAGCAACAGTACAGTTTGATGTGAATACTCTGATTGTTCCCATTTACTTTGTGTCACTTTGGTTCCTAAAGGGAACCAAAAGCATGAGAAAGAAATGATGCATGAGAAGGAACTTAAATGACAAACTCTGTTACAAATGTATTCTAACACTTCTGCATCATTTGTCCAAGGTACACGTATGAACTACAGCATCATGAGATCCTCTAGGAGGTAAGTCCTTGAGAGTTCCCGTGACAGCATGTGCTACAGCACAAGGACCAAGAGCCACACGCACTTTACTCGCTGCTGACTGCCAGACATCAACTCTTTTTTGCAGCTGGGCTCTCTCTGTCACATTTGCCAACCAGACATTGCCCCTAAGAGAATACCTAGTCCGCATCATGCAGTATTGCTATGTGGGGTAAAATGGCATGTGGGCACATTTTAAGCCAACAAATTCCTGTTGGTTGTCTGGTGATGGGGCAGGCTGGAGAGGCAGCCTGTTCTGTATAGTGAGATGTTTGTGTGTTACGATTCCCAGCCCTCAGGCTAGATAGCCAGCAACACAGCATGGGTAAGATGCACGGCAAACACTAGCAGGGTGCCCCTGCTGTGCTCAGAGGCTCCATCCACTCACTGCCTCACAGCACTGGAAGCAACAGATTCTTGACTTCTTCATTAGTGCAGTCTCCAAAACAAAGGGATCTATATTGTCATGGAGGCAACTCTCTGGCGTCCCTATGTAGACCCAGATCTTGACCTTCTCTCCTTCCCTGGACAACCCCAAACAACCCTTCCCTCCATGTCCCACCCTGACTTCCCTGTCATGCAGAAGAGGTTGCAGAAGACAGTTTTGTCACTCATGGCATAGAAAGAACATACCGGTCCCTGGAGCATTGCCCTCTTCAGAGTTGGGCTTTCCCCACCCCTCACAAGAAATGGGTTTATCCCAGTAATCCCACAGAAAACTCTGTCCTTGACCACCTGGGGCTGCATTGGGGGTAGCCACTGGCAAGGACAGTGTGACAAGTATCCTTGCAGGACTGTTGGGTTTGCATCTCTCTCTACTGTTGGGTTTGCGTCTCTCTCTACGATGAAGAAGAGGCTGCAAAACCCCTTCTCCTGTCTCTCTGTGCCCGGTCCCCATACTGGAGTGGGCACAAGGCAGGTACACCTGGGAGTCCATCCTGGAGGGAGCACTGCTGGAGCGGGAGGTGTTTCAGAGCAGGAGAGAGGGAGGAGAGAGACCAGGGAGACCAAGGTAGAAAAGGAGCCTTTTTCTGCAGGGCTGGCAACAGCTCCTGCCTGCTTGGTGACAGACCAGCACAAGCCTGGAGAGGACGTGCGAGGGGCAGCTCTTCCCCTGTTTCTCAGTTTATAGCCCACATTACCCTTCCAAACCCCTTCCCCGACCTCAGGAGCTATGGACTACAGTGGCGCCCAGGAAAATGAGTTTTTCTGTTTGAGTATTTATATTTGACTGTAGGAGATCCCCCATTCAGATTTTTAGCCTTTGCTTAAAGCTATGTGCCCTCGTGGCTTGTGTGTCGTGGCGGCGGGGACGGGAGCGAGCCAGGGCAGGCTGTGTGGCCCATGGGTTGGGTCTGCGATGAGACGGGGAGGCCACTCTCACTCACCGGCCGTCTTCTGTCTTTGTGTGTGGGATGGGTGCGCAGGGTGTGGTCCAGGCAATTTTGGGAAGCTAGTTCTTGATCTTTGCTTTACTGTTACAGTTTTCTTCCTTACCTGCTCCTCTTTCTTTCATGCAGCTGGAGAACCTTTTGCTGCATCTTTTAATATCCTTCACAGGTCTGACTCAGCTTGACTTTTGGCAATACTCCTTTTATTGAACACAGATTTCTTTGCTGATCAAATGCTTTTGCAATACTTCTGAGCTCTCTGCTACGCTTAACACAACTTCTGAGATGCTGACTCAGTTTGCTTAGTCTGGAGCCCTTCCTGAAAGATTTTCTTTTGCTTGGGATAAAAGTTGAAGATACTATGGCACCTTTGGCTTTAATGCATTTCTTTCCATCCATGTCTTCTATTTCTTCAGCTGTTAGAATGAATTTCATTACACAAAAGTACCCTTTAGAAATGGAAAAACTTTTAAGCCTTCCACTGAATTTAAGCTGAATCAGGTTGTAATCACGAACCATTTTATAACCAGAGAATATAGAGGATACTCTACATTTTCTGACATCTTCTCTATTATCTAAGGACCTTTCCTGAGCAAAACATGAGGATCTCCCTGGAGCCCCTTCCCTCCTTTCCTTGCCCCATTGAGAGTGGTCCAGCTCCCTGGAGTTTCACTCCCCAGGGGTGGCCTGTGATTCCTCTTTTCTTTTCCCAGAAAATCCTGCCCATACCCCTGACCATGAAACCTGATGGCAAACCTGCTGTCCTTCCCTCTGGCTGTAAACTGGGAGCATTTGATCTCTCGTCTGTACGTAGGAAATCATGTCTCTCCGTAACACATTTCCCGGTTGCATGGGCCAGCTGCAACCAATACTTGCATGCTTACCAGAGCCCGCTGGTCTTGGAACACTGAGCTACAGGAACCGGCTTGCTCCTCCCCATAGGTCTCTGACCCAAACATACCCTTATCCAGGCTTTTCCTGCTTATTTCTGGCAGTTCAGTACGGCAAGGTACAGCCCTTCCCACCTGAGGTAGGACGGGAGCCGGGGCTGGGGAGCACCAGGGACAAGCGCTCCAGCTGTAAGACAATGCCGAGGGGGGCAGGACATTTTTATCTTATTTCCTCATGCATCTACTAAGTCCCGATGGAATATTGTGATTCTGAGGATGATGTCTCATCATCAGCAAATTAGATGCTGTAATCTGCTTCTAAATGAATCTTCTTAGGGGGCATTACTCAGGGTCAGATTAAAATTAAGTGAGGGAAAGACTGATTAAAATGTAAGGTGAGCTTCCGTTCTCTGCTTCTGGCGGGTGCGACACAAAACCCTTGAAAGGGCAGAGGTATTTTTAAATCACTTTTTTGTGGCCTGCCCCAGAACCTTCTCTAAATTACGGTGCCTCACAGATCCCATGGTGATGTGCATCTCCTTGTCTCCTCTGGGTGCCAGTCTCCAGGTCTGCAGGAGACCAGGTCTGCCCGAGACCATGTCTGGAGAGGAAAATATCTTTACCACTGAAGGGGGACTTTAACGGCTGCTGTAGAGACACTTGTCCTGGGGCTGCAATTAGCAGCAAGAGTCCTTCCTGTACTTTTCTAGCCACCCCAGCATTATTGTGCAGGGTCATGGGAACCTGGGCTAGCCAAGGATTTTGGCTACGCTGGTGGTGATTCCTTTAAAATACAGGATCCCAAGCTAGATGATGCATTGCTGAAGAAGAAAAAAACCTAATTTAAGGTCTTCTTGGCCTAGTTGTTCATTTGTTCAGTCTTGCTCTGATTTCTGAGGGGGAAATAACCAAAAGCAGCAAACAAGAGGCTGTGAGAGGCCAGATGCACTTTACCAGGGACTCAGCTTATCTGGGGGCGTCTCATGGCCACTTTTGTGCTCCCTGACCTAGATCAACCTTTACTTACCTTTCGTAATCTGGGATTAATTCTGACTGGATTCATATGACTGGGGTGCCATGCTGATGCTATTAGGGTAATATGGAGCTCTGCAAATGGGCCAATAAAAAAAAATTTGCTTTTTAATTTTGACTGAAATAAATGACTTAGTGAGCTGCTGTATTTCAAAGCTTTGCTACGGCAGATCAAAACTGTCCTGTTAATTAACTGCCATGTTAATTAATTAGACGTGTGTGAGCTGATGTTTAGCTGCAGTCAAATAGCAGCCTATTTATTTTTCTCATGCTTTACAAATGGCATTAGCATTTCTAGTTTCTTGTCTCATATCTGCTGCCTCATTTCACGACCAAACATGGAGGGAGTTTATGACAAATAGTGCTTTAAACTATTCTGACGTGCTCTCCTTTCTGCTTCCTCCCTGTCCAGTGGCACCAGGCTTGTGGGCTGCTTCTGCTCCATGCCCACCGTCCGTCCCACATGGCCCCAGTGCCACCGGGACAGCCTTACTGTGCGTGCTGAAGGAGAGCTTCCCCAAATGCCTGAATACAGCCTCCTTTACCCAAGTTGATTACTCCGAGGCACCGATTCCCACCTCGGTACTAAACTCTGTACTTTGGTTTTCGCTTCTTCCGTTCCAGCCACTAAAGCTCCTTGTAGTCTTGGTAACTGCAGGGGAAGCTGCCTTTCCTCACCGCTGGCCGGTCTGCACAGTGCTCTCCCCGCCAGTTACTACTGCCTCATTTAAAGCCCTTCTAATCTAATTAGGTGTCTTTCTTGAACATACTAACAACAAAGGACACATATCCAGAACTATTATTCGATGCACAGAACAAAGCCCGTTTGGTGATTTTTCCATTCAGGGCTTGTAATAGCCAAGCTCCACATTTGCCGGTTGATACATTAGGTTTTCATGCCAGGGAGGCATGATCCAATTCCTACTGGAGTCCATAAAAAGACCCCTGCTGACATTTGGCTGGGGCTCAAGGCCTACATTTTATCAGAAAGCTTTGTTGTCTGCCAATTTTTTCGAGCCTAATGCACAAATTCAGGCAAATGCAGGGACAACTGCAAGACGCACGCTAATGAAACCAGGTAGGTATATTGATAATCCAGCTTCAGTCTTGTTACCTGAATATTTGATCCAACAGATTTTAGCCTTTTCTCTGAAATCTCTGAAAACCAGGTTTAAAATCTGGCTAATTTTCTAGACATCATGACAGCATTACTTTTTATTTCCAGGCTAGAAGAGAATGTTGTTGCATTTAAGAAAAGACAAATACTTGAAAAATTTCTGTGTTGCCACTTGGTTTGGTAATGAAATGAGGTGTTTGTTAGAAAACAAAATCAAGGTCTTCCCAAGAAACGGTGATAGTTATTCAAGATGCAGCGTTTTCTTCTCAGAGTCTGCTGGAAATATATATCCCCATTGGGGAGTGCCCAATAGCTTCTGGTATTTCTGTTGTCTTTCTCCAGAGTGTGGATTTGAATTATATTAAAAGTTTACTGTATCATAATCTTGTACGTATGTACATAAAGTACATATCATAAGATGGGCTCAAATATATAACTAGTAGTTGCAGATGTGTGTATACATCATAAGCCTTTCTATAAGTCAATCTGAAGTGCAAAAAAAAAAACACCCAAAAAAAGGGATATCAACCATCAGGACAGGATGAGGGCAGGTTCAAATGAGCCTGTGCTCATGAAAGTGGGGAATAAATGGAGAGGGACAAAACAGGCTGAACTCAAAGCACAGAAAAGTAGTTCTTCTCAATAATTTTAACAGCAAACCAAATGGGCTGCAAACCTAAGTCCAGGATGGGCAGTTATGTCCTGCCAGCCGTATGCAAAATGGCTATAGCTTTGAAAAAAGCCCATTTTGGGTACTTTTTTTGATTGTATATTTTTGTGAATATATGGGGGGAAGGCACTTGGATAAAACATGCAGAAAGCTTTCATGATCAGGTAATAAATGGTCCAGGATGAATTAATTAACTCTTGTAAATGATTGGAAGAAGTTACGGGTTGGTTCGCCTCTGATTTCCAATGGTATGAAGTAGGAATAACTCCATGAATGTCAGTGGGCTAAATTACTGAGAATGGGAGAAGAATTAACGCCTCAAGAATGTTTCTCAGTTTCACAGTCCTACTACATTTCAGCAGTGCTTTGGGATCCAGTGAGATAAAACGTGCTGTACAAATGTAAGTGTGTCTTATTACTAAGTGTTGGCTAATTTTATTCAGGGAAACAACCCTTGCTGCTCTGAGTTCAACAGTGATTTGCATAATCAGAGGTAAGTGAATCAGAAATGTCTTTTAAGAAGGAGGCCAAACCCTAAAGAATTTAAAACTAGAAAGGACATTAAACTATTTAAACCCATCTGAATTGCCAGGTGCTTTTCTTTATATTTCATCTTTTCAGGGGCATCTTACTCCAGCTGAGTGAAGGGAATGGAGGAGGTGGGAAGACAGAAAACATAAACAAAAACCGAGCAGAACATTTGAAGAAGTGACATAAATGAAGATTGAGGAACTTCAAAGTAAAAAAACACTTCTGAGAAAAAGCATTGTTCGCTGAGCATTTTAGTATGTCACAGGGAAATTACATTTACTGTGTCATGGATAGATGGAGAATTTTTTTAAGGCTAAAAAAAATCCTTGAGCTTCATTCTAATGCCATCATTTTTGTTTTGGCATGTTTTCTGTTTTTTAAGGCATAAATACCCCTTGACCATCCTAGCAGGTTCTGTGTCTTTCTCTGAGACATGGTGACTAACAGCAAGCATGAATATGTGTGTGTCAGAAACACTGAAAAAAAAAGCTTGAAATCAGGGACAGTACTCACCTTGACTTCACTGAAGCCAGGATTTCATCCAGGGAGTAAGATTACTGAACACAGCTGGCAACTAAGCACCACACAGCCACTCACTCACTCCCCCTCAGTGGGATGGGGAGAGAATCAGAAGAGTAAAAGTGAGAAAACTCGTGGGTTGAGATAAAGACAGTTTAATAAGTTAAGCAAAAGCCACGCACGCAAGCAGAGCAAAATAAGAAATTCATTCACCACTTCCTATCAGGTGTTCAGCCATCTCCAGGAAAGCAGGGGTCATCACACCCAACGGATACTTGGGAAGACAAAACGCCATAACTCTGAACATCCTGCCCTCCTTTCTTCTTCCCCCAGCTTTATATGCTGAGCATGATGTCATATGGTATGGAATTGGTCAGTTGGGGTCAGCTGTCCTGGCTGTGTCCCCTCCCAACTTCTGGTGCACCCCCAGCCCACTCACTGGTGGGGTGGGGTGAGGGGCAGAAAAGGCCTTGACTCTGTGTAAGCACTGCTCAGCAGTAGCTAAAACATTCCTGTGTTATCAACACTGTTTCCAGCATAAATCCAAAACATAGACCCATACCAGCTACTGTGAAAAAAAATTAACTCTTTCCCAGCCAAAACCAGCACAACAGCACAACCCTTCATGTACCCTGGGTGCTCCTGCCATCAACTAATTGCTTTAGATTGTTTCCTGCAAATTTTACAAATGTCAAAGAGTACCTATGAGAAGCCAGAAAGGAACTGTCTGGCTTCAAAATGTTCTTCGATGCTCTTTGAGCCAAAAGAAAAGTGTCTGGGGTCTGGGTGAAGAAGGGTGTCCCTGTCTCGAGGCTCTAAATATGCATGGCTGCTCTTTTGGGTTACTTTTTCCATCGTTGACAAAGACCTTCTTGTCAACAAAATGCTCAGCTTTCCTTTTTGCCTGTATTCGTTTAAAAGGCAAATGCAGGATAGACTAGGAAGCTGTCTACTGTCACTTAGACACAACAAGTCCATCTTAAAAACCTTAGACATCTTCTTCCTTACTGCAACAGGAAATATGTTCTAGGGCATCTGAGGATGAGAACATGCTTTTTAATTTCCACTCAAAATTGTTCATTGTCACTTCCCTCTCATTTGTCCTTGTGCCAGTGTTGTCACCTTACTTGAATAATTCTTAATTTTTTAATGACTACCTGGTGATAAGCCGTTTGACAGATATATACAGTGCAATTGTAACTCTATTTTCTAGTCTAAGCCACCCACGCTCTTTTATTCTCTTCTTGCGGGATGAGTGGTCCACCTCTCTCTTCTTCTTAATGACTCTTCTTTGCCCTTCTCCCACCTGGAATTCACATTTTTGAGTATGGACTTGTACAGAGTAGTGTAGATTGGATCGTAACAGTCACTTGTGTAACAGCATGAGCACGTCTCCAATTACAAGAAATACTGAGCTGATGCACTCCACAATCACATCTGTATTTTTCTGGTTGCATCACACCGATTGATCGCATTCATCCTGTGATTGCCTAAACACCCAGGACTTTATTTTCCTCAGTCTCCTCAGTTTTGCTTTTGTGTGCACAGACTGCTTCATCAGGGATGACATGAAGTGTGCAATCACTGAGTTAGCTCCTTTCATACAAGTCACCCGCCAGTAATCTGGGTTTTGAAAGTTGAATCCAGCCTAAGGAGAATCTGACCATGGAATATGGCGTTTCCTTGTTGTGCTCTACCTCTCATAAATATAACATACAGTTCTCATTTCCTCGAGTTGTACGTGGAGGAATCACACATCAGAAGAAAGTTTCTGTGCTGACCACTCCGGTCCTTCTTCCAGCCAGCACAGAAGTCTCTTCCAATGCTTTTCCTCGGTTTGCACAGCAAGTGCTGTCCATGGGGCTTCTTTGAAACTCTTCCTTGATTATTTTGGCTCCTGCTGTGCTAGACATGTAGCTCCACCAGAATAATATCCACCTCCTGCACTTGCATGCATCCTCCCCCAGTGAAAACCTCCTGTCCATCTAACTCTGAGTAGTCTTGTCGCTGGCCTGTGTTTGTGGCATTAATGCAACTCAAAGAGGAGGTTTGTTATTCTGACTGAAAATCGTCTGTTATGGGAATCCATAGAGGTCAGGCAGGCTTCATCTAACTTTCACAAGGGCAAGTTTGCAAACTTGGGGGAAGAACCACAATACCTTTACTCAAAATGCTACTACTGAGCCACAGGTACTGGAGAGGAACTGACATAAGATCATGAAGGACTCAATATGTTACAGTATCAGGCTCTACTGGTCGTTTTAGAAGTTGTGCTGGCACTCAGGCTGTCAGTGTGTAAGTCTGGGACTTCGGGCATGAAAGTTGTGACTAGGCAAAGAAATAGGAAGATGTTCTTGACTGTAAGACATTAGCAACGAGGAGGTTGCTTGTACAGATGCCTCTAAATCCTGCTGCCTGATATAATTCTCACAAAGATTGGCAAGTGCCTCATTTACGTTGCCAGTGTTCACATTGTTTAAAAACCCCATGCATACAGAGGCTGCATACTATCCCTGTTAAAATCCCAAGGCCCCTGGAACTGCAAGTGGTAGATACTTGGTAGTTTAAATATGTTTGAGAAGATTTCCTGTTATCATCCTTCCTTGCTCCCGCAGTTCTGCTACCATGTTCTTACAACACAAGAGGTTTGGGTTCTTAAAAAATAAGGAGACGGTTATTATACTTTGGAAAACGTCCAGCATTGCTTCTAAGAATGTTATTTAGAGTGAGCCTCAGGAGTCTAGTCCAATCCTAGTGGAAGTCAAGAGAAAGTTAGATCTAGCTGACATACCGATGCACAACCAGGTTGGTAACTTGTAGTTAACACCACACACACTGAAGGTTGCAAAATGTCAATGAAGGGGATAGATAATCTTAAGTTTCTTCAGCATATATCACAGTAAATGATAACTTAAGCAGGCCACAGTCACAGTCTAAAGTGCAAATCTCAAAGGAATAGCTGCTCTCTGTTTTTTATAATGCCTTATTTACCGAGCCAGTATAAAGACAGTAATGATAAAATGGAAATGATAACGCCATCCACCTGAAGCAATTGCCAAGCATAAGTTTTAGGGAAGATAATAAGCTTGATGGGAAGGGTGTTTTGAAAGGAGCTTATGGATGGCAAGGCCCATCTGTGGGGTCTAAAGTACCTTCTGGATCAGAAATGAGTCCACTGGTGTGAACTTAATCTGATCAAATGTAGATGGCTTCAGTGAAAACATCTGTATCTGAGCTGCTTGTTAACCGTACTTGTTGGAAGAAAAGAAGCACTTTGGGTGTATGATTCATTTAATCCTAAACCATATGTCTACAATGCTTCTGACCAATTACTCCCTAAAAATCCCTGGGTTTCCCTATTGACTCTTAGGGGTTCCTAAATTAGTAGCCGGGAGGAACACACCTGTATCGTAGATACAAAGATACATGAGATGAGCTTACCCTGGTGCCTGCAGCTCATTGACGGTTTGGGAAACCTGGAATAGTTATTGCTATTCAACTCATAATCTCCTGCGCTATCTACCTTGTGACCAGTAAGACTGTAGGACTTGTGCAGCATCTTTCCATTGTTTCTACTTCTCCTGCAAAGGGACGGATGTGCTACAAGTTATCAGATACCATGAACTAATTTTTAGTGCATTGTACCCAACACACTTTCCTATCCTTCACCCAGATAGTAGTGTAAATTTTACATTGGAGCAAAGAAACAGACAATATGGGAAAGGCAAAATGGAGTTTATGCCGCTTAAAATCAAAACAGATCAATGGTATTTTGCTTATAAGACATCATGTGCATTCTTTCAAAGGATCTCATGCTTCTTTAAAACAGTAAATTAAGTGTAATTTCAGATAGGGAAACTGAGATTAAAGACATGATTTCCATACCAGGTTGCCAGTTTGAGTATTGCATGGAGAAGAAGTACTGCACTGGAGTCACAGAAGCATATTGCTCAGTTGGGGTGTCAGCACGAATCTACCATAAAACTTGCAGGAAAAGATCAAGTTACTTTCCTGCAGCAGAAATCACAAAAACAGTTAAGCTCTTCAGCAGACCACAGTCAACTGTTGCACTGCAGTCCAAAACCGCAGGTATCGCAGGTATTGCAACCGCTTGGGATTTGCAGTGCCCCTCTGTACCAGGAAGGAGCAAAGGGGAAAGAATATGGTTACGCAGGTAATGGAAGATACTTCTCTTTGAACAAGAATGTTGTTTTCTTTCCTTCCTCCCTCTTTTTCCTTTCCCCCTGGATTTCCATTGCATTTCAGTGTATTTTTCTTCAAAACACAGTGTTGGTGGAGAAGTGCCTCTTGAATCTCTAAGTGTAGAAAGTGAAGTGCTTTTTTTTCTACAGGTAGGATGGCACCACCTGAAAGCAAAACCCCCGATTAGCAGGGAGGTGTTGCCCTTGCAAGAATAAAATTGCAAGGGAGACTTGACATAACAGCTTCACATCAGAGGAGAAGTGGTGAGCAAACAGCTCTGCTATCAGCTGAACACCACTTAGTTGTCAGGGGTGGACCAGCAGCAGAAGTATGTGTTTGCAGACAGTGTGCATGATGCCAAATCTTATGACAAAAAAATAATCCACGCCCAGAGAGAAAAAGAATTACTCTAAGGAAAAAGAAGAGGTGTTGAGAGGATGCTGTCTCTGAGTTCCCTGTCGCAGTAAAGCAGTGACATATGGTTTTTACTAACGGTGTGCTAGGTTACACAGGACAAACATCGCCTTTTCCCAAGCGCTGTGGAGATATGAGGAGCCAAACTGACTCCAGCAGCCTTAGACCCAGGAGGAGGGGTCCATACTCACATGTCCAAAGGCAGGACTGAGGTCCCGTCATGGGGATTTCTCCAACTGCTCCGTCAGCCTCAGAAGGTGAGAACAGCCCTGTTTCAGTGCTGTACGCACTGAGGAAGCAACCCTAAAACTAAGGGTTCACAAACAATCAACTAAAAACAGACAAACACCGATCTACCAGTAGCTATAAAAACATAGGGTTCCTGTTATTTGTTATCCTCTTTTTTTCTGCTCTTTGAGGCTTACAGTATATGCATGGCACATATTTGAGCTTTCATCTGCAGCCATTAGGACTGGAACTTTTCTTTTTTAAATGAATGCTGAGATTCTCACATAATGACAAGAGCTGGGAAAAACATCAAATATCATGAGACATGTGAAAAACATCTTAAGTTGGCAGTACTGCACATAAAAAGAGACAGCTCTTGCCTTGAAGAGCTACAGTCCAAACACGAGACAAAGAGTGGTAGAAAGTAGCATTACCACAATTTTACAGATACAACAAGATTAAGGAAAAACTTGTCAAAGGTGAAACGGAGCACAAATGTGTTGCGGCTCTTTAGAGCCCTAGCTATAGGCATACATTTCTTCTTCACTATACAGCCTTAATTATCATAGGGAAAATAAAATATTTTGCATGTTGCCAGAGGATTATGTTTTCCTTCCTAAAACAGGCAAATTAGGCTATTGTTGTGACAAATCATATGAACATATTGCTTCAGCAGGCCATAAGCTTCACAAACAGAATTTGTTGTGTTATGGGATATTTGTATTTTTCAGTGAAACCAATGAAAACTATGTTATAGCACCTAGCGAAAGTAATTTTGAAATAAATTCAGTGAGTATTTATCGGATTATTTCTGTGAGTGTATGTATGTGTGCAAAAGCAAACAAAACCACATACCCCGCAATTCCTGAACGCATCATGAAGGTGACAGTCTGTGACCCTTCTCCTTGCATCGCTCTGCAGAATATTATCTAAGCACTGACCAGAGCATTGCACATAATAAGCCACTTTTACCCATTGAAGTCACTGCATCATTTTCACTATGGGGTTAATTTGCTTCAGTTTGCCAGATTATTTTAATCAGAAACCAAGCCAGTTCTCAGCTGTAGCTTATTTTGACAGTCAATGACAACAGAGTGTTCCTTCAAGTTGTGGGAACATTGATTATGGTGGTTATAGAGATGAGATAAAGCTATATGTACTTGTTCTCTATTATTTAATGAGTCATTGAAATGAATAACTGTCGTGTTCTTATCTTGCATTACATTTGCGAAACACACTGGTTGTAGCCAACAGTAAGTTGAAAAGCTGGTTGTTTTGTTAATGGATCTGTTGCACTTGTGAGCTGTACAGTCATCACTCAGTCCCCAGAATGTTACTGGCTTTGTCTTCTTTAAAAATCGCCCAATATCCAGAGGCTATTTTTTAATTACTTGATTATACCTGTTTCAGGTTAATGGAAGTGCATGCATCTGTGTTAGTATTAACATAATTCAATTAACCATATTTAAATTTATTTTCTGGTATCTGCATGGAATAATGAATTGATTAGCATGGCAGCACATGCCATCTTCATTAACGACTGACTTAAAAAATAAAACCAATACTGAAGTGAGACCTCGAAGCTTGAATTTGTATAAAATCTCTGAATGTTTTATTGATCAATGACATTACAATAAAACTATTGAATCAAAGACAACCTAACACTAATTATACTGTAGCCCTTCAGAGCACTTATCACTGTGGCTTTTGTTGCAGTCTGACCCTCTTCCATTTAAGCTTTTATTTTAAGCATCAGATGATGAGTGTGCGAACTAAAACTACGTAATAATTACTTCATGCTGCTTTTTCTTTGTTCACATTGAAAAATTGCCTCTGAGAGTTTGGGGTGACCATGCAGGAGCCTGTGCTGGCAGTACATGATGTGTGAAATGCAGAGGACCTCCACTCTGCCAGAAGCTTGGCCTGGGTGACACTGAGTCTGCTTTGCTGGCTTCGGTTCAGGGGAATTTGATCTTTTGAAACACACCATTGCCATATCTTTCCTTCACGCACTGTCCTGCATCAGCAGGACTCATGGCTCCACGCTAGAGTCCCTAATAACAGCATGTGAGGAAAGACTTGAAGATGATGGAGCACTTTCAAGTCCTTTCTGAGGTTGGGTTTTGTCTTTCTTTTTAAACTTAATGGCTAAATACCTCTGAAAATTGTTTCTTCAGTTGCCGCAGAAAAGAACCATAAAAAATCGCCCACAGGTAAAAAGATACTTTTGCATCAGCATTCACTTGCCCTCCCAATTTGCACAGCCCAGAGCTATTCCCGCCTCCCCGTCCCCTGCACACAGAGCAATACTCGGGTCAGTCAGGAAATCTCATCGCTACAAAGTAGGCCAAAGAATTTGCTTCCCTCCAGAAGTCAATCTGATTGATTTTTCTTTCCGTGTCTATTGATTACAAGCCTTAAAGAACATTGCTATTGTCATGGTTGCCTCAATAAGCAAAGATGGAAGGGAGACATAATAACAGTCTTCAGATATGTAAGCAGTAGCTGGAAGGAGGAACGGAGCAAACTCTTCCTCTCATCCCTGGTGGACAGAGAAAGAGGTTTAGGGGCTTAAACGGCAGCAAGAGTGATTTACGTTAGGCAATAGGAAAACTGTTCTCAGTGATGAAATGTTGGCAGACATTGCTAATGGAGGCAAGGGATCCTTAGCATTGGCGGTCTTTAAAATGTGCCTGGACAAACTTCTCTGATGAATTGTTTAGTGAAAGCTACCAATGTCTCAGGGCAGTGGGGTGGTGTAAATGACCTCTCACATTTCTTCCCAAGCCCCGGTGTCCAGGGGGAGACAGACTCCATCCTCGGACTCTCCTGAGGTTCCACAATTAATGTCAAAATGCACATGGCTTGCTTTTATCACCTGTGGCCAGTTTTATTTTGCTGAGGTGTCACCACAGGTAGCTACTGCAAGCAAATGCGCTGGTGGCAGTCAGGCAGCATGGCATGCAGGCCAGGAGGTGGCTGCAAGAATTTCAGACCCCTGTTTCCCTTCCTGAGGACAACGTGCTCCTTCCACAGCACCCATCCTTGCACTGTATGTTCCACCTCACACAAACGCAAACCCAGGTTCATGCCCATTGCCACCCCTCTAAAGCTGCAATGCCACTGCCCTGCTTCCCATCGCGGTGGGCACCCTGGCATTTTGCCATCAACTCATGCGGACACAAGTCAAGGAATCTAGTGGAAGCCTTCACCTTTGTGGTATGAAAGATAAGAGAAACCTCGCTTTCTGCACCAGCCCATCCCAGCCCTCTGAGGGGGTATGCACAGCACCAAAACCCTCTCTGAATTTTTCACTCCACATCACAGCTGGGAAGACCTTGGGACCTACGTGCTTGGTGGCATGGGCACAGCTTTGTGGACAACGTCAGCTGGCAGCTGGGCATTTCCTGAGCTGAGCATGGTGCTTTCTCACACCTGCAGCATCTGGGCTAATATATTTCTGTGTTAGACCATGGGTTGGATGTTTTCATACTCAAGGTGTCCCAGTTCTGGCAGTGAAAGTAGCTCAAACTGGGATGGTGTAGTGGCTGTTGTCAGACGTCCCAGCGCTGTGTGTTGAAATGACATCTCGTCATCACATGCAGAAAGGAAGCAGCAAGCAGGCGAGAGAGAAAATATAACAAAAATGATTCCTCTGTCTGCCAAGGGAACAGTCCACGCGCAAAATCCTGGCTGCTAAAAAGGTAGGTAGCAGTGTCAGAAACGACAGCTTTGGATTTTTAGTGCTGTCTTCTTATCTGAATTTTCATTACGTATCTATTAACTAATAACATATAGGTAAATGTAGATGTTACTTGAATATTTTCACAGATTTCCACCAGTTAGTTTTTTCTAAATACTGTAGATGTATTTCTACATCTGCTTCTGCATTTAGGCATCTAGATTTTAGTTACCTCTATCACACTGGCAGCACATCATATTTTCTTTCTGTTTGTCAATGGATATGTTTTTAAAATCTAGGTATGTTAAAAATGTGAATTAAAAATCACTCCTTTTTTTACTTTACAAGTGGAATAAAAATTGCCAACATCCTCCTCCGTTTCTGTTTCACCTCTGGATCTAAATTCACACATTCCTCTTTTGCTCTTAAAAAATTTCCATAAATTTACTTTGTGGCAGTTGTAGTAAACTGTAGCACTTTAGAGAAGACCTTCTGTGTTTTCTTTTAACATGGATCCTGTTCCCAGTAAGATTTATGCATAAGCAAAAAAGAAAATCATGCTAGGTTTTTTGGTTAAAATTTCCCCCAGATTTTAAGCACTAAACTGATCATAGCCTGAAAACTTCCGAAAAATTAAAATCTCTTGAGTTTTATGTGACTTAGAGCCTTCCAAAAAATGCTGGCATTTTTTGAAGCAGCCACTTTTGCAAAAAAAATTCCAATGTAAACCTCCATTTTCCTGAAGAAAAAGGTTTGGATGTTATGCTTGTCACCTGCTTTACCCAGTTCCTCATGTGCATTAGAAAATTATTCCCTTTAGTCAGAGATCCGAGGGTTTTGGAGAGGAATAAGCAAGCCCTCTGCAGAAAACACTCCATGGGCTGGGACTCAAGACTTCTCTCTGAGGAATGCTTTATGGTGTTTTGTTCCTCTCTTCTGTATCTCTACTCTGTATCTATCATCTCCTTCATTTTATTTCAAGATTTATTTGAAGACTTTTTTTTGTCCCAAGTAGAAGATTTTTTTTCCGTACAGAATAGTTTGTGTGGGTATGCAGCTCCTTCAGTTACAGCTGGAAGACAGAAAAATGCAATTTTGTTTTACACAGAGACATGTAGACACAAACACACCAAGCTGGTGTGGGGCCATGGACAATATCTGCAGCAGCAGCAGTGCAGCGCACTAAGGATAAACTGCCAAGCAAATCAGTTTGGTGCAGAGGACCTGGTGTTCATGATGTACAACTTCACGGATGTTTTACTTCAGACTAGCTCTAGTCTGGCCCGTTCCCCCTTTTGTTTGGTAGGACCTCATGGGCGTGCTCCTGATCTGCACTGTCTGGTTTAGGTTGATCCCAGAAGAACTCAGCTTGCGCTTTTCAACGCTGCTTCACAAAGCATGCTAAACTGGGATGTATAGCTCAACAGCACCCTCCTGACCCGAATGGAAACACTAGCACAGCTGCACCCTGAGCTGCTACAGGGTACACCTCAATGCAGGAGTAATGGGACCACCAGTAGAGGCTGGTGGCAAGTATAGGCCATTTTATTCATTTAAGCTATCCTGGCAAAAGTTCTCTTTCTTACAAAATAATCTGTGACTCTTACTAGTGTTCGCTAATACACCCATCCTGGCAGTGCAGCTATGTTAGTGACGCCTTTCTTATGCAGGTAAGGAGCGATCCTCAGAGAACAGTGGTTTGGCTCCATCTCCAATCTCCAGCGACACCCATAGGAAGCTGATATGAGGTAGGTGCCCAAGTACCTTTGTAGATCTAAGACATGCACCTTTTGGCTGACGTTACGTGGTGGCAGGCAGTGGTTAGAGAATTGGAGATGTGACCACCCTAAACCTGGGCTTTCCAGACCAGTGAAAAGTGAAATAAACTCCACATCTCTCATCTTCATGGGGGCAAATCTCAGCCAAGGAGCAGCAACTTTTTACATGGTGATTATTTGATCCTTTGTGTTCATTGGACTGTGGCTGCATTTCATGGGGTCATCCACAACTGGAAGCGCTGGTATCAGCTAGTGCAAACTCTCAGCTGAGACTGAGGGGCGATTGCTACACCCACCAGTGAATTAAATCAGAATGCAATAAGATCATTTTCATTCCACATGGGAACGTCTATGCAGCATTTTAACAAGGATTCATTCACTTTCCTCAATTTACAGGTCTGGTGATTTCGGACCAAGGTAAATCCAACATCTTTACGAATGTAGGCACACAGGCTTGTTCCCATCCTCTTCAGTAAGAGTGTAACCATACTAATTGCCTCCACTTTCTCTGGCAGGGGGGAAATGCAGCCATTCCACCACAAATTAAATTAATCCTTTATAGATAAGACAGTCATTGCAGCTTCCTGCATGGAGCCCAAAATTTTCATCCTATTTAATAATCAGACACTGTAAAATGGCATTTTAAATGTATTCACAGCTTTCAAACATCTGGTGCATACTGCTGATGTGCAGCAGACGACAAAGTTGTATTTATTTTGGAGCATAATGCCACAGCCTGACTATTTAAGAGAGAATATATGAGAAAGAACATCCCAAACAAAGGCTTATTGGTGAACTTACCTGCCACTGCCCTTTACTCATTTGTTGAAACAGTATGTGTCTATTTGCATAAGTCGAGCTGCTCAGCAGCAATCAAAGCCATCGCTATCCTGCTATCATTAGTTTTTGCCTTATTTATGCAAAAATCCATTTACATGGGTGAGCAACATGGATCTTACCTTTTCCTATGTTTCAAAATGATAGCAAAGGAGAGAAGGTTTTGTCAGAACTGTTTAGTCATTTTGGAACCCAAGAGCTATTTCTGTAAGTTTTGGCTATGCCATTTAAATATTTCTTTATCTTTTTCAGTCTCAGTCTAAACATGAAATTTCTGATGCTTTAAGAGTTTCTGAAAAAAAAAAAAAGTACTATGCCTTCTCCCTTTAATTTAATAACTTCTGTAATTGATTGTTTGAATATGTGTATATTTTAAAGATATATTTTAATCTGAAAAGGAATCTCAGGGAGCAGGTACCAGGTTTGCAGAAGTTTGCATTTGGGGGTTAATATGAAACAGCTTGCTTGTATCAGTTAATGCAATCATGGCATTCATGCCACACAGAATGGTAAACACATATAGTCTCCATAACAATAAGAGACCCAGAACTTACCATTCACACCTTCACTGTTAACAAGAAGCTCAAAAAAAAAAACAACAACCCAAACACCCAAAAAGTGTTTGCGTAGCAACTGAGATCATAAGAACAGTCATAGTTTGAGATGAAAAAATCTTGTCTCCAGCAATGGTCAGTCTCATTACAAAAAGATATTATTTTAGTTTGACAAGATTTGTTTTCCATAAACCAATTTTGATTTGGAACAGTTTTATTTCTATCCTTAAAATCAAGTCCTATACTCACAATTCAACATTTTGTTTTGCTTCGAAATAGTTTTGATATGCTTGTAATATCCAAGCTTCCTGCTACAGGTTTTTAAAATACTGACATGCCATTGACTTTCTTCCAGTCTTCTGGAAACTGCTGGAAGTTTTCCAGTATGCTGAAAATCACCATTTCTGCTCCTCGCGTCTCTTCAGTTAGCTGTCTTAAAAATCACAGGTGCAGGTTATCCAGACCTGCTGATTTTAAATGTTTAATCTTTGTAGCTGCTGTTTAGCATCTTCTAGCTCCATGCTTGGAATGACAGTCTGCAGAGAGAGCTGTGATATCACCAGGTTTAAAGTAGCACAAATTTGCACACACACTGGACCAAATTGCTTTATCAGATGTAGCCCAGTTGGAGACAAAAGGCTTAGCACTATTTCTGAGAGCTTAGACTGGGCTGGTACACTGATCTACAGCATATACACACCTCTCAAAATCTAGCTTGTCTTTCATTTTTGTAAATAAGTAAGCCTTCTGCTGTGAGCGCTGAAAGAAAATCCTGTGAACGTGAAATGGATGTGTGCCTGAAGCTGAAGGGAGCCTCGGACAACTGCTTGGAGAAGCCAGAGGTATTTTGGTCTGTCATAGTAAGATGTGAAGTGTGATGGTGAGGGACACTAATCCTTACCTCAGCACAGATAAAGAACTTGCTCTGGAAGAGGAGAGCCCACCTGACTTTTGTCAGAGTGTTAGTATAACTATCCTGGTAGGACTTTCCATGAAGATAAGCCATATGAGAGTTATGTCCCCGATGTACCTGACACAAAGGTCTGTGACCCAAAGACTGTCTCCTCTGGCACAGCCACCTACCAGCAAAGCTGTGACTTCGAGCAGACACAGATGAACAATTTTGAATGTCTTGAGCTGGAGAGAGTACCTCACTGTCATATACCCTTTCTGATGGTGTTATGCTTCCACCTTCTCTTTCCGCTTGCCTTGGCAGGTGTATTTTCCTCCAAGACATAGTGAGGACATGGGCAATCTTGCACATGGCTGTCTTTGCCCCTCCAGTCAGAGTGGCCAGGTCCCTGCTTGCAACGTGAGATGGGAGTCAGCATGTGTCCAGAACAAGAACTACATCCAGGTTTCTAGACAGAGCCAAACATCTTCAGTATTGCCTCTACTCAGACAAACACACTGACAATCCAGCACATCAACAGCTAACACCCCCCCTCCCCAACACACACACAGTTTTAGTTGCAAGCAAATAAGGGGAGTTTAGTAAGTATATTGGTTTAAGAACTAGTCTAGACAGTCAACACTTCGGTGATACCACAGTTTCTGATGAGAAGAAAAACGACAGCTCTGGGTCACAGTTCAGGCAGCGCTAAATGTTGCATACTGTTGATGCTATTCTAGTTTAATGTGGTTTACCTCAAATACTTAATGCTGGACATAATGTGCTGTGTACAAAAACCAAAAAATAGCTCCTTTTGACATTCAAGACAAGACAGCTGAGTTAAAAATTTCCCAGCATGCAGGTCTTGCCATAGCGTTTGTCTTTGAAGTGAAACAAAATTGCAGCTGATAGGGAATGTTTTGATGAAGCAGTTTCTCATGAGACAATACAGATTCATAAACATGGAAAATTTTCATGGAATCACATGGGGCAAGAAGATAGTTTAGGGCCAGGATAGAAATCCTGGGTCAGAGGGAGACTCCCACAATGGTTGAAGTATTGGCTGGGATGGGAGGGATGAGTGCCTTTCAGATACTACCCTCAAATGTATCTCAGGTAATGAAATACACTCAGGCAGAGCCAGCACAGTCAAGTGCTCATTCAGTGCTTGAAAATGGCAGTTAAAGTATTAGATGGAAAGTTTCTCAGCACAGAAATGGCTTTAGATGTTGCTGATCAGCAGTGGGTCTGACAACTGAATTCTGGTGAGAGTGAGTATTATTGAGCATTTCCCATTAATAAGTTGTTGGCCCTATCCTGGCTAGGGAAGCTTACCGCATCAGGTAATGTTTGCCACCTGCAACAAAGCAGTAATGCATTCCTTGTCCACGTTTGCAAGTCATTCAACCACACATCATATCAAGGAGGGTGTATATTATGGAGCTGAAGACCACCAACTGGAATCAGTGGAGTGTGACTGAAGGTGTTCACAGAGAGACCTAAAAATTAACATCACCAAAGATGCTGTGGGAAGGGGGTGGGAATAAGCATCTTATGATTTGCCTTGCCATGCCCCATCGAAGCAAGCTTCTCCTCCAGCCAGGCTCCCATCATGCATGCTGGTTCAGCCCATGAGCCGCTCACTTGTGCCATGGAGGTAGCTGAGCCCCAGAGGCATAGTCAGGGCTGCACCAGAGCAAATGAGTCCACCTGAGAGTCTAGCAGAGGGCTGAATAACTTCTGTAGCTGAGCTCGGTTCTGTCCTGCCAGCTCTGGATGCAGACACAGCTAACTCATGACTGTGCCCTCACCAAGCTGGCAAGCCCATAGATTTTCATCAAAGGGCGCCTGCGTAATGAGTCCCTTCTGAGAAATGCTAGCGCCATGGAAAAATCCATCTTCAAAGCTTCCCTCCAAGCCTTGTATCAAAGATAGTTGGAATAGGAAGAACCCAAGGCTGCACGTTTGTAGGATCTTGATTCAAACAAGTCTCAGACACCATAAAAAGAGGGAAAAAGCTTATTGGTAACTTTTCTCACAGTTGGCTCTTATCCACCTGGTATCTCATTGCTGAACGAACTTCAAACAGGAGTACTAATAAATGTCCTTCCACATTGAAAAATCCCTCAGTCACAGCAAACTCCCATTTCCTGAGACATTGCTAATCCCTGAGACATTCCTGAGCATCATCCCTAATCTGAGCAGAACGAGTTGGCTCACAGCGAGGTCTCCAGGTGGGCAGAGGGGCAGATGCAGCCTCACGCAGCCACACCAAACTTGTCCCATATCTGAAAGACGGGCCCTTGGATGAGCTTAAAACACTGAGATGCTTCTGGAGGTCAGAAAGTCAGCCTCCAGTTTCAGAAAGAGTTGACCCCTTTGGTCTCTGGGCCTTACAATGCAAGGGCAAAAGTATTGTCCTCTTGACAGCTTCCCTTCCTCTCTTTTTTCTGGGAGGATACTTGTTTAGGAACACAATGTTTCTTTTCTCACCTCTCCAGACAAAGCAGTCAGCCTTTTCCTCTAGGTAAAGCCTCTTTAATTGCAAGCTGTTAGCATCAATCATTGCAACTCTGTTAGAAGTCACCTGCCCTTTACCTGGCTTTGGGAAGATCTGTCCCATTGTGCCCTGTACCAGGTTGGAGTGTTGACTATCCATATAACCTCTTGCCTTGTTTATTTACGTTACAGAAGGGACTGAGTAATTCTGCAAACATTTCAAAGGTGAGGAATATCTCTTTTATTTGCTTAAGTCTTAAGTCTTATTACTACACTGCAATGTATCACTGTCCAAAACAACCACACCTGAAAATACGTATCTAACTTGATACATGTTCATAATAAAGTATATTTAACTACAAAGATATATATGTCTGAAGGTATAATTGCTACTGGAAGAACATCTGAGCCTTATTGCCACAGGGTCTGGAGATTCAGAAAATGCTCAGCAGTCCAGTGACATAATAGTGATTAATAATACCTGCATTTCTAAAATATCTTTAACATACTTCAAAGGGGGTTGCTGGGAAGGCTCTTCCTTTGAAAATTAGGGCTCCTCCTCAGGCATACAGACAGGAACAGAGAAGAATATGTCTAAAAACTTGGCACCCTGTGCATAAAATGTATTTATTTATTTATACTAATCATAAATGGTATCAACAATAATTTTAAATTCACACAGGATCAAGTAGAGGAATCTGATGTAGGGGATTTAGAAACAGCAAGAAAAATGAATGAGAATAAGCTGTGTGTCTGTCACAGAGACCTGAAGGTGTTCCAAATAACAGAATCCTGGCAAATCTAGATATCCCAAGGGGTCAGGCAATATTTGGTTGAATTCATCAGCATAGGAAATCATACTGTGATTGCATGTCTAGAACAGTTACAGAGTCTGTAGGTTTTTCTAAAGAGTCTTGAGTTCTTGTGTCAGGACCACAGCTCTACAAACAAAGAATTACTGTGTTTTGGAAAGTTTTTCCCATAGAGGAGGAAAGGCTTTTTGGTTGTGAAAACATTATAGAAGTCCAGTCCGGTAATGCTTAAGGCTTGCAGTTTTCAATTTGCATAGCAATTTTTATGCCCAAGCTATTCTGAATTAATTTTGAGAGTAAGACTTTGTAAGGCAATGTATCAAATGATGTTGCTGTTTTTAATTCAAATTACCACTACCATGTTTTCTTCAGTTGCTAATTTACCAAAAGAATTAAGAGCCACCGAAGAAAACCCATCAAGTCGCCCAAGCAAGATTTGATCTTTATGAGAAAATGCATGCATAAGTTTCATTCTTATTAAACACTGCTGAGCATCCAAAGATAATGAAAATTAGGCTATGTCTTCCTGATTTCAAATGTGTAACTCAGAGGCGAAGGGCGCTTTGAGGACGCATCACACAGACACCGGATCTGTGAGCTTGACATTAATCGTATTTTTTATGTCATGCTTCATGGTTGCTGTATTGCTACATTATTTGCATTATGCAGTAAGCCCCAGTCATAAACAAATATATCTGAAAATCTGTATTGTGAAGGCTCAAGAAGTGCTTGAAGACATAATTCATACTGCAACACTTAGATGAGTCGGAAAACTGCTGGTAATTGCTGAAAACATTTTGAACTTTGCAGCAATTTCTCTTTTCTCCCACGTTTTCCTTCATAATCACTTCCCTTTGATTGAAACTCTTATTATTTTAGAGATGCCTGCAAAAAGCATTCTGCAAAACCATGTTATAAAGTTTTCCTCCAAAACTAGGTCTGCTGGAGACACACAACATATGCAGGGGGAAAGTTAATAAATTACAGCATATCTGAATCCAAATACGCCAGACAGTGCCTGAAGAAGCTGCGAATGCCTGGAGGATCTTCCCCAGCACATTATGATGCTGGACATGTTTGAATCAGAAGTTCAGTGCCTTTTCCAGACAATTGGAGGAGAAAGGTAACTTCAAGATTCTTCACAAAAATTTCTGCAGGAAATAGATGCTGCAGAATCAAGCTGCCCCAGATGTATGACAGCTTAATAGGCAGGAAAATGTAGGAATTTAAAAGCTAACCAAGCTTTTCTCAGGTCCTGTGTTGGGACAAATGTGGGACTTGGGGCTTGCTGCCTTGCTGTCAAGACGCAGAGGGCCAGAGCCCAGCCTTGTGCTGGTAGATCACACGGATCTACCAGTGCTGAAGCTCTGAGAAGGGCTTTTGGAAAGAGTCTCTCCTCACTAGTTTCTGTCTAGAAATTATGGAAAGTCTTTCAAAACGTGATCTTTCTGGTGCAGGATTTAAAAAAATGAGGAACGACTCTGTGTGGTCCACACACACAATTACGGCCACCTTTCCATGTAGGCACCTACGTTCCTGGCAGCAGCCACCAGTCCTACACATTAAAAAGACCCCATAAAATTTAAATCAGTTTGAGCAACTGAAATTCAGCAATATGCCTGCCCACAGGCTGCTCCACCATCACATCTGGAGGAATAGATGTAATTATTAGCTTGCTTTATTCCAACCTTGCACCAGGGGTATGAAAGGCCAGGACAAACCATCAGCAAGTCATTTACAGGACAGCGCTGCTTTCCAAGTTCGAGTGAGCTTGCAGCAGCTCTTCACAGGGTCACCAAACCTGGCAGAAACTCAGCTGTTTATACTAATATTTGAGGTTGCAGTGGGATTCGCACAGGGAAGCTCGCACAACTCTGTCCTGTGATATTAACAATGAAACAACGCTGCCAAAGTGCATCAGCAAGAAGAGTAGCTGCTAGAATTGTTATTTCTATAATTTGACATCAGTTTTAGTAAACTTTGTCTAATGTGCCCAGTGGGATTTTGCAGAGGTTAAGTCCTTCTCACACATGTCTGTGGCCTTGGTTTTCACTTGCAATTTAGAAAAATGGGACTAATGTCATAGTTTCTTAATTAACAGCCTCCTAAAAACGCGAGCTGGAATCGCACCAGATACAGATCCATATTAATATGATCATAGTTTATATTATGTTACTAAACTGGTTTTTGTTCTTTTCATCTGATTTGTGTGTTACCACTTTAAAAAGTTTGCTGTGTGTTATTAGTATGCAACTTAATCTTTAGCACATTATCCGTAAGATTTAAACACAATGCATGCTCTCTTAATTTTGGTTATAGCTTCTGTGACATTTATACTTACTTTCCCTTTTTCCTATGCTGATAAGTTAAAAATGCCCCCAGGCATTTTGCAGTTTATGTCTGTGTGTTTGTTTCCATGGAATTACACATCTTGTGTTGCAAGGAAATATATTTATCTGGAGACTTAATAGCTGGGTTTTTTTTTTTTTTTATCTTGCAGATATCAATAAAACCAAATCTCTCGGTTTCCCTTTTATGTTAAAAAAACACCCCAACTAATTTTCTTGTTGTTACTGAACATTATTAGTGGTGTTTTCAGTCCCTCAATTTAATAGTCATCTCCTGTGTTTACAACTCTTTCTTCATAGAACAAGGGCACAAAGCATCTCACATAGGGAAAGCCTATGACAGATTGCCCCTTTGCTAATGGGGGCTCCAGATATACGACTGAAACATTTACATCAGAAATGGATTGCTTAGACCTAAATTTTTCCCACTTCAAAGCCTGAGGGTGACCAGATCAATTCACAAATATATCTTCCTTCTTTCATTTCCTTACTGTGTCATCATCATGTGAAACTTTTAAAGGGTTAGATCAGAAATAATTAGGAAATTCTTATTTATAATGGAGTATAGAAGCCAAAAAAAAAAAAAAAAAAACCAAAAAGAAAAATGAAAAGATGAAAGAGACCAAAAAGAAACTGGGGGAAGTCCCCTCTGCTTAATAGATAGGAAACAGGTCAAACAAAGAAGGCAATTCATATGTGTCTGGGAGAGATTTCCTAGGCTGAGCAGAGATGCAGATTTGCTAGGCGTACTGGGAATAGAGGGATTTACTTTCTCCTACTTGGATGTACACTCCAAGTCAGGATGAGGAGCCATGTCTCACATTCAGCTCACAGCAGCATCTCACCCTGATTGCCTGCAGAGATGTTCATATTTATCAGGAGTTGAAATAACCTGGGAAAAGTCCTTACAACTTTTAGCTTTTGAAAGTTATTATTGTCAGTGAGGCCGTGTGACAGGAGAAGGGGCTGGAGAGGCAGATGGGAGGCTGGGAATGGGAAAGGAGAGGCTGCAAACAAGAAAAATCACAATAAAGTGAGGCAGCAGGTGGAGAAGAGGAATGGGTAGGTCCTAGCCATCAGTAATGTGAAAGACTGAGCTCAGGTCTTGCACTACCACAGAGCATGGCTCTCCAAGACAGACCCGGGAAGAGACATCTTCCTGCAGCAGGAGCTGCAGAGACCCAGAGTAATGCAAGAGAGAGCTGAATAACCCTGTGAGCCTCCCCGTGAGTCATGGGTAGTATTATAGGTAGAGATCTAAGACTATAATTTGGGGCTTTGAATATTTGACTCTTTCTACAGCTAACCAAGTACAGTCACGTGCCTCTCATTTAGTTTATATCCAGTCTTTAATCAACACTGACTAGTGCCAGAGACATCAAAGTCCCAGACACTACAGCCTCCCCTGGGGTTACAGGCAATGCTCCAGTTCTTTAATACCCTCTGGGGGAGGAATTCAACACTTAATTTTTTTTTCGGACCCTGAGGTCGAAGCATCATGCTGAAGACAATACTTACACAGGGACTGAATTTTTGACCTGGGTCATCAATGGCTGAGAAATCCACACAATTTTTTGAGGATTTTAGCTAAATGCAGTTTAACCTTTCTGTGCTAGATGAGTGGGAAAACTGCAGCACCGGTTACAGCAAGAGACACTGGTCATATGCTGTTTCTTTGTCTGCAAACCCCAAAAGCAAGTTGTTTTTCAAAACTTCATATTTTGCCACGGGCTTTACTCTCAGAGAACAATGACATGTTTGAAGAAATAGCAAAGTTATATATAACTTTTATATATATATATATATATGCGCGCAATGTGTGGCCCTTTAAAGGCATACTGTAAAGGAATTTAGTCCCAGCATGTAGTTTTGTAAAAATAACTGGAGCAAGGGTCTATTATCAAACTTAATATTCTACAAGAAAAAAATACTTGTTGAACATTTTCTGCGTGCTGTTTCCGTGTGTAAAAATGAATGTCATTTCTGTGCTAATTCTGTTGGTTTAAGCTCCTAATCGCAGCATTAGCTGGGTCTGAAATTTTTGTTGGAATTAATGATGTCAAGGAGGAGTCAATAATCAAACACAGAATGACACACAGAATCATTAAGGTTGGAAAAAACCTGTAAGATCATCAAGTCCAACCATCAACCCAACAGCACCATGCCCACTAAACCATGTCCCACAATGGCACACCCACACGTTCCTTGAACACTTCCAGGGATGGTGACTCCACCAGTTCCCTGGGCAGCCTGTTCCAATGCTTCACCACTCTCTCAGTAAAGAAATTTTTCCTAATATCCAGTCTGAACCTCCCCTGGCGCAACTCGAGGCCATTTCCTCTTGTCCTGTCACTAGTCACTTGGGAGAAGAGACCAACACCCACCTCTCTGCAACCCCCTTTCAGGTAGTTGTAGAGAGCGATAAGGTCTCCCCTCAGCCTCCTCTTCTGCAGACTGAACAACCCCAGTTCCCTCAGCCGCTCCTCATAAGACTTGTGCTCCAGACCCCTCACCAGCTTTGTTGCCCTTCTCTGGACACGCTCCAGCACCTCAATGTCCTTCTTGCAGTGAGAGGCCCAAAACTGAACACAGTATTCGAGGTGCGGCCTCACCAGTGCCGAGTACAGGGGCACAATCACCTCCCTGCTCCTGCTGGCCACACTGTTTCTGATACAGGCCAGGATGCCGTTGGCCTTCTTGGCCACCTGGGCACACTGCTGGCTCATATTCAGCCAGATGTCAAACAACACCCCCAGGTCCTTTTCTGTGGGGCAGCTTTCCAGCCACTCGTCCCAAAGCCTGTAGCGTTGCATGGGGTTGTTGTGACCCAAGTGCAGGACCCAGCACTTGGCCTTGTTGAACCTCATACAATTGGCCTCAGCCCATCGATCCAGCCTGTCCAGATCCCTCTGCAGAGCCTTCCTACCCTCAAGCAGGTCAACACTCCTGCCCAACTTGGTGTCATCTGCAAAGTTACTGAGGGTGTACTCAATCCCCTCATCCAGATCATCTCTCGGCCACACGGTTGTGCTTCCAAATGCTGCTGGCCTGGCAAAATCGTTCTCGGTAGTGCTGCTTCTGTTCAGAAAACTGGAACAAGTTCTAGTGGGAAATCACTTTATTTTGGTGCAAGGACTGCTTCTTCATGAGGGATTGCTGGCGTTTCTTTACCAAAAAACTCACCACTTCTAGTGTAGACAAAGACTTTGCAGTCAGTTAATTTTTGTTTTGCAGAGATGTCTTACAATTCCACATTGTACTTGCATGTCTTGACTCTAATGACATTCTAGTTAAAAGTAAAAACATTCCCCACTGCCTGGTTTGAATTAGCACAGAAATTAGATACAGTTTGTTTAAAGAAGAACTTTTAATTGTAGCTCAAAATAGAGTGAAATGGCATAAAAACTGATGTCATGGTCCAAAAATACGATTCTATTTTGAACATCTAAATGATATCTTGTCTTATAAATGTTCAGATTATCATAAAAGTAAAAGAGAATCAGAAGAACAGTGAAACTGCTCTTTTATAGATTGGGCAAAATCCATAATAATTTGCTTAACAAAAAGATGCCCTCTAAAGATACGCTTGCTGTTAAAGTCAAGATACCGTTGCATACTTGACTAAAAAGGAGTTAGCAAACATTTTCCTTTTTATCCAGCTGCAGTCAGTCAAATAGAGCAAGGCGGCTATGAATGATTATGAATTAAAGTTGTCTGTGGAAAACACAACATATAGGTTGAGCCTTTTCAGAAACACCATACCTGAGAACGTACCAATGTCTACCAGCGATTTGTGCACAAATGGTTCATTTCCATAGGTCATACAATCCAGGGTAACAGCTTTCTGGTAATATCCCCTGCAAAGGGGAGCACGCGGACAAAGCACAAACAGCACTAAGGCTCTGCTCCCAGCCCGCCCGCGAGCTGATACAGATGCGAGAGCTTTGGGTGTACATTGGAGCACACTCAGTGCAAGTGCCAGGAGGAAATCCCTTTTTGAAACATGTAATGCTGCCTGTCTGTTGTGCAGAGCTTCCTGAGGCCAGACCCTTGCTGCAGCTGCAGGAAAGGTAATCCCATAGTATTTTTGACTGCTTGGGGAGCCATCTCCACCCCCCCCCCCCTTCTCCTGCCCCAAAGTGTGTCCTGCTTTGGGATACTCTGCACCTGCCGGAGGTAGACTCAGTGCAGATGAGCTGAGAGGAGAGTTCCCTGTGTCTCCTTCAGTGCGTCTGTGAAAAAGGAGATGCAATTTATCTCAAACATCTTTGCTAGAAGGAAATTTAAAAAATCTATGTGGAAACACGCTCTAGCTGAAGGAACTGAAAACTTGTATCAGAGGCAGTGGCCAGAAGTTGTCATCTCTAGGAGATGACAAAGACCTAGAAAACAACTGCATGGGCTGCAGTTCATGATGCACCTCGTTAACAGTGGTGTTAATTTACGCAACCCCGTTCTCCACCTCCCTTTTTTGTATTATAGCAATACTTCAGCTAGGCTAGTTCCCTGCCTGGATCCACGATGTGGCCACACACACCTTTGCCCAACACAATGGAGGGAAGAGAGCTGCGTACAAGTCACAGCAGCACAACCAGTTTGATAATATGTGGTGTTGGGGCATCATAGTAATGGTGGCACGCAGAAAGGCTCTGGTACCTACTACTGCTGCTAGTCCAGCTTACAAACACCCAGCTACACCCTGTCTCACTGGCTTGCAAATACTCCTAGAGGATTAAGCATGGCAGTGTGCACCTGCAGAGGAGTTCACCTACAAATACAGTTGCTGGGCTTGCTAACTCCATCAGGAAATACTCTTTGCTCCACATCACCATTAATGGAAGGATGACGGTTTAGGCAAGGTATTGGTAAGAAACTGAGTGAGAGGGCATCTGCAACCCGCAGCCTTTGTGCGATGTTGGTTTTGATGCAAAGAAAGGAGCGGAGCTTCAGGGAGGAATACATACCAGTCAGCTAACGAGGCCCAGAGGCACACTGGAAATAAACGTGGCACACACTGGAGATGCTCAGTAACTGCTTTGGGAGGTTAATACCCAGCTCTTAGTGTGCCTTCATTAGCTGCAGAGTACAAAGCATTTTGCAAAGGAGGTCAGTGCACTTTATAACTGGAGACACTGTGGCACAGAGAAACTTCACTGAAGTTCTCCAGTGGGGCAGTGCAAGGGGGCTCCCAAATCCCAGTGCCATACGGCAGCTGCAGGGTCCTTTTGTTCTCACTGAGCAAGAAGACCTGCAGATGTGTTCAAGGCTGTGTCATTCACAGCTGAAAACGGTGAAGTGATATGAGATGTAGCTGGTAGTGATGCAAGATCTAGACAGATCTGTGCTTGTCACCAAGTCTCCATGTCTAAATATTTTGTTAGTACTGCTTTGGGTTTATTTACAGAGGAAACTCCTCATTGATTGTGTTTGTCTCCCTTATTGTTTTTTAGGCATCTAAAGGAAATGACTGTTAACCTTTGAGACTAAACAGCATATGCAGCTTTCACATAGCTATCTAGATTCCCTCTGAGGAGGAGAAAGACATCTCCAGAGCATTATTCATCCCACCTGCTTCAGGTTGGGTGACTATCACTCCAGAGGTGCCTGCATTTCTGCACTGGATATAGACAGCACCTAGTCATGTGGCTTAGGCCCAGGTGAATCTCAGTCTCAGCTGGCTCTTTTCAATAGGGATCCCATCTTCATTGAAGAAGTAAGAGAAACAAAACTCAGTGAGCTGTCAATTAATAACATTTTATCCAGTGTAGCTGACCACATGACACTATGACATGAATACCAAATGAATGGACATTTGACGTGCTGATCCAGGACCCTGTTATCATTTTGAACATAGGCTGCAGTTTTCTATTTTATGGGTGGCTGATAGTATCAGCCAAACATTAACCCAAGGGCTGTGATGTGTTGCTAGTTCAGGACGTCTCCAGTGTTTGTTTACAGAAGGATTTCTGAAGTGTTTGGAAAGGAACTTGAGATGCTAATGTTCTTCCAGGCTTTCAAGGGTCAAAATGACACATGCTTCATCATATGATCGTGTTAGAGAAACTGAGAAATCATCTGTGAAAGAAGATGAAAGAAGAATTCTAAATACTATTTACAACATTTTCTGAATATTTCTGCTTATCAGCTGTACAGTGGTTGTACAGTGAGAATTACTAACACAGCATTGAGGTTCTACATATAATAATGCCCCAAGATTTAACCCCAGGTTGAGACACTGACTCAGAATCAGCAAACAGCACCTGTTAAATTTGCCTTTGAAAGGAGCTACCCTACCGTGTTATTTTGACTCCTTGTCACTGTCATAAATCCAGTGCGCATTGTCATAGACTAATGACTGGACATTTGCCACAGCCACATCCTAATTGCTGTACTAATTTCATCCCCAAAGCCCCAAACAAATGATCTGCTTCTGACACGTGAACTCGAGCAAAAGCTGGGAGGGAAGAGCTGCCCGCTGTCTGAGGTGCAGCGAGATAAGCAAGCTGTTCCTGGGCTGACATCTGTGTTAACAATGGGCCATATGCGGGCTGTACAGAGAGGGCTGGTAACACATCAGAGATCATGCATTTAACAGATTGTACCTATAACCGACATCTTGTATAACATTTAATATAAGGATAAATAAAGGCGGCAGCGGCAACAGCCCAGACTGGGCATAGAACAATTGGCCAGCTGACGTGAGGCAGGGGAAATAGCTCTGAGATAACCAAGATATCCACTCCTCAGAGGAGCCGGCTGCTGCCTTGCATTGTTTTAAGCTGCCCTGGCTATTTAGGTGTCTATCTACAATGGGGAAATCACCTGTAAGTACCTTCACACCTGGCTTCAGATAGAAGCAGCATGGCATTTACTTTGGTATTTAAAGGCCCGCTCCGGTAGAATAGAAGGCTTTGCTTTTGCGAGGTGCTGGCTTTGACAGCGAGCCAGCGTAAGTTCCTTCTCAGTGCTCGTTCTCATGGCTTCTCCTCCCTCAGTTTGGCAGTAGACCTGTTTGCAAAGCCACACAGTAAACCAGATCATGGACTAGATTAGGGGTGACAAATAACCTTTTCTGCGGTTCCTCAATATAGCTGTGGCAGCAAAACAGAGTGCTACCAAGTCACAGTGCCACAGCAGGGGACAGAATTAGGGAGAGAAGGGTCAGGACCTTCCTAAACCTATTTCACAGCCAGTGTCTTGCAAACTGATGTGACAAACGCAGGCCTGAATGACACAGGAGTAGTTCAGGATGGAAGCAGACACAGAAACCACGCGATCAGCTATGAAAGCTGAGTCCCAGTGGATGCACATCCCCTTGTCAAGAAAGGCCGTATGCCTAGAGGGGTAATGGGCTCAGAAGCTGCAAAACTGACATTTACATTTGCATTACTTCCAACAAGGAGCAGATGGCAAAGGGACACTCCGCATTTCTTATGTGAACCCCAAAGAATCCCAAATCTCAGTTTTAGTTGGACACTTTCCTGTCCCAAACAGGTCCTGAGTGCTGCCAGCTAACAGCTCCCTCCCCAAAGGCAGCTGCCTATCAGTGGGGGATGGCTCTATAGGCAGTTTATTAAGGAACCTGGGGCAGGGAAGGAGGGCTTTGAGATACAAGCATCTGTAAGATTTAAGGCAGGCAGAAGTGAAGGCAGGGCTTTTCCACTGCAGGTGCAAAGAGCTGGTGAGCTCTGAGAACGCACCTTGATAGAGTTGCTGGGGGTGACCTCCTAATAGCAGAGGCCCCTGAGTGCGGGAAGTTGTACACAAGCCAGAGCCTGGCCTTATGCATGTTCAGCAGCTGGGATTAGAGGTTTGCCAGCAGTGCTATTGAATTCGGGAGGAGAAACAACACACAAGAAGGAATCAGCTGAACATACCAGGACAAAGCCAGATATGGTCTTTAGAACATGTTTTTTACACTAACACAGTTGTTTATATTGCATATCAGACAGATATGTACAGAAAAATGTGCAGAAACATCTAGAGTAACATTGCACACCTGGGCAATGCATCATTTTAATATCAACCCCCTAAAAGAACTGAGAAAAAATAGGAAAATAGTCCCAGAAAACATATCCTAAAACTCATGTGACTGAATTTGAGCATGCTGAACTGATATGGCGTCACTAAATCTGTTTAAACTCAGAACAGGAGGAGAAAAAAGCAGAAGTAGCCATCTCAGAATATTGTCTTTTACGGTCCAACTTCTAAACCTAGATGATTTCATTAGTATCAGCAGGTTTTACAACACCTGTCTCACAGGGACAAATACCGTTTTTATTCCCAGGCATCTTCACAAACTGACTCTTTCTTTCTGGTTATCCAGCCTGGACAAACTAAGTCACGAAAACGCAAATTCATCAAAGTGCAATTCCAGCCCTTCCCAGGATGCCGGGAGAGCCAGCATCCATCGGGGAGGTGGCTGAAAGTGTCTGCAAAAGCTAACTTATGCTGCATAACAGGCTACATAGGGAAATTTCCAAAGGTGACTGCACCACCTCAGTTTGAAACCTCTTACCAAAAAGACTGAAAAACACTTCTATAGGTGAAAAAAAAAGAGCATTGGATGATAAATGTGATGGGCATGACCTTCCTAATGGGGAGGCACCTTTGACTGCCCTTTACTCTCCCAGTGGTGTGTGTTTTTCCTGCTGTCTATCAGCACTGTGGGCTTGGGGATTATAATATACACTGCATTTGCAAATATACATAGCTGAAAAAAAAAGCCCCAAAGGCCTCTGGCAGTACAAGATAGCTGTATGAAAATAGAGCAAGAGTGATAGGACAATAATCTCTTAAAGACTTTTGGTAACCAAGAACTGTGAAGATAGATTGTAATGAAAATGTAAATACATACATACCTGCTGTGTGGTCCCCTAAGACACTGCAGCATTGCCTTGGTAAGGGTTACCTACCCCATACAGAAGGGGAACAATGTCTACAGCATTTTAATTTAGTATGGGTTACTCAAAAAGTTGCAGGGGCAGAAGTGAGAAGTGCTGGAGAAGCTGTTAGCTCTGGGGATACTTCACCCATCTGCAGCAAACTGCAAGCCTTGCTTTACCAAAGCTGGGAGTCACCCGCTCAAAGACAGGGATGCTAACTAAAAAGTGCCTTGGTCTCTAAGAAGTTTGGTTGCCCATGGCTATCCTGGGAATTGAACAAAACTGAGCAGAAACCGAGACAAGCTTTGTGGAGAAGCAGATAGAGAGACCAGACTTCTTGGTCTTTCTATGAAAAATAGTAAATGGGTCACATGGGCAGCCTGTTTACTATTTTAAGAACTGTCTTCTCTGAAATGCTTTGACTCTAATAAATAACAGTTGGTTTTAAGGCCGGACACTGATATCTTTGTTCCAGATGAGATGGGAGGGTTGTGACAAATCCGCCTTGCTCTGCACAAGGAGATGGGCAGAGCGGGCACTGAGGATGGGACCGGGAGAGAGCGGGAGGCTCATATGATGCTCCCCTGACAAAGGCTGAGTGCTCCAGGCCAGACATGTGAGAGAAGCACTGCCTTGAGGAGTCAAGAGAGGCCGCTCACCCATAAAGTACAACCCAGGTTAGTAACAAGTTTTGAAGCTGAATAAAGGGGAACCGACACATTTCTGCAAAGTACACAAAAATGGGACTTAAAGAACTTTGAAGATGCCTTGCAAGACTAAAAAGGAGCCAAGCAATTTCTGACACACCTAAATAACGATAAATTAAAATAGGTTAAAGAAAGATACTTTGAGAGGTGATGCGACAAACAAGACGTGATAAAACAAAGAAGCTTTTCAGTTTATCTACTCAGGGAACACAGACAAGAGAAGCACCCTGTTCTCCCCATCACACTTTTGACATATATCGTCTCAATCAAGGGGGTTCTTTTGCTTTTGTTTTAGTTTTCTTCTTATTTGATCCCCAAATTCATATACAAAATAGCGCAGTTTAACAAAAATGCCAAAGGAGTCAACTGGATCTCATGCGGCTTTAATCACCTCAGAAGAAAAATGCCTGACAAAACCCCTCTCTAGCCATTTATTTAGATTTCAGATATGGCAAAGCGCTATGAGAAAACACAGAAGGACTCTTTATGAACAGCAAAGCAAAGTTAGTTCTTGTCATGAGATGCAGAGCCTGGATGTTTTCAGCAATCGAGGCATTAATATCCTGTTGGGAGCAAGCAAAGAGGGCAAGGACGAGGCTCTCCACGTTGGCAGCCCAAAGCTCCCCTGCGTAGGAAGGCCAGGGAAGGATGGGAAAAGCAGCGAGCTGGGAAAGGAGAATGCTTTTGAGGAAGCCAAATCAGCTTTTTCTCCACAATTATTTTGATATTTTAAACTTGTTTAAAATAAAAAAGCAGCAAAATGAAATAAGACAAAACAACACTTGAAAAGACCTAAGTTGCTGCATGGAGTCAGCTCTCAACAGTGGCCTGTGCAAATAAAGCAGCAAGCGATAAAGGCAAGAGCCGTACTTGGCAGTTCATAAAGACAAATCTCTTTTCTTAGTAAGATTGCAGGCTATAAACTAGCAAAAAATGCTATCAAGAAGATTAGAGCCTTTATTTTCCACTTAAGCTTATACAGATAAGACAGTTTTTATAATAGTGTGCTATGCATGTGATAATACGAGATGTCTTTAAAAACAGTGTATATTCCAAGCTTCAATGACGATTATATCTCGGCTCCTGACATTCGATGCTGGAAAACTCTTTAATTAAGTAGGATAGCAATGCTGATTTAAGATCACGGGCACAATGGGATTTAGTGAGTATTTCACAAAATTGGATTAAAAGGGAGTAAGAGATACCTCCCACTTTAGTAAGACTGAATGGATTCAATTTGAAGGCTCATATTCAAGGGGGGAATGAGATAAAGGTGTCCACTGGATCTGCATTAATTTTCGTGTCATCCCTGCTAAAAATAGTGGAAGTTTCTTCAGTTTAACTGCATGGAAGACATCAAAATCCTTCCATCGACAGATGAAGTCTTAAGACATACGCCTATCAAATACCATCAGTTATCTCCACTAACCCACCCTTACATGTCAGTGTGAGGATGCAGAAGACTGGAAATTAATAACACTAAAGGCAATGGGATGTCCTGAAATCTCAGGGTTTCTAGAAAACAGGTCCAGCTGGATTATACCTTGCCGTACCAACAGTTCAGACCAGCAGTTTACACATATTTTTTTTTATTAATAAACAAGAGGCTTGGAGAATTCACAGCTATGGTTTTGTCGATTAAAATTAAGATACAGCAGAGTGCTGAGTATATATTTTTTGCACAGTAGTCATATGACATTTCTGACAGCCACGTTTCAGAAATGCTGTTTTCGATGAACACACAAGGCAGAAATTTAACCACTTTTCACTTTTAAAAAGCTTAAGAAACTTTTATGCCAATGATTAGATAGCTTTTACAACAACACTGGTAAATCAATACACATTTCAAACTCTCGTAATTTCTCAAAGCCTTCAGGAATCACAGAGGAGTTAATTCTGGAGCTGTGTGGCTTGCTGGGGCTGCCAGTTTATATGCGACAGCGATGCCCCAGACCAAGATCTATCAATCTGCAATTTAGAAAAAGGAAACTCTGACCTTACAGAAGAAGTCATTATCACAGGGTTTTATCAGGAGGGATTCTAGCTGGCATTGATTGGCTGTATCAGAAGGGTATTTGCCTCTCTTCTCATTAGATATATTGTGCCATAGATAAAATAGATCCCACGGATTATTTATGGTGTAAAGATTTAGAATAAAAAGGTTTTCATAGCCCTGACAAATAAACTGTTTGAAGCCATCAAACTAGCTAATTTACAAATGCATTTTCATTCAGATACAGAAATAATGTAAGTCCCTCATTAGGGCACCAATTGTTCAATGACATTAGCTTAATCTTACCAATATTCTCGATCTATTCAATGTTTACTCCAGTAAGCAGTCCCATGGATGTGTAAAAGCAATCTTTTGATTTGACTATTCAAAGGAGCTGGTCTATAACTCCTAAATCACTTCACCGATTTCAAACTGAAGTGAGCTTTCCAAATACAGAGTTTTATATATTTCTCCAAGCTTACCATTCTTATCTCCAAATGTGCATCCATTGTCTCCAAAGTCAGTAGATCTCTCTCTTTTCGTCGTCCCCCCCACCAAATGTCCACCTACTGCAAGTTGGTTCCAGCAGATGATGAGAGATGGCATTACCTGTCCTAACATACTGCCACAGTACCACAGCGACGACTGAAGAGAAGAACACGTGAGGCTGGCTGCAAATGCAGAGGGAAGACCCATTTCGGCTTAAGCTCAGATATTTTAAACAAAGGTAGAAAAAAGACCTAAGAGAATCCTCCACTGCTTAAGAAACTTTCTTTTTCTTCTATAATGCAAACAGAATATGGCTGTGAGAACTTATAGCATTCAGTGCAACACATTGGACAGAGGTGGAAAGGGCAACTGTGTTTATTATTATGATTATTAAAAATAAATGAAGTGGCAAGGTTAAAACCAATTCACCTTTGTTTCCTACTTTAGCTATTTATAGCCAGGCAAAGTACACGGAGAATATTGTTGCCACTCTGATTTTGAGATGTCTAACATTCAGCTAATGCTTGTGAAAATGAGGCACATGATGCAGGGCCATGCGGCGTTTGGCTTCATGTGATCAGGGATGTGCAGGACATAAAGGCAGGCCACTAACTGAAAGAGCACTAATCAAGGAGAACAGGGAGAAACCTGTCACAATAACATCACATGTTCCTTGATAATGTTTCAGTGGAAACCTCTAGGAGCATATTGTGTGCTGCCTTTGCATCTTTAAGAAATGAAACTGTAAATGCTCCAAGCATTCATATAAAAATTTTCCAACTCCCTTTTTTTTCTCCTACAAATACAAAACCCAAAGACACCTCAAAAATCTGGAGTGCACTAAACGTTTAAGTATTTCAGCTATTTTTTCCCTCTACCTAGAATTAATTTGATGAGGCTAGCACCTAGTGAGAAATATGATTTAAAAACCGTGTTTGATTTTGAAATTGTTGTGTGCTAACAAAAATGTATTCCGTTTTGCAGCAGAGGAAGGGTTCACCCATCAAAAGAGGCTGGCTGTCAGAGATGAAAGAGAGTAAAGAAATGGAGAGAGCCATTTTAAAGATGTAAGACAAGACTTTCATCTCATGCTGGACCATATGGGACAGTGCTATTAACCTTGGAAAAAATCTCCCAGGACTGAAAAAGAAAAGAAGATGAAGGGAAAAAAAGGAATAATTTACCTTCAATAACTTTTCTGATCTGTACCGACACATTTCAAGAAGTCTACACATCTGCTTTTCCACGGGTGAAGGTTTTGCCATGTGTCCCCTACATCTTTCTGTACATCCAGAAGTGTTGGTATGGATTTTCTGACGGTCTGTGTGTCCTTCCCCCACCTGCCTGCTAGGGTGCTGCCTGTGGATACCCGGGCAGAGCGCAGCTGGTGAATGCATGGATGACTCCTCTGCCTGGGTTACCTACATACCTTTCTTTCACCTCAGCAGTGTGTGACACCGACTGACAAAGCAGTATTAAAGACAGACGCTTCTGTAGTTTGTGCTATTTCTGCCTGAAGAGCAGCTCCACTCTGGTTCTGTAGCTACAGAAGCAAGTGCTCCCAGATCCTCCTTGTCAATTGTCTCATCAGTGCTTAAAAAAATCCCTCTGTGGGATTCCACAGCCTCTTCTCCACAATGCATTTGTAGACTAAATTCTCCTTACTCTTTGCAAGTGCTTTCCTAACATTTAAGCGATTTCTTTTTTTGCTGAGAACTAAATGGATTACTTTTTATCTTGCCCTTGAGAGACATGAAAAACAATTGCTCACAATCCTTTTTGTAAGAACCTTTCCCATGTTTAAGCTCCCTGTCAGCTTTTTCTTTTCCGTACCAAACCAGGCAGTTCTTTCAATCCTTCCCTTTATGTCACAGCATATGCTTTCAAGTCTCACTTCTGGTGCTCTGACTGACCCTTAATAGGTGACAGCCCAGAGCAGGCACAGTTTGAGATCTCAGTGGTGCAGGCCAGGGCAGAAGCATTACCTTTGGCGCACGTAGAATCCGCAGTGACACCTCCAGGAGCTGTAAGTGAGGATTTCAGAGCGAGACGAATGGCTTTGTACCCGCTCTTTGAGGGATGCTCTCTCTCTTTCTCCAGGCCCCGTGCCCAGCCTGGCCGGCCCCCCCCACCCCGCCCCGGAGCACGCTGCCCCCCGGCTTTACGCAGCCCCACAGCCCGACCCCTCCTCGCAGGACTTGCCGGTGCCCAGCACGGCAGAAGCCCTAGCCCGCGAGGAGGGCCATCTCTCCCCCATGACGGCACCGTGTGCATATTCGGCCACCGGGGTTCTCCTTTTATAAAATTATTTTATTTTGGGGGGTACTTGGGGTCTTTATGGTAAGCCCCACCGAGGCAAACCAGGACGCTCGCCCCCTCCCCAGGGGGGCGGGGGGGAGCGTCCCACCTGCGCCCATCCCCGTGGCGGCGGGGCGGGGCGGGGCGGGGGGGGGGGGGCGGAGGGCG